>NC_092816.1:171065815-172265815 GCF_023375885.2 Dermacentor andersoni | reverse complement strand
CACTTGAGTGTGTTGCTTGCGCCGGCAGGACGCGTAAATGAAAACGCCGTGGAACTAAAAAAATTGGAGGACGCTTAAGCTTCGCCCAAGAGTGGAACGCGGTAGCGTTATCGCACCCCGTTCGCACCGCCCACTCATTCGCTCGGCATGCTCTTGAGTCACACAAAGACGAAACGTGCGCCTGAGCAAGCGGAACGAACCAAAGAAATCAGTGTCTCGGAGGGAGAAACGATCTACGCGAACCAAACGTCGTGATCGGCACGGACAGCCGGGCCGCGACGCGCCATCAAGCCGGACGCGATCATGGGGCTGACGCCTCGATGGGATCGCCCTATATCTCGCTTGGGAGCGCCACGCAGACGCATGACTCCTCGCCAGCAGCACGGCACACATCGCAGGCGACGCTTTCCCACCAGACGCGCTACGGCGCAGCGATCACATCAGAGGCGTCCCGCATCGAGGTGGGGGGTAGGCATAGTGGAGGGTTCTTGAACTTAGTGCACTCTGCAAGTATGTGTGCTAGAGTGCCTTCTGATCGTCTGCAAAACGGTCATAAAGTGTCATGCTCTTTCCCACCACGCACGCTAGCGACCCCGCTTGCGTGCGTCGCACGATCGTTCGCTGCCTTCGGCTGAGTTGCAGATGCGGACGGGGAAGCCTTCATCTGCCGCTTCTGCACATTTGGGTGATGTCTTTGTAATTTGTCATGGGGTGCGGTAGCTCTGGCTCGTCCTCGGCCCGGATTGACAGCTCTCGAGCATAGTGGTCGGCGAGTGGGTTTCCTTCCACTTGCGAGTGAGCAGGGACCCACATGATCTCAACGGCCCGTCGCGGTGATTTGCGTTTGGTGAGGATCGCTAGTGTCGCGTGAGGGATGTTCCCCTTGCGGTAGCTTGCGTAGGTGGTCTTGGAGTCTGTGACCATGGTCCTCACTCCCGGTCGTGCGAGTGCGAGGTCCACGGCCACTTCTTCTGCTTCGGCTGTATTCGTCGTCCGTATCGATGCGCATGTGACCAGTTTATCGATAGTGTTGACGCCCGCCGTTGCTCTAGTGCCGTGCTTGGGAAGCGAGGCGTCCGCGTAGAGAACCTCGGGGTCCTATTCCAGCTGTCGAGCCAGTGCCTTGGCCCGCGCAAAGGGTCTCTCGTCGTTCATCCCCGGCTGCATGTACCGGGGGAGGGGCTTGGTCTTAATAATGTCTCTCCACGTTGTGGGGAGTGGCTCCGTTGTCGGTTGCTGTGCAATTTGCCATCCTATCTTGGGTAGGACGACCCGGCCGTGCTCTGTCCGGCTCAGCCTTACTCTCTGGTGGGATAAGTGTGCTTCCACCAGCTCTTCCACCGTGTTGTGGGCACCCATGTCCAGCAGCTTCTGCGTTGACGAGTATCCTGGGATGCTCATGGCGAGCTTGACTGCTTTCCTTATCGTCGTGTTCAGCGTCTCGCGGTTCACCTTCGTAAGGTGGAGGTACGGGGCGGAGTACGTTACGCGTGACACGACAAATGCCTGCACCAGGCGCAGTGCATCTTCTTTGATTCTTCTGTTCCGGTTGGTGACGTTTTATTTGTAATGCCGCCCATTCACCACTGACGCACGTTTCGCTTCTAGGAGCAATATTCCTATTAGGTCAATATACCAATATGATACATGCTTGTAATTCACTTTTTTTCAGCTGATGGCATCCGGTGAAGCTTCGTACGGCGAGGACTGCTGCTTATCTGGTGCCACAACTTTGGATGAATGCACGAAAATCCCGGAACGAGCATTTATATAGAGCGAAATAAACATTTCATCATTTCAGAAGACGTCTTGCGTTTACATTATGAAATTTCACGTGGCACAGATTCGGTGGAGGCTTGCAAAGATCGTTCGGGAGAATTTTTACTAAATAATAAAACGATTCCGAGCCAAGGCCGCGCACGGTTCAGCAGTAGAAGCACAAAAGAAATGCCGCGCCGATCATCGGAGCCGGCGTGACGTGTACCAGCTGGCGTTCAAAACGCGCGCGCCCAAAACCGAAACCGAAAAGTGCTAATCCCATCCGCTTGGTGTGCTACAGTCAATTCGGCCGCTTGGCTCTATGGGAGTGCCAGCTCTTGTTGAGTCTCTTTCTCTATGATAGAATGTTTCCTGTACCAAATGCATCGTTCACAACAGTCGCAAACCTTTTGTCCAGCCTTTTAGCGCTTTTACCCTTCGAATCACGCCCTCTCCTGCTGTCAGCTTTTATCTACCTATCGCAGCTCCTCTGTACCCTTATCAAGGAAGATTGAAATTAAAAGTGGTAATGTCCACAGAGCGGAAGGAGCTTTTTTTTTTTATAACCGCGAGAGCGCTCCCTATAAAAAAAGCGCGCCGGGGTGGGAAGCTGCAGTCGTGCGAACTAGCCATCACCCGTACGTATTAACGGGAACTTTCTCGATTGTTTGTTTGTTTGCTTGTTTGTTTTGTTAGCATTTTGTAGTTGAAAAGTGATCTGCGTTGTTTCGTAAAATCGTCCATCCATTATACCTGGTGTTTCAGCAAACACTTTCACAAATCCTTGAAGGTTTTCTGTGGCGGACAGCACGATTCTAGTTAATGAGCTCGTCTACTCGAAGAGTCGGATATTACTTGGAGAAAAAAATCACATGCATGGTCTATAATTAGTGAACATTAACTAATAAGGTTTGAACTAATTAACTTAAGGCCCATATGGCAATTTACAAATTCTGGTCGTCGAGTTCGCAAGGCGGATCCACTTGGAACGGATTCTAAGGATGACGCCAGTTTCGAGGTATTAATTCGTGAACGTTGCGAAGAAATTCGTTGGCGTTCCAGTTAATTTTTGCTTCAGTTCATCAAACGACGTTTTGTTAAGAAAGTAACTGGAACACCGATGCCTTTGTCCGCAATTCGGGAAATAATATCTTGAAACTGGTGTCATACTGAGCATTCGTTCCAAATGAATCCGCCTTGCAAACTCCACGGTTAGAATTAGTAAATTTCAATATAAGCCATTAGTTATGTAATTAACAACGTAATTAAGAAATGTTGTTAAGTATCCGATTATGCATGTCAATGTTCTGTGCAAGTGATGTCCGCATCTTCGAGTAGACCAGTTATCTGCTACAGGCAACCATTAAAAATTTTTGAAAGTGTTCGCTGAAGCAACCTGTATAGTTAAAAGAAGGTGATGCTATGCATGATTATTTAAAATGGCCTGCTGAAGGCTTAGGTAATTACTAGATGCTTGAGACAGAATGTGAGCCCAAATGTAAAGAGTGTTTGTGCTATCAATTACATGCTGTGAAGGGCTATGTAATGCAAAAGGATAGACAGTTGGGCGAGTTGGTACGGTAACATGATCCTGGCTTGTAGCGCGAAGTGAACACGACCACAGAAAGGAGCAGACAGGACGTGCGCTAATAGCCCTCCTTCTGCTGCTTTCTGTGTCCGTGTTCACTTCGCGCTACAAGCCAAGAAGGGCTGTTTAAGATTGTCGATGCTGTGTACGGTGAAATTCAACCATTATTACCAGCAGAAACGTTGTGAAGTTCGCCAAACTGCTTTGATCATTCTGTGCAGTAAATTTAGCTGAATGATTGCCCATTTTTTATCCAGTTTTTTTTTCTTATTGATGGCAGCTCTGACATGGAACCTTCATACGAGGTAAAAGAATTGTCTACGTATCTTACGTTAGCGTGTTCAGCATTAGCACTATGAGCATCCCAATATCACTGCAAAAAAGTTCCTGCCTCATGGCAATATAGTGTCGTTTGAGAGTTTTTGAGATTTGCCTTTCCGTTTGCTATGCCTCTTGTACGGCATGCGTAGGGCTTCGTCGGTCAATAGAAATTGATATAAGTATATTTTCTACCCATAGTGATTGGACGTGCCAGATGTACGGCAATAACCCTTCGCAATGGTACAGGCACCAAAAAAGGTAGGTTACGAGTCCATTTTTTCTTCGTTAATTCGGTTTGTTAGAAAAGCAGCTCTGCTTCTTTTCAGCTCCAACAACGTAGCCCGTCTATTAGGCAAAACTTGAGCGGTTTATTTTGTCCCAATCTAGCGACGTAGCTTAGTGCAGTCAATCGGCTGCATTATACTTTATAACCCGAAGAATCACTTGACGCAGGATGGGACATTCAGGTGCTACATGTCTTGAACAGAGAAATTGAATTGTCGGACAAAGTAAGCGAGGAGGAACGAAATTTGTTTTCGATGGTTTGCAGTTCGCATGCAATATAAGGGGACGTACATCATCTTTGACCAGTTCACCCTGCGCACTCAAAAGTGAAATGATTACATACTCTGCTCCAGCACCTCATCGTCTCTCCCGTAGTTCAAAAGAAAGCTTTTGAACGAAACCTCCGTATGTATTTGCGCGTTCCACGGGCATCGCCCGCTGCTTTGTAATTGTTGTGCGCTGCCAGCTCTTTTCTCAAGCACTGAGGCTTGTAGAAAAGGGCCCTAACTATTTTGGTATAACCAGTCCTCCTGAAAACCATTACTTTTCGAAGGTGCTTAAAACAGAAATGGGGCTAAAGAACGCTCAATTATATGTCTAAGGAGAAACCCCTATTCGCTACGGGAGTACTGGTCAGTATGCGTCTCCTGTCGTTTGGATCAAATTATTTGGATCAAATCGGAATTGTTGACAAATATAGTGTCATTGGCATCCCGTTTGTCGTCCCCATTGCTTTCTTAACATCGTAGCTAGGTATATAAATTCAGATACAGAACATTGTGTGCAAATGAACGCCAACTCTTCAACATCTTCACATATTTACATTAGTTACCACTGCGCACGTCAGTGGGTAATTCTAAGCGATTCTCAGACATCAGAATAATTGTTTTTCGAAGTGATTGATTTTCTTACACGCAACAAGCAAGCTGACATACCGGAAATAGGAAACCTTCATGATAAAGTATGGCTACAATGGGTCCCAAATACTTTGGTATGCAGGGGGCATATAACGAAAAGTGAGACACTAACAAAAAATTCCAGCTACTCTTTTATAGAGGCAGTTTTTAAGCCGCAAACAATTTTTTTCTTTCCTCACTGTAAACTTTTAATTTAAGCATGTTTATCAAACTCACGAATACTACGGAAACCCAACTTTTGCAATGAAGCAACAAGTTTCCCTACCGAATATTCCGCACTGCGTAACCGCACGAGTGCCAGAGGACAGCCGAGGGCCCCGTCAGCCCTGTGAAGTTAGAATACAAAGCGGATGCTTGGCTATCGAACGCATGCAAGCAGCAGATTGCAACTTCGGCACCCTAATATCAGACCTTTTTTGTAAAGATGAAATGTACACGCAAAGAATGCACACAAGCACGGGGGCGAGAAGTGCCTTCGGTGCATTGCTTGAGCGTACGTTAATATGGCGCATCGTTCATTCTTCCGAATTATGGCATGCCATAGCGCCCCTTCTCCTTTCGGTATCGCTGAAGCTTAGTCGAGAACACACAGAAACATTGCTTTTCAACTAACGCAGCTGTCAGACGATTACATAGATGTTTGGGCCTGAATATATTTTAGTATGCTTCTTATTTAATACATATCAGATGTAAGTATATTGTTTAGCCCCCATGGTTCATCACAAATAGACGATAATAATTGGTAATGATAAATATAAGCACCATTCTTTTACTTTCTGTTACTCTTCAAACTGCCACTTGTGTTAGCCGGCCGGTTTCACCTTTTTTACTTTCCAGAGGAGATTTAGTTTTTAGCTTGGCTCGCACAAACTTTCGCTATGTTCCGTTCTGGCATTTAGCACAATGCAATTTCAGTGGCTGTTCGCTATCCGCTGTTTCTGACACGCTCTGCTGCTTGTAGACTTGAACATTGTTATCGCATTTGTAATCGAGGTTCGGAGGGAAGTATTTCTATCTCAAAGCGTTATGCGTACGATGTCGTTATCTTTCCCATTCACATACATGTAACACGGCGACAGGCGTCAATGTCCGTGTCTACAAGCGCTTCACCACCCACTAGACGGACCACTTTTTTAGGATGATGATAGCGCGGGACTGTATACAAAAGATTTTATCCGAAACAATGCCATGCCTACAGACAATGAAGCCAACAAACGTCAAGGGGAAAAGAACATTTTGTTTTGCTGTACAGAATAATCAAGCACTGAAGATGAATCAGTGCAAAGTAAAGTTCATATTCTTAATAAAACATCACCTAAAGCTCGAAAATTCTTTTCCGGCTGTTAGGAGCAGGAATCGCAACTACACTGCACGTGTGCAATGCTGCGCTAATTGGTCTACAACGACGGCTCGCTCTCCTTCCACTTTCTGTGCAATTGTGTAACATGTACGTATGCTTATGTGCTGGAAATATGAGACAACGTCATTCAAACCCATGCTGACAGACGTAGAGCATCAACGAAAGCTCAGGCGTCAAGTAGTGTTTGACTAATGACCAATGCAGAAAGGAACGCTTCTCGCGTCATGAAACAAAGGGAACCATCAGATCAAATCAAAATTTATTCATATTCACTTGATACATGAGTTTCCATGTCCTGTTCAACATAAGCACAGCGTGCTTGTTGGTTGTTCAGGCAGCACAGTGAATCACCGAATGTGTACAAAAAAAAAACAATCAATTAAGGCGCACCAGTACATACTATGCATAATATACAAAACGATGTACACATAATGCGTAATTGTGAAAAAAATTCGAGCGGAAATTAAGATAAGCAAATAAATAAATAAAGGGCATCATAACAGCTTGTAATGAGCGATATCATAACAATTCACAACAAGTGTAAAGCGCAAATAAAGAAAGCCACCTTCCAGATGCAAGAGGCCATCAGCAATTTATCCGCAAATTTGAGCACCATTTCCTTATTGATTTAGTCATTTTTCGTTTAGGTATGAATTTGGCAAACGCTTCGCCAAGTTGAATAAATATCTGTGGGACGTGATATCCTCTTATCTGTTTCCCATAATGTGTGAAGCATCTTGGCTTAATGTACGCTTCTTTCTTTCTTAATGCGACGTTTTTCTCTGCAGGTACTTTGAAAAGCTTTGGGTAGTAATGACGTGGGAACATTGTAATAATATCGTTCACGCATTTCCAGTATTCATAGCCTATTGTATTGTTATTCCTTGTCGACCTGCTGCAGCGTAGTTACACACGTTATTCAGTTTACTACTCTTTCAATTATGCGATTTATGGCTCCCGCCTTGCGATCACAACAAGTTCCATACAATATAATACCGTAGGTTATAATAGGTTTAGCCAGTGCCATGTATATGATGCGCCTCAAGTACATCGAAGCTTTACCTGCTCTACATCATCGCAGACAGAGCTTTAATCCCGTTACATATATACTGCACATGATCATTCCATGTTATACGTTCATCAAATGTTATTCCAACATACTTTATCGCATGTTCAAATGATATGACATTGCATGTGCACGGATCACAATGTGAGCCATGTAAAAAGAGCGACTTCTTTAGGACCATTCGTTTGTGCGTATTTTTACAACAGATAAGTTTTGTTTTTTGCCGATTTAACTATATTGAATTTTGAGTTAACCCGTCTACAACCCTGCATATATCCTGTTGCAACGATTTGCACCCAAGATCAAAATTATTGAATTTTAGTGCTAATGCTGTGTCATCTGCATATTGGAAGACTCTTGATCTTAACTTCAGAAAACCTAGTTCCGAGACATAGATACAGATCGCGTACACGCATCTTACCAAGACCTGGTGGTTTGAACGTCTTCACTGTACCTATTATATTCCATAGCTCTGCTTCTGTTATCTCAGGAATGTACGCAGCCTGTGTGTTTGAAAGTATCGGCTTATATTCGAGACGAGTTCGTACTCTGAGCAACGTGCAGTTTATCTGTTGCGTGAATGAAAGTTTCATTAGAGAGTTCACACAATTACTGTGTTTCTTCCTTCGAAATTTTTCTGTCGATGACTTCAATCATGGCCTGTTTCGCTCATCCCATCAACCGTTTCTCAATTTCCATGCCATTGTTTCATCATTCCTGTTCAGTGCAAACAGCTTGGATAGGTGTCTCCTTTTAACCTGTCGTGTTTTGGCTGTTTCAAGACTTCGCGATATGCGAAATTCCTAACTGCGGTATTTTCTTAGTCCTTTCTATATTTCTGCCTACCTTTATTCTTTAAGTAGCACAACTCTATGATATCCTGCGTTATCCAATTGTTGCCTGGTTTTATTTCCTTAATTTTGACGGCTTTGGCCGACGTCACGTATATGAGGTGCAACTTTTATAGAAATTGATTATATGGGCTCTTTTGATCAAAAGCATTCCAGTTTGTCTTCTGGATAGCTTTCTCTAAATTCCTGTTGTCTGAAATGTTCCCGATTCTAGATATGAGGCTCATATTGTCTTCGTGCTTGCATATTTCTTTCATGGTTACTAGTGCTACGAGTATCAATTTAACGACTCCTGATGAACAGTGTTCGTTTCCTATGTGGACGGTTATATGGTCGATGCACGATGTAGTTATCTTGGAACCTAAAAATTCCTCTATTGTAGAGGTGTTAATATGGTTAACTAAAACAATCCCAACCAGTAAGTCTATGTTGTCTTTAACTACCCTCTTTGAGTCTTGCATTATATTTATAGTTAAATCTCTAGCTAAAATTAAGTGCTTCTTTTTCATATACATTTTAGGAGTGAAGTGTTTTTTTCGAGGAACAAAGTAATGTTCTTGATGGGGGGTCTGTATATTGCACATAGAGTGCAAGTTGTATCCATCTTGCATCTTGATGTAACCGCCATTTCTGCGTTCTCTATGGATACCTGAATTCCACACAGCAACCAGCTATTGCTCTTAAACACGATCGCTCCTTCTCCTTTTCTGTTTTCCTTGCACCAAGCGTAACGAGAGCACTCAGCAAAGCTCTAAATGTTTTGTCGAGTGGGATCTAGATTAACCTCTGTTAAGTCGATTACATCTTTTTTTTCGGTCGAATGTTTACATAAGCACGTAAATGGGGCCCTGTATGGTAAAACTATTCCAATATGTTTTTATTCCAATTTTCTGACTTCAAATTTGCATAGCCTCCGACGTCAGCACCCGGCGGTGACCCGCAGGGTTGTCTGAAGAGACCAATGAAACGCTCTCCTCGTTTATGGGAGGTAACTTTTTTCTGCTTTAGAAACGAATAACATTGCCTACAGTGAGCGGCTTGTCTTATCTAATTAGCTTACAAGGCATGAGGGGCACGCTCAAGTGTAGAGGAATTCGATGGGGCTGCGCCAGTGCACTTAAAATCGATAACCGGATGGAGAGCGTGGTGCCGGTGTCTGCAATTGGTCCGCTTTCCCTTACTTGGCTTAAAGCGGCTGGTCGAAAATCGCGGCGGCATGCAACGGAAGGCTAAGAATGCCGCTAAAACGGATCTTCAGCAATGAAGAGTTCGCAGAACGAGGTCGTAAACGTGCCGAAAGTGCTTGAAAACGCTACACGGTCACGCGAAAAGGTTTATTCTATGCAAAGTAAATCCTTGCTCTCCGGCAAGTGCGAATAGCCAGTGCCTGAGCGATCAGCGGCAGCCATCTTTTATTCCTTTCGGAACGGGCAGCATGCGGCTATTCAGAAATTCCGTTTTGTTCAGCATGTTAATGCATCTTTAGCGCGTACATGTCACTTTGACGCGGTGAGATTTTGCGGTATTGTGACGTCGCGTGACTGGCAGGCGAAGTGGGTGCAGCCCGAACACTTTTCACCAATAGCCGATGGTTAATGGTTAAAAGGCCTCGAATCAGAAATAACTATTTTTTTTTTCGTTCGGTCCGATTATGTATATTCTGTGTGTACGCGTCATATCAGATGGGAAGCTATCGCGGTTCCCGTGGTGCCGCGTGACAGACAGTCGATGTGGGGGTGGTTCAAAAAAGGTTTTGACCAATTGCGGAGGGCTGATTGCAGAATTGGAATAGAAAAGTTTGGAATGCCTTTATGTGATAGCACCCTAGGTCCCAGTTTTTGTTTATGCTTCCTATGTTTATATGCAATTTTCATAGCTCCACCTTTAACTGATCTTCCTTAATTAAGTTATTAAAAGAGAACCCCACTCAGAAAAAAGACATGAACTCTGCCATTAGTTTTCAAGATATTTTTTCCGTGGCAATGATCATAGCAGGCCTTCCTTCTTTTCACCTAGCAAAGATACTGCCATTGCGCATCCAGACAAATTTATAGCTGTGCTGCTTGCCCATCTCTCCGCACTGCGAGAACAACTTTTGTGTTCGTGTCAAGTTTTCTTTTATGTATACCCCGCCAGACTAAAGTGCATGTTTTCTTGAAATCCACAGGTCGCGATCAGCCAATTCCTTAATTCTGGCAATGACTGGGGCATCTTTCTTCTCTTTTAGCCTGTGACTGGCATCCAGTGAGTGATGTTCAACTGTTTGTATTCCAGCTTGTGCGCTAGCAACACTAGAAGCTGCTACAGATCTTCGCTCTATTTGTACGGAACACCACGTAGTTCAATGCCGCATTGTTTGTTTTCTACCTTCTTTTGCATCAGCTCTGGTGACCTTATCTTTAAGTCTGCAATGCCGTTTCCGTGCCTTGCGGTGGTGCCCAAAATTTTGCCATATTTATGCGACAGCAGTTCCACAGACTTTTCAATTCCTTGGTTTGTCGAGCGCTGTCTGTCTGCTTTTTTTGTTCATCTCTTCCAGTCGGTCCAAGACTGGCCGCCATCTTTTGGCCGATGTCCGCAATTAACTTTGTAAATTGATTCAGTAGACTTTTTTTCCTCCATTCCCTTGCCTGCTCAGTTTCGCATCACTAATTTCTGACGTGTCTTCCTCTGATTTCTACTTTTTACGAGGATCACATGTCCAGCCGTTAATTTCGCGCGGTCCCATGTTTCTGAAGACCCTATCTGCATACGGCAAGCGCAATCCTTCTGAAAATGTGTGCAGTGAAACAAACTTCGAATTTTTCGGTCGTGCGCTGAGTCATAATGAATGCATAATAATGAATGAATGAGTCATAATGAATGAATGAACGTATGACTAAGAATGCGCTTGATGGGTCAAGCGAAGAGATGCATGACAGTAGCTTAGCGCATTGTCGGCGACCTCTCGGTACGCTGTTAAATTGATCTGCTACCTTCCTCGCCAGCAGCTTTTCAAATGGGATTACAGTTTGCGAATACTCATTCTCCATGACAATTTTTCACGGGCGTGTTAACCTTACTACTGGTATTCTGCCTTGTTAAATCATGCGCGCAATAATTCTGCGTAGCAGGGCGACTCCTAGGAAAAGTGGCAAATTTTAATGAAACGCATCTTCCCGAAAGTGTAAGCTTTCAGAATGCCTTTGATTTGGTATCGATGAAAGCAAACGGGCATTGAGCGTCTTCTATTTATTCGCAGGATCCGCAAGTGTCATCCTATCAGTGTCCAATAAAGGTTGCTATAGAGCCTACGCTCATTCGGGGGGCTTTCGTAAAGCGTTAAAGCACAACGTAGTATCTCCCTTCGGCCGAAGATCTGAGACAGTTTAGAAAAATGCTTATTTACCAGACCACACTCAGCCACGTCAGTTTCTCTCTCACGGGTCTGCTTTATCGGATGAAGCAAATCCAATGTTACTGGATACGTAGGCCTAGCGGCTTCTTGCGTCTCAAACGTCTGAGGGAGTGAATACTTAGCAACGTTTGCTGTCGGGCTCGTTGATACATGACTAGAAAGGGCTTGATGCGCAAAAGCAGATGAGGACTAGACTAAGGTCCCCTCTAACAGTCACGATTCCACCCTCGCGTATAAGTCATCCCGACAAGCGCCGAAAAAGCATTAAGGTGTTTCTCGAAATGTTTTGTAGGGGTTGTGTATGAGATCCATTTCAGTTGTGGGAAGGAGTAGGCCGGTCAAGCAGCGCATTGTATAAATATTACATCTTGGTAAAAAGCGCAGATAGGGACAAAAGGCTGCCAAAAAGTTGGGATGAAGACCAGCGCTTTTATTGCCGTCCTTTGTGTGGTTTCGCGCTGTTTAACAAGGTGGAACTGCAATTACTCCGGTCTCGTACATTGCAGCGGTGTATAAACGATTATTTGCGATGTGCCGTGCTCTCGCAAACACATCGCTCTCGTAAACACATCGAGGCACATAGCTTTCCGGAAATTAGTGCCATTGCTCAAGAAGCAAGCAAGAGGACCATGTCCCTGTGACAGACTGCTGCTCTCATCTGTTCATGGATTTGGAGTAATCGCTGATTTGGAGTAATCGCGGAAGCGGGTTTACTTTTATTACGGCCGGCTTTACCCATGTCAGAATATTACATGACCGCTTTCTGCGCTGAAAAATGGCGCGCTACGTCGTATTCGGCGTTGCAAATACACAGCTCAGTATGCATGTCATTTGTGTTAGTGCATAATGGGCTCTTTTCTGCGCCAAAGGTACTACTTCGCAGGTTTCGCAGTGATGCTGCCCTGAGTAGCAATTTCTAGATAACCAATTTTCGGTGCATCCGATAGAATACGTCATTGCTCATTGTTATTTCTTGCCATTCTACCGCTTTTAGCCGTGTAAGTGCTTATTCAGATACACTCAGCGAATTGGTGCATGGCTAATGCAACGACTTGGCTTTACAGTTTAATTACAAAACGGCTTAAAGTCATACGGCCCCTCTGGGGTCAGGTAAATTATGGAATTTTACGTGCCAAAATCACGATCAGATTATCAGGCACGCCGTAGTAGGGGCTCCGGATCAATTTTATCCATCTCGGGCTCTTAACGGACCCCTAAATCTAAGGAAACGGTTGTTTTTGCCTTTCGACCCCATCGAAATGAAGCCGCCGTGGCAAGGATTCGATCCCGCGACCTCGTGCTTAGCAGCGCAACACCAAAGTGGCTAAGCAACCGCGGCGGGCCTTTGGGCTCAGCTGCACCATGTTGAGGGATATTGTGGATCGAAATGCCTGCTGTATAAGCCGGGCAGCCGGAACTCGCATTAGATGCATCGCGAGCAATGTTTGCAGTCGAGCGTGCAGCTGTGGATGTCTTGCGCTATAGACTTGCCGACCTCACGTGAAGAATGGAGGCTGTTAAGAAGCTGCGCGTGTGAATAAACGGACGGAATTCGAATGACGCGTGGTTGAAATGGACCAGCATAGTGTCCCATTATTGTCTATGATCCACGTGCACAACCTTTCTCTATGCCCACTAGCCAAAGAGGTTGCACATCACTGGATCACATGACTACCCTATTGCAAAACCCAGTATCCAGTGTCCAGTGCCATGCCGGATTATGCGCCTAGTGTCGCGCACTGGATGCTGGGGCGCTGGGCAAGCGCAGCGTACAGGGAGGTGCTGGGTACTGGTGCGAAAAACAGCTCTAGCGCGTTAAATACGCGGTGCCGGGCCACTCTGTACGTTTTTTTAAATAGTGCAATTTTTAATAGCTTTAGTGCAATAAAAATAAAGAAAACAAAGTACATAAAAATGCTTCCTCCAGGATGCGAACGTCGGACCTGCACATCCCAAGACCTTACCACTGCGCTACGCCATCAGATGAACATGGCTGGACAATTTGCCATGCCAAGATCGAGAAGCAGTTTTAGTTTCACAGAGATACGTCTCACACAGACATGCTAGATGCGCTATCGCCCAGCAACTAAAACTTACACTGTACCAGAAAGAAAAAAAGTTGCTGTCTATATTCAGTAGTATGCTTGGGAGTGCCACAATATCGATTTTCGCACCCGATTGGTATCTTAACTTGGAAAAAGTCCTAAATGAACCGCCGACCCGGGAGGCTGTATGGGCTGTTAGTGCCGGTTTCGATCGCCATTTCTTGTTCTTCACGCAAGAGACATGCAACGTTTTCTTAGTTCAGTGGTGCGTTTCAATCGACACATCTGGCTCGCCATATATCTTCGTCAGAGAAGCATAGGCTAGTCCTGGCAGCCTTCGGCGACAGCTCATATACCTGTGTTTATGACTGACACGTCACATCGGCGCTCATCCCTTCTCGTGCTGACCCCGTCGACACAAAAAAAAATTGTTTATTTATTTAAACACCGATGCGAAAGCTGAAATATAGTGATTTATCCTTGTTAGACTTGTTGATTCCTGAGCCGAGACGCTTCGATAGCGTGTAGACGGGCTCGCCGTATACGCGAGGCCTAATCTTCGGTGGGGACCGATCTCGGCGCGGGTAGCTGACGAAAGCTAAACTGTCTGTATTTGAGCCTCATAACCGTTTTTTTAGTACGCTAGGAAAATTGGAAGAGCACGAAATGCCTCACCTTTGTTATGAGTGCGATAATATCAATCAGCGATAGGCTTCGAACTCGGGGTCCGTTCGAGCGCGTCTGAAGGGCTTCTGTGTTTCTTGTCGACTCCACAACACAGCGACAACAGCGAGAACTCCCAGTCACAGGTTACCTGCAAACTGCTAAAAAACGCGGTGCCCTCTGCGTTTGCATGGTTTTGTTCAAGAATTTAGCTATCCGCCCAGTGAAGAGGGAAAATGCAAAAAGCGAAAGTTATCTTCCGTGTCAAATGTGCATGCATAAACAGGGCAGCTCACGCACCTTAATTCCGAACTGCAACACGAGATAGACTGATATGACCACAAGACATAGCCTTATTCAGGACAACAGACGAGTATACAGCGATGAAATTGTATAAAACATTTATTATTCAGCAGCGCTCCTCTTTGCGTACAAACACAACCAGCGCAGTTTCCATTGCAAGCCACCGAACTGCAGCGAGAACCAGCGCATGTACAACACAAACCAGTGCGCCCCAGCGTCATGGAAGTGAAACCAGCGTCTCGTCCAGTGTGACCCAGCTCTTATCCAGCATTCTCACTGGTGTCCCAGTGACTCCCACAGAACGCCAGCGTCCCCAGTACAATCCAGTGTCATAAACCGCGCTGGTTTCACACTGGAAGGCACTGAAAGACGCTGGTTTTTGCAATACACATAAGAGGTACACGGTTTTCTTCAACACCCTTCCGAGAAGTACATGTCTCACTGTTTTTCACTAAAAGGATGGAGATGGAGGTAATAGCCTAAAATGGCTGAATAATATAATGATCTTAGCGTTCATGCATAAGCAGCTGCAGTAGGTGTGAATTCCTTAGAGTCGGGCGAGTGTAGCAATAAATTAATTTGTAAGTGCTTCGTTGAGGGCCCTCCGCACGTTTTGCCTAACAAAGGAAGGCGCTTTCAGGAAGTATACGAGAGGTAGCTGACGTTCTATACTATGTTCATATTGTAGTTGTCATGCAGAAGAAACAGAAAATACGCCAGCCATGTTCGACGGTATGTGCAGGTGTTGTCCTTAACGGGCGACTACGGTCGCTGCATTTACCCGGTCGCGAATGTTGTATTTTAACGCGCAATATATGCTTATTGAATAAAAGAGTGTGCAACTTACAGTGATAATGTAAATAAGAAATTAGATAATTTTTTCTTGTTTATGATTCCAGTCTTGCGTTCTGCCACGCTCTCTCTGCGACGGTGGCCGCCTGCAGTGCATCACAAAAACTGTACTACTAAGGCACCGTTATCAGTCAGCCACCGACATATGTTACGTGTACCCACGCAGCACCACTAGGCGTTTCGGTGTCACCTGCAGCACTTCCCACATGCTACGGGATCATGACAAGAGCGCATACGGCACACGGCAGGCTGAATCGGCGGGCGTGGCAGAGATAAGTGCCTTCCGCGCGCACCGAAGCGAGACGAACGACCAATCCGAAGACACCGATGTCATGCTGCACGGCCAGGCACTGGCCATTTGATTTGCGCGTGATTTGACCTGAGTATAATCACACTGTGGACAATCACCCAAGTGTGATTTCCCAGAGTCCCGATCTTCAGGGTGGGACACGGAGCGCTGTCTCGGCGTTAGTGGCGTGAGAGGAGAGAGCTTGATGGTTTTGCCGAGCTGTCACTGGCCGCGCCAACTAGGGCGCCCGGCCAATTCTGGTGCGCCTGTATTTGACGTTTTAATTTGAGTACCGGCAAGGTGGTCATTTCCTTCCCTTTCTGGTCACGCCTCCCTAGCTGCGCTGCTTGGGTGAAGAACTCCCACGCCATTCCCCAGGTGTCATGGGTTAAATATTTTCTGACCCTTGTGGGAATAAAGAATCGATTTAGCCTAATCTGTTTAGTTTATTATGGTTTTATGGTAATACGATCAGCGGTACAATTGAAAGCTGTAGTGATACCTTAAAATAGTGATCGTTAATTATAGTTACCTAACTTCGTCTTCTGCATTTCGGTATTCATGACACGCGTTGCGTGGTTCATCTTCAAGAAAAACAATTCGCAAATACATGATTGCGTGAGATGAAATGCGGGCAAAAGAAGCAAGATTTTCGCTTATAAGGGGACTAAAACGTCCTTCCTACTTGTTTTTCATGGCCGCTAACTCGAATACCCCGGCTCTGCCTTCTCTAATCTTTGTTTTGAATACCGGTATGATAGTGCATTATACGCTTCGGAATACTTTAATAACGAGAATTATAAATGAATCACTGCGGCAAATGAATAATTGCGTATAGAGGGAGCACCCATTATTCTCAGTCATCGACAAGGCAAAAATTCTTGTTGGCTTCCAAAAATGTCTAATATAACATTTGTGCGAAATGAGGAGAAAATGCTAATCACGAATAAATCAGAGCAAACAACCCGGCAAGTGTGGAAAGAATGGCCTAACCAGGAAAGAAACTAGACAATGAAAACTTCTAAAACACTTCCTTAACATGTATATATTTTTCTGGGTCATGAAATATATTTTATACAGGTACTGTAAAAACAGCACGGAACACTTCGCTCGAATACCTGAGACAAAAGTGGCATTAAAATTTCGCAATCCTTTTGGATATGTGCAGTGCTGTTCTCAACAAACTTCACATCTCAAGTTTTTTTTTTCATTAGAAAGCTCAGTACTGTAGCTTTTTCCGCGCATTCTCTTTTAATGTAAATTGAAGATGTAAATGTAAGTGAAACAAGCATATGAAGGCCATAGAGACTTTTTGTTCTTCAATATAGGTAGGGCGAGGGGGCGGAGATAGCTGTAGTATATATTTTCGAAGAGAGCTGCAAGTATTGAGGCTATTCCAAAATGGGAATGATTGGTAGTACAAGGATTTGCTAAAACTTTGCCCTTCTGGCTTCAAATGGCTTTATTACATTGCAAATTGATCTTTTATGGCAAAATACTGTGTTATAAACTCAACCATTCGCGATCACGATAGATGTGTGCCGAAATTCATCGACTTGGTGCTTAAAAAATTGTATTTTTTTATTTCACAGTATAATCCGCAAATCAATAACGACACAAGCACGTCTGAAGCCACAAGCTCGGAGTTTATACAGATGCGTGTACTAAACGTCATTCGAGTGGAAGCTGAACAACCGCAGCACCACAGTTCCGTGCATTAATTTTTGTAGTAATATGTATGATGCAGGTGGCCTGAAACACATTCTGACGATATTATGACATGCTGTCATCCAGGATGCACTGTACAGTTTCCGCCCGAACAGTTTATTACATTGCACGCAAGAGAGAGAGAGAGAATGAAGAGGAAAGGCAGGGAGGTTAACCAGATATGAGTCTCCGGTTTGCTACCCTACACTGGGGATGGGGGATAGGGGTTGGAAAGATGATAGAGAGGAAAAATTAAAAAAAAATGAAAAAAAAAGGAAATTAAAAACAAATAAAAAAAAAGGGAACGCGCACACATGGAGACACACACACAAAAGGCGTTCCAGTTAAAGTCGTTCACACAGGCCAGTAGATCGCAAGAAGCGCAAAAGCGCTTGCAAGGCCTTCTTCTGTGAAGGTGGGTCCTTTCGATGTTGCAGAATTCTTTTTTCGGATAGCGGTTGGTCGTCTAGTTGGTCAAGTTCGTGGCTAAGGCATGCCCTCTGTGGACTGTACTGCGGGCAGGCGCACAAAATGTGGCCAATTGATTCTTCATGGCCGCAGTGGTCACAGGTTGGTGTGTCGGTCATCCCTATGCGGAAGGCATAGGCTTTAGTAAAGGCAACGCCCAACCAAAGTCGATATAACAGCGTGGCGTCTCTACGGCGAAGCTGTGATGGCGCTCGAAGACTTAATGTTGGATCAAGTGAGTACAGTCGCGTATTTCTTAAATGTGGCTCATTCCATTGCGACGCGGTGCACTGCCGAGCAAGTAGGCGGAGCTTCCGTGCCGCCTCAGTTCTAGAAACAGGAATTGGGACGTGACGCTCCTCAGTATAGGCTGAGCGGGTAGCGTGATCCGCCCGTTCATTGCCGATAATCCCGCAGTGACTTGGAAGCCACTGGAAGGTTATTTCATGGCCTGCATCACTTATATGGTGTAACGTCTCGGTAATATGGAATATTAGCTGTTCGCAAAGCAAACAGGAGCGCAATACGCATTCAGAAGAGTCGTGACAGGTGCGCGTGCCAAGCTGAGTAATGTGTCACATAAGTTAGCGATGAGCCAAGCGCATACGACTGCACAAGCAGGGATGCGTAGCTTATCGCACGCCTTTTTACCTTGTCAACCGGCAAGGATAATTTGTTATGCCGGATATTTCTAATGTCCTGTGAAACAGCTCGGTCAGAAAGAAACAAACTCGTGTGCTGTACGTATTGCCTGGCGTAATCGTGGAGCACTCGAGCTATTGTATGCGTAATCTGTGAGACAGGTGTTTCGGCAGGCGTGAGCAGTACAAACTAAGCGCGAGATAACACCAATTGCTTCTCAAACCTAAAGGGTTGCACAATAAATGCTCGAACAGAACTGCGTGCTCCCTGAAGTGGGTGCTCGTGCCGTTGCAACCATTAGACGTTGGTGGGCGTGGATACGCAAAAAGCAAGGGCCTGAACTTGCGAGCGGAAGCGGCAAGAGCGCGATAAAGTCTGAGAATGCGACCGTCATTTGTTTTGTTGACGCCAGTCCCAGGCTCATCGCTGCTTACCTAACCCTAGCGTTGCCTCACGACAAACTAGGTTGCATTAAGTTTGCGTGCGCCAATCTTCAAAGCACATACGCCAGGCCCTGCTTGAAGTGGCAGCTTGCTTGCTGCTGATACCAATTCGCTTACCCACTACGGGAGGTTGTTCAAAAGCCGGAAGTTAAACGTTTAACGGAGGAGCGGAGACAAAACTTCGAAAAAGAAAGGAAGGCTGTCATGAATTCAGGCAGTGCATGAGTCAGCAAAGAAGAAAGTTCCTAGAAAGCTGTCAGCTTTCTAGGCGCCAGCTGTCACATGACAGTTAGAGCTGCGCTTCGCTTCAATTTCTAATTTTCTTCGTTATGAGTAAAAAAATGCGAAGGCGTGTTTGAGATGACACTGCTGCAGTTGTTGCACGACGTAAACTTGAAAGCTATTATTTGCCTTTCTTTTATTCTTCCTGCATTGCTGCAAATCCTCCCCCCAAAAATAAGCATATGCCACCTTTGTATATGCGTGACACGCGCCGCGGAATAAATGAATACAAGAGGCAATTATGCCGGCGCTACAACTAAATAGCCAGCAATTACTTGCAATATTCAAGCTCCAGGTCAATTAAAACGGCAGGGTTGTCAGAACCTATCCCGTTAAACTTAAGCATTTTCATTCCTTACACTTTCATGTTCAGACGTATTTCAAGCATAAAGATTATCAACAGTGGTGCGGCTCTATTATCATGCCGTAGGTATACATACCCTAACAAGCTTTCTGATCACTTTCTCTGAAAGATGCTGTATCAAGGAATCTACTTTATATCTTAACCTGAGTAGGTAAAACAATATGCACCGGCGCAGCCAAACCTATAAGGAATGCTACGTTACGGGCATCCATTCCAGGAGAGTGACATCATAATGAAATACAGCACGTTTCACACAGCCGCTTCTAAACGCACGTCATGCGCAGTGCGGCTTTGGGCGTGAAAGAGCCTTCTGCGAATTGAACAAATTCAATATTCACTTAGGCCAGGGCTCTAGCAATATTTAAAGTGCGAATCACGTCGCCGCAAGGGGAGAATGCGGTTTTGTAGAATCACAAACCACTTAAGAGACTGCCAGACGGCACTGTAGGGTGCCTCAAGGCCATAACACAATGGCCGTGTCACCGGAAGCAGTCAAATTGTCTGTTCCAATTGTTCGCTTCTCTTAAAAACACGCGGAATGGCGCAAGATCTCCCGCCTTGACTCGTCGAGAGCTCAGCGGGAAAATTGTTTGCCGCCACGGCCACACAGTGTGTGTACGAGTCAGTGGTATCTGATACCAGGAGATCGCCGAGGCCGATTTCGATGACGTGACCAGTCTCCTACTTCCCGTCCGATGCTGCGCTTGATTCGGCGTGCGCTTTCGACTGGTCGCTCTGAAAAGTAGAATAATCTTTTTTTTGTGCTCTCGCGGAATCGAGGCTCCAAAACTTGGTTAAAACACGTTGGCGGGCTAGTTGGTTAGAAACCATGGTAGAGTGGTATAAGCGCGACTGTACGAGGACGTAGGAAGAAACACAAGCGCTGTGTCGGCGTACCTGTTTCTTCCTACGTCCTCGTACAGTCGCGCTTATACCACTCTACAATGAGGCTCCAAACCATAATTACTGGGCGGATGGCCACTCAATAAAGCAATAAAGGCGACGCGGCAATTTTCTGTCTGTACTCCTTCTAAGGGACGAATGTATGGGTACCGTGGTGAAATATTACATTGCTGCGCCTCAACCAGGACAACTACGTACATAGGGTGCCTAAAAACTACGCATTCTTGAGTTAGTGCAAATTAGGAAGCAATAGTTGCGTGCCTTGTGTATTAGCTCAAACAAATGGTGCCTTTGCTCAACAATCGCGGCCTTCCTGAGCAGAAACAGTCGGAACAGTGTTGACTTGCATCTATCTCCCTCCATGCAGAGTCCAATAAAGTGTTGTTATCCCTCATTCTTAAACGGGGAAAATATTGGACAGTTCTAAATAAAAAACTTTTCTGTCAAATGCGAATCACTTATGAAATCCAGTCTATATTTCAATAGTATTCGAATCGGATACGAATGACTTGTTAAAGTTAGTGTGCAGGCGGATAAATTCTTCGCTGTAAAACCTTATTCAATCATACTCAATGCAAATTTCAGAGCAGTGAAAAGGACGCGACACTTCACTGGAGAATGCACTTTCCTTCCAGTTTAATCACTCCAACATAACGTTTTTAGACCAAGGAATTAAATCAGTGCTTCAGAAAGAAACAATGAGGACTAATGCGCTAGCCAGTCTATAAATTTTGCGTACCCGACTCAAGCAATCTAGTGAATTAGGCTCAACGAAATTGTCAGCTTTAAAAATTCCTTGTATTTCATGATGAGAATTTTGCGCTTTTTTGTCAAGAGCAAAGATAAATGGAAGGAATGTTTCACGGCCCGTACTGGTTTTGAGACCTTGGTGCGAAAATTATTCAGATCAATAATTTTAATCCTTAAAGGAACACTAAAATGAAACAGTAGATAATTTTAAATTACCAACAATTCGTAATGTCTGTTCTTCATTGTTAATTTTACAGTAATAGCCTAATTAATAAAAGGTACACAGTTCGATGTTCTATTTTTCGAACTTCGCGCCGAATCAACAGCATCCTTAGGCAAGTGTGACTTCAAAGATTCCGGAGTATTATTTTGTATTTTGGCCGTTGTGGTTAAGTAAATGTTCTCGAAACTCCTAGAGTTTTATTTTTGGCTATTCTATAGAGTACACGGTGTTCTATTCTTGCTCGTAAATAATGAACTAAGTTTGGGCAAACATCCTCAAGATTCATGATGTCACGGTATGCTGGTGCGGGAGAATTGAGGCGACGTCGCCGCCCATGTTTTTTTGTTGCGTGTTTTCTGGCTCTCGAAGCCTTCTTGCGTGGTAAGAGTTCCTTTTAAGGCAAAAGGCTTATATGCCGCACCATGAATCCTGTGAGCATGCTGGGTTAACATAGGTTGCCAAGAAATCCCACGTGACCTAGAGATAACGTCACGTTCGAGGCGTTGGACTGCGGCTCACACTGCGAAATCCCACGGCGAAATACGGCGTCGCGGGGACACCGCGGCCCACTCCCTCAATTGGATATCATCATCGCCAGCCTGGTTACGCCCACTGCAGGACAAAGCCCTCTCCGATGCTTCTCCGACTACCCCGGTCATGTACTAATTGTGGCCATGTTGTCCCTGCAAACTTCTTAATCTCATCCACCCACCTAACTTTCTCCCGCCCCCTGCTACGCTTCCCTTCCCTTGTAATCCAGTCCGTAACCCTTAATGACCATCGGTTATCTTCCCATCTCACAACATATCCTACCCATGCCTATTTCTTTTTCTTGATTTCAACTAAGATGTCATTAACTCGGCTTTGTTCCCTCACCCAATCTGCTCTTTTCTTATCCCTTAATGTTACACCCATCATCCTTCTTTTCATAGCTCGTTGCGTCGTCCTCAATTTAAGTAGAACCTTTTTCGTAAGCCTCCAGGTTTGTGCACCGTACGTGAGTACTGGTAAGACACAGCTGTTGTACACTTTTCGCTTGAGGGATAATGGCAACCTGCTGTTCATGATCTGGGAATGCCTCGCTCACGTACCCCAGCCCATTCATATTCTTCTGATTATTTCAGTCTCATGATCGAGATCCGCGGTCACTACCTCCCATAAGTAGATGTATTCCCTCACCACTTCCAGTGTCTCCCTAGCTATCGTAAACTGGTGATCTCTTCCGAGACTGTTAAACATTACTTTAGTTTTCTGCAGATTAATTTTCAGACCCAACCTTCTGTTTTGCCTCTCCAGGTCAGTGAGCATGCATTGCAATTGGTCCCTTGAGTTACTAAGCAAGGCAATATCATCAGCGAATCCCAAGTTACTAAGGTATTCTCCATTAATTCGTATCCCGGATTCTTCCCAATTCAGGTCTCTGAATACCTTCTGTAAACACGCTGTGAATAGCATTGGAGAGATCGTATCTCTTTGCCTGACGCCTTTCTTCTTTTGGGATTTTGTTGCTTTCTTTATGTAGGACTACGGTAGCTGTGGAGCCGCTATAGATATCTTTCAGTATTTTTACATACGTCTCGTCTACACCCTGATTCCGTAATGCCTCCGTGACTCCTGATGTTTCAACTGAATCAAACCCTTTCTCGTAATCAATGAAGGTTATATATAAGGGTTGGTTATATTCCGCACATTTCTCTAGTGTGAATATGGTCTATTGTTCAGTAGCCTTTACGGAATACTGCCTGGTCCTTTGGTTGACAGAAGTCTAAGGTGTTCCTGGATTGGATAAAGGTGGAATAAAGTGTATTGAAGTGCATTAAAGTCGATAAAGGTCGATTAAGGTGGATTAGAGTTGGAACAAATTGGAGCAACGAGGATTAAGTTTGGCGCAAATTAGAACAAGGTGCAGTAATTTGCATTAAGTTGAACCCTTTTTTTAAGGTAATAACTTATACAAGCCCCAACGCTTTGGTATTCAAATCACGCGAGGACACTTAAGTGACAATTTTTTGTTAATCCGTAGGCATTTCTGTGGTTACCCAATGAGAAAAAATGTCCGTCCGTCCGGCCGTCCGTTCTTCACATATGACAGTGACGTTGAAGATAAGAGCCCGCAGCAGCGAGCGTATCTACGTTCCTGCTGTCTGTCGCTTCATCGCGAGCGCAACAGTGAGAACACAGCGCTCACAAAGCTCTGAGCACACGCCGCACCCTGCACTTTTCGTAGATCGCTTTGACGACACAGGACCGCGCGTCTCTATTCAACGCGAAACGACGAAAACACAGCGCATGGAGCTATCAGCATTCGGCACTGTCTGTCCGCATCGTAGATCACTTTCAATATACGGTCCGCGCGGGCTGCCATACGCAGCCGCTGATGGAGTACCTTTGATCACGTTTCATAATGTTCCAACGCGGATGGATAACACGCTATAGAGTGATAACGGTTTATACTGGTGAAAACGTCATAAGCGCGCCTGGCGCCGCCACCTGCTGTACTTTGCTTGCGTTATCAATGCACCTTGCGCCGCCGTCCGCACCAGTTCGTGTCACCGCAGCGCTGTCTTTTGTACTGGCCCGATCAAGTTGCGTAATATTGATAATGACACCGGGCTGTGTGAGATCAGGAAGTGGCACTATGCTTACGCATATTTCGACAACTTCCACATTAGTTCTTAAGTGAACTTTCTTTATGTTTTAGAATGTAAGTTTCTTCAAACAGTTCAACTCCTTATTGCGACATCAAGAATATGGACACTACAGGCACATTTGCCCCGCCGCCGTAATGTGCCCTATAAAGTCCAAGGGTGGTAACACCGTTGCCGCGTGTCGTGTGCTGTATCTGCAGGTAAAAGCAAGCGAGGGAAGCTGACCATCGTGGCTCAATCCGGCGCGCGCCAAGGAGGAAAAACGGAGAGCAGGCGCGCTGTCTTCCGTCGCGCGAGAGGCCCAGGGGATATGGAGAGGGTGTGGCGGAGGGAGGGGAAGCGGCGTTATGCTCCGGCAGCAACTTCGTACTTCGCGCTTGGGCGCAAGGGGAACTGACGATCCCGGCTCAATCTCGCACGCGATAGGAATGAACGCGGGGAGGATTAAATGACTTAAGGTGGATTGAGGTTGGCACAATTAAGCGCAAGGTAGATTAAGATTGGTTCAACTTGGTTCCTCACCCCTCAGGTTTCGATTCGAACTACGTGACCGTGGCTCAGCAAATTCCTGTTTCACGTCGCAACATCAAGTCGCATTTACAAGGGTGGTTCGACATGAAACTCCTGTACAAATACAATTACTAAAACGCAGCTCCGCTTTTAAGTTTATTCACTGACCATTGTTTAAAGGTGATTCCCGTGCTTTATGATGCCGACCAGGCAGTTGGAGTCTCTACTCCAAGTAGTGGGGCTCACGGAGCAGCTCCTTATCTACAAAATTGCCAAGGATCTTCCCTAAAGTACGCTAGAGAGACGAGGAATAGTGCTGCCTTAAAGTCAACGCAGTGCCGCGTAATAATTGTGTCAAAGGGTGCTTATGAATAGGATCATCAGTATCTACTCATATTGTTACTGAATCTCAGTAGTTAACATGAACAGTGACCTCTTTCCGTTTTATTTTGAACATAATTTTGTTTCGTCAAACGGCGGAAAGGTGGAGGCGTACGCTCCCATCCTTTCCCAACTTAAAAGCTTCAAGATTTCTACAGGTAGGAAGCATAAAACTCTAAGATTTGAGTGCCTCCGAACGTTCAAGGAGGCCCAGCTGGCGTTAATATAGCTTTAAACAGGAAGTGGACTTGTGTTTGACCGATGTCAAGTGACGGATCTCGCCAGTACAGACAGAGGAAATAACTGTGATGAGTGGGAATTCCCAAAGATCCGTTAGTGAAATGTGCCACTGAGTAACTTCCACATATAAAAGGTTTCGTACATAAGGGGCCGATAATCACCATTTCCTGATCACGAGCGCCTGCCTAACTCCGCTCCGGCACGAGATCATGGATCTGGCTCTTGACCCAGGAAGAAGACTTTTGAGGTGATAAACTGACGCGCTTCTGCTCAGAACACAAGAACACAAACCGGTGAAAACATTTCAATATGTAGAAATTCGGCATCCTTGAAAGGCAAGGGTGCTGCTTCGAGACGTCGAATCCCGTAAATCACTGAAAAAGGGATTACTTCCTTGTGAAACATTCGCTTAACTATATGTCGGTCTAAGGTGTCAGAATTTCATAACGTTAATTCCACCTATTGTACTAACACGCGAGGTTGTTGTGATCGAACTATCAAGAATTTCAGACATGGCGACGCTGATGCGCTTCCTTCGATGATAGCGACTTCGTCCTCGGCACAGTTCTAGCATGACCCCATGACCTCTTTTCTGGGTGCTCTATATTACCACTACATGCCATGCAGTTTTAGTTGATGTCAATCTACAGTCGCTTCACTCACTTTAGTCGCCCAGTTCTGATGTACGATAATGAGGACCGAAAATAGTGCGTGCCATTGCAGGATACATAACCTTCAAGAAATGGCCTAACTCGTCCATAGGCTAGGCGTATCTAAGCTTGGCTGTTCGAATAGAAAACATTACAAATTTAAAACGGTGCTGATTAATATACCTGCACCATATACAACCAACCTTGAAAGAATGACGAAGATGGTTGCTTGCTGGAACGGGTGTATTCGGAGAACGCTGTTTTGTTAAGCTGCTGAGAGGTTATTGAGAGTGGCAGCGGATTTATTTCGTACATAATTGTGCATCAAGTTTGTATCACGCCAAGTACTGTGCGGTTTCCTCCTGCGCTATTTTGGTGTCTGGAAATGAAAGCTCGGCAGCATCTTACACTTTTTGTAGCCCTCGACGGAGAAATCCTGCTACACACTTGGTAATGCATTAAGTTATGCTATCGGGGACCAGCCTTCTTGCAAGACACAACGAGCCGCAGTGTGATATACACGCGTGCCGCCTTTAGGTCGACCTTCGCAACGACACACGCGAGCACTTACTGCGCTACCTAAAGTTTCAGCATTCTCGTCGCCAGTAAGTGTTACAAATGTGTAACGCAAGCAGAACACATTTACGTTCCATCCTCTCAGCAGGGGAAAGCAGCACTCGCGGTCGAGCGCCTTGCTCCCGCCGCTTCGCAAGTCGCACCTAGTTTCTCGCTTGGAGAGCATCTTCGGCCGAAGCGTACTCCCGATGCCTACCGCGCAATCCGCTGGGCCCCGGGCGAGCGCCCTCCATCGCCGTCTCTCTCGCTTCGCAGTCGACTGTCGCCGCAACAGCCGCCGCGTGACGTCGGCGACGCAACACTGGCTTTTCTGTCTGCGCGCGTCGCTCGTTACCCTCTCCACCCGTCCCTCGCTCGGAGAAGGTCACGTGGGATTTTGTACCACTTTTTGCGCCTGCCGTGTCTGTCTCAAGGTCATCGCGCAACGAGCCACTTATGTCTCTCCCCTTAAAAACACCCACACACGAGAATACGCTTTGATAGAACAACCAAAACGACTCAGCTGAAGCAATGGGCCTCAGCTTATCTGCTTTCCATGATAAGTAGGACCTTTGTATAAACGCTTTGGTCTAGGCAACAAGGGTGATAAGAAGAAAGTGCGCAGCAGGAGCATTCGCTTTTATTCCGAGCTGCGATATATGTATTGCGCCATTATGTGCTACTCCTCTTTATCAAAAAAGTCCAGGCGCTTTCAGGACTATCGTGTGCGTGAAGCGGTTGGCAGTCGGGGGCTGGCGTGCTCCTACTGGCTGTTGCTTCCTCCTACTGGCTTGCTGAATGCCTCACACGCAAGACAGCACTCACGTAGCAAATCGGTTAATATGTAGGCTGTTTCCCGGCCACGGCTGCGGCATTTCAATTTGGGAGAAAGGCCAAAACACCCGCTTACTTTAATTGAGGTGCGCGTTAAAGAACGCCAGGCGGCCTAAATTTCCGAAGTTCCCAACTACGGCGTGCCTATAGACCGTTTTTTCGTAGGCGCCGTCATATTGTGAACGCTGTGGCGCCGCCTATGAGCAGCGCCATACTGGCTTGGGTGAAAGCAGTCTTTTGCATGGCAGGTGTACGCTCGGCGGTAGGTTTTGGCGTTTGTTTTCGCGGTCGTGTGGTCTGTTGAGTATGACGTGCGTCTTGTACGTGATAAACGGTTTTGTGAGACGTGCTGAAGTGGTTTAAGGCGTCATGGCCAGAATTTCTGCTGGCGTTTAGGTGGACGGAACACGCAGCGCGATGCGCGCGCGCATATTTGAGCCTACAATCAGCCTCGGAGATCAATTGTGTATTTCTGAATGTTCCAATCACTAATGTGACCTTATTGCAGTATTATCCTTTATTTCTAAGCAGCGGTTTAGGAGCCATGAAACATGCGCGACGATCGTTCTGCTACGATAGGAGCTGCGCGTTATACTTTGACAAGCCTTTAAACTGTTCGCTGTAGGTTACATTTTTTGACCACTTGGTTGGATGGATGAGATTTCCACCCATGAATAAAATAGTTTTGGCTAGTAATAGCAGCATACCTTACAGTCTGAATTAAGCTTGTCCAGCAAAGCGACCGCGTACGAACTGCGCGAGCGTCCTAAGCAGTAGTAGGCGCTGGATTACAGATATCTCTGTTCTATATAGCGCATGGTCCAAGCATACGACATCAGCGGGTATATATTTATAAACGTTGTGCGGCGTTAGCCCGTTTTCTCTTGCTTTTTAGGGAAAGAGGATGATAACCGAATTTTTTTTTCGGTTGTGTTCGTTCGTTTCTCTACGACGCACTGAAACGTATTACGCAAATTTTGCGCTCAAAAATAGCCATCGCATTCTTTTTATGCGAGCCCTCTCATATATTATGGCTGTATACAGGCCAAAAAGGCAATGCCGAAGCACACAGCTTATATATGTATCGTGCTGGCTCACCAACCGCAGTGATCGCTGTGTTGAGCAGCGCCATGGGCCTCATGCAGTAAAGGCTAGCGTAGACATAATTTCAAGCATACTAGACTTGAAATGCGTGAGAACGATGCCATCATCCATCATCCATCATCAGCCTAGTTACGCCCACTGCAGGGCAAAGGCCTCTCCCATACTTCTCCAACTACCCCGGTCATGTACTAATTGTGGCCATGTTGTCCCTGCAAACGTCTTAATGTCATCCGCCCACCTAACTTTCTGCCGCCCCCTACTACGCTTTCCTTCCCTTGGAATCCAGTCCGTAAGCTTAATGACCATCGGTTATCTTCCTTCCTCATTACATGTCCGGCCCATGCCCATTTCTTTTTCTTGATTTCAACTAAGATGTCATTTACCCGCGTTTGTTCCCTCACCCAATCTGCTCTTTTCTTATCCCTTAACGTTACACCTATCATTCTTCTTCCCATGGCTCGTTGCGTCGTCCTCAATTTCAGCAGAACCCTTTTCGTAAGCCTCCAGGTTTCTGCCCCGTAGGTGAGTACTGGTAAGACACAGCTGTTATACACTTTCCTCTTGAGGGATAGTGGCAACCTGCTGTTCATGACTTGAGAATGCCTGCCAAGCACCCCCCAGCCCATTCTTATTCTTCTGGTTATTTCAGTCTCATGATCCAGATCCGTGGTCACTACCTGCCCTAAGTAGATGTATTCCCTTACCACTTCCAGTGCCTCGCTACCTATCGTAAACTGCTGTTCTCTTCCGAGACTGTTAAACATTACTTTAGTTTTCTGTAGATTAATTTTCAGACCCACCCTTCTGCTTTGCCTCTCCAGGTCAGTGAGCATGCATTGCAATTGGTCTCCTGAGTTACTAAGCAAGGCAATATCATCAGCGAATCGCAAGGTGCTAAGGTATTCTCCATCAACTTTTATCCCCAATTCTTCCCACTCCAGGTCTCTGAATACCTCCTGTAAACACGCTGTGAATAGCATTGGAGATATCGTATCTCCCTGTCTGACGCCTTTCTTTATTGGGATTTTGTTGCTTTCTTTGTGGAGGATTACGGTGGCTGTGGAACCGCTATAGATAGCTTCCAGTATCTTTACATATGGCTCATCTACACCCTGATTCCGTAGTGCCTCCATGACTGCTGAGGTTTCGACTGAATCAAATGCTTTTTCGTAATCAATGAAGGCTATATATAAGGGTTGGTTATATTCCGCACATTTCTCTATCACCTGACTGATAGTGTGAATATGGTCTATTGTTGAGTATCCTTTACGGAATCCTGCCTGGTCCTTTGGTTGACAGAAGTCTAAGGTATTCCTGATTCTATTTGCGATTACCTTAGTAAATACTTTGTAGGCAACGGACAGTAAACTGATCGGTCTGTAATTTTTCAAGTCTTTGGCGTCCCCTTTCTTATGGATTAGGATTATGTTAGCGTTCTTCCAAGATTCCGGTACGCTCGAGGTCATGAGGCATTGTGTATACAGGGTGGCCAGTTTTTCTAGAACGATCTGCCCACCATCCTTCAACAAATCTGCTGTTACCTGATCCTCCCCAGCTGCCTTCCCCCTTTGCATAGCTCCCAAGGCGTTCTTTACCTCTTCCGGTGTTACTTGTGGGATTTCAAGTTCCTCTAGACTATTCACTCTCACCTTATCGTCGTGGGTGTTACTGGTACTGTATAAATCTCTATAAAACTCTTCAGCCACTTGAACTATCTCATCCAAATTAGTAACGATATTGCCGGCTTTGTCTCTTAACGTACACATCTGATTCTTGCCTATTCCTAGTTTCTTCTGTACTGCTTTTAGGCTTCCTCCGTTCCTGAGAGCCTGTTCAATTCTATCCATATTATAGTTCCTTATGTCCGCTGTCTTACGCTTGTTGATTAACTTAGAAAGTTCTGCCAGTTCTATTCTAGCTGTAGGGTTAGAGGCTTTCATACATTGGCGTTTCTTGATCAGATCTTTCGTCTCCTGCGATAGCTTACTGGTTTCCTGTTTAACGGCGTTACCACCGACTTCTATTGCGCACTCCTTAATGATGCCCATAAGATTGTCGTTCATTGCTTCAACACTATGGTCCTCTTCCTGGGTTAAAGCCGAATACCTGTTCTGTAGCTTGATCCGGAATTCCTCTAGTTTCCCTCTTACCGCTAACTCATTGATTGGTTTCTTATGTACCAGTTTCTTCCATTCCCTCCTCAAGTCAAGGCTAATTCGAGTTCTTACCATCCTATGGTCACTGCAGCGCACCTTGCCGAGCACGTCTACATCTTGTATGATGCCAGGGTTCGCGCAGAGTATAAAGTCGATTTCATTTCTAGACTCACCATTCGGGCTCCTCCATGTCCACTTTCGGCTAACCCGCTTGCGGAAAAAGGTATTCATTATCCGCATATTATTCTGTTCTGCAAACTCTACTAATAACTCTCCTCTGCTATTCCTAGAGCCTATGCCATATTCCCCCACTGACTTGTCTCCGGCCTGCTTCTTGCCTACCCTGGCATTGAAATCGCCCATCAGTATACTGTATTTTGTTTTGACTTTACCCATCGCCGATTCCACGTCTTCATAGAAGCTTTCGACTTCCTGGTCATCATGACTAGATGTAGGGGCGTAGACCTGTATAACCTTCATTTTGTACCTCTTATTAAGTTTCACAACAAGACATGCCACCCTCTCGTTAATGCTATAGAATTCCTGTATGTTACCAGCTATGTTCTTATTAATCAGGAATCCGACTCCTAGTTCTCGTCTCTCTGCTAAGCCCCGGTAGCACAAGATGTGCCCGCTTTTTAGTACTGTATATGCTTCTTTTGGCCTCCTAACTTCACTGAGCCCTATTATATCCTATTTACTGCCCTCTAATTCCTCCAATAGCACTGCTAGACTCGCCTCACTAGATAACGTTTTAGCGTTAAACGTTGCCAGGTTCATATTCCAATGGCGGCCTGTCCGGAGCCAGGCATTCTTAGCACCCTCTGCAGCGTCGCAGGTCTGACCGCCGCCGTGGTCAGTTGCTTCGCAGCTGCTGGGGACTGAGGGCCGGGGTTTGATTGTTGTGTTCATATATGAGGTTGTGGCCAAGTACTGCACCAGGGTGGCCAATCCTGCTCTGGTGAGAGAGTGCGTTACCGGTTCTGGTCCCCGGGATCAGGCCGCACTCCAGGCCTGTTTGTGCAATTTTCTCAACACACGTTTTTTTTTTTTTTCTGGTATTTTCCGGTGGAGAATTCTGCGGTCCGGGATTTGAATCACGGTCCTCTTGCACGGGAGGCGGATACTGTACCGTCCGCGCAGGAGTTAAATTTAAAATAAATTGCGGGCTTTTACGTGACAAAACCACTTTCTGATTATGAGGCACGCCGTAGTGGAGGACTCCGGAAATTTCGTCCACCTGGGGTTCTTTAACGTGCACCTAAATCTAAGTACACGGGTGTTTTCGCATTTCGCCCCCATCGAAATGCGGCCGCCGTGGCCGGGATCCGATCCCGCGACCTCGTGCTCAGCAGTCTAACACCATAGCCACTGAGTAACCACGGCGGGTCCCGCAGGAGTTGTACGCCTCATTTAATATACAGTGGTGCCCTATTTGATCAGTCAAGGTGTACCAATCTGAGCTCGGATATACCGCACGGATGGCACTCGGCTAGAGAACCTGGTATTTATGACCTGCACATGTGAGGCCATACATATTTGAAGATATATATCTTTCTTTTTTTTTATTTTAGGAGGGTTCCCGTACAGTGATAAAATAAAGGAAAAGACATTAAAAGAAAGAAAAAAGAAAAGAAAGAAAAAGGGGCGAAAAAAAAAAAAGGAACATAACAGGCGATTTGAACTAGTGACCCTTCGATGTTGCCCGAAAAGATAGCTCAGTCGGTTGGTTCGTCAGGCCCCAGGCTACTTTCAAGCGCCACAGCTCCTGCTCCGAGCCTCACACTTACGTGGAAAGGGACTCATGTTGTCCGCGATAGTCTGTTTCCGAGTAGTTGGAAGGCATACGATGCCAGTGTATCACAAATATTTGATAGCGCCTGCCGCTCAGCTGTTTCGTGGTTGCCTTAGGTTGGCCGTGCACGAGCATGCGCTCTTATGTTTTATGTTTTACTCCTGACGCCAATCGAACAGACAGTGAGCTGATTTAGCATTTAATGTTGGTAATACAGAGACTCCGGTTTTCTTTGTTGAAATAAAATCGATATAAGCAAAATAGTAAACAACGCATACCGCGACTGATAATGCGCGTACACCGCGGCTGATTATGCGCGTCACATTTTACGCCCCCAAGACATATTTCTAACTACAGTAGTTACCGATGCACCGAAAGGCTTCCCTGACGACCTTATATGAACGAACATGGCGTAAATTTCACAATGTACGGTCTAAAACATCTCGAAATCGTTCCGCAGCACGCGACAGCAAAACTTTCAAGCAGCGCCGCGCCGGATCGCCCAAGCCAGAGAGGAGGAAAGGCTCTCCGCTCGCCCTATCCTCCTCGCCCGATGAAACGGTCTATAGCCTCATAATTTAATTTGATGTAGCCCGATATGTATTACCGCGTCATACATGCCAGTTGCCACTGTCTTTCTCTACGAAATTATTCAATGAAAAATCAAATGATGCCTAAATATCATCGCTGAAAGAAATATCCGCCTTCAGGTGCCTAATATGTTTATTAAAGCATGCGTTTATTATGTTTATTATTATTATTATTATTATTATTATTATTATTATTATTATTATTATTATTAATAAAGCAAAATTTGGCGCGTCTGCTCGGTCGGATTCTTGCCAAGTAAGGTGTGCCAATCCCGGAGGTTGCGCCATAGCAAATTGCAACGACGTCATCATAAGTGGGCCGATCCTGGAGACGGTGTAAAGCTTATTTCACATCATGCGATTTTCATCGCACCGGAAGTGCGATTTACGTCGCATGCGACGGAAATCGCAGTCGCTGTGCACGCCTTCTCCTCACTTTTCGACTGCGACCAACCGGCTGGTCGCAGGTTGCACCCTATTGCAGCGATCGCAGCTATTTTCCGTTCAAATTGCACTGAGAGTTATTTCGCGGTTTGTTTTGGGAAATGGCGTCTGGCTCAACAAGTGTAATGCGCGGAGACATGGGTTGCTGAATCCCATACGTACGCGAAGGTAGACTAAAGCACTTGGACCGCAGATTCCACTCTCCCATTTCTATGAATTCGTTGATACGCTACGTAGCAAACGAAGTGCATTGGCACGTCTGCTTCGCATGTTATGGACACACCTTTGCAAGTTGCCAATACTAGGAGGTGTTCGATCCCCACTAGAGGAGTGGCCTTTTGGGGTCGTCATAATTTTCCGAATTGTTGAGCAGCATACAAAAATTGAGAATTGAACATGCTCTCAGGAACGGCGGAAGCCTAAAAACAGTGAAGAAGAAACTAGGAATTGGCAAGAATCAGATGTATGCGTTAAGAGACAAAGCCGGCAATATCATTACTAATATGGATGAGATAGTTCAAGTGGCTGAGGAGTTCTATAGAGATTTATACAGTACCAGTGGCACCCACGACGATAATGGAAGAGAAAATAGTCTAGAGGAATTCGAAGTGCCAAAGGTAACGCCGGAAGAAGTAAAGAAAGCCTTGGGAGAAATGCAAAGGGGGAAGGCAGCTGGGGAGGATCAGGTAACAGCAGATTTGTTGAAGGATGGCGGGCAGATTGTTCTAGAGAAACTGGCCACCCTGTATACGCAATGCCTCATGACGTCGAGCGTACCGGAATCTTGGAAGAACGCTAACATAATCCTAATCCATAAGAAAGGGGACGCCAAAGACTTGAAAAATTATAGACCGATCAGCTTACTGTCCGTTGCCTACAAAATATTTACTAAGGTAATCGCAAATAGAATCAGGAACACCTTAGACTTCGGTCAAGCAAAGGACCAGGCAGGATTCCGTAAAGGCTACTCAACAATAGATCATATTCACACTATCAATCAGGTGATAGAGAAATGTGCGGAATATAACCAACCCTTGTATATAGCTTTCATTGATTATGAGAAAGCGTTTGATTCTGTCGAAACCTCAGCAGTCATGGAGGCATTAAGGAATCAGGGTGTAGACGAGCCGTATGTAAAAATACTGAAAAATATCTATAGCGGCTCCACAGCCACCGTAGTCCTCCATAAAGAAAGCAACAAAATCCCAATAAAGAAAGGCGTCAGGCAGGGAGATACGATCTCTCCAATGCTATTCACAGCGTGTTTACAGGAGGTATTCAGAGACCTGGATTGGGAAGAATTGGGGATAAAAATTAATGGAGAATACCTTAGTAACTTGCGATTCGCTGATGATATTGCCTTGCTTAGTAACTCAGGGGACCAATTGCAATGCATGCTCACTGACCTGGAGAGGCAAAGCAGAAGAGTGGGTCTAAAAATTAATCTGCAGAAAACTAAAGTAATGTTTAACAGTCTCGGAAGAGAACAGCAATTTACAATAGGCAGCGAGGCACTGGAAGTCGTAAGGGAATACATCTACTTAGGGCAGGTAGTGATGGCGGATCCGGATCATGAGACGGAAGTAATCAGAAGAATAAGAATGGGCTGGGGTGCGTTTGGCAGGCATTCTCAAATCATGAACAGCAGGTTGCCATTATCCCTCAAGAGAAAAGTGTATAATAGCTGTGTCTTACCAGTACTCACCTACGGGGCAGAAACCTGGAGGCTTACGAAAAGGGTTCTACTCAAATTGAGGACGACGCAACGAGCTATGGAAAGAAGAATGATAGGTGTAACGTTAAGGGATAAGAAAAGAGCAGATTGGGTGAGGGAACAAACGCGAGTTAATGACATCTTAGTTGAAATCAAGAAAAAGAAATGGGCATGGGCAGGACATGTATTGAGGAGGGAAGATAACCGATGGTCATTAAGGGTTACGGACTGGATCCCAAGGGAAGGGAAGCGTAGCAGGGGGCGGCAGAAAGTTAGGTGGGCGGATGAGATTAAGAAGTTTGCAGGGACGGCATGGCCGCAATTAGTACATGACCGGGGTTGTTGGAGAAGTATGGGAGAGGCCTTTGCCCTGCAGTGGGCGTAACCAGGCTGATGATGATGATGATGATGATACAAAAATCACACGTACGGAGCAGTTAAAGTAATTGCAATTTCAGCAAAGGCAAATGACACGACAGTAAAGTACCCAAAGTTTTAGCGTTGCACTGAACACACGATCGTTTTGTTGCATTCCTTTCCTGTCGGTTCTCAGGCGTAAACTTCCAGATGCATCTTCACTGGTTATCTTGCCTGACTTACTCAATAAATTTGACTATGGTAATGAGTTTTATACGACACAATATTTAAGTCTGTGGCATGAGTAAACAGCGTCATCAATTTGTTTTCAAGTATTTTATGCACGATAAGTTGCATGTGTTCTCTGGTGGAGAATCTTTTTTTTTCCTGCAGGGAAACCAATAAACCTTCAATATGTTGCGGATTTTATATCCTTGCTGCAGCTGTATTAAGCCTTGTTTGAACGGTAATTAATGCATTATGCAATTATATGACATTATTGGCTTACAATAGTGGCACAGTAGCAACGCCCCCTTCCGCATCGTCATGTGAAACTCGTGCAAGAATGCGAAATGCAGGTAAACAGCATGTCCTTACTTACCTGGTAAAGAAGAGCAAATCCACACTCTGCAGTGAAATAAACCACTTGCATCCCTTCGTGTCAACGAATGCATTATTTAAGTATATACGGTTCTTTTACATAGACAGCTAATTAACTGTGCATAAATATCCATGCCTAACATGTTTCTAATAACAGTTTCAAATACGTTTGAGATCACATTTATTAATGTGTAAACTCCATATAACTATAACCTGTGTCATTACTACCTTCATAAGTAAGGAAGTGCCATGCTACTTGCTACAACATTACACACTGGGATATAATAAGACATTTCCGCATTTCAAGCGTAAACAATATGCCGTTTATTCAATAAAGGGCTACACATTTCTTTCCAATGACACACTCATATATTTTCAAATTTTTTTCCTGCGTACATATGTAGAAGACGCCCCTGTTCCCGCAGGCTTGATTGGGCGTAAATGGTAAAGAATGCTCTAGTAACCAGCAGCCCGAGTTCGTGTACACGATGTACCAGACGTGTAGTATCGTTGAATTGTCGGATGCAGCTTTTTTAGCATCCTACGTAATAATTGCGCGAACGTGCGGGCTAAAAAATTAAGTTCGCTATGTGGTCGCTAAACTATTAGCCTTGGCAGAAGATTTCATGCACTCGTTCGGTGCGCTCAGCTCCAATCATGGTTTGTGTGTCGTCACTATATACAGGGTTTCCCAGCGAACTTTAGCCAGAGTTTAAAAATCTGTGAATGCCACGTAGCTGGACCGAACCAAGGTAATGTTGTTTGCCGTGGTTTGGAGATACAGCATGCATTTCTTTTTCATTCCGTCTAATCGGATAATTTGTGGGGATGCGTGACTCTCACGCCTCCCCTGAGATCTAGTTTTCCCGCATAGCTCGTCTACTGCAGGGCGGCTTCGCCCGCGGTGGTCGGAGTGGTTGAGGCGCAGTGCGGGAGATGGCGCGAGTGTCGCGCTGCTGCGGGGTTACTTGGGCGCCGAAAGGGAAGGCGCTTGGTCTCTTTGGGTTCGGGAAGCGAGCGGGAAGGACGTGCCGCCCGCGCGTGCGCCGACCATGCTTCTGCGAGACTGTCTCGCGTGGCCGCCTTGGACACCGTTGGCGTGACCGTACACGCGAATGACCAGGCGTTGGGATCCAGCATGGGGCGAACATATTCGCTCGCAATGCGGTCGCGGTAAGTCGGACTTCTAGATTTGTTGCGCGCCCATCGGCATGTTTTGGGGATAGCAACTCAGCTAGCAGGCATTGATCTATGAAAGGTGCAATAAATGCCCTTGTGACTGTTTGCACTACTGTGTTGTCGTTCCTTTGTCCCAAGAGTACGGAGGAGAATCCCGTATCTCCCACAAATTCATCATCATCATCATCATCATCATCAGCCTGGTTACGCCTACTGCAGGGCGAAGGCCTCTCCCATACTTCTCCAACAACCCCGGTCATGTACTAATTGTGGCCATGTCGTCCCTGCAAACTTCGAATCGGAAACTTCTAATCGCGGATAATTAGTCTTGATTAATGAATCAACTTCCCGAATATTATAATTATTCGAAAAGCGTCAAACAGAAAATTGTTGAGCAGGATGAGAAACTCCGGATATAGCTTTGTGTTTCTCAATACGTCCAGCATAAAAGTGTGTTTCCAAGCGTGAAAGAAGCCCGCGAATACACGCAAAATGCCGCGCGACTGGCCGCTCGATGCACTTTGCTTTACCTTACAATATTACCTTATCGTTACAACGGCTACAACATTACCTTGGTTCTGCCCAGATGCGTGGCATTCGCATATTTTTAAACTCAGGCTAAAGTTAGCTGGGACACCCGGTATACAGTGTTCTATTTATCAAATTTGTATCGTTTGTATTAGTTTTGCATCAGTTCCGCGGTATTGAATGAAAACAATGTCTCATAGTCCTAGCTAACCGTCTCTTTATCATTTTATTGTTGTTCTTTTACTTCATGTCAGAAATAGTGTCGTGTTTTAGCTGCACGGAATTTTACAAAAAAGTGAATTTTGTGAGGAAGCTTCCCGATATTCTATCAGGTAATGTGTGTTTGTGAACATTAGCAACTCGGTATCGTGCGAAATATGGCAGATAATCAATTGGTATTTCCTAAATAATGGTTTAATTAGCAATTATAGAAGAAATTCGGGAATTGAAGACCCAAAGTCACATTATTAACTCAATAAAAACTTCTCTAAACAAACTCGTCTTCTGTGCTAGAGCCTGCAATGCTTTGGCACAGTGGGCGACCCAGTATGGCAGCACCGAAAGACATATGAAATAGTGCACCAGTGACGTCAATCTCTCTATTCTCTCCACTGCGAGTGCAGACCAATAGTAGCGCAAGCTTTCGCTGGCACGGGCCTCGTTGAGGCCTTCTCGCTTTTTGCATGGTGACAGCAGGAATCGGCGCGAAGCGTGCTCAATTCCGTTCCCAGCCTTGTGGCCGTACCATAGCTCAAAGTATCACGTTTGCCAATACCAGCAAATAAAGTAAGGCTTTATGGATCAGAATGAACAGAACTCGCAATTGTCATAGCATTGGCGGCCGCGCAGAAGGGAAGCAAGTGGCGTTTTCTTATAGGCTGGGGAGATCAGCGTCACTGACTAGCTATTTAATTTTCGTTTGGGTTCAGAGCTGGTCACAGCCAAAATACTGCATGCCTTAGTGCCTACGACGATTTCTGTAATGTCGTTGCGCAACATATGACTGTCGGGCTTCTATTTTGTAAATGCAATATTGCCTCTAAAAAGCTAATTAAAGCTTTATCTGTATTGGCTGCCAAGCCTTACAGTCCGACAGCAGATGTGCAAATACACTTATCACAAGTTATAAGTGCAGCCCCCTGTGTTGTTTGGTGCAGAAAAATAAAAGCCTCTATGCCTGCTACATTAGCGATCTCTGGGAACGAACGTGAAGGGGGGCAGGGGGTGGGCATGCGCGGTATCCAAGGCGGAGGTGCTGGTGCTGAAACATCACCGTGAAACATCACCCCCCCTTCCCTTCGCCGGATATTTTCGATATGCTCGCCTTCCTTACAACACCCAGGAGGGGGGAGGGGAGGTGACAGAAGACCACGGGCCCCGGGTGCCAGACGACCTAGCGACCCCACTGCATTGGGCCGACCCACACCAATAATACAGGCATACTAAAGAAGCACTACAGTCTATTGAGTAGTATAGTCTATGGTAAAATTATCTCACATAGAAATTAAGAATGATGCGACGAGTTCTCGACAGCAATGCAGAATTTCTTAGCCAGTCGGGCCTCTCGCTTTCTGATCAATCAGCTTACGTCGGCGTCGGGAATAAGATTAGAATGAAGAGCTACCGTAGATTGCACGTTGTGCTTCACACAGCTGCAGAGATATTCTTGCAAGTCAACACCTCCCAATCCTTAGCTAGTGAACGACTAAGACGACAGAGCAAGCACGTGGGTTAAACCATTATGGCACGCCTGGACACAAATTTTACATCTGGTGAAAAAAAATCTCAAGATCGTGGGGGGAGGGAAGGGGATGAACGAGCGGATACTATGAAAATCGCAGATTCTGTAGTTGTGTTCAAAGTATTGTACGGTATGATTTGCCTGTACTGCACAAAAAAAGAGCTCGAGAGCTCGAAATTTGGTCGCGTGATGCTATGCCAGCTAGCATATGAGCTGCAAAGACAGCTTCCCCTCCCTTTATAAACCCAACCTCAGGAGCCCGTGAACACGACACACAACAGGCCCTCGAGCTAATTACCAAGAGCGCTTAAGAACTGAGAGCGTAGTGAATTAAGCCTCCCCCCCCCCCCATAGAGTGTTTCACAATTGAATATTCACATGTTCCCCTAAAAAGCATTCGCCACGGCCTTCTTCGCCCGTCGCTGACTAAAGTGCTCCAGAAGAACTACAGCAGCAGTCCAATAAGAGTGGCTCCAGTCTTAGTACTGCAATAGCGCAATGAGAAGTTATAAATGGAGCTTTTATTTGTGGTTTCCTTAATGATACCTCAAATTTAGAACATAGTATACTACACGAGGGGTATGCATATTAAATTATGGGGTTCTACGTGCCAAAACCACTTATGATTATGAGGCACGCCGTAGTGGAGGGCTCCGGAAATTTCGACCACCTGGAGTTCTTTAACGTGCACCTAAATCCAAGTACACGGGTATTTTCGCATTTCGTCCCCATCGAAATGCGGCCGCCGTGGGCGCGATTCGATCCCGCGACCTCGTGCTCAGCAGCCTAACACCATAGCCACTGAGCAACCGTGGCGGGTCGGGGGTGTGCATATGAACAGTGTTTGAATATTAGTTTATAACAAATAAGTGGCAGCAACTAATGATTTGAAACAGTTGCCAGTCGTCGTGGCAATGAAAGTGGACAGATCATTTCAGTCACGTGCTATATGAACGAAGAAGGAACGCAGAAATATATTGTGAGCACGTGGTGGGCAGAGTGAATTCGCATGGCTGGTCATGGCGATGCCGTGGGCAGACCAGATCAGCGTGTTATTTAGTGGCAGAAATGATGAAACCTTTGCAGAAGACAAACATGGGAGATTTTACGTCACGAGGCGAGGCTCATTTATTGAGCCGGGATTTCGATGCCGACATCTTAGTAATAAAAGAGTAGTCAGAATTGATGAGCCTAGCAGGTCTATTATGCGTTGACTAGTTAATGTTGAATAAGTTTGCGTGGAATGAGTTGTAAAACTAACGTGCACGCTGAAGTGTAGGCGTGACAGGGTTTTTGTGAGTGATAGCCTTATATTAGGTGGAGCAATTTCTATTTGCGACATAACAAACCAAGAGTACAAGTATCACAATTACTAATCCGAATGATCTGGTAACGCCAAGATAAATCAGGGGAGATACGAGCGCCTAAGTATTTGACATCAGCAGCATCAAGCATAGTGTCATTGACAAAGTACTTGACAGTGCATATAGTTACGTAGGTAGTGAAACGATATTAGTATTGTTTTGTTAACATAAAGTGATATAAGACATTTACTGCACCAGACCTGGATTAGTTGCAAGCCATGCTTAAGTATACAAACGTCTATGGAAGTATGTATAGGCCAGCATATTCGACAGTAGTCAGGGAACACTGTTAGGTGCACGTTAAAGAACCCCAGGTGGTCGAAATTTCCGGAGTCCTCCACTACGGCGTGCCTCATAATCAGAAAGTGGTTTTGGCACGTAAAACCCTATAAATTAATTTAATTAATTTTAATTTAGGGAACACTGTGTTTATTCAAGGAATGGATGGGATGGTAGTCGCGCAGACCGAGGCCTCTTTGATAGAACGTTGTTAGTTGTACTAGAGCATCGTGGAGCAATAGCACAAAGGAAGTGTCATTGTGGCGGGACGGGAAACCTACTGCACTTACAAGGGTAGCAATACATTCACCGGTATGCCTTTCAGATGACATTTTGCACCATTAAGAACTCCCCGACACCTAGAATCCAAGGGGTGTTTTTGCGAAACACGTTGGAAAAGTGGAGCTGGTGAGCCACCCTTGGTAAGAAATCACAGCAGTATGTAGTAGTATAATCCAGTGTTTTCACTTCGGGATTTTTAATTTGTCCTTTTATATTATGTACCGTTCCGTCATGGATAACCAGCAGAATTTTACGTGCATCGCTTTTATGTAATCCAGTCCGATCCACATATTGCTGTAGTTGAGGCAGCAGCAGTATTGAAGAAATGCGGTATCTCTAAATGCCGTAGAGGGTAAAGGTTGCGAGAGGCTCAGTAATGACAAAGAGGCATCCGACAGCGACTATGAACGATGCCCCGTGCATTGTAGGTAGTATGCAATATGTGCTCTTTTCCCAATCAACATCAAAATAGCTATTATTCCATCTCTTACTCCGAAAAACTCGTGAGTGAAATGTAAAGAGCACTGCATTTATAATATTTTACGCATGAATGTTGGGCGCCTGTTACAATCGAATACACTAGATTTTGTCGACATGAAAATATGGTGCGTGTTACACTCCTGTAAATACAGTAATATGATTATTTTTATTACACTTTATACCCGCTTTGCTTCTTCTGGGACCTGCCTCTTTCGGAGTGTTCGCAAAATATCGAAAGCACTGCGCGTTCCATGCGTACCGACACTCTGTAACACTTCTTAGTTTTTCCTTCAGGTGTATTCGATTGTAAACTTGTTCTTTTAACCAATATTACCACTGTAGAGATATTGTAAAAATTAACGGGGTTTTTCCATAGTTTCCCAATTTAAGTAAACATGAAGTTTGTTGTGACTTTATTTATGACTAGGTATTTTTGTTATTTTGCAGGTTCAAAATATTTGTTCAGGGTAATTATTTGTAAGGGTAATCTATTTTGTTTTGAAGTAGCGCCAGCAGCCGTATGTTAACCAAATTCGAGTCAGGTATGCAACTCGCACTACATAATTCGGAGCGAAATCAGCCCCTAACAAAAAGAAGAAAACAGCTCAACGTACCAACAGGCATTGCCATAGTGTCCAGTGCAAAGCTGTTAAATAAAGGAGCTGTTTTTTTACTAAGAAGGTCTCCGCCAGGGATACAGATGAGCGAAGTGCCCCTGTTTATGTGCCATAGGGCATATGTGTGCATAATCCAATGACGTCGAGCCATTATAATATGCTGGTGCTGTTAAGGAGAAAGCTGTTTTCACTCTTTCTTTCGTAGAACCCTATATGTGTCGGCCACTGTCACCCTTGATATTGATGCGTGCCACGTTCTCTCTCTCTCTGTCTCTGTGTGTGTGTGGGCGCACGCGTGCGTGCGTGCTTGCGTGTGTGTGTGTGTGTGTGTGTGTGTGTGTGCGTGCGTGCGTGCGTGCGTGCGTGCGCGCGTGTGTGTGTGTGTGCGTGTGCGTGCGTGCGTGCGTGCGTGCGTGTGTGTGTGTGTGTGTGTGTGTGTGTGTGTGTGTGTGTGTGTGTGTGTGTGAGAGAGAGAGAGAGAGAGAGAGAGCGCGCGCGCGCCCGTGTGGATCTTGAACTAAAGATGCGCCCTGCATAGACGACCAAAGCAGTGCAATAAAGAGGACAAGAAACAACAGACAGAACAAAGCATAGGCTATCAACGCAAGCAATGCCAACGTAATACTTGCACTCAAGCAAAAAGAAAGACGGCATGAACCAAACATGAGAAGCAGCAAGGAAAGCACAAGAAATACATCGCACGTGCGTACAAAATTCCTTGATAACAACGAAATAAGGGCACGCTATCACTTCTCCACGAAGATAGTCATCCCATCTGAACGTCAGTGCTATTGTTTGTGCATTGTCACATGGGGTTCCTCTGCAGTGCACGGCGCAGCGCTCGTGCATTTCGCCAACGCACAAGTCACAGTCCCTGCGCACTATCGGCGCCTCGCAAAAAAAGACGCCCCGCTCTCGCATTCACCGATATCAACAGCCAGATATGCGCCTTTATTTAACTCAATCTTACTAGCGTGTTCACGCAGGTGGTCATGGAAACGACGACTTTTTCGTGCAGTTTTCCCGTAGCATTCTTGTAGCATTCTACAATTACATGGTGACCATGATTTTATCTGTACGGATTAGACATGCCGTTCGATCCTATTGGCAAACTCGTTGCGGATGCACAGTGTATTTATCATCTACTCATTACTTTCTTAACTCCTTTTTAAGCGACCAATTTCACTAAATTGGTTGAACATTTGACAGTGCCACTGGCCAGTGGATCAAAAGACAGCGCCTTAATATTCCTGTGGCATCTCATCTTTTTTTATCGAGAGGACCTAAATATAAGCCATTCTCCTTGTATCTTACGTGATTTGCTATATTTTGACCTCTCTATGGCACCAGCGGACCGAGTGGCAAAGATGCGCTTCATATAGATTGCTGTACCGAACGCCACACGCGCACCAGGAGCGGACCAACGTGGCCTCGCTAGCATCAGAAATGGCAGGGGAGGGGAGCGGCAAAGGCAATGAAATGGAAATAGGGAACAATGACCCAGACTCGAGCGCCATACAGAGTAATACGGAATTCGACGAGAACAGCGGCCCGACTTTGAGTCAAGCTCGCCCATGGTTCCAAGCAATGAAGGCTAGAAAAACCAAGAAGGCGGCTAAAGGGGATCCCGTAGAAGAGGGCGGAAAGCCAGGAAATCCCCAGAACCAGCAAGGAGGACTGAACGCGTGGATAAACCGGAGAGTGCGAGCGAGCATTCAAGCCAACAGCAACAAGCAACGGCAGCAAGACGAGGGAAGCCGAACCAATGGCACACCTCTGCCGTGAAGCACGGCGCCACAGCTGCACTGGAGTGATTACAAGGTGGTGTGCCGACCAAGAATCGGCATGAAGCAGTCCAGCTGTCGGGCGAGAAGATGACCGAGGGAATCCCTTCAACAAAACTTGTTGCGGAGCTAGGTGGTTCATGACTTGCAAACAAATGTTACGGCGCTAAGCACACGTGGACGAAGTAAGACACAAACGACGTCATCCAACTGCTGGAAGTTGGCGTCCGTATACACGGTGTCCCACGTAATTAGAGCCAAGATTTTAAATATAAAAGACGCGTCGGAAGCGAATTGAACCGATCGCATGCTATTCGCACTGGCCTATAGTAACTCAGGCAATTTTTTTTTCTCCGTACCTCACTAGCATGGTTTAATTACCCAACTGTATAATTATTGGCTGAGAACCCCAAGTGTGACACGCAGATTTGTAGAGCACCTCGAGAAACCACCGATCGAGTTATTTCCTGAACAATACGTCTCATGTAGTCCTTTTTTCCGGGTTGCAATGAAAACCCGCGAATTGTGAAAAAAGTCACGTGACGGAAAGCTTGCGCAGGGGCATCGTGCGTTCGGCGAGCAGATAGACAGACAAAGAACTTTTATTTTGGTCCTGAGAAGACGATGAGCGGCCCCGCTAGGGGGAAGCGTCTGCGGGCCGCACCGACAACGGAGCCGGGAGGTTGAGACTCTCGGCGACATTGCGGGCTCTCTGGACAGCCCTGAGTTGCTCTTCCTTGGCGGAGCTGGTGACAAGCTAGAGCCAGTCTTCCTCCGAAGAGGGAGACCCTGAGCCCCCGCGCAAGTCGAGGCACTGCCAGAGCACGTGCTTGAAAGTGCATCTGGGATGTGCACAGCGCGGACAGCCCGGGTTGATGCCGCCTAGGAACTTTGAGCAAGTAAATGGAGACGGATACGTCTCCGTCTGCAGCATTTGTAGGGTGATTGCCTGTGGTCTGTTTAGGAGCGGTTGTGGAAGTGGAAACTTCCGATGCCCTAGTTGATAGTGCTTGCAGACCTGGTTAAAAGTAAGGAGAGGGTCCCTGTGCCATTGCCATCCCCCGGCCTCCGATTGCCCACTTCCGGCGCGGCGGGTGAGATCTCGCGCCTGGGAGTGAGCAAGTTCGCTGGCGTTGGGGACGGCTTCATGAGCATCGCTGCCCATGTGACAGGGGAACCAGATTAAGTGCTGTTTGCCTGTCCAAGATGCTGCAGAGAAAACGCAAGCGGCTTCCTTGCAGACCGAGCCTTTCATGAATGCGCTAACGGCAGCTCGCGAGTCTGTGAATATAGTGATACGGTTCGTGGTGCCATGGCGATGGCTACAGCCACCTGTTCGGCTTTGTCGGCGTTCGCATTTTGATGCGTAAGCGACGTCAGCAGCTCCCCCCGCAGCGAGGTAGCCACCGAAACATAATGATTGGAAGCAGCGTATTGCGCAGCGTCGACGAAGGCGACGTTGTCCTCAATCTTAACCCCCAGGCTAAGAAGGGCCCTGGCTCTCGCTTTACGTCTGCCGTAGTTGTGCTCAGGGTGCATATTTCTAGGTATCTGGGACACTGAATACATTTCTCTCACTTTGACGGGGAGCGCGCACTCCCTCTGGTGATGCACGAACCTTGACCGATATGCGCTAGTAGCTGTCTGCCGGCTTCCGTGGGAGCCAGTCTTGCAACTTGTGCCATCTGTTGCGCCTCGACTATCTCTTCAAAGGTGTTGTGGACACCTAGCTCCAACAGCCTTGCGGTACTGGTGCTCTGTGGAAGACCCAATTCCTTTTTCATGCTCTTACAAATGATTGTTTCTACTCTAGCCGCGTCCCTTCTGCTCCAGTTGTGGGCCAGGGCTATGTAGCTAATGTAACTGATTAGGAAGGCGTGGAAGAGTCGCCTAAGATTATCCTCCGATAGCCCCCCTTTTTTGTTGGCCACCCTCGCGATTAACTTTGTCATGGAATCGGCTTTGGTTGCGATGCGCTCTAAGGTGTAGTCATTGCTGCCGTCCTCCTCCAGGAACATGCCCAGGATTCTGATTCTGTGTACTACCGGGATGACGGATCCGGTCTCGGTGGTGATAGAAATATCGGTAGCAAGGTCGGCTCTCGTCGGATGATGGCCGATGCATGCTGCCGGCCAAGAGCTGCCGAGGAGATAAGGAACGCCCTGGCGCTTCCCCGTCGCCAGTCACGATGCAGCCGACTGTGTTCACCGAACGCACGCTTGAGAGCAGCACGATACCACTGCGCAACCGATTCGTCACGTGTTTTTTTTTTTTTTTTAATTTCGCGGGCTTTCTTTGCAGCCCGGAAAAAAAGGACAACGTGAGACGTATCGTACAGGAAATAACTCGATCGCTCGTTTCTGGGGGTGCTCTACACATCTGCGAATCATACTTGGGGTCTTCAGCCAATAATTAAAAAAGTCGGGTAATTCAACTTAATTAATTAGTGAGTTGCGGGGAAAACAAAAAAAATTGTCCAGGTTACTATACGCCAGTGGGAATAGTATGCATTCGGTTCAATTCACTTGCGACACTCTTTTCATTTTGCAAATCTTGTCTGAAGTTACGTGGGCCACTTTGTGTCCGACTTCGTCATCGTCGGCTTAGTGCCGTAAGTTTTGTTTGCAAGTGGTTCGTTTTTCAAAGACTTCTGTGGAAACGTGATGATCCAAACGCAGCGGAAGCAGAACCTGATAATTGCCAGCGCAGCAGACGAGGAGTACGCACTCATTCTGGGTTCGATTAGCAACGTGCAACTAATGGCGGCTACATAGGAGGTGACGCCACGCATCAAACTGCATCCTGGAACAGTACGTGGAGTCGTGCAGAGTGTCACTGCAAATACAACTAAGAAACGACTGGCAGAGCTTCTGGCAGGCAAGAACAGTGGCATCGGGCTTCAGAGGATGCTCGGCAAATCCACTCCAGCAGCGATCACCTTCGAAGGTCTGCACATCCCTTTCTGTGTAAAGCTGGCTAGCTCGTACGCCCGATGAGGCCCATACTGCAGATTGGTCCAGTACTGCAAGGCCTGCGGAGAAATTCGCCACCACCTGGACGTATGCTCCAACCCGGACAGAAATATCTGCAACTTGTGCGCAGTGCGGAAACCACAAGTAGGCCATGAATACCAGTTACAATGGAAGCTATTCAGACTACCTCACGAGACGCAAGCAAAGAGTGCGATAAAGTACTCAAGACACCCTCCCCTTTGACGTGAGGCAAAGAAACAAAAGAGGGGCGACAAGAGCAAGCCCCTGGAATTATGAAACAGACAAAAGCAGCAGAGCATCCAGCTCAGCTGATATCTAGGGTGAAGGATGCAAGCTGAAATAAGGGGTCTTTAGACCCTGGTCCAGGTACTCGTCGCGCTCACGTACTCGATTTCGAACAAGGTGCAAGTCGAGGTCCGCAACGAATAGAGTTATCGACCAGTACAAGAACAGCAACTTAACAACAATAACAGAAGATCCCTGAGCCGGAAGTGATAGCGTGTCCGAAGTAGAAGACCAACATGTTTCCCTCATTTTCGACGCTAGTGCGAAACTCGAGGTAGGAGGAAACCATGTTCTACCTCAACAGGCAAAACGCGGACATGATAAGGTTGAATGATCGGCCCGTGGTGGGAGTTGAAGAGCGATAAAGGGGTCAGGAGGATGTGGACAAAAGAGCTCAGGTCAAGATTTAAGTCCTGGCGAAGAAGCTTGAACAACTCATTGACCAATTGCCGAAACAGCAGTAGCACAATAGGACCACAATAGAAACGCCGCCGAGGGAACATACTACCCAAATAGTGGACCTTGAATCGGATATAGAGTAGAAGATGAACAAGACCCGAGCCGAAGACAAGGCCGAGCTGAGAGTTGAATTCCGGGCCGAACGAGCTCAGGCCATCGATGCATAAATCAAGTATGTGGCAACAACTGACCAAGCTACCGTACAAACGCTGCTCCATGAGATGATCCAGATGGACAAGGAGCTCAGCCAACGCATCTCCACCATAAAAAAGGAAGAAGAGCAGGCAAGAAAAAAAGAACAACATACCCCATCAGAGCAAGAAAAATGGCAAGATAGCAAAGAAAAAAGGCGCCACCTAAACCCTCACGATTTGGCAATGGAATCGCCGGGCATTAAATTGAAAACCGCCAAATCTACTTCACCTATGCACCCTACACCAACCGGAGGTTGTCGGGATACAGGCAACAGAAACATAACAGTGAGATGCGCGTCTACGAAAAGCACATTGCCGAGGGATGGATCCTGATGCCGTCCTAACCAAGAAGCATCACGCGACGCAGCAAGACCAAATCAACCACAGAATCGAACTGACACTTATTGAGGTGGTTTCTCACAATAAAACACTACAGAGCCTGAACATCCTCAATGTATACAGCCCGCCTCGCGACACCCTCAAGGACTTGCGCAAGTTCCTGATAGAACTGAAGAAAGTCACCAAGAGGCAAAAGCTCCTCGTGGTGGACGACTTTAACGCTTGACGCGTGGCTTGGGGCAACCGAACAACCATCAACAAGAACGGTACGGACCTGCACAACGTGGCACATCACCACCAGCTGACATTGTGGACCGATCCTCAAATACTTACTGAAATGGACAACAGCGTCTCCAGATGCACTAGCCGAAATCTGACCTTCTCCACTGGCCTAAGGCAAGTCGAGTGGTAGAGACCGAACGAGTCTCTGGAGAGCGATCATCACATCATGCAGACCGAAATCACACATAAAAAAACCCCGTCAGAGAATGTGAGGAAAAAATTACGAACTGAGCCACTTTCCGGATAGTTGAACACTGTAGAAGCCTCAAGGACACCGAGGAGCGGACAAAAAACGTGTTGGCCTTATAGTTACCAAGTACACAGATTCAATCCTACTCACTGCGGACAATCCCAAGGTCAACCCGCACTTGCTTCACCTCGGGGAGACAAGCCGAGGACCTTTGAAGGGCGAAAGGGAAACGGAAAATTCAAGATCTGCATTGCCGATGTCTCATCAAAGGCTCAGGAGTATGCTGAAAAACTTGGACGCCAGAACTGGGGCGCTATGCAGGAGGCGCCGAGTTTCTCATTCACATGAGTTTTAACTGAGTTTGCTCGATGCCAGTTAGTGAAAGAATACAGCATGGAACGCGCAAAAATAGCAGGCAAAAGAAATCCCGATAAAAACCCATGTATCACATCAAGAGCCTGCCGTGCGCGGCACACTGCTTCCACGTTTCAAGCACTGAAGGCTGTGCAAAGAAACGCGCCAGCGCCGCCTTTTGTTATCAACGTATTACCGCAATTTAGTAATACCGTGACTGTCCCGCTGTCTATCTGCACAAATGCAGCGAGCCGCTTACCATGCCTTTCTCGGGCGCGTCAAGAGTGTGCCTCTTCTTTCAGGCATTATCTTTCTATCCTCCGTCGAATGCGAGCAGGGCGCATGAGGAGCATTTTTGCACCTACACACTTCCTCAATCGAATGCGTCAAAATACCACAAATAAAATAATAAGCATTTATTTCTTAAGGTACCGTATCTATTTTTAATATTGAATGCCAAAACCTTCTTATGACAAACGCAGATTGAGCGAATATTCTGCACATTTTGCCGCTAGTGCCGACAGTGAAGCGAAAGCTTACAAGCGGATACATTCTAGAGGGTCGCACGCACGAGGCAGTCCATGCGGTGCGCAGTCACCAGGGGCGCTGCAGTGCTACTCAACTGGCATATATCCAGTGCAGTGCTGTTCGAACTGGCAGTAAGTAAGTCGAAGCGAAAATTCCTAAGCGCACAGCCAAAAGGCTGGACGAGTTTCCCGTTAGGCTGATTAATGAGCTATGGCCAAAGGTAAGGAAGCTCTGGTGAAACCAGTGGAAAAAACATTAAAAGGTAGGCGAATACCAGGCAATTGGCGACAAGGTAGAATGAATTTAATTTATAAAGGTAAAGAGAAAAAAAGATAGAATTCACTCGTATAGAGCGTTGACCATTACATCGGTAATGTACAGGTTAGCAATGCACGCAATCGCATTAAATCTGCAAGTATGGGCAGAGAATAATGGAATTGTGGGAAAACTTCAGAATGGCTTCAGAATAGGTAGGCGTTTGGATGATAACTTATTTGGCTCAGTGTATTGAAATATAAAGAGTAGAACGGAGACAGTTAAATGTCACCTTTTTACACATTACAGGAGCGTATGACAACATAGACCCCAACATGTTGTGGTATATTCTGTAAGGGGAAGGATTAGGCGACGATTTTCTACAGCTTTTGAGAGAGATTTACCTAGAAAATACCGTTTGCGTTGAATGGGAAGGAATAAGGAATGATAAGAAAGTTGATATCGACAAGGGACTGATGTACATAGTGAGGAAGGAGAGGGCGCTAGACGGAAGTAATATCGGGCATAATATATCGTACAGACAGGCGGGTACAGTATTAGAGCAACAGCTTCCAGGTTTATTGTATGCGGACGACATTTTGTTGCAAGCTAACAAGCAAAGGGATTTGAAACGTCTGGATAATACCTGTGGACAGGAATGCGACAATTTAAGTTTGAAATTTAACGTTGGAAAATCAGGTGTTCCGGTATTCAATGAAAACAGTGAACAGTGGCAATACAGTGCCCGGCAAATACATCGGGTAAAAGAATATCAACACCTAGGTATATGGATAAACGAAGGCAATAGATATAAGGAAACAGAGTAAAAAGCAATAACACTAAAGGGGAAGCGAAATGCAGCCATAATGAAGCACGGAGCGCTATGGGGATACAATAGGTACGAGGTGCACCAGTGTAAGTGAAAAGGTGTAATGGTTCCAGGACTAACCTTTGGGAATGCGTGAATCAGGGGTGCAAGGATGTCTCGATGGCAACTAAAGGTCAGTGGGACGCCTCGCATTGGGCGCTCACGGGAAGACTACAAATGAATCTGTGCAGGGCGATATGGGCTGGATCGGTTTTGAAGTGAGGGAGGCTCACAGTAAAATTGGTTATGAAGAAACGATGAGGAAGATGGAAGAAAGTAACTGGGATGGGATAGCGTTGAGTTATTTGTACAGGAAAAACATTCATTCACAGTAGAGGTAAAAACTAGGAAACTTACCAGCAAGTATGCGGCCTGTAAGGTGCGCAACACAGCAACAAAGAACGTCAAGCGGAAAGTTAGAGAGGCTGATATAATCTCATGGGTTGCGACAATGGAAAAGAAACCTGCCATAAGTAATAAGAGGAAGAATTGGAAATCAGGAAAGAAACACTTTATGATAACTCAAAGGGAAGCTATTTACTTTTCGAAGCGAGATAGGACGCCTTAGAACACGCACGTATAAAGCGAGATATAAGAAAGAAGATCAAGCATATGCTTGCTGCGGTGAAACTATAGAAAGGATGGAATGGAATGTTTTATTAGGATGTGAAGATGTCTGCCTAGCAGTCCATTTAGGCACTACTGGCCTCCTTGAAGCACTTTGGTTCAGCTATAGCAAGGAGAAAGTAAACATGTCCGCAACAGCGATTAGTAAGAGGCGATTGGAAGATTGTTGGAAGAAAAGCGGGGAAACGGCAAAAAAAAAAAAAACGGAGACTTACAAAAGGAGCTCACAGTAGGGGGTAAGGAAATTTAATTATGGGAATTCATCGTGGGTCTTCTTTTATTTTTTTGTTTTAGCCCATGTAGGACGTTACGCAGTATGATAAAAAGAGATTGATGGCGCAACCAACCGCCCCGTTCCAAAGAGGACGCTCATAACATCCATCGATCCAGCCGATAAGTCAGTCATGACACTGATGTGACGATTCTCCGTTTATTAGAGAAATGGCAACGCAGCGCCGCAGCATGGGTCTTCACCGCAGGGGCTTCACGAGGCTATTAAGTCACCACTTTACCAACTAAAAAATTCCTCAGCCCTTCCACTCTGTGAAGAGGGACGAGCAGCGATGCTGTGGCGCGTTTCACCTCATCGGCGCAGCTTCGTATATATAGGTACTAAGTATATTATTATTATTATTATTATTATTATTATTATTATTATGACCGTGTAGTGATTTATTCTGATTCTTTTATGAAGTAGTGACCTGTGCAAGTACCGCCGCATGGCAGACGGTAACTTCGCAATATCTACATCTTCACTGTGAATTACGCAATCATGAAAAGTCGATGGAACTTGGCGTGGTCCGAGTGGACAATTTCAGTATGATTTGTTTGGGAATAGTTTTCGCAAAACAAGAGTTATAGCCGTTTTCTTTAACAATACTGCCTCCCTAGATGGCCACGTATTAACAGCGGATGGGAAGTACGGTATTCTAGACTCCGTAGTGACGCAGCACAGTTATAATGTACCAGTTTATATATGTTCGCGAAGCCTCCGCGATGCATTGCGAAGAAGAGCATGCTGCCCAGCGACACAACTCATCGCTAGTCATGGCGTCGCCAGCGAAGGTGTCTCTGTGCGCATGCAGTGTTTGAGTCTGCTCTGCACTCTAAGGCGCTTGTGGATTGCCTCTGATCGGCCTAACAGCGATCGCAGAGGGATGCCCTAACGATACCGCAGCCATCGCATTTTGGCAGGTGAGGGCTTTTGTGTGCAGTTATGATATGACACTTCGAACGGGGGACGGCGTTAGAGCTTTTTGGCACGCAGTGCTTGCCATAAAGAAATGTCATCGTGCAGGTTCTAGAAAAGCGATAGATTCTCGCCGCTGACCATCTTTGCGAGACTGCGGCTCCGATACATCGCCGACGACACAGCGGCCATCACAAGTGACAGTTGCGATACGTTGTCGTTCGAGAACACCACACACTCCGCAGTATCGTCGTCTACCACAGCGCATAGACGCCTTGCAAGCAGCTGCAGTTGCGTGCCGATAATTATTTGCTGTGCAACGTCGCCACAATGCAAGCAATGTAACTGTGTTGGGGGGCATCACAACACCAAAAGATGTATGCATAAGCCAGTGACAGTCGACCCTTCGTTTTTCATAGTGGTGCCCAGTACAGCAGCGAGGGCCGTGCGGTGTGCGTGTTTTATTTCGGCGGTCAAGATTTTTGATGCTTCTGAGCCCAGCACTGCGTCATTGTAGCCGAAAATTAAGTTGGGCGTGGCCCAGCCTGCGTGCGCGCACAAACTCGTGCCAAGCTCGTACACCGTCCTTTGAATGCTAATAACACACACTGCTCATAATATGACTAATCAATAATGCACTGTATTCTTGAAGATAGAAAGAACAAACAGCACAATGACATGTATGCTGCATTACCGTATTTTTCATTTGCATGGTCCAAGAGTGGCACAGGTTGTCGCGTTTCTGCACATTTCAAAGATGCATCAAGTACGTGTTACAGGTGTCCCAACATGACCAGCAAAACGTTTACAGCAGTAATTTCGTTCATGCTCTTCTACAATAAACAAAATATTAAACTGAAAGTCCCTTTATAAAGCGTCTTCTGGGGGCTCGAGTGGAGCGCAGTAAGGGCACCGATACTGGTGTTCCACAGCAGCCCTATGCACCTCTGCCTGGGCGCTCGCCTAATGCCCAGAGGCGGTCAAGTGTCTCCAGCAACAGAACGTCTTGCTGCAAAAAAAGAAAGTGGATTTCTGGAATGATTCAATCGCATTCATACCTTTATTTAGAAAGAAAGAATTCTCGTTGCACGATTGGTACTAAGTGCCCTTAACTGAGGAAGCACTTAACGTAGTACGCAAAATAAAACAATGTGTCCGGGCAACTTTGCCTAAAGTTTTCACAACTAGGGTCGTATTGAGAGCCAATTGTCAGGTTGATAAATGAGCCAGCAGCTGAGACGTCCCGCTCCTTGACGAGTCCCTCCTGTCAGCACCACAAACCTATTTTTGTTCATTGCAAAACAAATGCCTTTCCTTACAGTCCCGTCTTCTGCGAGCTGGTTGCATCCTATGCCTACAAACGTCCCATTTTTCTCGCATTACATAATTCTCTACCGTCCTCCGCCGCAGCTCTCTCTCCTTGATAATCATTCTGTCCCTCTAGTGTAATCACCTGGAATGAATCAGCAACACGTGATTGAGTACTTGCATAGCCTGCTCGCCTGTTCCATGTTCTCTCCTAATACCGACTAGCATATCATTTACCAATATTTACTGCACCGCTGCCTTCCTGCCTTAATGCTATGACTAGTAAATTTCATTACTTCCCACTCTGCACAGTCCTCGACTTCTCAATCTTCTTTGTTTAATTCCAGGTTTATGTCTCATATTACAGAACCTCTAGAATGCAATCATTCTATACTTTTTCAAGGACGGCGGTAACGTCGCGATCACCATTCCGCATTGCCTTCCATGTGCTGTGCAACCAATATATATCATTTTATAAATTTCCTTGAAATTATCGGTATCTGTTATTGATATTTCACCTTGACATAGATACTCTTCCATAGATTCTGCTGGCTGAATGTCACTAAAATTTCTGTTCTCTCACGAAGTTATTGAACATCACCTTTGCCTTTTCCCATATTATTTAACCTTCCAACGCTCACTCTTGGTCCACCTAAGTGTAATAGTTTGAATACTTCTAACTATGTAGTGGATAGCATCTGGGCGAATGTGTCTCCTTGCCTGACGCCTTTCTTGATCGCTATTACATGTTGCTCGACAGTTCCTAGGGTACTGCGCTTCTTACGCTCTATGACAATGTAAAACGTTTGTGACCGTTCGTGTATGTAAGTAAGCCAAACGCCCTTTTCAATAAATGAAGCCATGTAAAAATTTCTTGTGCTGTACAGATTTTTAAATTACCTGGATGGCGACATGAATGTGTTGCATTATAGAATACTCCTACCTGGAGGCTGTGTCTGGGTTGGTTTGAATCAAGTGTTATGCTGACTTCCTTGGAAATGACCTTGGTGAATAATGTCTGCAATAATTAATTGTCCTAATAGTTTTTCAGTGCACAGACGTTGATCTTTTCTATTCCAAGTTTCTCCTCACAGATGTCATGCTGCTTGAATTCGTTAATGATGCTTTAATCTTTCCAATGCTGTAACTTAAATATCTCTAATAATATTTATGTCCATCAGCTTTGCCAATATGGTGAGTTCTGTTTTTATTCCGAGCCTTACACTTTCTTGTTTCTCATTTATCGGATGCTTTGTCACTTCAGAAAACTTATGTACTTGTTGCCCTGGTGCGTTACTTCCTCCTTCAATTTCTTCTTCGTATTGTTACGTGAAGCTGAAGCCGAATACTATTTACAATTTATTTACAGGTAAGCTCACGGAGGCCAAAATGGCGACGCTATATCAAAACCGGCACACACGTCGTCTTCGTCCTCCTCAGTGCAGCCACACTGTGGCGGCTGTTCCGTAGCAGTATCATTGTGATATTCCACACATTAACTCTAAGTTACCGTCTTCTCACTGTCTCCATTTTCCTATTCTAAAGGTGCGTATTTATTTGCGAATAGCATGACTTACTCTGTTCTCACACTGACTGCATACACGTTGGCTTATTTTTACCTTGAATAATTTTGCTCATCCTCTCTTCAAAATTTATAGGAATTGCAGACCTAGGAGCACTGTCATTTACCCTACATAACACTTCCACATCTAATCTGCTCACATAGGCGTATGTAACAAAAGTTACTTCATTTTTTTGTTTTCCCGCCAATTCCCCCGGTCTGCTTCATGTTATCGCATTTCCAGAGGAAAATATTCATTATTTTCTGTAAATTCTACTAATCGCTCCTCTGCCCAGTCGCCAATTGCATGTTCCTCTGCCTGCTTTTAACCCCCTTTTTCTATAGTGGATAGCAAAGACATTCACGTTCATTTGTAACCTCCAGGAAGGCTGGCAATACTTGCCCCATACGCCAGGTTACCCAAAGTGATGTGTTTCAAGATTCTGAACGTTTTCCGCATTGCACCTTGCGACATTCGTGCTGCTCTAGTTAACATTAGGCGCGAATACGCTGATAAGATAACTGCAAAAGAGCAAGGAAGGCTAACACAGCGCGACTTACAGAAATACCCACCAAGCCCTTAAGCTGCATAAAGGCTTTGTCTCATGGTTTGAAAAACCAAGCACATCGTGTGGTTGCAGAATGAATTGCCATTGAAGAATATACATGCCTGTTCTGTGTCAACTCACAGACCCTCCACTGCCTCGGCCAGCTTCTGTCAGCGAGCCCGCCGTGTCACTCCTTGCTGTTGTGTTTTTGTGGGGCACTGTGGTATACAAAAGCATAAAAACGAACAAGGAACACTGTGTCGTATGTTACATACATGCTTGTTACTGGTTACCATGAGTTTGCAGTAGCAGATACCACAACGCATTGTGGCTTATTGTTTATGTTTAGTCAGAGAAAGGAAAAATCGGTACAATCATTAATGGATCGGCTAGTACAGCTATGCTAGCTCGTAAAGAACGGTCAGCTGCGAATAAGTCATATGTCCAATTTATGTACAACTTGCAAACAAAATGTCAAGCACCGAAAATTGATTGTTGCAGTGAGACTATTGGGCGTCTTGGTACCATTACTCCTTTCATCTTGGGGCGTCGTCAGGGCTCGTGGGAAGATCCCGAATTTTTCCAAACTCGGCGCATCCTGCATAGCACCCCTGGAATCAAGTTTGCGACCACTTACAGGAAACCCTAAGCAACCGACAGACCGGGCTTATTCGAATGACCCTCCTCGCTAAGATGGAATCAAAGACCGTCCTCATGCAACACATACAGACTTATAAGCAATTTCCAGGGCTACACTGAGGAAGAGGTCTTTCAAAACGTCACCTAGAAATACCTCGGAGACGACCAGCAAAGGAAGCTGAGCCCATCATCCAGCCGGAGGACCAGAGAAAGCCCATATGGCACCTAGGCTAACCTTTCACCGATTCAGAGATCATGGCAGCCTTAAGAAAGCTCACGAGAAACAGGACGCCTGGACGGAACAGAACTAACAAGACCCCCCACCGTTATCTAGACGACCCGACAACGGAGAGCTTACTAAAGTACACGAATGAAAACTCGGAAAATGGCAGTATACCGGCTCTCTGGAAGCATGCGGACGTACCCATAATCCCAAAAGCCCATCAGGCTACAGAACCTTCAACCGATTTTCCTCACGTTGTGCGTGGGGAAACTCTTCGAGCACATGGCCCACAATAGTCTGTCTCCCTACCAGGAAGAAGAAGGACATCTTCCGAACATTGTGTTCAGTTTGCGGCCTAACCTCCACCCAGGACATTCCACTTCAGCTAAAAGAACTCATCGACGGCCTCAGCACATGCCACAAGAGTGCAATCCCGGCACACGACGTCTCGCACGAAGCAGCGGTAGACAGCCTACGACATACCAACTGCGATTGGTGGACGTGCAACTGCGTCCGTGACTGCCTGGTGGGTTGAACGGCGACCATAAGCCTAGGGAACCTCAGGCACAGCAAGATTCAAATACCGCCGAACGGAAGGGCCCAGGGGCGGGTGATCTCCCCGTTGCTGTTCAATATAGCGATAAGGGGATTGCCGAACCACTTGGAGAACACCAGGGGTGTCCGTCTCGCAATATGCGCGGACTACCGGACCGTGTGGACGTACATGGTGTCGGTGGACGAGCAAGATGCCCTGCAACAAGCCATCGTCGGCAATCAGTGTTATCTTCACTGCTGCGGTCTCTCATATGCCCGGTAAAGTCGGAACTCTTAATCCTCAAAAAGAGGACTAGTGGGTGGCCTCTCAAGGAGACACTGGAGCCCACATGGACTTTACACGGAGTCACTATACGTAAGGTGACGTACTCCGTATCCTGAGCGTCACTTTTCAGAAGCACAGCGGTGCCTGTCTCGCTGCCGTCAAAATTTTTTTACGACGCTTAAGCTTCGCCTTTAAGAGTGGAACGCCCCCAATAGCATTCGAAGATATTTGTCTGGTTCTCACGCTTCCCGGCAACTTCAGCATATGTAACCCTAATGTTTACCGGGAAACGCTGGCGGTGACCGCTATGCACGAAGGCGCGCTTTCACGTAGAAACGGGGCCTCTTGCCTGAGCCGCGATGCGGTGGAGGCGAGCGCCATCTGGAGATGTTGCGTCGCTCCGTGGCGTCCAAGATTCGCGCGCGCAAATGGCGGACGCCGTGGCCGATCTATGATTCGCAGAAATGTTGCAAAAGGGGCTTGTTTGAGTTTTTACGTAACAGAGTTATGTTTTCCCGTATATTTTAACTATGTCACAGCTTGTCACCCGTTCGCCGTTGGCGCGAAGTCGTCGACGGGGTATAAAATCTGTTTGGTCGTTCTGTGCTCAAGAGAACACAGCGAAAGTCTGAGTCGGGAGAAAAAGATATTTATAGAATGACAACGACACACAATTTAAACCAAACACAAGAAAACAAGAACACTAGCACACATGCACTCAATCTGGATTAATTCTGAACACAAAAGAAATACAACGAACAGTGAACAGTGGATATAAAAATTAACGCTACACAATACATACACAACGGTGGTCAAATAAACAGAGTTCAAAAGAATAGAAATGATGGCATACGCATGGCCGGGCAACAGAAACAAGTCCATAAAGCGTGGAGTCGACGGCAGAGCTTTCCAGAAGAACGCTGTCCATCCGATCTCGTTGCGGTGGATCAGATTGCAGGGCTGGGTTTTCAGGGAATCTAGGTCTGACATCTTCCCTCAAGCAGGTTGCGCTAACTTGAAGGGAACTAGCTTCTTGACGCTTTTCAGCAGATTTTAACGCGACAGCGTTACGGAGCTCGTGTCGTAGAAAAGCCGGTGTAGTCGCCGTCGGTGTCAGTGGCGCTGGCCGTGAGCGATAAATCCCAGAAGGCACTTCATAAATAAAAAAACATATTGCAAGATGGGCTGGTGGGAATCGAACCAGGGTCTCCGGAGTGTGAGACGGAGACGCTACCACTCAGCCACGAGTTCGTTCCTTCAAAACGGGAGAAATTCGCCTCAAGTGAATGCGGTGTTCCCTTAGAAACGTGCCCTAGAAAGTTATACTGTGGTGTATATCGGTAATTATGACCATGTAACTTACAGAAGTCGCAGTTTCACGGGTAGCGAAGTACGTTTCCGCTACATTTCTTCTGTGCTCTGCGCACACGCAGAGCCATCTTGCGGCAAACACAGAAGACCCCCTCCTCGCAATGCACGGCGCTGCCCCGACACGTGGAGCGCCACTCGCCCCATGATCGCGTCCGCCTTCATGGCGTGTCGTAGCCCGGCTATCTGTGCCGATCGCGACGTTTGGCTGGCGTAGCGCGTTTGAGTAGGCGGTGCGAACGGGGTGCGATAACGCTATCGCGTTCCACTCTTGAAGGCGAAGCTTAAGCGTCGTCCAATTTTTGGCGACGTGGCTCCTCTTTCCGCTCACAGCGCGATTCCTAGGTGCAGCGTCCGATGCGGGACGCCTCTGACATGATCGCTGCGCCGTAGCGCGTCTGGCGGGAAAGCGTCCCCTGCGACGTGTGCCGAGCTGCCTCCGAGGAGTCATGCGTCTGCGTGGTGCTCCCAAGCGAGATAGAGTACGGTCCCATCGAGGCGTCAGTCCCATGATCGCGTCGGCCTTCATGGCGCGTCGCGGCATGGCTTTCCGTGCCGATCACGACGTTTGGCTGGCGCAGATCGTTTCTCCCTCCGAGACACCGAATTCTTTGGTTCGTTCCGCTTGCTCAGGCACACGTTTCGTTGCCGCCCCGAACGCTGCATTGCTCGGCGCTCACCGCGGGATTGATGGGTGCAAAGTCCGATGCGGAGCGCCTCATAAGTGATTGCTTCGCCCTAGCGCAATGTCTTACACCCCTTGGCGTAACGCTGTCGCGTTCCACTCTTGAAGGCGAAGCTTAAGCGTCCTCTAATTTTTAGAGTCAGCTTCTAGACTGCCTAGCGCGTTCTAAAACCTGCGTTTAAATAACTTTTTTTTCCCTTAGTTCCCTGTCTGGGGAACTGCAGATGGTGGTGACGACCCAATCAAGTTCACCCAGTTGTATCCCGCCTCCTCCCTAGATCTTGGCCGCACCCTTTTCATTAGGGGTGAGGGAACGGGTGACTTCCCGCTGCTATGAGAGGTCGCGCACATGTATTGTACCACACACGCACACCCTTGAGTTCATGGCGGGCCTCTATGGTTCGTCCACAAACACAGGAGTAACGACAGCAGCCGGCCATACGGTGCTGTCGGCACACATACACTGTCAGGAATTCGTGGACGCAGGATTGCACAGAGACACCACATATTTACGAGTATTCGCACTCCTGCTTACTTAGCAAGCTTCTCAATGCACGCGTGGGGCAGGGAATACACAGGGGTTCCAATCAGAAAGCTGCCGGGGCGTGATGGTCGCGCCGACGACATAGGGAGTCGTACAAAGAGCTGTCGGGGCGTCACGGTCGCGCCGATTACAAAAAACGTAATCTCTAAACTTGCCTCGAACTTCTTTCGGCCGCTTGCCTGAGTGGCCGGAAATAACCGCCTTGCTCGCCGGTTCCTATTTCTACGCCCTTTTGGCGCCCGTTGATCGGTGCTTCGCCGAGTCGAGTATTGCCGCACCGTGACACACTACAGTCCGATGCTATTATGTCTGTAGGTTGTGTGTAAATCGTAGTTTACGATTGTTGTACATAATTTAGCTTGTTAAATTCTATTAGTTCAGTAACTTACTTGTGCCACATGGAGGGCCTGGGTATATGTGGTGCGAAATTCCTTTCACCGAGGTGGCGTCCGACGCTGGAGGACGGGCGGATTGGTCTCGACACGGGCCCCTCAACGCTACCGCATTAAAAGCTGCCGAACCCGTTACCAAAGTCTCGCACCTGGTGCGAAGAGTGACTATTAGAACGCACGGCCTGAAGGAGGAGGAGACGATAACATAATACAAACCCTTATAATCATCACAGTCCCTTAAGGCACCCTGTGCCTGGGTCTCAAGAACAGCGAGAGGAACAAGGGGAATACTCTCCGACCGGAGGCCTGCACGCTGGCACTGGGGCTTCCCTCGACGACGTCGACGCAAAAGCTACTCGGCCGGGGCATCCACAATACCTGGGATACTAGCAGAAGCCCACAAGACGAGCCATATAGAGCGACTCAAGCTCGCCAGCACAGACTTTGTATTAATTGATCATGTCCTCCTCATTCAGGCCGTGCTTCCCGTTAGCCACTCTTCACACCAGGTGCGCGACTTGGGTAACGGATTCTGCAGCTTTCTACCGGCGGCCAGACTGGCACCGCCGTCCTTTTGTAAAGTGACGCCTAGGACACGGAGTACGTCCACCTTGGATATGTTGACTCCGAGTTGGGGTTCAGTTATTGGCTCTGGTGTCTCCTTTAGAGGCCACCATCTTGTCCGCTTTTTGGGGATTAGCAGTACCAACTTTTGCGGGGCTTTGAAAGACAACAGCGGTGCCACACGATAAGAAGACTGGGCTACCCAGTCGAATATGAATCCAGTAAACAGCGCGTCCCTCTTCTCTGCGAGAGAACATCACGGTAGCCAGAGTTTTGAGAAACATGCACCCGGAATGCAACAAGGAAACGAGTAAGCGACAAAACAAGTTCTACGCAAGGCCCACGAAGGAACAAGAAGAGGACAATTCAGATAAACCGATGGCGCAAAGTACAAGGAGACAACGGCCTGCAACGGAGAAGTAGCAGCGTCCTCAACGAACAATCCAGACATCGACTTCAGGGAAGAAACGACAGTAGGCCAGGCAGCCATGACGGGAAACGAGAGGAAGAGTACATAAAAGTCATGACGGAGTCACAGAAAGCATGCAGAAACTAGCAAAAGGACCGCATTTCCACACAAACCCTGAGCATCCTCGAGAAACTGGATAGTTTTCAAGAAATGTACATTGTCTGGGGGGCAGAGCACTAGTTCCCCGGGGGTTAATCTAGCGGCTCACGCCGCTGCCCAAGATCACATTCTCCGGGGTATCATCGTGCTGCAGTGGATTCCTGGCCATTGTGGAATAGCTGGAAACGAACAGGCTGACGCGGAAGCAAAAAAAGCGCGCACTGACGGAACCATCATTAAAATTCATTTTTCCAGGTATGACATTAACGCCTTGCTCCATACCTCCATTAAATCTTCTACGGTGCGACATTGGGACAACCCCGAACATCGACAAGAGCGCCTCCATAGACTTGACGCTGGATTACAATTCCGGCTTCCACTTCGGTTGCGGAGAAGCCAGGAAACACTCATTCATTGATTACTGCTGGGTGCGGCATGCACCCACCGATACTTTCACAAGATTGGACAAGCACGTGACCCTGAATGCAGCGTCTGTCACACTCTCGAGACAATAGCTCACGTACTTTGCGTGTGCCCTCAATATGCGGCCGAACGAAAGACACTCAAATCTACTGTTGGCAGCGTGGAGTCCCGCCTTTTTTCAGAAGAAAAGCTTTTGGGCGCGTGGAGGACGGTTGACTGTGCCCAACGTGCCATAAAATCACTTTTGAACTTTTTAAGTGAGACTGGTTTCGACAATCGCCTCTAGAAGCTGTGAGACGTGCAGTCAGTGCGAAATGTGCTTGCGCAATAACTTTTTGTGGCAAGATTACTTTTTGCGTGGACAAGATTACTCTTGCGTGTATTGCGTCTACAGTGCGCATCCGCATATTGGACAACATGTATATAGTATCTCTTTGTACCATAACATAATCACCCGCCACCTACCTTTCCCTGTATTTCCCAATTCCCCTTTCCCCAGTGAGGAGTAGCAGGCTAGAGTCACGCCCTCCAGGCCGACCTCTCCTCCTTTCTCTTCATTAAAATCTGCTCCTCCTCCGGGGTATCCCAACGGGTTCACGAGTCCCGGAAGGCCCACGTGGTGGCGTCCCCCCCCCCCCCCCCTTAATACCGACATCCTGAGCCGCTAAAGACTGAGCAGCAAAGCCTACCCACCCTCGCATGCCAAGCTGGCCAGAGAAGAGGCGGTGATGTTCCTCAAGCTACAAACTGGCACATTCCCGCACGGCCCCCTGTTGCACGTCATGTATCCTGCGAGCTACAATTACAAGTGCAAGTTCTACTCTGCGCCCAATACCCACTACTGCATGGTATGAAATTTGCGGGCCCAACCCATCGACATCACCAATCACCGGACCAACCATCGAGCAGTGGGAGGCCCAGCTGACAAGCCCGAGCCTTGAAGAGCGGCATCGTCTGGTGAGCAGTGCAAAGCTATCGGCTAGCGATGCCACCCACCTCAGATGAGTCCACACAAATAAAGCTTATTCCACCTCCTCCTTGGCAGTGCGATGGTAGGTTGAAATAATCGTACCTTTCACTCTCCTGTGAGAGGTGCCTGTTCTGGTCGCGTCATGTTGTGTGCTTGTATGCTTCCATATATAATAATAATAATAATAATAATAATAATAATAATAATAATAATAATAATAATTGTACTCATCATCAATGTGAGCTCAATGGCTCCTATGGCATTTCGATGAGGAAACCTCGATGAAGCATAGCGGAAAGTCGTTTATTTAACTTATTTTATCAAATCCAGAGTGTACGGATGAACACAGCAAATATATTGGCAATACTAGGTGTACTTTTTTTAGCTGCGCCAAATTTTAAAAAATGCCTATGGCAGATGGCACAGTGCTAACCTTTGAGCTAAACTGCAGAGCGGGGCGGCCATTACCTCTACGAGAAATTAAAATACTTAATTGACTAATGACCGTGATTAGATTTCTGATCTTGTTAAGCAATTATTTACGGCGCACATTTCAATCTACAAGTTATAGTCAATGAGTTTGCAAGGCGTATCCAATTATTTCGTACGAAGTCTGAGGGCTACAGTGCTTTCGAAATATTAGTCTAGAAGATGTGAATGAAATTACTTCAGTCCTTAGTAGCATGAAACAACATTTTCGTGAAAAGTGGGACAGTTCATATTTACCGCAAGTTTCCCAACGCGTTTATAGAAAACGGCTCTGCTCTCAAATTTCTTCCCAGACGATACACTTTGCAAAAGCACTAGCTGGAACTCATAGATTGCAATATGGACAGTAAAGTTCATGACGCGAATGCGTCACATGGCCCCTTGAGCGAAAAAAGCCGGCGTCTGTTCTCGGTAACAGTAAGACAGCACCTAAACTCACATTGCCATTGGCTGCGATGCCACATCACGAGCTGCGCCTCGACGGAGGAGAGCCGGCTAAAGACGACACCTGCTGCCGCAATAGCGCGCCAGGTGTTGCACGAGAGGGCAGGGCATCACCGTGACACCACGTCACCTTCGCTGTCGCTGTCGGGACGAGCACTCGTCGATGGAGCAGAGCGGAAGAGCATGCGAAGGGGTACATACACTTGCTGTACACCTGCAAGAGATTCCGTGAGGGAAGAGGGCACCGTCGCGTCGGTGGTCTGCGGCGTTGGTACCGTAGCCTGCGGCTGCTTGCTTGCACAGACAGCACGTACTGCTATAGTACATTACTCGCAGCGCTCGAAGGACCGCTCAGTGCCGTTCAGTCGGGCGTCTTTCGCATTCACAATTCATGAGAAGTGCTTAGGAGTCCTCAGAATATTTAAGAAATCAATTAGTTCATTTGCGTTATTTAGAAATATTCACTTGTGATTTCTTGTTGAAATAAAGGCCACCTCATCGCGTAATTTAATTGACGGGTTCGACTTGTGATCTCTGCAACAGCCAACCTTTAAAAAGTTGGTGCAGCTAACATTTAAAAAAAGACACCTTCATAACGAAACAACGGGTTGGCCTTTTACGTACATGATGAGCTGCTACATGACACCGCCGATAATTGCATGTTGTATTTTGCTTCTCTATTACGCCTTTTCCTTTAAAATCCATAGATCATCTATAACTTTGCCACGTGTTTATCTTTACATAGTATAGGTAGTGGGCATTGTGTTAGTAGCTCATCTGTAGTTTTGCTCTAATTCTCATGCGCTCGTTATTGGAATTTGCCGGGCCGCAGGCTTCAATTACTTTCGCAATTTCCCCTTTATCAACGTTGTGCCCACCTCTATTGCATAATATAAATTTATAATTCGAGAAACCACAGTTTAATTTAGATAATGTCCTCATGTTGTGGAAGGAATTCCAATCAAACTTCATTTTTTCTCTCTTCCCGAGCACAGCAGCGTTGAAAACGCCCTGACAGCACCCAGATTAATTCCATTAGGTCGGTGCCTTCCTTCAATTGAGAGGCAGCCAGGGGCACAAAGTCTGCCATGCGCCACCCACGCCCGTCGCTAGTACAGTCGGAGTGGTTCTGTCACTCTCCAGGCAAACCGGCACGTTTGCGGCGCACATTCGAGCGCATTTGAATTGGGAAGCCGGTGGCGCTCGCCATGCATCGCCGCGCGCTGCAAATACCAGCAAAAGGCGCAGGCTGCGCGAGCGAGCGGGAGGCGCACGATTCCGAAGCAGGGCCCAGACGAGGCTCCCCGCGCCACATGCGTGGCGGAAGTCGCGGATCTCTCGGTGGCCCAGTTGGGGAGCATCTGCCGGCAGCCCCGAACGTCGTCGTCAGACACGGCAGCTGCCGTCGCCGCAGTCGCTGGACGTTCGGAGCAACGACGTCGCGTTCGACGCAGCTCCGTGAGTGTGGTCACTCCGCTTCATGACCGTCCAGACGCGCAGCTCGTCTTCGGAGACTCGAACCGGCTGCCTGCAGTTCACCTTGTGGCGCCGCTTAACGTCGATCGCTCGAAGTCACGCTGAAGTCCCGTCGAGACGCCGCGGCCGGGGGATCCAGTCGAAGCGTGAGTGGAGCCGGTCGTTTCGTAGGCCGTTTCCCAAATTTTTTGAAGACGTCTCCCGCTTGCGGCGAAGTCGCACAGTGAACAGTCTTATTTTAAGCACGGCAGCGTTGATACACACGAGTGAAAATGAAAGTTGGAAATTAAATGGCGATGTTTTACCTCCCGGAAGTACACAGTGCTTTGCTGGGGTACTGTAGTAGGCCGCTCCGGACGAATTTTGACCATTTGGCGTTCTCGAAAGTCTGGGGCCCGCAAAGCACGTTACCGCGAGCGCTCTTGCTCTCCGCGTCCGTGGAAATGCGGCCGCCGCGGCTGCTAATCCATCTCACGACATCGCAGGTAGCGGCAAAACTCCACAACCACTAACCAAGCGCGGTGCGTAAAATCGAAGCTACGAGCCAGAATAACGTAAAGCAAGAGACATTACCTGCTAAGGTTAGGACAGCGAAAATTATTCTATAAACTTATTTCTATGCAAAAAAGGTTACAAATGTAAAATCAGGTTGATTGGCGTGTATTCACTGTTTTGGTTTCAATGCGTAAGTGTTCTTTCGCGAGTACCCCAGTTCCGTCACGCGAAAAGTGTCATGTTTTGTACCTGCACAAAAATGCGTAATTTGCGAAGTAAATACGTTTATTCGTTAGTATAATATAAATGTGGATCATTAGAAACACTATAGACCATAGGAACAATCGAAAGCAAATAAAATAAATAAAATTCATCTGAGAAAATTCCCAGTGCGATACATAGGGCTCCATAAGATATGCGTTGGGAAGCCTTATAGTAGGGGTGGCCAAAAAGAATTTTTAGTGTGGGCAAGTTGAACGTTGAGGGTTGGTCAACTAATTCCTGCGCGTCGGCGAACTTAAATTTGGGGGTGGCCGAACCGAAATTGGGGGGTGGGCTAACTTAAAATTTAGCGGCGGCCCAACGGAAATTTGAGGGTCAGCGAAGGGAAATTTGGTGGGGGGGGGGGGGCAACTTAAGTTTGGTGGCGCATCAATGTGTAATTTAGGTGTGGCCCAACTTAATTTTGAGGGTGAGCCTACTAATATTGGCGTGTATGCTTACGCATAAGTAGACAACTTCACTGGAGTTTTTCCATGCATTTATTGCGATAGCAATTATATGAACACTCCAGGCGCGTTAATGCCGTCACCGTCGCCGTGAGTTTCCTCATAAAGTCCAAGGGCGATAACACGGTCTCCGCGCGCCGTATGCTGTATGTGTAAGTGAAAGCACGCGAGTGGAGCCGACGATCGCGGCTCAATCTGGCGTGCTTGAGGGAAGAAGGCGGAGGGCAAACGCGCAGTCTTTCGTCGCGCGAAAGGCCGTGCGGAGATTTGGAGGGAGAGGGGAGGGGCGGCGGCGTCGTGCTCCAGCAGCAACTGCGCATTTCGCAACCGGGCGGAATGGGAACTAACGATCGCGGCTCAATCTCGCACAGGCAAGTAATGAAAGAGAGGGAGGGGGGGCAGCGAAAAGGGAGATTTGGGGCCCTATAACGTAAAACTATTCCAATATGTTTCTATTCCAATCTCCTGGCGTCAAATTTGCGTAACCGCCAACGCAAGTACCGGGCGGTCACCCGCAGGGTTGTATGAACCGACCAATCAAACGCTCTCCTCGTTCATAGGAGGTCCCTTTTGTTTGCTTGAAAAACGAATAACATTGCCTACACTGAGCGGCTTGTCGTATCTAATTGGCTGACAAGAGGCGAGGATAACGCTCAAGTGGAGAGGGATTCGATGGGGCCGAGCCACTGCACTGAAAGTCGATTACCGGATGAAGAGGGTGGTGCCTGCGTCTACGATTGGTCGGCTTTCCCTTACTTAGCTTGCGGTGGCTGGTCGAAAATCGCGGCGGCATGCAATGGAAGCTCAAGAATGACGCTAAAACGGACCCTCAGCAAAGAAGAGTTGGCAGAATGAGGGGGTAAACGTGCCGAAAGTGCTCGAAAACGTTACACGGCCACGCAAGAAGTCATATTATACGCAAATACACCCATGCTCTCCGGCAGGTGCTAGTAGCCAGCGTCTGAGCGATCGGCGGCAGCCATCTTCTATTCCTTTCGGAACGGGGCAGCCTGCGGCTATTCCGAAGAAAATTCAGTTTTGTTCGGCATATTAATGCACCTTTATCGCGTACTCGTCACTTTGACGCGGTGAGTTCTTGCGGTTTTGTGATGTCGCGTGACAGGCAGGTGAAGTGGGTGCAGGCGGAAAACTTTTTACCAATAGCCGAGGGCTAATGGCGAAAAGGGGTCGAATCAGAAATAACTGTTTTTCTTTTTTCTGTCAAATCATGCATAATCAGTGGGCACACATCATATGAGATGGGGAGGTATCGCGGTTTTCGTGACGTCGCGTGACAGACAGGTGAAGTGGGGGTGGTCGAAAAAAGTTTTTGACCAATCGTGGAGGGCTGATAGCAGAATTGGAATAGAAAAGTTTGGAATAGTTTTACGTTATAGCGCCCTTGATACCGCCAAGTGCGCACTTTGCACGGTCGCGGGCGCCGTACCTTGCAAGGGATCTGTAGACGGATCGCGCAGTGCTCTCGCCGCTCTTGCGTTGAAGCAATAGGTCACTTCGCCCGCTGCTGCTGCCGCGAATGATCACACACAACAGCGTTTTGACAGTGCGTGTCCGCGCTCAACGAGTGTGATGTGTTCATGTTTGCTTAGCGCGTGCTAGCGCCGTGCTCGTTCATTTAATGTTTAACGTTAATGTTTCCCTGTTTATACGGCCGATAAAGCTTCGTATAGCAGTATACTAATTTGGTGTCACAATGGATGCTTCGCCGTTCGGACGAAACTGCGACTTTTTTATATGGCAACAATCGACAGATTGCATCTCATAAGGTCAGAGTGGTGGACCGTGGAATAATTAAATATGTAAGTATACGTGCAGATAAATGTGCGAAAATAGTATATCGGTCATATGAAAGGTGCCGTACTAGTCGGCTCCGCATCATTTTGGACCGCCCAGGTGGCCGTGACATTCGCGTATATATAAGAAGCATCCCAGTTGACTTTTATGACGTATGAAAATATGCCGAATCACTCTTGGGGGACGAGACCAAATGCGTGATCTTGGTTGTTTTTTGGAGCAAGTCATACTCTTTTTCCTGCGTTCTTCCTAATTACATGACTCTATAGCTATTATTTACTCCGCTCCGCGAGTATAAAATTCCGGAAAAAAACTCTAAATGAAAGAATCTTAGTACGTTTCAGGGAACCTTTATTTCAGTAGCTTCTAATTTCTTACTTGTTAGCTAATCATCTTTCCTGGGTCCTAGAAAAAGCGCGTGAAATATGAAAAGCGATATTGTGCAGGCGGTGACAATATTAAAGCGTCTGTTTAACAAATATGTTAGGTGAACGAGGTCTTCCTTTGCAGACCGGCGACTTGCTTCAGCGCAGCCAAGGTTAGCCGTTTGCTGGCTGTTGCCATTTCTGGCGTCAAAATGTGGTCACCTACGAACTATTGGATTCACGTTCCCAGCGCAATTATAAATTTGCGAGTTGTAGCATTACTCATTCTTATTCACGAGCTAGTCCATAAGAAGTTATGGTTTGAAGGCGCGTTTCACGTACATGACAAACAGAGGGTAGCTATGGGTCAGCTGTCTTACATGCATTAACACAGCTAGCTGGACGAATTGGTGATTGAACATATTCCTAGGGGGTCGGTAGCGCAACCCGAACGAAGGTCGAAGGGAAATGTGGCCTACTTCCTTTTGTCCTTCGTCCGGGTTGGGCTGCCCACCCATAGGAATGAATGAATTTTTTTAATTATGGGGTTTAACGTGCCAAAACCACTTTCTGATTATGAGGCACGCCGTAGTGGAGGACTCCGGAAATTTCGACCAACTGGGGTTCTTTAACGGGCACCTAAATCTAAGAACACGGGTGTTTTCGCATTTCGCCCCCATCGAAATGCGGCCGCCGCGGCCGGGATTCTATCCCGCGACCTCGTGCTCAGCAGCCCAACACCACAGCCACTGAGCAACCACGCGGGTCACCGATAGGAATATGTTCGCTTAAATGTCTTTTGCACGGTGCATGGCCTTTTTGGATCGATTGAAGTTACGATATTTATTGCCGACGGAAACTGGCGCTCAAGCTGTCTTGTACGCTCCAAATCTAGCGCGGCCTTGAAAAACACCAAACTATTTGATTTTAGCTAATACATCAGCTATTAATCAAGTACGTTATTGTGCAAATATTGCACTTTCCTTTTTAGGATGATCCTTAAACTCTAATCCGCTGTTGTCGGTGTGCAAGGAATTAAAAAACTAGACAGATTCGTTACGGCGGAGAGCAAGTTAAGTACATAGGGCGTCGTTCCATCCTTGGGGAAAAAATGGATTTCAGCAACAAGAATTTGTATCGAATGACAAGAGCGACAAGGAACATTCTGAGGTATAGCCTTCATCTCAGACTGCACCTCATCACCGGCGTCTCACTGCTATCGTGGAAAAGAAAAGCGTGCAGTCATTGTATTCGATCGGCAATAATACGCAGGGAAGAAACTTCGGGAGGGTAAAGTGGCCATCACACGCTTGTCCAACTATTCTCAATTTATGATTGTAACTGCGAGCGAAGGGGTTCACATTGTTTTACACACAAAAAAATAATAAACTCGGCTCTCGACTCACATTCTAACCCAAAATTTCAATTTGGAATCGCTGTCCTTGTGCCCCTCCCACCGACAAAGACCGCGAGTTTGGAATCAATTGTGTGATATCAGGAAGTGTGGGGGACATCCCTGTGTCGCCTGCTCTGAAACAGCTTGAAACGACATCGGACGTCTTGCTCCGTACGCCCTGCCAAGCAACAGGGCAGCAAGGACGTTAACGCTGATTTGTGCGCCCAGTTCTTTCCCTGGTGCATAAAAAATTATGTGTGGCTCTTCTATCGCAAAAGACCGGAGACCAGTGGAGCTGGCGGTAGTGCCAAACCGCACACATAGTTTAACTTTTGCTGGGCTTCCCCCCGCTCAGCTGGTGTCTGGTGTTTGTGATAGCAGAGCCACGAATATCTTTTTCCACTGCGAGAAAGAGGGCCGCCGAATCGAGTGCGCCGGTTTTTATCGGAGAGCAATGACGTCACACCACCTATGTCCCCGTTAACCCACCTTCGCCGCGCCGCTATGCTACGCGATGCTATTTTCCTACTCGGCTTTCACTCACTCTGAACTCTGTCTCCCCCAGCTGGACGAAGCTGCGAACGTCAAGAGAAACCCAGCGAGGTTCTGACAGCTGCACTGTAAAAAAGCACACGCCTCACAACGCCTGCAGAAACTATCTCTAACTGACTGCCGACGACGCATGGATACCATAAGATATTTCCGGCTAGCGCGCTTGCCGTACACAAAGCGGGATCAAGGTCCATCTAAACAGGTCGCGAAGCTTCGAACGAAAAGCGTGCTAAAGCCTACCGCCATAGGTACCAGTTAATGGCGCACGATTGACGAGCGACTACGTGAGGGGAAGGCAAACACTGAAACTAGGAAACGTAAGAGAATGTTAGAATGATAGAAACCTTTAATCAGAATACTGTCATACGAGTGGATATTCCGTTTCGAATAGTTTTCCTGTACTAAAACAACAAACGTAATTTTTTCTCTTTCACAATTAATTAGATCGTTCTTGGTGACCCCTACCAGCCAGTGATCTTGGCGCAAGACTGTGCAAACCAGTTATTATGTCGTGCGGAATGTCGTTGCTCACTCGGGCGCTGTGGTTTCATCCGAGTTTTTTATTATTATTATTATTATTTCCTTCAGTGTTTTATTATTATTATTATTTCCTTGAGTATTTCCGTGGCGATAGATGCGGAACGCTCCGCGAAGAAACGACGCACTATGTTTGTTCACTCTCCGTAACACAGGCTATAAGTGTCCGACAGGCCGCAAATTAATAAGTCGAATGTTTTCTAAATGTTAATTTCGGGCAATGTTGTTTTGTCTGATAACTGTTGGATATAAATACATGGTGTGGCACGGAATTGCGAATGATTCTACGAAAAGGGTTCGCATATGTTGCTATACATTACTGCTCTGTGCAGGCCATAGTAGTTTTCATCCATTGCAACATGTTTTCTCTGGTCAATTATATTGGTCGCATTATTCTAGACGAATAAAAGTGAAGTTGCTTTTGAAGGCTGTGTGCCACTATTACTTATTTCCAACCTATTCGCTCACCTTCCAGAGGAACCTACTGTAGCGATTGCTGCAATAAGAGCCTAATCATGTTCACATTAAGACATACGCCACTCCTATAGTTTAATAAAAAGCTGGCGCTTCATGCTGAGGCGAATTCCAAACCCGCCTCAGCCTGAAAAGAAAAATTGCTGCTGGCGTAGCGGTCGAAATGACGGACGTTAAATAAATGCAAACATACGAGCCAAGCAGCATAAGGTATTTTCATCACAGCCATTTTTGGTTGTAACGTCAATTTTTATTATTTATTTTTTACTTCCTGTTAGTTCTGTCTCCTATACGTAGATGGCGACGGCTGCAATGAGCCGCCATTTTCTCGACATGTGGGTTTCTATGGAAGCTTCGCTACCAGTTTACATATACCTTGGCGTACCTTTCGATATTGCATTCTGTTACCTCTGTAGCGCTGTTGCTGCGGCAAATTTAATTTAGTCACCATTTAGCCTTGGAAGACCTCCATGCAGTTCAACTGCAATGTTAACAAACAAAAACGAATACAAATTGCACAAATTACACACACCGCTAAAATTCTGTCAGTTTGCTGTGGAGCACGAATGGTTTAGCATTCAATACTTGATGCGCGATCAAAGACTTTGTGACATGGCCCTTTTAAGAGCTTGAGAAAACAACCGTGCAACCAACGATAGAAAGAGAAATGGCAGGCTTAAAGACATGGAGACAGTTGTGTGGATTAGACAGGGAACGGCGGTAGCCGATGTTTTAGGTGACAGTATGAGGCAAAGAAATGGACATGGGCAGCCAACATAATTCGTGGGTCATATAATCGGTGCACTCTTACACGTATAGGATGGGTCCCAGTCCGTGTTGCGAACTTTTGTTCTTGCGTGTCGCTAAACTGACCCAATCAATCGATGACATTGCTCAAAATGTTCCTCTAATGCTTATAAAGTCGGCGCCATAATGGTAGACTGAATTTCTCATACTGTAGGCGGTTCTGGAACACTATAATTTACGTTAGCAAATGTAGCGCGTTTGCCAAAGCATTTCACTTTCTTCGTGTCATCGCCTATAAGGCATGAACACTGAATGTACAAGTAGGTTGAAGCAAACTTTTACTTTCGTAATTAATTTATAACAATGCATAATAACAGCTAAGCGCACACGTTTATTTTAGGATTTTAAAAGTACAGATCTATCACGGTTCAAAACAACATGGCTTACCAGAATTACCTAGCATAAGCGCTTGTTTGGTTCACCTTAAACCTGCGAGTTTCCTACTTTTCAGTCCTCGTGAAAGGAGAACTCAACTGTGCGACACGATGTACGTCACGTTGTTAACACGGCAATAACAATTACGTGACCTTCTTTAACAGCCTAAATACTAAGTGGCGCCCCCTTGATCCGCCTGAATGCCCCGCGCAATATTGATCTGCCCGAAAGCCGTGAGAGACAGAGGCTGCGCGTCAGTATTTGCGTGGTCGAGCCCCGCCACTCTATTATCTGCAACTTTGTGTAGTAGGTGCCCTACTATTTAGCTGCTACGTTCTAACCTCACGACGAGGTTTATTGCAACATATTTTGGTAATTTAACTTGCGGCTACGCTTGTGAAATGCCGGCTCATCTAAAGTACCTAGCGAAACCGCGGCATCCTATAAAACCTACTCTAATGGGTTTATAAGCAAATGAAACCAAAACAAACAAAAGAAGAACATGAATTTTGTGAGCACAATGCGAATTCTGCTTCCCGCAGCGCAACTAACAGCAGTGTGTGTGTGTGTGGGGGGGGGGGGGGGGGACGGCGTACATGAATGCCGACCATCGTTGCTTCGTCTTGGTCCTATCACCCTGGCGCCGTATAGCCAACTTCTAATGGCTTTTCGTAGCTGTTGAACGACCAGGCGCTTTCTAGGCAGTCATTTTAAAAGCATATTTCTTTGCTTTGAACTCCCCTAATTGTCTCCAGTATATATTTCGCGCGTTAAAGAATTCGCTTGTCGCTATATAGAAATCTTTGGCGATAAACAGATCAAGAAATCGCTAAATCTAGCGACCACACTCTAAAATGGCAACCCTGGCGCCAAGGAAAGGAAAGGGCATTAAATGACGGCAGAGACGGATAATGCGTGATGCAATCGTGAGATATGCACATTTGAGATGGAACCAGCTGGCACAAGACACAGGTACTTGAAGATCACTGGAAGGGGGGGGGGGGAGGCGTTCGTCCTGCAGTGGGCAATAATAGGTTGATGGTGATAATAATTGTGACGATAGTGATGATAATAGATCTCTTACGCTATATACCAGATATCTTGACTTTCTTCTGAATCGGTTGGGTGGCTTTCGATCAAATGGGTGGTTAGAGATGCCGATGCGCAAAGCCGCAAGTTTCATTTTTAACGCTTGAGCTTTTTTTGCCGCCGGCTCTCGCTTTCCTTCTTTCATTTATGACATGACTCTTTCTAGTGTCGGTTTATTTGCGTCGCTTAGAACCTTGTTTTCCTATCAAAACCAGTACTGAAGCAAAGCAACCGAGTATAGAAGGCCAGGTAACCTCTGCCCATACAAACAAAGCTTAACGTTCATAATTACTCTTTGCCATTGTTCGTCCGCCCAGCTTCCGGACTGGTCAGAATTTTGTCTCAACAACTGTAACATAAGAGCTTTCTTTCTGTGAACTCGGGCAGTATTCTGTACACTTGAAGTAGCTCAGGTGGCTCTACCATATGCTGAACGAATTCACTCTCCTTCCATTTCCAACAAAACTAGCGAACAAGTAGATCCTCATGCGCAAGTTAAGCCTCGCATGGTTTAGTACTTTCAGTTTTTCAGCACCTGGTTCTCTGGCGGTTACCACCTGTAATGATGACGTCACTTTCAAGAGTAGCATAGTGAACAGGAAGTCGCAACGCAGGTAAAGGATAAAAATGCGTACTTTTCGTCAACTTTTTTTTTTCGTGTTGCTGCTATGCTTAACCAGATGGTACGGTTGAAATCAGTCTGACTCAGAGCTTGTTGTCCACAGTCTCGCGTGCGCATTCACTTCGGCCACCTGTTTCTTTCTAACTCTGTATCGTGAGGAAGCTTTAGCACGAGATCAGCTATGACGCCGCCCATTCAAATTCATGCAAAACGTGGAAACGCTCTTCATTGGACCTGGACTGCCGTGTGCCCTGGACCGATTTCAAATAAATTTGTTGCATTTCAGAAAAAAAGGTAAATTCCAGTGATTGTTCGAAGCCGAATGTTGATTTAGGTCCTGAATTTTTTCGAAGGATCGCCGGAAGTTGCCACGCTTTAAAAGAAATAGGTGGAGCAGCTTTACAAATGCTTCTCATTAGTACTACAAAAGCAACTGTCGCTGTTCTGTAAACTGTATCTGTTAAATCATCTAAAGCTGACGGAATTCATATAGGAATTCATAGCTTATGTAAATTTGTTACCATGCTCACGGGCACCCTCCAAACGTCGTGTTCACGTAGCGGTTTATTTCATAGCGGTGTAATAAACATCAGTTTTGTCCGATTTATATGAATAGTTCACAGAACCGGGTTAATGTGTTTGATTGCTGAGTTACAGAGTTGTCAATGCCATAGATTCTATTTTTTTAGTATGGTAATTTTAACAATGCTTATTAAAATCTTGATGGTCTAAATATAAAATTTTCTATATCATAACATTTTCATTGAAATACAAGCAACCTAATCAATTCCTTGCAATGGTTGCCGAAAGATAAACTATTTCTCCATTACCAAGCATTTAGATAGGAACACTAGACCTAAAGCATCCCCTTAACTTTTTTGTCACCGCATTCGCTTCATGTATATTTCAGCACGGGCAACCTTTCCGGCGAGTGTGTGGAAACGCGAATAGAGAAATAACTTTGCAAAACATAATGGTTCATCATGTGTCGTTGTTGTTTACTTTAACCATTCCTTCAATATAAACGTTCAGTTGATGGTCAACAATCATGCCGTGTGGCCTCCCTTCTGTTCCTGTGTACTTTTTTTTTTGCGCTGGAAACTTAAACATGAACATGTACTGAAACGTTCACTTAATCCTACCTTAAGAAATTAGATACCTCATCTTTTCTTATCCTACTTCACAAAACCCTCAAACGCGCGGAGAATACATGAGAGCTTCATATTACCTTCATACATGTATGAAATTTTACTGGAAGCCCGAGCGCATTTACTTTGTCTAATCATACTTCGAAAAAGAAAATTCCTTAAGCAGCAACCTACTACACATCTTGGACTTACATATATTCGTCTGGCTTCACGATGCGGCAAGTGATGTAAATATGAGAAAATGTAAATAGACGTAACGAAAAGGGCTATAGATTTAGGTTTGCAGGAAAGAAAAGTTTGTAATGGACGCATGCAATATGGACGTTTATACAGTAGATGCGACTGCAAAACAACTTTCTCCACTTGCTCTCCGTTTCGCTCTGAATAAGGCTCATGGCCTGCGGCAGTGACCTTATTAACGACGACCTTCATGTTGACATCCACTGCGCGGCGCCGATAGTCGGCATCCAGAGGGGATGTCAATATTCCGCCCGAGATATGGTTTGTGCTTCGAAATGACTGTCTGTGTGCGTTTCGACAGCCTGCGCCTTGACATTTCCTTCTGCCTGAGCCGCTCTTTCAACCCTGACCGGAATTTCTCAGGCCACCTTTCAGTGGCGTAGTGATGGGGGCCGGGGGGCCGTGGGCCCCGGGTGCCAGTTGCCAGGTGGGGGGAGGGGAGTGTCATATTTGTCAGAAGACAAATATGACAGTCAAGCCTCTCTCCGCAGGCTTGACTGGGCGTAAATGGTAAAGAATAATCCGGTAACAAGCAGCGCGAGCTTACGTACCAGACGAGCAGTGCCTCAGAATTGTCGGCTGCAGCTTTATCAACATCCTGGGTAATAATTGCACCAATGTGCGGGCTAGAAAGCTCAATTCGTTAAGTGGTCGCTAAGCTACTTATCTTGGCGGAACGTTTCACGCTGCGGTGCGCTCGTGAAGTGCGCTCATGTCCTACTATGGTTTGTCTGTCGTCAGTATGTATAGTGTCCTATTTATCAATTTTGTATCGTCTTTATTAGTTTTGTATCAGTTTAAGCCGTGTTGAATAAAAACACGTCTCGTTGTCATAGCTAACCGTCTCTTTGTCATTTTGTTGTTGTCACGGTGGCTCCCCACAGGACGGGGTGTTGAGCCCTGTTCTCTTTAACCTAACTATCGTTGACCTTGCTGAAACATTACCCAAGACAATTTACATATTAATGTGCGCCGATTATATTTGTGTTTGGCCTTCTGCGTTGACTCGTCTTCAAGTGCGAACAAGAGTTCAGTGGGCAGCCATCCGAACTTGCTCTCATCTCCACAAACACTGCCTGAGTGTGTCCGTCGGAAAATGCGCGTTAATCGTGTTTACGCGCAAACCCATGGCACCATACCCTGTTTCTCTCAATGGCCAGGCTATCAAATACCACAAGTCTCATCGCTTCTTAGGTGTGATTATTGAAACCTTTTATGGAGCCTCACGGCATCCACCTAAAGTGGGGACTAATTGCGATGGTACATTTAATGAGGTTCATGTGCGGCAAAACCTGAGGCACGTCGGTACGGTCCATGCAACAGTTGTATAGAGCACTGTTCGTGGTCTTCTTACGGTACACTTTGCTGGGTTTTGCGAACACACGTAAAACAAACATTCATACGCTCGAAAGTTTGCAAGGCCAGGCCCTACGGACATGATTGAGAAGCTCAGAGCACGCATTCGACATCTGTGCCGCGTACCCAGTCAGTATATTGCTGCTTTCCTAGGACAAAGACCTCGAACCAGATTTTTAAAACTTGTTGCGACACACCGAAGCTACCTTCCATCGGGCTTTACACCAGCAGCAAGACCACTGTTACCCCTGTGGTTCCTACGACCGCCACAAGTACGACTCACGCTTCCGGGAATTACGAAGAAGACCTTAAATCTACAGTGTCTCTACATAAGTTCACCCTGTCATAATTTAACGAGGCATGTGAACAAAGAAGGCACACTTACACCGATGAATCTCTCTCACCCACCAGCTCCACGGGCGCTGTTATGATCCCGCCCTTACAAGTTACAATTACTTTCAAAGTGTCTCACATAACGACCTCTATGGCAACAGAACGTGACGCACTACGTGCCGCCGTTAATTACATCGCACAAGCCAAACCTCGAAAGTGGGTCGTCTTTTGTGATTCCAGCGCCGCCCTTCAGGGTCTGCAGTTTGCATTACGACGCAAGACCCATGAACATCTGGTGTTTCAGACCGAAGACGTTCTTGGTCGAGCCCTCATAAACGGACATGACATCATCTTTGAATGGCCCCCGGGGTACTGTGGCGTCGTCGGAAATGACCTTGCTGATGATACCACCCGGTCAGTCCATAAAGCAACCCAACAATGTCTATACCCTTATCAACGACAGACGCTGAGAGGGGTTGTTTACTTGCTGAAACCAAGACTGAAGCTCTGTGGGACACCCCGATTTTCTCCAACTGCCGTATCCACCGGCTGGATCCTACATTGAAGCTGCAGGTTTCATCGAACTTCTCCCGGCGTGATGCAACTTTACTGTGCCGCTTCTGGGTAGGGGTGGCTTTTACGAAAGCCTACTCATTCCTTATTGCAATAAGCGACACGCCGATTTGCGAATCGTGCAAATGTGAGGAGGTGATCGAGCACGTAGCGTTATTGTAATCTCTGTGAGATCGAACGCGACGCTCTTCGGAGGTTGTTAAACCGATTAGATAGCACATCATTTTCAGAGACTAAGATTCTCGGATTATGTCCCCAAACGTCGCACGCTTACAAAGCGACGCGGGCACTGCTACGTTTAATGAAATCGAGTGGCCTCACTGACCAATTATAGGCGTGAGGTTATGAACAACAGCACGTATTCACACCGATAGTGACTTCTTTCCTTCCTCTCTTTACTTTTCTTCCCTTAAACCCCTTCCCTGGAGTAGGACAGCAAACTGGAAGTGCGTCTGGTTGACCTTCCTACCTTTCCTTCCTTCTTTTCCTCCTCCTTCACCTTCTCCTGCTGTTGTTCTTGTGTGACTTCATGTCACAAATACAATGTCCTGTTTCAGCTGCACGGAATTTTACAAGAAGATGAATTTTGTGAGGATGTCAGAATATTCTATCAGATTGTGTGTCTTTGTGCCCACTAGAAACTCAATATAGTACGAAATATGGCAGACAATTAATAAGGATATCTTAAATAAGTGCTTAATTAGCAATTATAGAGGAAACATTGCAATTCGATAATGGAGGGCCCGAAGTCACATTATTAACTAAACAAAAACTTCTCTAAACAAAATTTGCTTGGGTGCTTGAGCCTGCAAGGCTTTGGCACTGCGGGAGAGTACCGGAAGAAATATGAAATAGTGCACCAGTGACGTCGATCTCTCGATCCCCTCCGTTGCATGTGCAGACCAACAGTAGCGCAAGCCTGCGCTGGCACGGGCGTCATTGCGGCCCTCTCGTTTTTTCAGGGTGACGCCAAAAATCGAGCCCCCTCCCCCCCACCCTCCGGGAGCACGCTCTATTCCGTTCCCAATCTCGTGGCGCTACCGCAGCTCGGATGATCACGTTTGCAAATAGCAGCAAATAAAGAAAGGCTTTATGGATCAGAATGAAGAGAACTCGCAGTTGTCATAGCATTGGTACGCGCGCAGCAAGGAAGCAGGTGGCATTTTCTGATAGAGTGGGGAGATTAGCGTCACTGACGCGCTATTTAATTTTCGTTTTGGCTCAGGCTAGCGAAAACCAAAATACTGCACGCCGTAGTACCTCTGACGATTTCTCTGAAGTTTTCGTTGGGGAACATATCACTGACTGGCTTGAATTTCGTAAATGCAATATTGCCTCTAAAACCCTAATTAATACATTATCTGTATTGGCTGCGAAGCCTTGTATTCTGACAGGAGATGTGCAAATTCACTTATCACAAGTTATCAGTGCCGCTCCCTTGGTTGTTTGGTGCAGAAAATAAAACAGCCTGCATGCCTGCTACATTAGCGATCTCTGGGAATGAAAGCGAAGGGGGGGGGGGGGGGGGGGTGTCCAGGGCTGCTCTGCTGGTGCTGAAACATCCCTCCTCCCCTCCACTCCCGGGAAATTTTCGATATCCTTGCCTTCCTGGCTACACGGAGGGAGGCGGTGGAGAGATGACCTATGGGCCCCGTGTGGCAGGTCCTAGTTACGCTTCTGCCACCTTTGCACAGACAGAAATCACACATCATGTGTGTGGATGGAGTTGATGGCATATAAAAAAATGTGTACGCGCCCGCACCATCGTTCCGCCTACCGCTTCGGTGTAGGATTTTTATATCGTGTGTTTCAGCTAATGTTGTTCAAGTCGTTCAAGAAAGAAAAGGTTTAAAAAAGACGTGCAGTGTACAATTATGAATCATGTGGTGCTCGGTGGTCGGAGGTGTGACGACTGAACACTTTAGGTTTTGAGATCGTATTTTGCACCATGATTCTTTTAAATCTATTTTATTATGAAGAGCTTTTTTTAGATGTACAACACTCAATTAATTATTTTTAGAGTATCGTACAGGAAGAACGTATATTTACATTTGTCAGCCATCCTCTGTGTATCCCCAAGGAATTGTTTTTGTTCGTCTCAGTAGAGATTTGGAACATTGCCATTACACATTAAACTGAAAACTGTACAACACTTCAACCATTGTGCTCTCCCTTACCCTTCCTAACGGTTCACTCTGAATTTTCGGAAGGTATCTTGCTGAACAAAATTCTCTTTTACCGAAATACTTGAAGGTAACGAATTACCGTGGTTCTGTCATCATACCCTTTATCGACTGACTAGAACTGAAGACGTCCTGGTTGGGCTTGTCTGAACAACAAACAGCCCAAAAAAGTCGCAGTTTGGCCTTAAAGGTGAAGCATCGATTGCGATCGCAAATTAGTGCACCTCTATACTAAGTACGGATAGTAACTTTAGCAGCCGTATGTGCTCGCAAACATTCGCTTAATAACTAAATTAACAAAGATGTTGTCGCGTACGCACGGGCTAACATAAACACATCTCAGTCAATTAGCATTGACATTCGCTGTCGAAACGCTGACGTGAGTAAGAGCGGCAGCAAGTGCCAGCGAAATGACCTTCGTGCTGCCTCACGCTTCAACGCAAACTGAGCAGTGAGAACACACCGCACATAAAGCTATGAGTCCCCCAGCGCACCTAGACTCTCTGCTCATTGCAGATCGCTTTCAAAACAGGGCCTACGCGTCCGCGCTCAGCCACGCCATTTGCAATCGCCGCCAGAGTGCGCAGCCGCCCCGCCAGTGCCTTGGGCGCGATGGAAGACAGCGCGCTTCCTCCCCTCCTTCCTCGCTTGAGCGCGCGAAATCGGGGCCACTGTCGTGGGCTCACCCTCGCACGCTTTCACTCGCACGTACAGCGCGCAGCATCGTTTTTTATCGCCTTGGGCTTCTTCCGGAACGTCACGGCAAGGCCGATGGCAGAAATGCGCCTGGAGGCTCCATATAATTGTTGTCACAATAAAATTTAGCACAGCGGCATTGCAGGTCAGCGTGAAATTACGCTGGTTTCGTGGCAATTTTTTGTTATTTAAGTATGAATATATCAGTCCGCGCTTGATTTTGTTGTCATGAGATGTGTTACAACGGTGTCTGTTGTGATGAAGTTGTAAGGCCGTTTTGCGACCCCCGTGCATAGGTTTTATAAAAATTTTGTAGCCTCGTGAACTGAAGACCCTAATGTCGCTATCTTGCCTCACCCAGAGAGCTCCTAAGGTTTTGGGTAGCGAGGATATGTCTACGCAAAACAATGTCCAGTCTTACACGGCTTGGGCGTAATAGCAGACGCAAACCTCCTAGTGAACCCTGGTTGCCATGGCCCTACAAAGGGGTGATACGCTTTAGTATAACTTAAACTAGACGGGTGGAAGGACCTTGCCAACACGACTTGCCTTCAGTTAAAGAAATTGAGCTGTTTTATTGACCATTTCCCGTCCCACATAATGTTTTCGCCTAATGTATTGCACTAATATTAAACGGTGTCTTCCGTTCGTTCGGTAGTTGTGAATAAATGTGTTTCCACATTCAGCACTACAACCTTGATGATCGTTCGTTTCATAACGTGCCCTATCTTTCAGCAATGTGAGACCATGCAGCACTGCTAGGCAGATTCTAACAGTGTATCGCACACGCATTCAAGCAGTGAGCCACGATAGCGCACCTCGTTCGTGAGCAGCGCTGCCTGACGCTTCGGACGCAGTGCGGATTGCCGAGAGACCCACGCGCTAACGTTGCTATACGGATACGTGCAAAGGCGCTGACGCTCAAACAGAAACGAAACCTCCGTTTCTCGTGCTCAAGTACGTTCAACGAACACGTATTTGCTTTATAACGCTACTAGTATAAGCTTGTGGGCAGAAAGACCGGATTGAGCGCCGAAGTGGATCATGAGATTGTGAATACTGCGCGTTTGGTCAGTGCGTTCATTCAACTCAAAATTCGCAGTTACTGCGCTGACACCGTGAGAGAAGTTATTTGTAAAAGCGATAGCCGATCTGGTTTATATAAATATTCGGAGCTGAAATCTTATGCTGACAATCGCTCCTTTTTCTCAATAAGGAAGTGCACCTGTGCGTCATATGTCCTTTTATTCTTTTTTTCTTTTTTTAGCGCATGTGGTCTGCTATATGGCTTTTATTGCAGTACCATGAAATTAGGCTTCCAGTGGATAGGAAGTCAGAGTAGTCATTTGACCTCCACCCAAGGCATATAGAGGCACCTATTTTTGTTCATTGAATTTCACGTGTTCTGAGTCGAAGATAAATGAAGCGAAAGTTAGAGTTTCACTTTCTGTCCGAAATAATATTTTCGCGTAACTACGTTTCGCACAAATCTCAAGTAGTAAATAATAAGGGGGAAATGAGACATCCACCCAATCGTAGGAATTGCTACAAAGCTACATTTCCCCCATATTACTTCCCTCCACCTTGCCGGTTTCGGCAGAACTAGTACTTCAAATTTCAAATAATATCTTCTGTCCTCCGTGAATTGGGTTTCAATGTAGTTGCGCACAGAGCTTTACTGCACACATTTGGACCCGCCAATTGTTCAATTGTTTGTTTATAATTTTGTAAGAAGCGTCACATCATTCCTTTGTGAAAATTACCTAATGCTGCTTCACACTTTTCAATTTTCGAAAATGTAAATATAGGTATGCGACGCTAAAGGAGCTTATCGCCGCTTATCTTCACCTTTCTTTTTTTTTTTGGCTTCTGCTATACATGATAGTGTGATACAGAAAATTGTAGACAAGAAGAGAAATAGATTGTTTACTACAGTTTACTCGCAGGTCTTGTGAGACAACGCACCACAAGAACGCTTGAGAAATACAGTGCCAACGGTGGAACCTTTGATAGAAATATCCATGAGTTGGAATGATTTACACGGAATGAAGGAACTTAAAGAATATACTGAGGAGCTTGAAGATGTTCATGCCAAGACACTCTTTATTCCTGCCACACTTTAATTCATGCGGACAATAACGCTAAAATAATGCATTGTTGAATATCATTAGAACTGTTGGACTAGTCGGTCTTCCATTATCATTATACGAGCTTAGCGCAAAATAATGCGGTGTAATACTTTTGCGTTAAAATGCTACAATTATAAAAGAACATTGGTAAACTCTACCAAAGCCACTCTATGACCCACACACTTGTAGCTTTCCCAAGTATTATACCCTGGCAAGCTCGGCATCCAATCTGCGATAGAGTCAATATTTCTATACAAAACGTTTAGTCGGCGTTTACAGTGGACGTTTTTCATGAAATCTGTTGGTAGTATGACAGCTCACCTGCAAAAGCTAGACGTCTGTCGCGAAGGGGCGGTTCGGGGGCGTTTGGGGATGTAGAGTTGCGTAGTTGTGAGCTTTGTGCCTCTAAAAGTTCCATTATATCATTTCTTACCAATTTTGGTCAAAAAAAGAAACTCTGTGACCTCACTGAACAGTCTACTTGCAAATATCGATGTAATATAAATGTCTATGTAACCACAGCAAGTTTAATCTAAATCCATAAACTGGTTGTCGGTTGTTGCATATTTGCGCCTAAGGTGTATTCTACTAAGTAATAGGACGCAGACCCCTTTTACGAATGGTTAGTAATTTCTGATGCCGTCGTAATAATTCCGCCACACGCCAATTTACTTACACTCAAACTGGATAAATCGCGCACGGTAAAAAACATACGCTGCCAAATTTGCAGCAGACATCGGTCAATGAATTCAGTTCACTGGAATCTGTGCATTTATCTTTAATTTATACCGCCAAGACACGGAATAGAAAAAAAGAATAATTGGCTATTCAGCCGTATATGCGAAAGAAATTCGCTAGCATTGCGTCGCGCATATCTGAGGTCCCGCGTCCGTGATTTAAACCGCGATTGCCCCGTGTTAGTGTTTTGTTCAGGGGGTCTCTCGACACACGTCCTGCCTCTTCAAGGAGCGAACTGCAAGTGACGGTGGTCCGGAGTAGACTGCCGTCAGTTGAGCTATATACAGGGCGTCCCATACAAGTTGAGCAGAGAATTAAAAAATGAAAGGCGCGTCGGAAGCGAATTGAACCGAACGCATAGTATCTGCAATAGCCTATAGTAACAAAGACTATTTTTTGTCTTCCCTATAACATACTAATTAATTACGTTTAATTACCCAATTTGTAATTATTGGCTTAGGACCCCAAGTATGATACGCAGATTTGTGGAGCACCTTCAGAAATCACCGATCTAGTCGTTTCATGTACGATACGTCTCACGTAGTCCTTTTTTTCAAGGGTTGCAAAGAAAGCCCACGAAATATGAGAAAAGCCACGTGACGGAGCACTTGCGCAGCGGTATCGTGCTGCTCTCAAGCGTGGGTTCGTTGAACAATGTCGGCTCCCGTCGGACGACGGTGAAAATGCATGCTGCTGGCCGAGCGCTGCCGAAGAGACAAATAACGCCCTGCAGCTTTCTCGTCGCCACTCACGATGCAGCCGACCTTGTTCACCGAACGCACGCTTGAGAGCAGCACAATACCACTGCGCAAACGCTCTGTCACGTGGCTTCTCTCATATTTTGCGCGCTTTCTTACCGACCCCTAAAAAAGGACAACGTGAGACGTATCGTAAACGAAACAACTCTATCGGTGGTTCCTGGAGGTGCTCTACAAATCTACGCTTCACACTTGGGGTCCGCAGCCAACCATCAATCAGTTGGGTAATTAACCTTAAATAATTAGTGACTTATGGGGAAAACAAAAGAATGCCTGAGTGACTATAGGCTACTGCGAATAGTATGCGTTCGGGTGAATTCGCTTCCGACGCACCTTTCATTTTTAAATTCTGGGCTCAAGCTATGTGGGACGCCCGTATATATATATATATATATATATATATATATATATATATATATATATATATATATATATATATATATATATATATATATATGCACCCCGTGTCCAGCTTCCAAAATTCTAGACATTCCAATGCTAACACATAAGAGATTGCTTCGCACGTGACACAACTTCGTCTTTGGCCTGTGTGTTGTGATTGGCAGCTCTAGGAGTGCCAATTCAGTTAGTCCCAATTACTACGCGCGAAAACTTTCGCAAACACCAGAGCTAGCAGAGATGCGCTTTATATGTCGCAGTACTGGTGATTTTGACTGAAGAAACGTATAATATGGCCCGGCAATGCATTCGTGAACCGTTGGCGAGTCTTATGAGGTCATCTTTATGTTTTACTGGTGATTTTTTATAGGCTTCTATTACGAAGCGTAGACGAGTCATGCAACATACTTACAATAGTTGCTACAGCTGGCACAAGCAAATAGAGCGGCAATATATCTGATCTGTCACAGAACGTGAACAAGAGTCTTTCCTTTTTACATATGCCTTATACCGCGCCTTCAACATTGTAGTCATTGGAATAGCTCGCGCAAATGAATGTGAAGCGTTAAGTACAAGATGCACATTGTTTGGTTCAATCCCTGCAAAACAGTTTCTTCCATTGAAAACATGAAGCAAAGCCGGGTGGACGCTCAAGTGTCGTGCTAGAGCAGTCTGATCTGTGCACTGTAAAAAAGAAAAGTTTGTACCCTTTGGCGCGTAGCCGCGTCGCCAAACAAAATTCATAATCTATCTTGAGCGTCGTTACCTTCTTTGACGCTTCGAGACCAGTACTTCTGCTCACGAATGACATGCGCGTTAGGAGCGTGGCATAGCAACCTTGACACGACCGTAGCCAACGCAGAGCTTTCAAGAGAGGAAATGACGGCATGACCGATGAGGAGTATTGATTGGCGACAAGCTACGCCCCGAGGCCTCTAAACGTGTTTTAGGGCGTGTTCATAGCGCCTGGAGTGCGCACGCAATGTTAAAAAACATTTATGCTCTTCATCACTACCGCAAGTTCCTATCAGCGCTTCAATTGACCACCACACACCCACGGCCACCAGCATTATGCGGCAAATCCATGGTGAAGCGAAGCGTCTCTTAACCAAGCGCTACACGTGGGCTTCAAAAACCGTGGCTCTGAAAGAAAGCTCGGCTGGGGCTTGCGGCGGAAGGACACGCCACTATGCGATCTGCTTTTTTAAATTTTTTTTTGCTGAATAACAACGACTCTTTCGTGCGCAATGTGCGACGACGGCGCTGATAGCCGATCGACAGCTGTGTTTGCCGCACCCTCCATTCGTTATGCAAGCTCTCCACACGTACACGCCGCGGAGCATCGTGCGTGTGGTGAACGCTGAGAATAAAAGTTGCGCAGTTTACGCTTTCGCTTTTTTTTTTCTTGCTCGAATTATGCTGAGACGTCGTACGAACTCAAAACAAGTGCCTTCTTGTGTACACTTGATCGCGCCCCTTGCCATCGCGGCGGCCGAAGTAGAAAATATCACAGCAGAAACCATTTCTCGGTTCGTGCGGAGGGCATGCGTTACAGCGTCTTCGGGATGAAAGTGTATTCCGTCCAACAAAGCTACGAGACGCTTTTGGGGCCCTGATATCTTTTCGAACAGGTAATCGGCCCAGTTTTACTCGCGAGATTTCGGGCTGTCTCGCTTTTTCTTAGCGTAATATGGGATGCCACAGTCGCGAAGATTGCAGAAGTCTGTGCGCCACAACGCAAGTTCCAAACGTGTCATTGTTTGCAAGACAGACTCGTGGACCCGTGAACGTCACATCGCTAAATCCGTAAGTTCGCCAGAACTTTACACTCCGTACGTAATTAACAAATGGCATTTATTCGCATTTGCTAATGTGATTATTCTGCCCACCGCTTACAGAACCGAAAGCAGAAAACTAAGAGAAACCGGACACGCAGTCTTTTGACAGATCCTTGTGACAGCAGCTTTAATCGAAAGCAAAGCTAATCGTACTTTTAGAAGCCTCGCTCTCAATGATTGTGCATGTACCGACCCAACGGGTTCGAGGTGATGGTTTGCTGGTCGGTCGGTTTCAAGAAGAATATGCCCAGCACCCTCCCGGGAAGGTTCTCCTGCTCAAAGAAGCCTCCCTTATTTACAGGACCTCGTAAGGGGTAGTTCGCGGTGGGTGGTGCTCCGAGGCGTAGCTAGGTCGTCTGGCACCCGGGACCCATAGGTCATCTGTGCCCCACCTCCCCCCGTGTGTAGTCAGGAAGGCGACGACATCGAAAGTTTCCGGGGAGTGGAGGTGGGGTGATGTTTCAGCCCCAGCACAGCCACTCTGGACATCCCCCCCCTCCCCTTCGCTTTCGATCCCAGAGATGGGTAATGTAGCAGGTATACAGGCTGTTTTATTTTCTGCAGCAAACAACACAGGGTGCTGCACTGATAACTTGTAATAAGCACATTTACACATCTGCTGTCAGACTGGAAAGCTTGGCAGCCAATATAGATAAAATTTTAAATAGCGTTTTAGAGGCAATATCACAGTTACAAAATTCAAGCCCGTCAGTCATATGTTGCCCAACAACAACTTCACAAAAATTGTCGCAGGTACTACGGCGCGCAGCCAGTGGAGGCGGCAGTTGGAGAAAATCGGGGTGTTCCGCAAAGTTTCAGTCTTGGTTTGAGCAAGTAAACGACCGCTCTCAGCGTCTGTCGTTGATAAGGGTATAGGAACTGTCGGATTCCACTATGAACTGACCGTGCTCCATCATCAACAAAGTCATTTCCAACGATGGCACAGTGCCTCGGATGCCATTGGAAGATGTTGTCATGACCGTTTATGAGGGCTTGATGGACAACCTCTTTGTTCTCGAACACCAGTTTTTCATGGGTCTTGCGTCATCGGACTGCCTTGGAGTCACAAGAAATGACCCACTTTCGAGAATTGGCTTGTGCGATGTAATTAATGGCGGCACGTAGGGTGTCACGTTCTCTTGCCGTAGAGGTTGTTATATGGGATGTTATGAAAGTAATTGTAACTTGTAAGGCCGGGATGATAACAGCGCCTGTGGAGCTCGTGGCTGAGACAGATTTATTGCTCTAAATGTGCGTTTTTTGTTCACATCCCGCTCCTAGTAATGACAGTGTGAACTTACGTAGAGCCAATGTAGATTGACGGGTCTTCCCCGAATCGTGAGGCGTACTTGTGACCGTCGAAGGCACCAGAGGGGTAACAGTGGTCTTGCTGCTGGCGTAAAGCCCGACGGAAGGTAGCCTTGATGTGTCGCAACAAGTTCAAAAATGTGGTTTGAGGTCTCGGTGCTGGCAAAGCAGCATTATAGTGATTGGGTATGCAAAGCAGATGTCCAATGTGGGCTCTATGGCGGTCAATCGTTATATTTGTTGGAACCAAGTATTCTCTAGCAATGATGATTCTTGCATCAATCGACGTACATCGTGGCAGTCTAAGACATGTCCGTGGAGGTTGGCGTTGCAAACTTTCGAGGGTATGAATTTTTTACATATGTTCGCCAAAACCGGCAAGCTGTACCGTAGAAAGACCAGAAAGAGTGCTCCATACAGCTGCGACATGGACCGTAGCGAGGTGTCCCAGGTCTTTACTCACAGGAACCTCATTATATGTGCAATCGAGACCAGTCTCCGCTTCAGGTAGATGCAGTAGGGGCTCCAAAAAAGTATCAATCATAACACCTAAGAAGCAGTGAGAATTCTGGTATTTGGCACCCTGGCCATTGAGAGAAACAGGTTACGGTACCGTGGGTTTGCCCGTAAATACCATTAACGCGCATGTTTCAATGAACACATTCAGGCATTATTTGTGGAGATACGGACAAGTTCGGCTGGCTGCCCGCTGAATTCTTGCTCGCACTTGAAGAGGAGTCACCGCAGAAGACAAAAGACAAATATCATCAGCGCACATTGATAGGTAAATTGTCTTGGGTAATTTTTCTGCAAGGTCAACGATAGTTAGGTTAAAGAGAATAGGGCTCAATACCCCGCCCAGTGGGGCGCCACCGTGACAACAAAATGACAAAGAGACGGTTAGCTATGGCGCGAAGGGAAGTGTTTTTATTCAACAGCGCGAAACTGCTACAAAACTAATAAAGACGATACAAAATTGATAAATGGGACACTATACATACTGACGACAGACCAACCATGTTGGGACATGAGCGCACTACGCGAGCGCACCGCAACATGAAACGTTCCGCCAAGATGCGTATTTTAGCGACCACTTGGAGAATTCAACTTTTAACCTGCACATTCGTGCAATTATTACGTAGGATGTTGATAAAGCTGCAGCCGACAATTCTGCGGCACTACACATCTGGTACATAAGCTCGTGCTGCTGGTTACCACATCGTTCTTCACCATTTACGCCCAGTCAAGCCTGCGGATAGAGGGGCGGAGGTCTTCAGACATATATGATACCCACCCCCCCCCCTCCCTCCACCTGGAACCGGGCACCCGGGGCCCACGGCCCCCCGTCACTACGCCACTGCTGGTGGTCAATCTGGGATGCCCTACTGAGGAAACTGGCGTGTTGAATCATGTGCCGATTTCACTTTGTGGTAGTGGCAATGGTGACGGTTTTCTCGTTCTTGTATTTTTGTTGCCTTTTTACAGTTCTGACATCTAAAAGTCTACCCCGGCGAGGCTTTCGCGATGCGGCCACTCATGTATGAAATCTAAAGTTTGATGTAGACGTTCCTTTATATGGACGCTATCTGAACTAGGCTTTCTCCAGGGTCGAAAAATTTGTTGTAATTGGCCTCGAAATCTCTGTAATTCTTCCGGCGTCTTCCACTACAAAGTTCTTTATAATTCACTGTGCAGTTTCGGGACCGCAAATACCGTTACGTCTATTTTTTATAGCTTAGCCAGGCTAGATTATAAAATGGCATAATGCTGCATGTGGATACCCCTTATCTAGTTTTGTTTTCGATCTGGCAAGCTGATTACTACGCGTTGCATAGCCGTAGCACTCTTTTCTTATTGCTCGGCTGCAAGCGGACATTTGTGAGCTCGAAGATTTGCGGCCAAATTCATTGCAAGCACAGGAATCGGTACAACACGTAAGGTTTATCGAACCATGAGGCTTAACGTGCACTACAGGCGCTGGGTTTATAAGTGACGTCGCAGAGGCGCGGCCCAGGTAAATTTTCACCACTCGAAGATTTTACACGTGCTACAGTAGCTAATTAATCTCGGAGTGTTTTAGAATATCGGTCATGTTTGAACGCCGCTGCAGCGGCAGCTTATCAAATCAGTGAGTTCGTGTGCGGCTGCAGAAAGCAGCATTCACTAATGCAGTCCGCCTGGTCTAAGAGGGCAACTTCGATTGACACGCACGGTCATCGTGCTAAAGCACTGATGTTAACGGTAACCAACGATATGCATGCTTGACTATTGACGGCTCTTGTATTATCCGCTGTATAAGGTTTCAAGTTCTGAACTCTCAAAGTGCGTTGGAAATAACCTTTTTACGCGGTGAGAAGTACCGTCATAGTGTTTTACAGTCTAAAGGAGTGCCGGTGAGATCGAGCTACAATAAAGGTTTTCCCCCGTATTTGTGTGGGGTTTTTTTTTTCGTTTTCCCGACAGAGCGCGTTCACGAATTATCGGTAGAGTGCACGCAAGCTTCTTGGCGAAGTGCAAATACTGCCACAGTGGTACCGACTAGGAAAGTAAAATTAAGATTGCTTAGTTTCTTCACTACAATTTGTGCAGGTACAGGTGCCGCTTACTAAGTTTGCAGGAACACTGGAGTCTCAAGTGTACTCAGCGACGAAGAATACGAATAATCAATATTTGGGTGGGCTCGAGTGCACGTTTATCGAACATGACGGGTGCTTACCGGGCACTCTGGCACCCTATTCATAAGGCAGGGAGAAATTATTGATGAAGCATTGTCCCAAAGAGCGTTACTGTACATATTGCGTAGTATTGTCAGCAGCAGGCGTTCGTTGTATCATACTTTGAGCGCCTCTACGTTTCTATCTCGTTTTTCATGCTGATGCGCTAATGGTGCCCTACAAACGACGGGCAGGACGAAAAGCGATGAGGGACTCGGATAAAGACAGGTTGTTAGAGAGGTGGATAAAGACAGGTTGCTTTGCGCCTCCACTTGCGGGTAACCACGTAATATTTAATGCGATAAAATATACCCGTCGACCTGTGGAACCATCGGAAACTTAAGTGAAGAAAGATTGCGCCAGTAATGTAATAAGCAAACTTGGCTCTAACGTTTAAAATAAAGTTCTTTCCATCCATCCATATACAGGGTGCTCAAAATTATGCTTGATCGTTTTCTTAAAATTAGGCACTAGGAAACACGCGAAGACCACCGATGCAAATGATTTATGTTGCCAGGAGGACACAATGTGAGATAATAATTATCGCTGTCAGCCGCCCAAATAACTAAAATTTAATTATTAGCTTTTTGTTGACTGCAGTAAGTGTGTATGTTCGTATTGCGTTGTAACATTTCAATGCAAACATACCCACTTACTGCAGTCAAGAAAACGTAAATATTCAATTTTAGATAATTGGGCTGCTGACAGCATAATTATCATCTCACTTTGTGGCCCCCTGGCCAATACCTTACGTGCGCAGGTGGTTTTCGCGTGCCTCCCAGTGCCTAACACTAAGAAAAGCATAACGCTTAACTCCCAACACCCGGTAAAGGATCCGGCTAAGTGGCAACGCTAAGCGTAAGTTATAGTAATGAAAATATTTTTGCTATTCTTTTTTATGGCCGGCAGTGTATTTATTAAAAAAAGCATTCTCTGTCACTCCGCTCTTTACAGCGCACGGAAATGCTTGCTCGTTCACTACCATGTAAAACGGCCTTAACAGGAGCTGCGAACTCAACTACTTATCCTTCACTTGTTCCCATAGCGACAGAGAGAAATCGTTCTCCCGAGTTTGTCTATAGGCACTCTCTACACTGTTTTTTTAGGGCTGATTGGGTTTAGCGTCCAGAAACTGCACACAGTGTTTGAATGACCTCGAGAAGGGCCTGGGATTAATTTTGACAACATGGGATTAGTTACACTGCACCCAGTGCACAATACACAATCTTCTACTTTGCACTTTGTTCCCATTTGAATGCGCCGGTCATGGTCGGGAATCCTCACCGCAACCTCGTGCGTTGCACCACTCCGTCATAGCAATTGAGGCGACCGCAGTGGGTAAAGCCATTCACACTCCACCGCACATAGTTTCGTGTGAATACGTCGTGCTTCCCGTCTACTTAGCTTCATTCTCACAAATGACATTGGGTTTTTCTTCTTCTCCCTCATCCTCAGTTACCAGTGGTGAACTCAACGTTTACCTCAGGCTCACCTTCCCCTTTCTCGATCGCTCTCTCATTTTCTCTTCCGTCCTTGCCGCTGACATTGGCACGGCAACATCGCAGGCAATGCGTCATAAAAGGTCGCTTCTGGGAAGAGGAATTGTGTCCTGAATAAGCAGGTTCCTCCCTGCTCCAGAAATCTGGCCGCCCCGGAAAGAGAAGGCAACGTGAGGTACGCTAGTGAATACAATTATGCCGGCGAGCAGGCGTGGCGCGTGTACCGGCAGGCGGCGAAGCGTGAAACGAAACAGGTGACAGGGCGCAGTTGCACTCAGTGGTGTACACAAAAGTGTTTGTTATTCGATCTGCGACAGATGCAGTGGCAAGAAGACCGATATATTTCTGTATGCTGAGCGGGACATTCAACACCGCTCGCCGTTAGAGATCCGACGTTTCTTACTCGGCGCAAGCATGCCTACCGGAGCACCGAACAGGGCAGGTGGCTTTGTGCATTCCTGTGACGCCTTTAGCTTGCTGTTACTTTTGAATTGCTGCTCGCTCTTAGAATGAGCAAGAAGAAGGGAAATCTAGGGGTCCAATTTTTATTAGTCGCATGCGTAACAAGCCAACATGGTAACGAAGCCAAGGAAGGTATTGTGACAATTATTTCTTGTTTTTATTTCAATTGTAGAATTGATAAGGTAAATGAAACTGGAAGGGGACGGAAATACAACTTGCCGCCGCTGGTAACCGACACCACATCCTCCGCTTTACACGGATGTGCTTGTGTTCTGATCAGTCCAATCGAAGAATTGGAGATTGACGCAGCCGTTGGCAGGATAGAGACAGCAGCTGTGTAAATAACGCTTGCTGTATCCAGCATTTTGCACAATCAGCCACATTTTTGATGTATGAAATGGATGAAGATAACAAGTATAATTTACCGCAAGACATCGTGACTGTTTAACTTCGCAAATTCGTCGCTCAGAAAGTTGGGAAGACGCTGGAGGAGCATAAGCTTAAAAGCAGAAGTGGAGCCAAAACGGAGTCACTCTGAGCTTTAGGAAGGTATTCTGACGCCGCTTTTGCAGACGTTCGTGCAGGAGTTTACCGAATGACGGCTCTTCCACGAAGCAGTGCCTTCGAGCAACACTACACCAGCAGCAGCCGGCTGAGTGACTACAGCAAATTACGGAGAAGCTTATCGCTGTAATCCAAGCGCAGCAAAGTCGCAATGACTAGATTATAAAGCCCGATTAATTTGATGGTAAGAGCTGAAGCTTATATACTTGTATACAGTTATACGAACAACAGTCCGAGCAGTGCCCGTGACACGAGCGCGATGAGTGCATCAGGAAAATGCGTCTCTTTCTGACTGGACTGGCCTTGATGTGCTACGAGTTCCATTTCGCTGGACATGACTTACACAAAGCATGAGGGGAAAGCGAACTTTCTGGCAGCTTTTGACGAAAACCCTGTTGAAGGGTCAGACATCACCATTATCATAAATATCATTCAGGAAGCCCCTCCAGTGCTTTTACTAGAAGGCGGCATTGGGTACCCAGGAAACTGAAAGCAGCATAACAGACGCGAGTGATTGCATTTACACCGGTGACCAAGCGTGGCGCGTTTAGGCAGGCGGCGAAGCGTGATGTGGAGCAGGTGAAATGACACTGTTGCATTGTAATGTTGTGCACAGAAGGGATTGTTATTCAATTTACGATAGATGCGTTGGCGAGGGAATGGCTATTTTTTTTCAAGCAAGTTGAGCGTGACATTTAGCCCAAACCTCATTTCATTATCTATTTTTTCTGACTCGACGAATGAAGTCTACTGGAGCTCCAAACAGGGCAGGTAGATTTCAGCCTTCCGAAGTGAAATATTTCGATCGCTATTGCGTTTGAATTCCTACTTTCTTTTGCGCTTCACTTACTCTCTTTTGTAATTGCCTTTATTGGTACAAGCAAAAATTTTTGCTGTCCGGCCTAGTTTTTTTTTTCCTGACAGTGACCGATACAGTGTGTTCACTTTACCCAACCACACGTTTGACTACGAGCTTATGAATTCAAGGAAGCTGCCTGCGACTGTTCGCCACGTATGTTACACTTCTTCGTCCTCTTAGTTTTTGCAAACCTTTTTGCTCTTCATTTGAATGAATGCTCAATGTTGTACTGTACAATGACGAAGTGGTCTGACAGCGAAGGCGAACGATGTGCCCGAAGAGTATACCCACGCCGCAGGCTACGTCAGCGGCCGCGCGAATCGAAGAGTGATCACTAAACTGCAAGAGGCTCACGTGCTAACTTCCTCTGTTTAACCCGTTCAGTATATTGCCAACAGTGCACTCGTTTCGACGAACTATTGCAGGCAGGCATCGCACACTGGGGCGGCTTATTGCCGTTTCTCGTCTTGGAGTGCGCAGGCCAACGAGAAAGTCAGCATATCTCCAGCAGGCGTGAGTCAGCTGTTCACGGCTCTGAATTGCTGAACCATGTGACTGTGCTAGGAAAGGAGGCTTAGCAATGAAAAAAAAAAGACGTCACTGCTAAAGCATGAAACAAATGCTCATTGCAAAATAGCGCAAGAAGTCGTGGTGCTGTATAAGCACGCAGTCTGCAAAGAGAAGTAAGCGATTCTTTCTTTTTCCGCACTAAAGAAGCAAGGAAGCCAGACAGAGAACCGCGTTCGCCAACAAACAAGGCTCTTTGCTCAACCGTCTGAGCATTAGGGAGACTGCGCCGAGTCAGCCTTGTACTCGCAGCGGAGTGTTTAGGAGTTGTGCATATAAACCGGTATTGACGGAGCCTTCCTGGTGATGTCTCGTGCACCTCTTGAGCAGCTTAAGGCTGCTGCGCCTTCAGTTGGGCTCAAGCGACTTGCAGTCTTCGACAGATGCGGGTGTCTTTTTTCGGTACATGGCACCGTAGTGTTTCTTCGCGCAAGACGAGCCATTGATCTCTGCTATGATTTCGGTAAAAAGTTAAGATCGATAGCTTACTTATGTTTACATGAGATTGACTTGCAGTGATTGCTCGTTGTATTTCGGTAAAGCCATAAAGGCAGGTTAAATAAGGCCATGCGTCTGTGTTGAGCGCTTCTTCTTTGACGTGACGCCAGCTGAGCGTGTCAATGCAAAAACCCTTTAAAATATACTTCCTGCTGGCTAATGGCTTAAAGCTTTACTATCTGAAAGTATTACGACCATTTTCTTAGAGAAGTTTGCATTACACGGGCCCAATTGAGCGCGGTATGCAGTTGTTGACTGAAAATAAGAGACAACTATGTTATCTTGCTAAACAAAAAAGCACCTACCCTGTAAAGGTATTCAAGGAATTTCGAAAGGAAGCACCAACTTCCTTCGATCATCCGTTAATTCACGTGATAATTTTTTATAGCGGCGCCGCGGAAGCACAGTAAAATTTATCTCGGAAGCATGAGACAAACAGAGGCACACCAGTTATCTCGGAAGGATGAGACAAACAGAGGCACACGAAGTTTAACTGCTTTCACAGTACAGCCCTCGGGCGAGGGACTTGCAGATTTCACGAAGCGCAGATTACAGTGAATGAGTGTTCAGCAGCAATTTTACCTTTTGTGGCGTTTTGTGTTGTGAGCAAGGTAAACTTGAGACCTGTTCAAGGACCGAATAAGTTTTGGCTTATATTCAGTTTGATTTGAACGCACGTGGAGTTTCTTCATGAATGCGCATCTTTTTTTTTTAAATAGTTTTCTGTTCAGGCATATTTGTTATTTCTAGTCATGTACGCTAATGTTTCGTATTTCGTTTTTGCCTAGCTAGGTTCACAGCCGTGATAGTAAGGAGAGTAATACTTGATTGCTCATATTTAATATTTTCACTTTGCCCAGTGTCAGTTCTCAGTCTCCTACTCTCCATGCTCCAGCGCATGTATTCGGTGAAAAGTTTTCGTTCGTTTGTTGTTATTATATACTTTATTGGAAATGCTTTTACGCGATCAGATCATTGGAGTGGTTACATTTACGCTGCAGCGTGCGACATTCTAGCGCTTCAAAAAGTGAGTTTCCAAATTTGCTACTCCTTCCAGTTTTGTGACAGCTAGAATCAGAGATTCCCTGAGTCATATATTTAGTCAAAGCATATGCGTAACAGATGGAACCACTGCAATCTGGGAACGTCGTAAAAGATTCATTTTTTTTGATGAACTGTTTAGTCCTGACGATGTTAGTGGCTCAGTGTACGCGAACTGTAAAATAGCTTTTCTTAGCTGACGTGGTGTCGAATATTGTATGCTTCTCATACGCAAGTGTTTCACATCATTCCGTGTCTGTACCTGCATTCACATTGCCCTTCATAAGCGCCTTTTCTTGTTATTTTGCTTCTCGTGTTCCATCCGCCGTCTGAATGAGTTCATTCACGTTTGATTCTGGTATCTGCCTCTACATGTGCCACTTGTGAGTTTAGAGCTCAAAACTGCCGTCGACTGGTGTCTCTCAAGGTGCCTGAGATATCATTTCACCTAGCGACCACCAACTCGATATTGGTGATCAACCATGGCTTGACTTGACTTGAAACAAGAATGTCTGCTAGTGGCGGCGAGTACTTACTGGGCGACGCCGAGAGTCACCTTGCTTTCTTCAAATTTGTCTCGCAGCATGGGCCAGACAGCGTTCACAGCTGGTTCACGGCGGGCGCCTGTGCCTTCTCGGTCTTCTTCGCGCTGGCCCCGCTGCGTGCCTTCGGTGTCCTCTTCGTGGCCATCATGCAGGAGTTCGGCGCCAACAGGGAAGAGGCCTCGTGGACACTCATGCTGCTGGGCGGCGCCAGGGTGCTGTCGGGTGAGCAACCTTCATTGCGTTCAGGCCATCCACGATGCATTGCAAGCAATTCTCACACATCTCCAAAGCGTACATGAGAGACACCCAACACAATCACGCATGGGTGTGCGAGTGCGTGTGTTTGTGTGTCAGTGCGAGCGCCTGTATGCGCGTGGACTGCATGCTGCGACCTCGCAGGTCTGTTGGCCGGTCCGCTTGCGCAGCGTTTCACGACGAGACCGGTCATCATCCTTGGCAGTGTCATCTCGGCTGGAGGCGTCATGCTGGCCTACTTTGCCACGAACATGTGGAGCCTTCACCTTACGCTAGGCATTGTTCACGGTGAATATAATAAGTATCTTTATTTATTGATTCAATTACCTACATACAGCCCAATGCACATTACAATAGGGGAGCCTAAAATATTGTTAGGCTTAGCGATTATGCGAGCACACACAATAAAAAAAAACTGACGTGCAAAAACGTAATTACATAGCGACACCTGGGGCAGACCACGCGACAGCAAAAGTGCTTCCAAATATGCAATTACGCAAGAGCCTTGAAGCCGAAGTTATCGCCATAAAACTAGAACCCAAGAAAATTCTCAAGAAAACAATTCGAAGCCTGATAAAACAAAGATTAACCGCAATTGTAGTAACAGTAACAGCAGCAGAAACGACATCGTGAGGAAATAACGCTCAGAGCGTCCCGCTGCAACGGTTGCAGTAATGCCAGCACCGGCAGAGTAAATTGATGTCAAACTGAGAGGGAAAAAACAACATACTAATTTTGGATCTGTTCAGGCTAGTAAATGACTCACAAGAGCATCGGCAAACCGTGGGTTAGAGCCAAATTCTGTTACATCACGGTGGAGCATATGTCACTGACCGATTCTGCGCAGAAAAAGAAAAATTCTTATAGTCCTTTATCCCACAGGACAATCATGATACTGAGATACTTAAGCCGACTGTTGAAAATATGCGTCTATATTTAATGCTGTCCGAATAAATGGTATGTCATGTAAAAGGTCCACATGGCGTTTTATGCCAGTGATGCTACTTTCAAATGAGTAGCATCCGCATACAAATCGCCCAGCACGCTTTCGAATTGCCTCCCAAGCATTCTGAAGAGTTTGCTCCTGTGTGGTTCGCATACAATGCTACCATATTCTAAAATCGGGCTCGCTTTGGTTAAATGTAGCATATTTTAAAACTTCTTGTTACTCGTGCCTAAAGTTCCTTCTAATAATGTTTAGAACTCGCACTGCTTTTATAGTTACGCACTCAACATGAAGGTTTCACGTTAAATCTGCAGCGAACGTAATTCCTGAATATTTTGCTTCCATCCCCTCTGTCACTGGTTGACCACACAAATCATACTGAGCTGGCAGTCGTAGTCACTTAGGAGTGAATATACTGTGTTTACATTGGGAAATATTAGAGATATGAGTCATATGTATGACACAAAATTTGAGCTTCTTTAAGTTGCACCACTACGGTGAGTCAGTGCATTTGTAGCTTTACTTCTTTCCGCGACCACGTATGAAAATGGAAATCTACAAAGATATTATGACGCCAAAGGTTCAATCACCCCAAAAAGAGCATAGATCGCATAATCTACAGTGCCGTTTTTTGTATGTTGTCATACGTTTGCGTATAAAATAAACATAATGTCATATCGGAAGAAGACAAACAATCAAATCTTCTATTCCGGCATATGTAGGGCTGATGCACGATAATACCACATCTGGTTGATACTTAGAAATGAGTTCTTATGTTAGAATTGTTTGTAATTGCCAATATCGGCCAATCGTGGTGCCGGACGTGAAATTACCGAAGTCTGAATGCCAATGGCGAACAAGATTTACGAACGAACTCTGGCTTTGTGAGTTCGGCCCCTTAACAGTTAGATCTGCAAGATATAGACGTCCAATGAAGGCGGCTTCTTGACTGCGGTTAACTACTAAGTGCGGCGTCGCATGGAGCCGCCCGCACGCTGACTTACTTCGCCGCGCTAAAACGACAAGCTGTCATATTTAAAAAATCCGCAGGCTCTCAGATTCAGTACAGTCCCTGGAAAGAAATTAGTGGCAGCTGCATTGTAGAGCCCATCAGTGAAATGACACATTTCCGCTGCTTCTTACCGCATCGGTGAAAGATATCAAAAATCTTGTCAATATAAAAGCAATAATAGTTTGTGATATGCGCAACATTAAGCATGTCCCTGAATTATGGCTGCAACAGAAGAGCATTCCTTGATAATATTGCCCGTTTCACTCGCTCATTTTGCCTATGTTCCACAGTTTTCCTTTAAATGTTGTCAGGCAGCTCTAAGTAAAATGCTATCTTAAGAAATATACCAAAAGAATTACGGCACACCCTGGCCCCTTCCGCCACCCCCACCCCTCCGAAAAAAGATACTGTTTACAATGATTCAATGCCAATCTTGAATATTCTGATAACGTAGGAGCACCGGCACATGCTGCAGTGCACAGCTGTGTACTGACACACAAGTTAACTATGCACTGCTCACAGCTAAAAAATTGGATTGGGGGGTCACAGTCCTCAAACTTTGCAGGCAGTTATGAGCAACGCCGCAGTGAGTGTACGTAGCAGGTACAGAGGAAGCTTTCGAGTTAGCTTGGTTTTTCTTTGCATCTTTATTTTTGTTTTTTTACTAAAGTATATTGCTCACGAGTTGCTAGATTTCATTTATTTATTTGTCTAGATATTCAGTAGAAATACTCTTGTGTTCAAGCTGGGAGGGTGTTACAGAATGCAGCATAATAATAAGGATTTGGCAAAGCATTACATATATGGACAATGGAAACTTTGGTTAACGGTCTATCGGCTTGCGGGAAAAATAAAAACCTCGATGTATTTCTTCTTGCAAACATTGCTGTAGGAAAATGGAGGTGGTTACGATATGCTTGTTGTTCGATTTTTTGGGAGCTGTTTTTCTCTTAAGTTTGCCATGATATGCCCGGCCTCTCGTCACACAATATTAATACAAGTTTTCAGGTAAAATATACTACCAATAAATCTGCCTGTAGCCCAGCAATTAGGACTTCTAATAGTAGGCGGAAAAATAATGGTGCCAGATAAATTTGTGGCGAAGCTTATTCGTGGGTTGCTTGTTTGGGCAGGTTTTGGCTCAGGCATTGTCTACGCCATGAACCCGGTGCTGATCAGCGAGCACTTTGTGAAGTACCAGACGATTGCCACGGGTGTCTGTTTTGCCGGCTCTACGCTAGGCAGCTTCGTGTTCCCCAAGCTCATTGAGAACCTCATCGCGTGGTACGGCTTCCAAGAGGCAATGCTCCTCTTCGGAGCGATGATCCTGAATGCGGTTCCGTTCAGCCTGTTCCTGCGTCAGCCCCGGTGGCTCAAGCGATGCGGCACCTCGGTGGAATCACTCATCACCGTGGCCAGCGCTGACGAGAAGTCATCCTCACAGTTGCCGTACGTCATTCCAGTGCGTCTTGACAACGGTAAGATGATGTTTGTTCAAGGAGGTGTATTAGGTTCTATCAATCAATCGACGAAAACGTGCCTCATATATCCGTTTGAAAAGATACATACGAAATGCCAGAAATGTAGCCTTTGCACGTAGCTTCGCACAATACAAAATAATACGACGTCATAATCCGCTCAAACGTTTGCTTAATCAGGAAAATTGCCAGCACGAAACATGCTTGACGCACTAATAAAGTTATAGCGCTTGTATACACAACGAGCACCCGGTTAAGCATGAGACCCGTATGCTCTGCTACCTGTTTTCAATGGGCACTTGTTTTCAGTTTTTAACACGCGCTGCCCTTTGCATATATCTCTGTCGTGGTGTTATCGCGCTGTCGAAACCAGACATGCAGTGCATAGAACACTGCGGCCGTAGATGTGTCTCCTTCTAAGGCTCTGTAATGTGAGACCGCCCTAGCCTCAAATAGACAAAGTGGCCCTATCGCCTAAAAGTGGTCCATACTTTCGAGTCTAACTCAACGGTTACCCGCAGCATCCAAGGTTCCTGAAGTGGGACCAGTGTTACACCCAGACATCGCCATCGCGCAAAGCCGCCGCAGAAGTACCTGCCTGCTGTGCGGCTTGGATGTGCTGCGGATTCCCATGTTGTACCTAGTCATGTTCTCCTCCGTGGCCTTCAACCTCGGCTACGACTGCTACAACTCGCTGCTTGTCGACTTCGCCGTCGACAGAGGCATCGCGCAAAGCAGCGCCATCACGATGACGTCGCTCAGCTCTCTGGCCGACCTCGTGGGCCGGCTGGGGCTGCCCGTGCTTGCCGACCGGCGGCTGTTCACCAGACGTACGCTCATGGCCATGGTGCTGGCGCTGGTCGGAGTCATGTACATGCTGCTACCCCAGTGTACGCAGTACGCGTCCTTGTTCGCGCTGGCCGCGGCTATCGCTTTTCTGCTAGGCAGTGGCGTCGTCCTGTTTCCCGTGATACTCGTTGACTGCGTGGGGCTCGACAGAATCGCCATGGCGACGGGTCTGCTTACCGCGCTGTCCGCAACGTTCTCCTTCGCCAAGCCATCTCTTATAGGTAAGACGATCCTTAAGCTGGAGAGTGAGATGGAATGTCTGCTTTTGCTTAATGTTTAGCTGAAAGAGTACAATTCAAAACGCATGAACTGGTATGCTCATTCGCCATTACACTTTGTAGACAACAACGCATCTAGACGAGAGAACAGAGAGATATTTTGTGATTGCTTACAAGATTCCTCCGAGCAATCACGATGCAATCGTGTAAGGAATCCCATAAATAGTTTTAACATCTGCTACAATGTGCCAGATATACTTCGCGCATTCAAAACCTGTCAGAAATTTTTTGTTGATGTCAACGGCCTGTATATTTTGTCAGCTGGCCAAAGGCACGGTGGGCTCTGACTGTACTGTCGTGGAATACACCGCAATTGACTGTTACTTCGAAATGAATTCTACACTGCTTATGTGATTTCAATATTGGTGTAATAACGCTGGATCTTGAAATAAATACTCCAAATACGCCCAGCAGTCACTTACATGAGTCTGTTCTTGAATGCAAAACTCTATGTGTAAACAGGTATCTTTTTTTTTTTTTGCACATCTAAGTTTTTTTTCTGCGTGTCACTTTCGGCCTGCTCTACATTCCTCCAGTTTTTATGGGTGTACTTTGTCTTCCTAATTTAAAGGTAATCTCTGACGTATCTACAGTTGGTCATATGGGAAAGAGAAGCCGACGTGGCTGTTTGGCGTCAGCGTCTCGTCATGATACAAAAAATGACTTAGATGAGCGCGTGCGCGCGTGTTAGGGGAGCGGAAGTACGGAAGTGTGGAAGTGATCGACAAGACGCGGGAGTAAATGTGGCCATTACCGAGTGCTAAATTTGCCTGCGTAAGCTGTTTTCAATCTCGTCGTTCCTTAGAATGCTGTCTTCTATTTAGGTTGCCGAACTAGGCAGGCGCAGCATGGCTTCTCCCTCATGACGCAAGAATACAGGACATAGAGTATTTTATGTGAACGTCATGTTGAGATTAAATGCGGCCTTTGCAGCTTTACTCAACACCTCAACTACATACCGTCGTCGTTCGTTAGGTTTGTTTAAAGTTTCCACATATTCCTGGTCGTAGAGGCTGCGTCTCACCACTGCACAGTGGGCAATATTCAGCGTCAGAAGACGGCAGCTACTAATAACTATGCGTTTACTTCAGCGATGTTTCGAGCATGCGTGGTTATCCATTTGCCAGCGCGGCATTTCCCTCTGTTATGTTTTTGTAGCAGCCACTGGCTCGGATGGGCACGCAAACGTGAGTGCTCACTACAAGTTGGCTTAAATGATGGAGAAGCCGCACCTGATTATTACGAGACCAATTTCAGGAAATGCCTGTTTACGTCGTAAAACTCTCTCTCCTAAGCAATCATTTGTTAATTTTTCCCCTTTTAAAGTAGGTTTCGTGGTGCCGAAAAACAGCAATCGCTGATTCATACCTGTACACCATTGAGGAAGCAAAAAAATAGTAAAAGAAAGACATCCACCAGGATTAGTGACGGCTACGTGTACTGCGCGGGCAGAATTCTCTGGCGGAAGTCCCGCGTCTTCGACACTACGGAGCATTAGCACCGCTGTTGCAGTTTGTAGTGTTGGTTGTAATGCGGGTGTCGCTGGCACGAGGAACTTGCAAACGCTGGCAAGTTGAGATGATACAGAAATCACTGGCACCATGGAAACGAACAGAAAATCTTACGGCTGCGAAGAATGACATCATGACTGTAAACGTCGACATGATTGTAAACGTCGACAGGACGTCGACAGTCGACGTCCTGTCGAATCTTTCATTGCCTACACGAGGTTCTATAAATAGCGTTTGCTCTCAGCAAACTGGTTAAACTTCATGACATAAGGAAATGAAGGCGCACGAAAGACGTAACTAAGAAGAACGAATGTTCTTCTTGCGTTTTATTATAGAAAAAAAATGAGACAGGGGCTTCGTCACCATGTAATTGTGATGGCTAATACTTTTTGCATAATAGCTATGATAATCAGAAAAGTATTTTAAACAAAGAGAACATCAGAGGCCAAAAACGTCTAGAGCATACACTACTTTATGCACCCTAAAATACAGAGATAAACGGCGAAAGCAAGATGCACTAGACTCCGTATATCGTAAAATACCACCAATATGCTCAACTTTCAAGTCATTCTATGGTTAGAATCTATCGACAAAATCGAAGCAGCGCTGCGAAGCACCCGCAGGAAATGTACGCGCCAGCGCCGTGCTGACGCCAGCTTTTCCTTCTGATCAAGACCAAGCGCATCGTCTGTTGCGCCCGATTGATATTTACTAGTGTCTTCTCTCTCTTCTTTTCTTTTTTTTTGCCTCTACCTACGTGTAGAGTAGGGAGTAGGACAACGTCCAATTAGCCAATGAGCAAAGTCTAATTATCCAAGTTCCATGACAGAGAAATATCGACATCCATCCGATGTCGGTACGAAGCTGTTTGAAAAAGAGAATGCGTTTTCATTTTAGCTTTTTTCTACTCTTCGGTTGAAGAAATTTCCTTTTCATTTATCTGTGGTTCATAACTAAAGTTCCAGAAATAAGTTTAGCGGTTACGTCTGCCGCGGAAAATGTCGCCCTCGCACCAAGCAGTGAAACAATTTCGGCAAAGCAATTCACAACCCCCTGCACTCCCCCCCCCCCCCCCCCTTTCTGCCCCAACTTTCGTTTCCCGTTTCAGCGCTTATTCAAGAATTTATTTTTACTGTTCGCTCTCCCATAACATAAAATTCATATTTCTCCTACTCGGAGTTCACACACGTTGTTTGACTGCGCATTAACTAACTTTCGACACCCTAAGTATAGCTGCAATATTCTGATGTACTAAAAAAAATGAGGCATCACAAAAGCTGATTCTCGAAAAACCATGCCACGTTTGCTAGAGAAATGCGAGACAGAGCCTACTCGGCTTTCGAAATGACGTCACTCAGAACGTTTCGAAACGTGCAATCATGCAGCAAGGCTGTTCTTCCTAAACAAGCAGACGCCACAAGAAAGGATTATACGTGTGCGGAACGGGCATGATGAATCTCTCCGCTGTCCAACTTCTTACTCAGCTCTTCTTTTCCAAGGCCAGCGCTTAGTCGTTTGCTACAGACCTGCTATTCGCGTGCTCGCACGCGATATATCCCAAGGCTCTACGTTGCAGAGAAAAGCCGTGCGTTTAGCAGAGGCGCACAAAGTAGGGGTTGTCTTTAGCGTGGTACCTTCTTGAACTGATAGATTAATGTGCACATGGGTACTGCGCATTAAGCCACGAGAAGAAAAACACTAACATTTGCCACGGCAATTTATCGCTTCATTGTTCCTAAATTGGGCATATATTTCGATAATCCTTGGCAAACTCTCTACAATCCATCACTGTACCTGGTACCCCTGATACCTAAACGTTGGTGTGCCAATTCTAGGCTATAACCTACCGCATAGAAGTATGCCTGTGCGAATTAATAATTCTCCACATTTCGTAATAATGTGTTGCAGTTTACTGGACGAAAATAATAAGAAATCAGGCAAACTCATGCAATGTTGCAATCTGCGGCTTGAGATGTACCCTTGCGCAACGAAGAAAGTGGTCTTCACTCCCATTAGGCACGCGGTCTTCCCTCCCCTGATTAGGCACGTGATCTTAGACAAGGCTGATGCATAGGATCCAAGCATCCAAGTAACAGCTTGAAACCCTTCGTCTTCTAAAGGAGCTATTGAATGAAAGGAAAAGATATAAAATAAGTGCTATGGGTTCACAAATTTTAATGACTCGTGGCACATTCTTACGAACAAGTACAATGACTGACTCTAGGGTGGGCAACCCGCTGTGGTTGCTTAGTGGCTACGGTATTGGGTTGCTAAGCACGAGGTTGTGGGATCGCATACCGGTCACGGAGGACGCAATTTCGATGGGGGTGAAGTGCGAAAACACCATTTTATTTAGATTTCGGTGCACGTTAAAGAACCCCAGATGGTCCAAATTACTCCCGAGTCCCCCTCTGCGGCGTCCCTCATAGTAATATCGCGGTTTTACTATGGAAAACCGCCTAATTTTTTTTAATTAAAGCGCGTTTTCGACTGTCTACTGTACCTACATACACCCTTTGTGTAAGTTTCTTCATGGTACGCTTTACTGCTACATACCACATTAAATGAAAGAATATGCTTCTGAAAACAAAACTGGAATGCACCCTTGCGTCTTTCCTGCGTCTCACTTATTCTTACTATCTTAGTGTATAAATTGTGAAAGCCATAGGCTTCATTGAAGGGCTGATTAGTGAAACAGGCCTGTGGTACCTTCTGAAGAAGTTATCTTTCAGAAGGTCTTTTAGAATATGCCACATGATGAAACGAGTTTGCTGCTGTACTAAATTTCCTCAGTGACAGGAGACTGCTAGTTCGGCTCGGTACCGCATTGCCGAGAATGCCTTCACATGAAAATGGAATCCCATAAAGAAAGTACTCAGTTTTATGTTGTTAATAGCGAAATTAATATCGTTGTGTGCACTACTCGCTCCTAACGTGCGAGGCTTTCTTTTATGTAACATTCGCGAATAGCAGGCTAGCTTGAAGCGCAGTTTATTTTTCCAAGTCAACAGAAAATTCAAGTTTGTGTCGAAGTGCACTTAGAAGAATCTATTTCGCGCAAACAGTAATCTTCAACGCAGACGAACTCGGATTTCCCACTTCCAGTAGAAGTTAAAACGCTGAAATGCTGCTCCTAGGCAGCCAAAAGAACAACTTGAATGAAATTTGTTGTGACTAAGAGTACAAGCTGGGTTCTGCTGATTCTACGATGTAGAGTCTTTATTAAACATATTTTTGACAAAAACTTCTGAATATCGACAAGTGCAAACAAACAGCGATGTACCGAGATTGCACATCCTTAACTCCACACCTAAAACCAGCCTTCGCAGTTCTGTAACCTTCATCTGCAGGAGAACTTTAGGCATATAGGTCAATGTATGTGTCCACAGCCTACGTAAAATCGGTAGAGCCTCTGGGAAGCTTTCTTCAGAAGTCCTACTCGGAAATTTATGGATATTTCGGACCAGTGTAAGACACATCAATTTTGTGATTTCTCTGTAGGTGTCACAATAGGTGGAGCTCACAGAGCAACGATCGATGCTTTTTTTTTTTGTCATTTGCGACAATATGTGAAAAGCCTGGATAAAAAATTAACTTCCTACAACGGCAATATATTTTTTTAATGTAGAACACTTTATCGAGCTCGCCGTTGTTGATGCCGAGCACAGCGATTACTCCATGTCCACGTATTTCGATAGCAGTTCCTGATTTAAAGCTTTCTCTGATGACTGTCTCGTCTACTGTGCCGCAAACCACAACGAGTGCGTCGCTTAGCCTCTGCGACATGTAGCTGCATCTTTCCGAAGGTGCTATTTCACTTCAAGATCCGATGGGGGTAACATCGAACCTTCTATCTCAGGGTTTCTAATAGTCTGGAGGAGCCGATAATAATGATCTTGTTATCGTGGATGGCATATCGGTTCGCAATTTTTGTGAAGGGTGGCACGTTAGCGTTCGGACGGTCGCTCTATTAGAGAATGCAGCCTTTCATATTGCCACTCGAAAGAGCGCTGCCTTCCCAACGAACAATGACATCTGCAAAGGAGCTGACAAGGCTGAAAAAACAATGGAAGCGGCGAGGGCGACATCTTGTATTCCGGGTAACTCCGCTGAAAAACTAACATTAGAACTTTTGTACTCTAATAACACTCTTGAACCTGTTTCCTATAATTATCTCTCTATTTCGCCGCTTACTAACATTACCAAAAATGTTATAAGGGAACGCATATTATACATGTTGCACTGAGAGATTCCAAACCGCATCTACCCTAGGCGAATTGTCGCCCAGTCATGCAAAAGCCGCAGCCAACGTAGTTTCCTTGAGTGCAACACGCAACGCACTACAGGAACTGCCGCGGCACGAAATACGTGCAATAGAAAGACAGCAAGTTCTCCTGAGCTTGTATTTGTATGAACAGCCACTCAATCAGGCTACTGAATGAATTCGACTGTGCTCTGGGGCGCATGACAGGTTCTATGTTTACGTCTTTGTGTTTTCTCCCCTCCATCTTTATAGCACGCACTGCTCGTTCGACGAAGAGGAAAATGGCGTTATATACAAAAGTACAACTCTTTCATTGCTGTAGAGTGGTCGTTCGCGGCTGTCTTTTATGGTTTCTTTTAGTGCCATCTCTTCAAATGCGGGGTTCTTATTTGATCATACTGCTTGTAAGAAGTTTGCTATTCTTGTGCACAATATCGCAAAACACAGTTTATCGCGTACAGGTGGCCTGTCTTTGTCGTGCACTCTCAGAGTGAAGCTTGTGGCGCTTGATTTTTGAAAACTCTAATGTGACGCCAGTGCCTAACATTTAGCCCTGCTGATACGTGCGTTTGTAAAGAGCGGGCGATATTACAGCTCAACTCGCCCCACGTTCCCGTTAGCAACACTCATTGGCATTGCAAATGATAGTGGTACATACCGATTGGCACTTCAATCGTGTTATTACCAGTATTTCCAAATTTCATTGCGACGTCTTATAGCATGTGTGAACATCCATAATAGCCGATTGCTCACGTGCTTTTGGAAATTCCTTTGTGGGCACCAGGTGCACATAGCACATTTAAAATAAACACAAGGGGCAGAGATGCCAAAGATCTCGCTTATAAGTGCCTCTTGCCATTGGTCGACTTTCTTCGCTAATAATATGCCGAGCATCAATGTTAGCCCAAACTGGCTGTGATAAAAAATTGCAGCACAAGTTGTTTTGTTATTACGGGCTCACAATATCAATACCAAGGCGGAAGTGTTTGCATTATATATAATGGCAATGAGGCGTAAGTTGAATTCGGTGCAGCGAATTTACAGCCGTGCACAAAACTTTTAGCCACCTTCATACCCACGAACTTGGCCTTTCGTTCGGTTGTCCGGCTCGCGGGGCCTTTCTCACACTCTAGGCAGGCATAAAGGGATTATTCTATTCCAAACCATCTTCGTACTGTGCTTTGTCATTGGCCTGAGCGGCACTCAGGCGTGGACCTGAGTTATTAGCAAAATTTTCCGTTCGCCCTCAGCACTGCATGAAATGAAAATAATGCCTACAATCTAATCACAGGAACTGCTGCATTACGTCAGCCGCATTTCATTTTGGCCGACCACTTAGTTATTAGTTAAGTGATAAAGATAGCTATATCATGCTCTTGGTGCACCTGTAGCTATTATTTTTTTCCTTAGCTGTAGAGACATCATTTTTCTCGCCCTTTCATTGAAATTGACTATGTCGGTTTAATTGAACACTAGTGAAGAGGCTTGTCAGCTAACGCCACCCAACGTGCTGCGAGTTCAGCAAGGCTGAAAGTTGAAACTCATGCTTTAGAACGAAGCATTGTAAAAAAGAACATGCGGGCGTGTTAAAAGGGCAGACAACAGAGGCACTACGCAGATATGGTGTTGTCATACCCAGGTCACACTCGCAAGCTTGAATGCGTGGATCGGCTCATGAGTTCCAATGCGAACGGGCTGTTCTTGCGAACTTCGGTTAGGGAACTTTTTAAACAAACCAGTTTGATCCAAAATAATCAGCTCGGCTTCGCAACGGCGTTTTTCCTAGCCCGCTGTGCAGCTTTCGATACTATCAAATATATTGAAGCTTGGCTTCTCTGTACAGCGCTCATGTAAGGGTAACTAAATAAGCTATTCTACTTATTGGTAGGCCGTCTTATACGGGTGTCACATGTAGTGTGATCTCGTAGTATTTATGCATTGGTATGTTTATGCAACGAGCTTTATGCATTATGATTCAGGGGCAAGGTCTTCTGCTCCTAAGTACGACGTTTCCAGTTAGATTGCTGCCGATGGCGCTCATATTCTGATGGAGGAACATGGAAAACGCGTCTTGACTAAAAATTCAGTTTCATGTTGAAAAACAACTAGCTACTACGGTGCCACACCCTGCCCTGCTTCCCTTCTACAGCCTCTCTTGTACTCCCTTCTTGAATTCGAAAGGTCAACACCCCACAATTACCTGCTTTTCTTTTCGTTGTATGGCGTTCCCAATATTTGTTCTGTAAAGATGCTGGAGTCGATGAACGCATTGCGTGCTGATGCTGTCATATTTTCTTCTAGCGCCTAATTAGTCCTCTGTGATGAACACCTATATTTATTATTTCTTTTGGGGATTTCATCTTATATTAAGGTATTCTCACGCACGGTGACATCCCAGTAGCACGCAAACCTATACTTCTTTTTCTTTTAACTTGTGAGATACAATGCCAGCACCGCCTACCACGTGCGTCTCGTCTTTTATTCCTCGCAGGATTCTTTCGCGATACGCTGGGTTCCTATGACCTGTTGTTTGTGGCATGCGGCACGGTGGCCATAACGACGTCGGTGGCATGGGTCCTCGTCAGCTTTGTCATGTGGCGGAAGCGTAGCACATGGACTCCGGACACAGTCATCGGAGGAAAATCAGAAGCAGGCTCCGGAAGGTTCTCCTATTACCCTCGGCTAATCTACATCGGGGATGGCCGGTACATGGAGACGCGGAAGTCGAGGACACCCAGCACCATAACAGTCCTGTATTGATCATGTGGACTGTCATGCTCAACGCCTGTGCACCGTGCCTCTACTTACAACGACAGGCGGGTTTCGTCAAATAGCCTGTGCTTGGTCCCGTGCCAACAGGAAAGGCAGGCACACGAATCGGACAAACGCTATTGTGGTGCAGTGTTGAAATGAAACAAATGCTGGTACAGTGTTGACCATTTATATATACAGAGGTGCAAAATGTTTTGTTGTTCACAAAGTCATTTGTAACATAGGCAATTAGCAGTGGTAGAACAAGAAATGTCAATCAAGCCAGAATTTCGACAACACGACTTGTCTTTGTCCGTCCTCAATAGCTTTGTGTTAAATGCTTGTCGACGATGACGAGTCACCAAACGCTGGTTCAGCGACATTCCTCGTTCTACCAGGGCTAGTTACTTCAGGCCTCCATCTTCTTGTGTACATATATATTCCTTCATTATCGTGCGCGTTATTTTTACTTGTTTCACGTATCTGTGTTCATCCGAAGCGTATAAACTTCTACCTTTTCAACTTCCTCCTCCTGCGTGAATATGGAGAACTTGCAATTGCGACTCGTCGAGTGTAATTTATGAAGGCCACTGAAGAGCGTTCCTGTTAGGCATAGAGGGAGCTCTAAAACGATGCCGTGTGCATGTTAGAAGATAACATATATTCCACCGAAATTTCAAGGCTGGCTCCTTACACCACAGCTGTGCAACTTTATGAAGGGGACACTAATGTAGGCGCATATGTGCCCTGAGTGTGTGTTTTCTTCTTCGAGCAGATGTTACTGAGTTTTGCAAAAACAATTTCACCTAACTGTCAAGTACGAGCATCTAAATACGTCATGTTTTTTTAAAGCTAACGACTGCTGTTTTTACTTAGAGAAAAATATGTGAAAAACGATACATAGTCCTGACACACTAAGCAATACATTGCTGTTCGCCGGCGTGTGATTTTAAAGCAACGCTTTCTTCGTATTTTTCTTCGACTTTCACGCTACTGATACTGCTGCTGCTGTTTTGCGCGTCGCGTTGGGCCTTGGTTGAGACCGCGTAGTATCTACTTGGGAAGAGCACAGGAGAGAGGGAACGATGGAAGAGAGGAAGAAACGTTAACAGCAAAAAGTTTGCCTCGCCAGGGTTTCAGGCCGCTAAATGTGCATACAAACATCACGTATTCTTTACTCTTGGCAGCTTGCAGGGTGGCCCCACATTGCACGGTATCTCCGCTAGATTTAATACCAAATGCCACCACCTTCGGCGCCACCACAAGTGTAAACGTGAGGCAGCAGGTTTCACACTTCTGCTTCCACGCGCCCTTGCTCAACATTTCTTCTCCCACTCCAGCGTGAACATTGCACTACGAAAGCGGCGGCCCAGCACGTCCGAGGCGATACGCTCTGTAAGGCAGTGACAGTGCAAATCATCCAGCCGGCTACGAGCAATGACATTAGGAACGCCGTAAGCAAACAAGTATTGCTTCTTCTTTTCTATGCACTGCATGGAAAAACACAAGTGCTGGAACACAGATAATATTAAATACCAGTTGACCACATTGCACTTAGCATTCAACAGCATCAAATTTAGGCGTCAAAACCAGTCCCAAGTAGCATGAATCAGCGCAAACACTGAAAACAGCTTTGCTTAAACCGATTCCCGCAGTACGCGAGTTCCAGGTTACTTTTCATGATTATGTCTGTGCCCCTTCAACGGCAAGAATCTGTTACTGTCCAGATTGCTGGCGTAGTAATCTTCCTGAACAACAACAGGAATGTATGCACAACAGCTCCGTCGATAGCTCAGTTGGTAGAGGGGTGGACTCTAGGAGTTCTGCGGAAGAATGTATGCAAGGAACACTAAAAAATTTATTACGCACCATGAACAAATTAGAAGGCATGCACGGTGCAGTACATTCAGTTACGTACCCCTATAGTTCGCCCCTTTTTAGTGCACGTTCCTTTAGTCTGCATTCACAGCATGCATAATAGATACCCAGCAAGTGTGTCACAAATTTATGAAATGGGCGCAACGCACAAGTATACAACAACAATGCGTCAATCCCATATCTCCTGGGGCAATTGTCTCAGCTTGCGTGACTGTCCTTTCTGGCACAGTATTCAGGGCGCGATAACTGTGCCAAGTACTGTTTCTTGGAATGACAGCACGATTATAACAAACATTTTATCTGTGAATCAAGTACTTGCCAGGTCAAAATTCTTCATCGTGCATCTTCAAGGTAAGAAGAATGAAACGAAAGGCAAGCAGGTCTGCATCGTGTAAATGCTGCGTCATTGGCCCCGCAATCATTTTGGAAGTGCGTCACTCAACTGTCAGAATGAATAAGTGCTGTGGGTAGTTCTTTTGAATAAATGTTTCTTGAAATGCACTGGCTGCATACCTTTGCACAAAAAGAGAAATACATATGCCTACTCGTATACTCGACATCGTTTTCAGCGTAGTCTGCTTTTCTGCGGTTCTACTGTGACTTCGTCCCTAAGTCATCGTAGCAGCAGTCCTTCACACCTACCATGCACAATGACAAGGTATTCGTCAGATAACACTTCTATTACGAATCGAACAGCTTTTCTTAACCTATGCAGGAGATTTTGATATGACGACCGATATTTCCATAACTAGCCTGCTTTTCTGGAGGTTATTGGTCCGACAACTCTTATCTTAAGAATCGAAGCCTTTTAATAATTTCCGAAGCGCATTCCGCAAGCAAATAGGGCGTTTGTGTTAAGCCACAGCCATCGCGGAAGTGTGTAAGCACGCACCTATGCCAACGAAACGCCGGATTCTTTGCTGATATAACTACAAACCATTCAAGATGCCATCAAGCTGTCGGCACGTTACGAAAGGTTATGGAACCTAATATCTACATTGACTCGCTCAGCACATTGAAGGAGCTGAAGAAAGTTAGAAGGATGATACAAATCTGCCAACAAATGCATAATCTAAAAAAGTGGTCTCACTTTATTATTTAAGTGCATTGATTTCAGGGACACGGTGGAAGTCCGTTCACAAAACAGCAACCTGCGGCAACCATTCAACCACAGACTACCCAGTGACCAAAGTAGGCTGAAAAATGGTTACATACGACCGTCGTCGTCGTCGTCGTCGTCATCATCATCATCATCATCATCATCACCATCATTATCATCAGTAGCAGCAATAGCAGCAGCCTATTGTTAAGTCCCGTGTAGTACGAAGGCCACTTCCAATGATGGCAAATCCCCCAGTCTTGCACTAGGTGCTTTCAACTTTCGCCTGCGAATTTCCTAATTTTAGCAATCCACCTAATTTTCTGTCGTTCTCCACTGCACTTCCGTTCCCTTCACACGCATTCTGTAACTCTAATTGTCCACCGGTTATCTGCTCTACGGTTTGCATGACCTGCTCAGCTTCATTTACGTTCTCTGAATGTAAACTAGAATATCGGCTATCCCCGCTTGCTCTCTGTCCACACCGCCCTCTTCCTGTCTCTTAACGTTACGCCTAACATTTTTTGCCCTATCGCCCTTTGCGTGATTCTTAACTTGCCCACGTTTCTTTCTTCACCTCCAAGTCACTGCCCCACGCTTTAGCACCAGTAGAGTGCAATGATTGCCCACTTTTCAACGACAGTGGTAGGCTCCCAGTCAGTATTTGGTAATTCCTTCCGTTTATACTCCAACCGATCTTCATTCTTCTGCAAATTTTCTTCTCATGGTCTAGGTCCCATAAGAGTAATTGATCTAGATAAACGGTCAGCCCATCCTAACAACCTAATCAGCTTATTAGAATCAATTCAAAATAGGGCTGCCAGGTTTATGTCACGTAACTACACCTACAATTCAAGCATCTCACAAATAAAACACAAATAAAATTTCACTTCAGCCACTAAGTACTCGACGTGATTTAGCCCTCATATCACTAGTGTACAGATTCTATAGGCTAACTAGCGATCATGAATTCTTGTTTTCTTGCCAGGCTGTTAAACATCACATTTTTCTTCTGAATGTTGCACTCTTGCACTTTCTCGATTAAGGCTGTGAATCATCCGTTGCAATTCATCTCCAGTGTAGCTCAACAGCACGAAGGCGACTGAGACATTCACGGTTGATCCGCACTCCTAAGCCTTCCCATTCTAATACTTTGAATTCTTCTAAGCATGCAGTGTATAGCACTGGAGAGATTCTGTCTCCTAGCCTGAATCCTTTCTTGATAAGCAATTTTCTACTTCCTTTTTGTAGAGAACCAAGGCAGCTGTGGAATCTTTGTGGAAATTTCCCAAGATATTCACGTATGCCTCCTGTGTTTCTTGATTACGCAATGGCTCCCTAACTGCTGGTATCTCTACGGAATCAAATACCTTTTCATAATATATGAAAGCCATATAGAGAGACTGATTGTACTGAGCAGGTTTTTCAATTACCTGATTCATTACATAGATGTGATTCATTGAAGACTGTCCTTTCGCGAAACCTCTTGGTTGCTTGAAGTATTGCCCTGATTCTACTGCAAAATTATCTTGGTGAATATTATATAAAATACAGTAAGCAAGCTAATGGGCATTCGTTTATTCAACTGTCTAACGTCTCTCTCCTTATTGATACATATATGCATAGATACAAACATAGATGGCCATTGGAAAGTACATCAAGTACCCTAAGAATACTAACGCAGTGACATGGGCAAAGTAATTGCCAAACACAGCATTCATATTGTGCAAACAGACTTCTCTAGCCGGAAGAATAGCATAGAAAAGCTATTGTAACTTCTTAATTTGTGCGCATAAAGAGACAACTGCTATATTCGTCACAAAGAGTACTCAATGGAGTAAAGATTCTGACGGCAAAACGGTGGTTAGTGTATCTGCAGCAAGCCTACAAGTGTCGCGGTATTTCAGGTATAATTCATGTTTAGCCAAAGGGTTTGTGTCGCGTTCTTTTGCTTCGTTTCTTAGGAAGACATTGTTGCTCTTTGTTACATTTATGGCATTTCTGGTAGATCATCCATATTTTGCATCAAGACGCGATAACTTCATCTAATTATCAGAGCTTGGTTAACGCCCGTAATAAATAAGAAGGGAGCTAGGCGGAATACGGCATACGGGGTTTTCCCTGGGCCACAGTACAAAACTACGCATCCCTGCCAAAGGCACCGCCACCGAGTTGCACGGCTCATCAGAGGCACTGGATGGCCGCGCTTAGGCAGGTGGTTAACGTTTGTCCGGTTTCGCCTCCCCATTGCAGCCTCAAAAGAAACAGATTGGGAACTGTGCTTCCCCTTCTCTGTACTAGTCACAGCAGAAGCATGTGCTGCAGCTGAGCATGGGGCCAGAGGGGGGCGGGGGTTTATACGCCTGTGCGGGAGTCGGGCGGTTCCCAGGGGCTGTTACGGCGCCACCGGTCAATCGCCCCGCGATATGCTTCGTTTCGGAAAGTAGAAAATGGTTTCCGAACCTCAGTAAGACGAACGACATCTTCTCTCAGGAAAGTCGAGAATACGCACGGTGTCGTCGATCGCACTTATCAAACTAAGGTGCAATCAACAGTGTCTGAAGCGTCTCACATCGCACAAATATGCCGTCCTCGAGTGGTCTGATACCCACGGCCATGTAATTGACTGCGGCTTCGGGAGCAGGAATGCAGAGCTTAAGCGCCAGTGCTTCATGCATGTCGGAGGATAACAGATGTGGCTGGCGGACAAAATTGATTTAATGCCTCATACCTGGTGCCGCATCAGCAGGCGCCGAAGCTGAGGAGGTAGGACGTGCCGTCAGGAACGGCGCGACGCGAGACGGGAGCTGCATAGACGCCGGATAGCGGATTACGCGTGGAAGCCAATGGTGGGCAAGTGGCGTGCCGCGATAAGTGACTGGTGCTTGGAGAGGACTCGACGCGGCTGACCAAAGGGCAGCCATTATGGTGGACGAGGTTGCAAGGCTTTCCCGTTTCACAGCAACCACCCTGTTACATGACACTGCCAACTGAGGTAGGACTAGAACGAAGGACTCGGAGTGCGTCATCAGCTGCGGCCCAGGAGACAGTACAACCCAGACGAGAGTAGGACGAAGCATAGCAGCGGTTACATGGCACCGCTCCTGATACGACGTCATGCGACGGAGGCAAACATCTGCCTCGAGCTTTAGGAGCCAGACGGTCGGGCTTCCCAGTCAGAACTCTGGGAAGGCGGTGGCTCGAGGATGCTGCATACTGCGGTATCATGAGGTCGAAGCGCAGTGCTACCTGCGTGCGCTGTTACCGGTGAGGAGACAGAAATGTGACACCCATGGTCCAAAGAGGCGCCCGAATTCATGTTAAAAAAATTTTTGTGATAAACACGCAGTGCCGATTACACGGCTTCGCAACGGGTTCGTTGCTGGCGGCTGAGCTCGCAAAGTGCCTCCGCTGAAAAGCTTATTCCTTTCATTGCTTCGATTACTAGTGTATTTTCGATGTAAATATAAATTATTCGGAATCGCTCAACTATCCTGTTTCTTCCGGCATACTTTGGTAACATTTAACAAATACTTCCATTTTCTCATAAGTGAATTTGAGAAGTAAGCACGCTGCTTGCTTCTACTTCTCCCTCTAGGCCTCAGTTCAACCTATTTGAATGCAAAAGTGTATGTTAGAGCTTGACCACAGTGTTGTTGAAGGAATTGGGCGTCTCCTACCGGCGAAATCGGCACCGACAGAAGAATGCGACGCACTGGAGCTTGGCCATCGCTTGGTACGCGCAATTGCTCTGGCATGGGAAAATGAGCACACAGGGCTGCTTACACAATCTGCATGGGCTGTCCAGTAATGCTCACACTGTTCATGGCTGGGTATTGCGTAGTTCGAATGCTCATGAGATCATGTTTAATGTGGTGATATTTTAACGACGTTGTAGATGGTTGATGGTAAGGACGCACATTTTGTCTTGGTCGCTTGGTTACATTACTTTTGCGTTTTAAGGCCTCAAAACACCACAACGGCTACTGCAGTTCTACAGTGGAAGGTTTCCTGTTAATTAAGGCCTCCTAGGTAACATTAGCATTCACAAAGGCTTACAGATCGGACGCCTGTCGGAATGCCACGGCTGAAGCCGAGAATGAAACGTCCCGTCTCGTGCTGAGCTGCGTAACGCCGAAACGGCTCAATGGCCACGATATTTTTACTCTGTATCTGAAGAATAAATTCGATGTTTGAGTTAACACAATTTCTGCTTATCTTAAGGCAGCATATCTGTAATTGTAATATGGTATTATATAAGAATTGTATATTGCCACATTACAGTGGATGTGCTGTTACTGCCGGTCAGACGCAGACGACGGCGACGAAGTGGCCAGACGCATGCGCGAAGGCCTTGCATCAGTCGCCACTGCTTTTGATTGTTGTAACCTTGCATATAATAAGGATCTGTGAATACACGTTATCCCCGTAACAAATATTCTGGTGGAGGTGCGGGACAAACCGGACAGCGTGCCGGCTCCGTCAACCAAGCATGGAACTTAGCGGTCGCCGTCTTGGTTGCTCCGCTATGACCAGAGAATTGACGACGACGCAGCAGCCACCGGCTGCGGTGATTCTGTTGCACTCATGAGACCCGCGAAGCTTTTCTGGCACGGATCGCTTGGACGATGAAGAGTGGATCGGCATGTACGAGCGCGTCAGCGACCTCTATAGGTGGGACCTCTCGCTGATATTATCCAGTGATTTTTACCTGAAATGAACGGCACACGCGTGTTACCAGACGCATGAAGATCTTACTAGTTGGCACGCTTGCAAGGCGAAGCTGCGGGAGTTGTTCGTCAGTCTATTTGGCCGTCAGTAGGCCACTAAAATGGAGCTGGGAACCCGCTTCCAGACGACGACTGTATCGTACAATTCGTACATACAAGACATACTGGGCCTTTCTCGAAAAGCTGACACAAAAATGACCGAAGCTGACAAGATTTCGCACACATTGAAGAGAATAGCCGACGACGCGTTTACTTTACTTGTGTTCGAGGTCTGTAAGACGTTAGACTGCATAGTTAAGGAATGTTAGCGCTTTTAACAAGCGAAGAACCACCGCATAACCCGCCAGTTCCTTCGGCTGCCTAACACCGCCGCCAGATCACCACGCGACAATCCACCGATGTCTGCACAGTCTACAGCGTCGGAAGATGTAACTCGCATTGTTTGCCGCGAACTAGAAACAATAGCTGGTACGGCTGTCCCCCGAGATGTTAAAGCAGCCAACCCGTCCACCTTGTCGCTCACACAAGCAGTCGTCCGCCGTGAGCTCACGAACCTGGGTTTTTCATCCGTAGTCTGTCTTATCCGCCCACCTGAACGTACTCCTGCAAATGCCACCAAGACCAAGGTGTACCCTTCGCGCTACAGAAACCCGGCTCACTGGATGACGGCAGACGACCAACCCATATGATTCAACTGTTCGCACGTTGGACACATTTTCCGTCACTGCGGCAGTAGCCGGTCGTCGCCTTAAACTGGGCCACTGGATTTTGGCGTCATCCTGGTGGCAACATTCGACGTTCTTCCCCTCGCTCTGACGCACATTCTTTTGATGCCGCCGCTCCACACTCCAGGTTTAGCCGCTCACCGCTCCCACTAGGCCGTCGATCTCTATCGCCACGACCATGCCGGTCCTCTTCTCCTGCACGGCCTGGTACCTACACTTCAGAAAACTAAACCATGCAGCTCTCGGAGGTCACGCTGCACCAGTGACCCCGTATACAAGTCTTCCGTTGACTGTACCTACGCGTGGAAACCTCCCCGGAATTCAAGTGGGCGACGTTACCATGACGGCCCTCATAGACATCAGCGCGCTGATTTCAACAATGTGTGCTGCTCTCCATAATCAGCCCCATAAAGTTATTACGGCTGCTATTCAGAACACAGTACGGGTTGCTGATGACAACACGTCTGCTGTTCTTGGAGTGCACACAGCCCGTGTGTACATTACTGGCCATCAAGCCACTGTTTTGATTGCGGTGCTTGCGCAGAACCCCACGACGTCATCCTCGGCCTAGACTTACTCTCGGCGCACTATGCCCTTCCCACATCAGTTGTTCTGCCTTCACGACAGGCGCCTTATACCGCCACAAATACTACTGACGGCCCTGAACGCCTTCTAGTCGTGCCTGCCCATTTGCAGTCAGCACTCCTCCGCCAGCTTCACGATAAGCCCACTGCTGGTCACCTTTGAGTCACCCGCACTTATGATCGCGCCAAGCGCCGTTTCTTCTGGCCTGGTGTCTGACACTCCGTGCAACGATATGTCGCTAGCTGCGACAAATGTTAGCGCTGCAAGCGACCAGCTGTGCTACCGGCCGGTCTGCTTCACCCTACTGACAATTCTGCCGAACCGTTCTTTCGTTTTGGGCACGAACGCTTGGTCCCTTTCCAACCTCGACAACAGGCAACAAGTAGGTCACCATTGCGACCGACTACACGATGTGGTAAGCCACTACCCGCGCCATCCCAATCAGCTGCGCTACGGATGTCGTTGACTTCCTTCTTCATGACATCACCATGCATCATGATGCTCCTCGACAGCTCCTGATTGCTCAAGGCCGGTATTTTTTGTTTCGCGCCATCGAGGACATCTTTTGTTCATGCTCTACCCGCCTCAAGCTCACATCTGGGTCTGACCCAAAAACAAATGGACTCCAAGAGCGCCTGAACCGAACTCTGACCGATACGCTTCCAATGTACGTAACCGCCGGCCACCGCGATTGGGATGCTACTCTGCCGTATCTTACCTTCGCCTACAACTCGTCCAGGCATGACACCGCTGGCCACTCACCGTTTTATCTTCTGTATGGACGTGAACCTTCTCTGCCTCTCGGAACTTTACTTCCCGCTTCTGGTGGTGAAAAACTTTTATTGATGAGAAGGCCAAAAGTAAAAACAAATTAAAAAATTAAAAAGCAGCGTTGTGGGCGGCCTTCAGGCTGCCGGTTGTGGCGTCCAGGCCATGCCTAGTCGCGACGTCCTCCGCCCAGTTCACCAGCCGGAGTTGGATATCCGGCTCGGTGCTGGACAAAGCAGCCTCCCACTGCTGCGGATTGCTTAGGCGCCAAGAGGCAGGGGGCAAGTGTGCCGGACAGGAGAATAGGACGTGAACGCAATCGGCGCGGGAGCCGTCACATAAGCGGCAAGCCGGCGAGTGCGTCCCGGGGTGGAAGAGGGCAAGACGTGCGGGAGTAAGATAGGTATGGGCCTGAAGGTGGCGCCATAAGTGTTGGTGGAGCTGGGAAAGGGATTGTTGCGGAGGGGGGAAGGTGAGACGAGAGAGGCGATAGTGCTGCGTGATATCGCGGTACGTGAGGAGCGCGTCGCGCGTATCCATTCCCGGCGGGGACGGGCTTGCTCGGTCAGTCGAATCTCGAGCGACGGAATTGGCCGCCTCGTTACCAGGATGGGCCGCGTGAGCGGGCACCCAGATGATTTGGATGGGGCGAGAGGGAACGGTATCGGAACGCAAGATTCCGATGGCCGGGTGTGCCACCCGTCCAACCGCGTAGTTGTAGACCGCAGGTTTGGGGTCGCTGAAGATGTACTTCGCGGAGGTTTGCGTGATGGCAAGGGCAATAGCTGCCTCCTCGGCCTCGACAGAGGTAGACGTGTAGACTGAGGCAGTAAGAGTGGGTCGGAGAGAATTGTCAGTGACGGCAAGGGCATGTGCTGGGTAACGGCGGTACGGGGCAGCATCTACGTAAGCCACGGCGGCCTGCCGTTCATACTGACGCCAGAGCGCGGAGGCTCGCGCTGCTCTACGGGAGGGGTGGTGTTCCGGATGCATAATTTTAGGGAGGGGATTAACGGTTAGGAGGGGGAAGACATGGGAAGGGATGGGCAGTGATGTGGGAAGAGGAATAAGAGGGGAGAGATTAAGGGTGGAGAGAAGTGCGCGACCCGGGCGGGTGCGGGAGAGACGGAGGAGCTGGGCCGTGCGATGGGCCTCCGTCAGCTCCGTCAGGGAGTTGTGGACGCCCATCGACAGTAACCGAGCCGTCGACGTAGGTGTGGGAAGGGACAGGGCTGACTTATGTGCGTGGCGAATGAGGCTGTTGACTTTGTCTTCCTCGGTACGAGAAAGGTAGAGATACGGAAGAGAATAAATGAAGCGGCTGAGAACAAAGGCCTGGACCAGGCGGCGGAGGTCGCGTTCGCGCATGCCGTGGTGGCGGTTTGCAATGCGGCGTATGAGGCGGACAGTGTGGTGTACAGTGTTTGTGAGTCGAGTGATGAGGGTGGTGTGCTTGCCATTGGACTGAAGAAAGAGTCCGAGGATGCGGAGGGTAGAGACAAGAGGAATGGGTGTGCCGTCAAGGTAGATGGTGAGTGGAGAAGGCGACAGGGGGGCCATCCGCCCAGGCCGAAGGAGCAAAAGCTCCGATTTGGTCGGGGAGCAGCTCAACCCGATGGCCCGGGCGTGAGCTGCTACCGCGTCCACACCTGCCTGTAGAGCGGTCTCCATGTCGCCAAGATTGCCGGTGGTCACCCAGAGGGTGATGTCATCGGCGTAGAAAGCATGAGACAGAGCTGGGATAGCTCGTAAAGCACGTGCCAGCGGGAAGAGGGTGATGTTTAACAGAAGAGGGGACAAGACAGAGCCTTGGGGGGTACCCTTGTTGCCAAGGGAGAAGGAAGGAGAAGAAAGTGGGCCGTATGAGATTTTGGCTGTGCGGTGGGCGAGGAACGCAGTGACGTAAGCATGGACACGGGGTCCGACATGGAGGGAGGAGAGAGCATCCAGGATGGCGGTGTGGTGTACATTGTCGAATGCTTTAGTAAGGTCCAGCGCCAGGATAGCTCGAGTGCGTTTGTGGTGGGAGGGGTGTAGGACATCCTCGGAAAGTTGGAGCATGACATCCTGGGTGGACAGCTGGGGACGAAAACCGAACATGGAGTCCGGACAAGTCATGATCATTCAGATAGGTCTGGAAGCGGGCCAGGATGACATGCTCGAACAGCTTGCCGAGACAGGAGGTGAGAGAGATGGGGCGGAGGTGTTCGAGGGCAATAGGTTTGCCGGGTTTGGGGATGAATGAGACACGTGCATGGGTCCAGGAGGATGGAAGAGTGCCAGCCTGCCAATGTGTATTGAGGAGATCAGTAAGGGCTTCGAGGGAGGGGGTGTCTAGGTTGCGGAGTACCTTGTTAGTGATGCGGTCCGCCCCCGGGGCCGAGGTGGTGCGGAGTGTGAGTAGCGCCGCACGAACCTCGCCCACGGAGATGTCTGCCTCAAGGTCAGGGTTTGGGGAGCTGGAGTAGGTGGGAAGCGGAGTAGGTAGGTCGGTGCAGAGGTAGTGGTCCCGGAGGGCCGCCAGGAAGTCAGTATCGGTGAGTGGGGAGGAATGAAGGAGATAGGAGATATCCTTGCGCTGGGAAGCTTTAGTGTGTGTAGGGTCTAGCAGCACCCTCAGAAGCGACCACGTGTCGCGGAGGCCCAGGTTGCCTGCCATGCGGTCGCAGGTATGGCCCCACTGTTGTCTAACGAGAGAGGCGCAGTGCTCCTCCATGTCCAACGCGAGTCGGGCCAAACGGAGGCGCAGGCGGCGATTGTATTTCTGAGCCTGCCACCGGCGGTGGAGAGCGTGATAGGCCTCCCAAAGGTGCAGCAGACGGCTCTCTGCCGTAGTGGAGTGTGCTGCTGTAGGGAGTGTGGATGTGGCAGTGTGGACGTCCGCCAAAAGGGTCTCGGTCCAGGCAGAGAGATCGGTGATAGGAGCAGAGGAGGAAGTAGAGAGACGAGTGGAGCGAAAGTGGTCCCAGTCTACTATCTGGGTGAGACGAGTAGAGGCGCGAGCAAGGGAGGGGAGTGGGAAAGTTGTACAGAGGACGTAGTGATCGCTACCGAGGAAGACCCCTGTATTAGTCCAGGTCGGATTGGCGACATTTTTGAAGAGGGTAAGGTCCGGATTGGTGTCTCGTTGAACACTAGATCCGATCCTGGTGGGGCAAGCGAAGTCATTAAGGACCGAAAGGCACTCGTTGTGGATGAAAGTCCGGAGTGAGTGGCCTTTGCGAGTGTTCTGGAGGTAGCCCCAGCTGGTATGTGGGGCATTGATGTCGCCAAGAACGACCAGGGCATTGCAGCCAGCGCAGGAGAGCGCTCGGCGGAGGACGACGAGGAGAGGAGCTGAAGGGGCTTTGGGAGGACTGTACACATTGAGAACAAAGAGGCTTGTCTCAGTGCGACGGCGAGGAAGGATTTCAAGGAGGAGATGGGCACAGTCCGAAACGTCCAACTGGTGCCGCACGGCAGCAAGGTATCGCTGCACCAGTGTGGCAACGTTTGGCTGGGCTTCAGAAGAAGGATGGAAGGAGGTGTAGTCGCGCAGTTTCACGGGAGTTAGGGGTTCCTGGAGTGCTAGGACGGAGGGGAAAGTGTCGGGAGGGATGTTCTGGAGGTGGAGCTGCAGGGTGTTCCGCTTGCTGCGGAACCCCCGACAGTTCCACTGCCAGAAATTAAGGCGCGTGGGGTGTCTGACCATGATGGATGGCGGAGTCCCCCGACAGAGTTGGGGTAGGTGCCGCGGTGAGTGGGGCAGGGAGCGACAGGTGTGCGACGGTGGCCTCAGTGGCGCTTTGGCGGGTCTCTAAGGCCGCGACCCTGGTGTCTAGGGCGGTAAGGTGGGATTCGATGGCCGCCACACGGGTGTCGATACTGGCGACGCACTCCTCAAGTCGCGCAAAGCGGGCCATGACGCGCTTCTCAAACGCCTCCAAGAAGGAGGTTGTTTGGCGAATCACGTCACGCTCGGGCGCGACGGGGTCGGAGGAAGGTGATCGGCGTTTGAGCGGGGGACTGCGGTTGGGAGAGGAGGCGCGCGATGATGCAGCCGAGGATGCCGTATTCATCGGCTCCACAGCTAGAGACGCCGGCTGTAGAGGTGCGGGAGCTGGGGAAGTAGGAGGAGGAGCGGGGTAGGACAGACGCACTAGCGCGGCCTGCAGCTGGTGCGACAGCTCCTGAATTTGGAGCTACTGGGCAGCGATAGTGGCCTCGAGGGCCGCGGTTTGGGGGTCCGACGTGGGAGGCTGCGGTTTCCAGCTTACCGGTGATGTGGTGGTGGTGGCGGGGGCGGTGGACGCCTTGGACCTAGGCAGAGGCGGGAAGGAGACGGAGCGGTGGCGGCTGGCAGACTGGGCACCACGGGAGACAGACGGGTGGCGGGGACGGGAAGGCCGGGGGGTCTTGAGGATGGGCACGGTAGATGGCGCTGGTGGGGGAGGCTGGTGCTTGGAGGTGGCCGGGGGCGATGCCGGGCCGTTCCGCTCGAACCGCAGCCCGCACGAGCGCGAGCCAGTGACGTGGGCTCCCTTGCACAGGATGCAGCAGGGGACGCAGGCCGGGGGCTCGACTGGCTTGTGGGCCTGGCCGCAGCGGTGACAGAGGGCGGACTTGGGCTTGGTGCTGACATCCGCTCGGTGGCCAGGAGCCCAGCAGTTCGTGCAGGCCTCGGCTCTCGGGCGGAACGGGTGGCAGCGGTAGACCCCACAGTTGAAGACGATGGTGAAGGGAAGAGTAGAAGTGCCGACGAAGGTGATGAGGATGGATTGGGAGCGCCCCATCTGGCGTGCGTCAGCGATGGCGTAGGGGGTGTTCACGTTCATTGACTGGAGGTCTTGGACGATCTCGTCCTGGGTTTGGGAGTCCACTGCGCTGTGTATGATACCGCGGAGGGCGTTGTCGGGTGCGGCCATGTAGGCACGCAGGGGGTAAGATATGGCACCCAGGCGGAGTTCCGAGACTCGGAGGTAGAGGCGAGCGCGCGGCTCAGATGGGGTACTGACAGTAAGGGAGTTGTACGGATTTATCCGTACACGGTCGGCGGTGCGTGCGCTGGCGTAGTCGATGGTCGCACGAGTGCAAAGGATTTGGAGCAGGGCTCCGTTAGTGGTTGTGCGGAGGTCAAGTCCTCCTCCCGGTCTGTAGACGATCTTGAAGTCCTCCGCTGGGAGGCGAGGTAGGGGAGCGTGACGACGGAGAGTGGTAGTGCAGGCAGTCTTGGATGGTGGCGAGGCAGGCGGTGGCGAGACGACGGGCTGGTGGGCCGCGGCTGCACGGCGTGCTTTCACGGCACGGACCCAGCGTGAGTCAGCTTCAAGCTCGGCAGGGCTGATGGAGGTGTCTGCGACTTGATATTCCATGTCGGCGTGTGAGCTGTATCGACGTAGGCGGCGAAATCGGGCGGCGTCGACAGCAGGCGTTGCGCGGAACGCAGCTCCCGCGTAGGCAGAGTCCGCTTCAAAAAGGTGGTCGGTGGGAAACGGCGAGAAGGCCGCTTCCCATATGACTCCCGACGATAGCGGCCCGGGCAAGGGCGGTCGGTGAAGGTCGCGTAGTCTCGGTGGTTACGGAGCGCGCTGACGACACGTCCGTTCACCTCGGCTGACTCGGAAATTCTCCCCCGCTTCTCCAAGCTCATCCACTACGCATGTTCGCGATGCCATAGCGCGCTCCAACACAGCTCGCCAGGTCGCTCGCGAACAGCTCAGTGTCCCAAGCTTCCCAAAAGTAGCATTTGTGGCGGTATAAGGCGCCTGTTGCGAAGGCAGAACAAGTGATGTGTGGAGGGCATAGTGCGCCGAGAGTAAGTCTAGGCCGAGGATGACGTCGGGGGGTTCTGCGCAAGCACCGCAAGCATGACAGTCGCCACAGAGACGTTCGTTACACCACAGGTGCCCTCGCGCTACTGTTGTCTCCCTACCGCCACATCCGTCTCTCCGCAAATCTATTCTCCCGCTGCGATGTTCCTTACTCAAGTCCCCGACGTTAGATACGAAATCAAATCTGTCGTTGAGCCAGCGCCATCTACGCCACCGCCCCTGGCTATCGTGCACGTAGTGACACTTAGGCCTTACCTAACGGTCCCATCTCGTCCGTAATAACAAGCACCGGATCGGCGCTCTCGCGCCGAGAAGGGGCACTACCACAAGACAGTGAACGGACTATTACAGTCGGTAGGACGAAGACAACGGCGACGAAGGGGCCAGCGGCCGCGCGAGAGGCTTGGATCATTCGCGGCTGCTTGTGGCTGTTGTAAGCTTGTATATAGTAATATCTGCAAATACACGTTATCCCCGTAACAATAATAATAGTATATTATAATATTATTTTCCGATAAATGTCCTAACACAACATGTAAGTGACTTCATTTAAGGCAGCCAACAGGAACCCTCGCAAATTTTAACAGCCATGACTTGAATGGATTTTATTGAATGTACGTAAACGTTTATATGGCATTCTTTTTCGCACTCTCTAATGGCGAGACTCTTTGCGCCTGCATCGCCAGTACGTTGCTAGATTTTAGCTTCGGGTAATTGTGCAGAGAGGAATCCTAAATAAGTACCCTTGTCAAATCAGTGTATGGATGTAAGAAAAATGCATAACTGTATTCAATTCAAGAGCAGATTCTTCTCTCAATTCAATATGCTAGAAAGCAATGCTGAAGAGAATGAATTACAAAGGAAGATGACAAATAAATACGCAAGCCAATCAATTGAATCTCTAATGGATGAAAATATTATTACGAATCTGCGAATCAGAAGCAATGGAGCCTTACGCAGCATGTCTTTCGCTCTTTACCTCACTGCATGCACAGTAACCTTAGCAGTGGCTTTTATTTGTGTCCTTCAAACACACAAATAAATAATATAGAGGAAAGAAAACTGGGTCTGACTGTTAAAATGGGGAAATTGACGCCGATAATGAAGGGGAGTGGCAAACTGTTCCTATACCAACGTCACGGCGCATAGTGATTCGGGAAGCCGCGAATGTCATTCCAAATTTTCTTTCGAATGGGAAACCATATTCCACGACACACGCTAGGTGGAGGGCTAACGAACTTGCAAGCAACGTACAGCGAAATAGGTCGTACTGCGGCAGGTACGCAGCAGATCATAGAATCTTAGGACACTGGCTGCCCGATTAGGCGGGTGTATTTCGGTATGTCGTATGGCAGCCCCTTCTACGGAAAGAAAGTAGTGTAGAAAGCGTTCAGTATTTCCGATAGGAGTGTACGGCGTTTATTTGTTGTATTATTTCTTCTCATTTATAACGCGAATTCAACCGATCAACTGTTTATCTAATAACCGATAAAAGAAAATAAGTAGATTCGTTTCAAAGGCGCTCCATTCGTTAGGATTACATTTGCCGTTTATTCAAGTACGTAATGTTACATTGTAACGAAAACATTCGCAAGCAGTAGATAAGGGCTCAGCAATGTACGCAATCGGAATGAAATAGGGAAGTCTAGCAGCAGCGGCGTCCACAAAAAAATGCACAACTATGCAGGTACGGACCTGCATAGAGCATTCGAACCTGTGTCATCTCCCGGCATTTACCAGGTTACATAGCTGCAGTTACCCACTTGTAATAGAGAAACATGTTAGTTGCACGCGGCGTGAGTTATTAGGGTGATACATTTAAGTGGGAGAGGTCCCTAAGCGCTGAGAAGTGCCCACGTAGATTGCATCCAGCATACTACCGTTACAGCGACCAAAGCACGCTCAGTGCTCTCGCTCTAACATGGCGTCCTAACAATTCTAACTGTAGTCACTACTATCTATCCTATGATAGGGGCGAAAATATGGTAGTGGAGATAAGTGAGATAACTTTCGTAAGTTGGCCCGCTTCTCCTGCCCTAGCTTGCGGTCGCTGGTCGAAGATCGCTGCGGCGTGCAACGGAAACGGTAGGGTCGCCGCTAAAATGGATTCTCAGCAAAGAAGAGTTCGCAAAGTGATGTCGTATACGTGCCGAAAGGGCTCGACAGCATTATGTTGCCACGCAATTCTTTTTAGTATACGCAAATAAATCCATTCTCCATCGCAGCTTGGATTATCCTGTGCCAGAGCGATCGGCGGGCGACAATCTCCTATTCTTTTGGGAACAGGGAAGTCTCCAACCATTGCGCTAAATATTCGTCTATTTTTTGGCCCCTTAAAGGGGCATGGAATAAAAACTTTGTCGCCGAAATTTCTGGCTCCAATGATAGCTATCGCACGGAGAGAGACTAAAACAACACCCTTTCTCAGGAGAAATGAGCACACTTACCCGCCTCACTCCTTCCCGCCCATTGCGAGGGATCGTCCGCACTAAGCGCGCGAAAGGGCGACGTTTGCTGCGACGCGTTTGCTTTGTTCTTCGGCCGTCCAATCCGTAAGCAACAAAGATTCAGAGGCGCGTTTGAAAAAAGGATTATCGTTTTGCTTCCCCTATTTGCATGCTCATGATGAAAACGGGTAGGCAGCGTTAGTATTTTCTGGCGTGCATCTCCCATAAACCACTGGCTTGTTCAAGTTTAAGTTTTGTGCAGAGGGGACGTTTGCCCGTAATTTGTCGTTTATATGACGTTCTGAGCTAGATATTTGGCCAATTCTGGCCGTTTTGAATCGAAATTCGCGTCGTCTCCAGCGACGACGAACGAAAAAAAGAAAAAATGAAATAGATATCGCCCACATGATACTGGTGGTGCCATCTCGCCACCGCAAAAAGAAGGAGCGGCCTGCTGCGATTAGGCCACGGCGTAGCAGGCGTGTTAGCTAGCCCCAGAAGGAATGCGCTGAGCTGAGGTATACGTTACTTGCACGCCACCTGTGTTTCTTACCAGTTCTGCAGGCTGCGCATAAAAACTTTGTTCCTCTGTGTTTATATTTAGACGCTGAAGCTGCGCCACGCATGTATTCGTTCATTCGGTGAAAATCAAGGAGCCTCCCTGTTTACAAAAAAAGGCGCTGCTTAATGTGCAAGGACGCGATTTCACTCACTGAACGTCGTCTGGCCTCAATACTCAACCGTTCCTCCATCGCATTTATTCGTAATAACAGAGCTACTTCGTCAAGCACCTACTGCGCGAGAGCCGGCAGCCGACTGTTATAGTCACGCCGCTGACCGCACCAGCTGTCATGGTGTAGGTACGGGGAGGTGTATATACGCCAATATCTTCAACGATTTCTACGTTTCTTTTTTGTTTGTTACACTCAACGTACAGTGTGTATAGGCAACCTTCAATCAAGTTTTACGCGCTAGCAGCGGTGCCATAACATACAACCCAGGCTCCTTCGGTACCGCGGAGGGCGACTGCTGCGGCGGGTCGGCGTCATTGTCGCTAGACGCGGACGGATAGTACGCATATGCCGTTACCGTGTTGGGTCGTTCAGTAGGCAGCTCATCGAAGTCGGAGTCATGTTCTCCGCTCATGCCATCACTCTCACTAGCACTTTGCATTGTGCACGGCGCAACGCAGGCAAAAGAAAACAGCGGAGCCAGTCGGTTCGCCCCGTCGCTGCTGAAGGTAGACGTAACGTCATGATCCGTCGGCTTGATGTCGGGAGCGCGTTGGCGTATTTTACAATTGCTGGTAGGTACAGCTGGGCGAGGCACTTGTGGAGACGCCGGACGTTTGCGCGCACGCGCGAGTAAGAGCGGGTGCGGGAGATGAAATGTGGGGACTTTTGCTCCTTGAACATACGACCCTGCCTAGGCCCTACGGAGGAGTTTGATAGCGCGTGTTGTATGCGTTTGTCCCTAGGTGTGCCGGCAGAAGTCGCAGGGCGCGGTAGTGCTGAAATTAGCGTCACAAGGTGCCGGCTGGACGTAATTATATTTATTCAAACGTGTTCTTTTGACTAATTGAAACAACGTGTCATTATTTCGCACTATTGGCGGCGCCTCCAGGACGCCAAAGCCGTAACGGGGACACCAAAGCTAGAAACCGGACTGGTCCGGGGTTGGGGCTCGCCGAGGCCTGCGCGTGGCAGATCGACTGTTCGCGAAAACGGACAGCCAATTTTATATGCGAACACCTCCTGGCACGCTTCGGCCTCCGCGACCCCAACCCACGGGCCGCTCTGCTACCAGCTTCCTGTACATAACATGATCTACGTAATGCTGGAACTCTGTCTAGGCGTCATGTGGCACTTACAGCAACAAAGGCTGAACTGCCGCTTTCCTGCAAAAGGATCCTTCTTCCGGGCACCTTTCCGTACTCACTTGTACAAACGAATTGATAGAAATAGTCACGACGCTGTGTTCTTGATATTTATCTTCATTGGGATGATTTGTTTGGCTTGTTCTGGAGAGTATAAGAATAACACGCACGTTCCAAGTAACTCTCAATATATCTTGGTGCCCGAAACTGCGAAGGCATGTACTTAGAAAGAAAACCTCTCATATCAGTGTAACGTTTACAAAAGGCTTGAAAAATAAGGAAGCTTTATTTGGCATGTTTTTTCTTTGTTTTTTTTTTAACAGTGAGCACCTGCCGAAAACCACCGTCATGGCAATATATGCGGCGTCTAAAATGAATAATGTTCACTGCCTCCCAAAACCGGCATTATAGTACCTATATCACTGAGTTTAGTATGAATTAACAATGTTGTATTATCGCTTCCTCTATGTCTGTAGCGCTTCTCTCAACGCTCTCATTCAAACGAAGAAAAGGTCTCCTGAGGTATTGCTGGCGACGAAGTGATGGTGACATAGTAATGAAGGGACGAATTTTCGATCCTATAAGTAGATCTCCGGTTCCAGGCTTTCTTGGGATCGCGCAAGTTTTCTCAACTTATTTCGTCTTCTTAATTAAGTTGGAGGTGGGTTGAATTCACGGCTGGACAAGCAGGTCCAGTGTACCATTAACTACAGCGTACCTGCTAAAAGACCTAAGTGGGGATAGTGATAGCGGGGTTTACCTTATTCCATCAAAAGTAGCGCTGTGCAAAAGGTAAATATTTACATTATGCACCAACACGATTAATTCAAGTTGCTACACAAATGATGCAAAACACAAAATTGAACGCAGTAGCCGAACCAGTCAAACCAAAGTACATACAATGCGTGTCACTTTAGGCGCGAAAAATTGCCTATCGTTTAGTTTATTCCACTTTGCAAGAGAGCGTGGAATAAAAAAGAACATATAAAAGAAGCTTTCCTTGTACGTACTAAGCTTGGCAGACGGAACATTTGCCTAGTGCCATACCCATATTGAAACATAAATTATTCTTGTTAAGTCATTAAACAGATGTATATAAACGCCCCCATAAATGATAATGTAACCTAAATCGCGAACGGTTTTTTCGGTTAGGATTAGCAGATTGACTATGCTGCTCTAGAAAGCCCTATTCCTAGTTATATATAATCGATGTCTGATTCACACAAATGGTATTTTATATGCTACACGCGCTTCTGAGGAAGATGCTTTTCTTCCCTCGCCTTTACACCACCGGATACACAGACACCACAACTTACAACACCTGCCACATGCTTTTCTGAAGGAAGATGATAAATAAATGCAGCTGAATTTCCCCACTGTCGGTGTTGTGCCATACCACGTGCTTATCATCGAGGCGACGAGAGCTCCAACTTCTCCGCGACGAATCAATAATTCGACACGAGAGGGGACTTCAAGAAGCACGCAGCCACCTCCGCGACGAATCAAGAATTCTACGCGGGTAACGTCATCACCCGCCCCGCCTGGTTCCTGCCGACGAGGAGTCGCCAAAAGGATTTAAAGGAGAACCAGCCCTTTGTGAAGAGAGAGAGAGAGTCGCCTCCAGCCGCCCAGTCGGTCTGATGTCCTCTTACAGCTACATGTACGCTATCATCCAGTATATGTGAATGTTGCATAACGTTTTTCGTTTCTTCTTCGTCTGCTAAAAGAGTCCGTGGCTTGTCCTCTACCCCGAGGTCACAACATCGGTCAGTTATATAATATACGTTGACAGAATGCGGGTTGTTACAGTGAATCAGCGTCGTCCATCGCTTATTTTACATTGAGGCACATGTCTACATCTTAACAGAAAGACGTCCAGTTAAGACGAATTTGAATTTGATTTGTGCCTTTATTCGGAGGCACTGAGATTGCTCGTTATCCTTTATTGTCACTCGGAGAGCTGATATGACGGTGAAATTCAGTGCCAGCGTCGTCGTCTTGGAAACGCTAGTCGTGAAGTTCCACATGTTTTTACACAGGGCAGAACACTAGCATCCCTCTGAGCTCATTCGTTGACCATTTCTTTTCATCAATCGCTGGTCACTGAACTGCAAACGGCAAATCCAGGGTCCCCATGTACCATCGTTGTATTCCGGATAACCGCTGGGGTCTATTGTAGTGTCCGCAGGAGGCACGATGGTTTTGTTGTAGACGGCCAACTTCTGCATCAACATGGCGATGAGCTGCACATAAAAATGTGAATAATCGTGAGATAGTGATGCCTTTTAATGCATCTATCACCATCCAATAAAGTTTTTCTATCCTTCCACCTGACATCATCTGTACAGACTCAAGCTTGCGCTTGGTCGTTCCTGAGAAAAGTCGTGAAGCTCACATGGATCGTTGGTGATGTAGAGGTAGTAACTGCGACTGTACAAAAAGTTGGAAACGGGGACACCTTGGCACTTGGCAGTCGCCTCGTTCCTCCAGCATCCCATGTGATTCAAAACGTCCCGATTGTAAATGCGTCTGAGAACGGCGGCGGCGCAAGACTGCCATAGCAGCATGTCCAGTATTCACAGGGGCGGTTCCTCCAATTCACTCGTAGCGTTGGTTAGAATTGGAAAGGTCTCCCACGAGCAGCTTGAACCCTCTGTAGCACAAGGCAGCGTTTGCCCTCGCTTGGTTTATGCTGAGTAAAATTTCCGTCCGTGGGGACGGTTTTCCGACATTTAGCGCTTCCCACATGTCGAAGCCGCCCAGCGAGCATAGATCGTTCACGTCGCGTTCCAGCGTACAGCGTGGAGAGATTTCAGGCAGCGCTTTTCTTGACTTGGATTTCTAGTGTAGTGTGTGCTCAAGGCAGCCAAGAAAAACGCGTATGTCCTGGCCATAATACACTTTCCAAGGATATTATTGCCCTCCTTTCCCATTCCAAAGCAACCCCCCCCCCCACTAGGGCAGGCAATGTGCGTGGTAGCTATAGCGCCTGTCCGAGAATAGGTCGCCATCGTGTAACCAATGGTGTCTGCAGCAGGAATTCGAGCTGAGATATGTTCACGTAGGATCCCGGTTTGAACTCTGTACTGCGCAACTACTTAATTGACAACGCATAACATTTGAAGAATATTATAGAACACGGCCTTGTTTTAAATTTAATGGCATTATGTAGGTTCTTTTCAGGTTACATTTAGTGTTTTATTCCTGTATATTTTTTAACTGTCGTACTTATATCTAATGACCGCCGGCGTATTTCCTGCATGTATCTGGGGCTTAACAAGCTGTTCGTGGGTCAATCGTTTGTTATTCAAAGAAGTTCAATGGAATGTAAAAGTATGAGCTCTAAAGGCACCACTAAAAGCCAACATCTGCAGTGGTATGTTCCAATTTCCGGTAAAAACACGAACGCGGTAACCCAATGAAAATACATTCCTCATATAGCACGTTGGTCGGGAAAAAAAGACACAAAACATATTATTCTTAAAAACGTGCTATGGCGAATCGTATCGACGACATAGATAGATATGCTGAAAACGGTTAAGTAGGCAAAGAATGCTAATCGCATTAACAAAACGGCAGAACCTATTTCACGATGAATGTCGAGGGTAGTGAGTTTAGCCTGGAATCAATATAGCGACACAACGTATTCCCACCGTCTAAACAACTTATTAGGCGCGAACTGCAGCGGGACTGCTCTTTCCCGTTTCCCTAAGCACATTTGGCGCCATCTAGCGGAGCCACCGCGGCGAAGCCTGCTCGTGGCCTCCGAAATGCATGACGTGCCGGTTTGCGCAAGCGCTGCGAAACGCGTCATGCGGCAGCCTGGCCCCACTCACGGTTCTTCCTGAACACGCTGCGCCAGGTGGTGGCGCTGGCGAGAAGTCTGCACGTGGCCTCCGAGACAAGAACCGTGGCGCACCAGAGCCTGAAAGCTCTGAGAACTGTTCCATCGCTTGCCGCACACTCATTGCCTCAGTGGTCGAAGTCAGCGAAAGGTTCATTTAAGAGTGGCATATACCCAGTGCACAGGTCCAACGTTTGATCACAAGGCTACTAATTATGCCAGTATAGCATTCAGTACAAGCAACATTTATTTGTAAATATTCCAGTATGGAAATGCGCACAGTGCAATTTTGCTTCAAAGGTAATGCTGGTCGTTGCCACATCAGCTCGGTTATACCGCACGGATGGCACTCGGCTAGAGAACCTGGTATTTATGACCTGCACATGTGTGGCCATACATAATTGAAGATATATATATATTTTTTTCTTTTTTTTAGGAGGGTACCCGTACAGTGGTAAAATAAAGGAAAAGGCATTAAAAAGAAAGAAAGAAAAAAGAAAGAAAAAGCGGAAAGAAAAAGGAACATGACAGGCGATTTGAACTCGCGACCATTGGATGTTGCCCGGAAAGATTGCTCAATCGGTTGATTCGTCAGGCCCCAGGTTACTTTGAAGCGCCATAGCTCCTGCTCCGAGCCTCATATTTACATGGAAACGGACTGATGGTGTCCGCGATAGTCGTTTTTTGGAAGCCATACTTTCTTGGAAAAATGGCCGCCCGAGGAGAAGAGCGAGCTCGAGCGGCTTTAGAGACTAGGCAAACTGCCTTAAAATATTTAGACTTGAGGGAAAGCTTCGTGTACAAACCGAAAAACACGTAAACTCTTGGTATACATCCATAACGTCATTACTCAAAGTGAGAGAAACACTGGACAACACAAACATTTCCTCAACAAACTAACAATTCAAATATTGCAAACTCATTACAAACCCTTCGTCTGCAAGAACCACTGGAAAATGCAAAGATTTCCACAATAGGCTAACAATCCACAAATTAAAAAAAAGATTTAAAACTCCTTGCGTCTAAGAAACACTGGACAGTACAAACATTTCCACAAAAAGCTAGCAATATAAAATATAAAGAGATATCATAATTTCTACTTTTTAATATTATAAACGAACTACCAAACCATATACAAAACTGAAAAACAAGAATGATACTCAAAGGGCAAATGTTGTAATAACAAAGCGGCAAAGTACAGATTTTGTGGGAGGGGATAAATTAAGGTCAGGGGATGTGACAGCTTGACTAAAGCTGGCGCATTATACAGTATACGTGTACTTGTTTACATTACAAGTATACATGTACTTGTTTATCTTTATTGGTTGCCAGTGTTTCACCGTCTAACAAATCTTATTGCTCAGCGCATGACGGCCCTGTATGCATCGGCAGTTCCCCGAATGCTATCGATGGGTCTATCCGCTGTCTGCTGTCACCAAACTTCGTGTAATCTGATTGCATGTATGAGTGGCGCGAATGGCGTAGTTATTCCTAGAAGGCACGTTGGCACCAGCCATTACTGTAGAATCCTTGATGGCTCAAGTAAAAGACCGACACGCTTAAGCCGCTGTTCGAATTTGGACGATCGCCGATCCTGTTCGCCGCTATTGCTGTGCTTTGAATGTAACTTGTTTTTGTGGGCACAACTTCACCCAATAGAACGTTAGTTTCGTCAGTCACAGTTTTACCGCTGGATTATGCACTACTACGTGACATCTGGTGGAGACGCTAGTGCGTTCATGTATTGAATGCCCACGCAGAGACGTGATTCGAGCCCGAGTCACGAAGACAACACCAACTTCGCCAAGGACCAGCGAGCTAGACGCAGGCCGCAAGGATTTCCCAGGCAGCACGGACTTTTGCACGAGAAGACCAGGAAGCGCGCGGCCACAACATCAGCTACGACAGCCCCAATGTCGGGAACGCAGATCGTGCTGCAGCAGCCCAGAGAGCTGCCGACGTTCCGCGGTTAAACATTCGAGGAGCCTGAAAGCTGTCTGGAGGCAGACGAAAGGGTCGCCGAATTTAACAACTGGGACAGCGACGACAAGCTGCGTCATGAGTTTTTCGCATCGGAATACTACGCTAGGACGTGGTTCAAGAAAGGAGAAGCCACCTTAACTGCGTGGGACCTGTTCCGAAGCGGCTTCCTGCAGGCATTCACCAGCGACGTGTGCAAAGAGTGAGCCCAAGCTCTAATAAGAACCCAAGTGTAGCTGCCGAATGAGACCATCGCGATCGTCCCGGAAGAGGTGACCCGTCTTTTCCGGCACGTCACCCCAGAAATGTTGGAGGAGAAAAGAGTCCGCTTCTTGATGCGAGGCATCAAGCAAGAACTTTTCGCCGGACTGAACCGCCACCCGCCGAAGACTGAAGCAAAGGCGATTGAGGAAACTCTGGAAGGTCACTACCATGTGACTGGCAAGAACACAGCAGAAATGTGAATGGCAAAACTAACTCTTTATTAGGCGAACCTGTGCCCTCAAAAAGAGGCTACGCTCCAACAACAACGATAAGGGCTAACACAGTCGGCGATCGTCAAAAACCTGATTTGCAGCTCAAGCGTCTCGGCTTTTATGCATAGGTCAACCGACGTTTGAAAAGTGTGTCTTTCAGAAACTACTACACAATTCGCGTCGCGTATACAATCAATCAGACTACAGAAGCTTCAATGATAACAGACAACGCATAGAATCATCGATAACGTTCCAGTAAGGTTGAATCATGCACGCGCGCCTTGCGCTGAGCAATAACATTTGGTAGACGGTGAAACGAGTGACTTGATCAAAGATTAAGTAAACATGTCAATACCCCGCTTTTAAAAAAACTCAGTGCCCTTCCACTCTGTCAAGAAAGATGACCAGGGAAGCTATGTGGGTCCCTTAATGGCGAAATGCACCTCCGCCGTGGATCGGCCCGGTATTGCACTATCTTCGGGATCAGCGCACGTATGGGGAGTGCTTAATACCTGCATCATCACCACCGCGCGTCGCCCGGGCACGGCACTCTCTTTGGGATGGGTTCATGTATGGGGAGTGCTTAACATCTGCTTCACTTCCGCCCCTGGTCGCTCCGGTATTGTACTATATTTAGGATAGGTTCACGTATGACGAGTGTTCAGCGCCAGGGTCACCTCCCCCGCGGGTTGGCCTGGCATGCCACTAACTACGCAAATTTTTTTTCTGCAGTTGGGAAAGCAGCCCTTCACAGCTTCGCTGAAAACGCATCGTCCCGATGCTGCAAACAAACACAAAAGCCAACAAGAAAACACCCGTAATAAAGATACAGCTAAATATCAAAGTTCTTTTGCGAGCGTAAAAGGGGTTAAGACGCACTACGTGGTGACCCGTCTTTTCCGGCACGCCACCCCAGAAATGTTGGAGGAGAAAAGAGTCCGCTTCCTGATGCGAGGCATCAAGCAAGAACTTTTCGCCGGACTAAACCGCCAACCGCCGACGACTGAAGCAAAGGCGATTGAAGAAACTCTGGAAAGGCACTACCATGTGACTGGCAAGAACACAGCAGAACTGTGAATGGCAAAACTAACTCTTTATTGGGCGAACCTGTGCCCTCAAAAAGAGGCTACGGAATTTCTTTTCTGCAGTTTGGAAAGCAGCCCTTCACAGCTTCGCTGTAAAAGCATCGTCCCAATGCTGAAAAAAAAAACACCCGTAGAGCACCCTTAGTAAAGATACAGATCGTGCGCGGCGCCGCTGTGATTGCAAAATTCCGTCATGCACGACCTCATAGACCGATGCGCCAAAACGTCGGATGATCTTGTACGGTCCTAAATTGCGTCGCAATAGTTTCTCGTTGAGTCCTCGTCGGCGTATCGCTGTCAAAAACCAAACACAGTCGCCAGGCTGGTAATCCACGTAGCATCGTCGAAGATTGTAGTGCTGGGTTTTGGTCCTCTGCTGGTTCCTGATGCGTAGGCTGGTGAACTGCCGGGGTTCTTCGGCGCTGTGTAGATAGGCGCTGGAGAATGGTGGCCGACTGTCTTATGATCATGCAGGGTGTGCAGGACTTCTGACCGTAGTGCTACAGGCACAACTAGAAGTTAGTTTGTGCGAGCTGGCGAAACGCTATTCAGCGGGATGTCATTTACTAAGAAAAACGACAAAAATGCGTGCCTAAACACCATTGGGTCGAAGTCAGTCTTGCATTGCAAATACTCAGCAAGACTGCTGAGATATGGCTCCGTTCGCTGCTGCTCGGCAAAGTCGCCTGCACTTATAGTACCTAAAAAGGCTTCTTCATCTTTCTCAACTCGGGGCGGTGGGTCTACAGGAGCGCAAGACAGACAGTCTGTAGCAGAGCGTTTTCTTCAGGACTTGTAGATTAGAGCAATGTATTCTTGCAGTCTGAGGCTCCAGCGCGCCAGGCATCCTGAAGGGTCCTTTAAATTGGCTAGCCAACACAACGCATGACGGCCGCTGAAGACTGAACGGCCTGCCATAGAGGTAAGCGCGGAATTTTGCTGTAGCCCAAATGATGGCAAAGCATTCCTTTTCGGCTGTAGAATAATTGCCTTCCGCTCTTGGCTGTGACCGGCTAGCGTAAGCTTTAACCTGTTCAAGTCTGTCTTTCCTCTGCACTAGGAAGATATGGAGGCCTAGGCTACTGGCGTCAGTGTGGATTTCTCTTTTGTCGCCCTAATCGAAATGCGCAAGTACCGGTGGAGACTGCATGCCTCGTTTGAGTTGTTGAAATACGTCGGCCTGCTGCCTCTCCTACTTGAGCTCGACATGACATTTAGTTCGTTGTTCCAGAGGCTCAGCGAGGCATGAAAAGTCATTGACAAAGCGCCTGTAGTGGGCACACATGCCAAGAAGTTTACGCACTGTCTTCTTGTCAGTGGACAGCTAGAACTTTGCGATGGAAGCTGTCTTCTGCGGGTCGGGGCGGACTCCAGATTTGCAAATGAGGTGGCCCAAGAGTAGAAGCTCGCCGTAAGTGTAGTAGCACTTTTGTGGCTTCAGAGTCATCCCTCATGTCCTGATTGGCTCTAGTACTGTCCCAAGCCGCCTAAGGTGATATTCGAAATTACCCTTGAACACGACGACGTCATCCAACTAAACAAGACAGGCCTGCCACTTCAATCCTGCTGACACCGTATCCATCACGTGCTGGAATGTTGCAGGCGCCAAGCACAATCCGAATGGGATCACCTAGAGCTCTTAGAGGCCTTCTGGCGTGATGGAGGCGGTCTTTTGCTATCCGTGTCGTCGACTTCTATTTACCGGTAAGCATTCTTGATATCCATTGATGAGAAGTATTTAGCGTTGCAGAGCCGATCCGATGTGTTGCCTATCCGTGTGGGAGGGTATAAGTCTTTCTTCGTGATCGTGTTCAGTCGCCAATAATTGACGCATAAACGTAGGGTTCTGTGTTTTTCCGTCATCAAGACTACAAGAGATTTCCACGGGCTTTTCGACGGCTGGATGATGTTGTCGCGCAGCATTCTGTCGACTTGTTGCCTTATATATTCACGTTCTCTCATGAAAACTCGGCAAGGGCTCTATCACAGTGGTTGAGCTCACGCTGGTTATTATGTGATGCTTTGCAACTGGTTTTTGCCGAATCCTCGATGACATCGAATAGCAGTCTTTGTATCGTCGGAGAATACTTCTGAGCTGCTGCTGCTCACTCATGGGGTGGCTTGTATTTCTGTCGAAGCCTGGTTCGGGAACAATGATCACTGGGCTAGATGCTTTAGAATCTGAAAAAAAAAGCAAGCGCGTTGCTGGTTTCCACACTTTCCTTGATGTATGCGATCGTAGTGCCTTTGTTGATGTGCTTGAATTCCTGGCTGAAGTGTGTCACCATCACTTTCGCTTTCCCTCCGTGCAATCGAGCGATCCCTCTTGCGACGCATATTTCACGGTCGAGCAGTAGGCATTCGTCGCCCTCGATGACACCTTGTACGTCTGCGGGTGTTTCGGAGCCGACGGAAATGACAATGCTGCAGAGAGGCAGGATGGTGAGTTGATGTTCCAGCACACAGAAGGCACAGTGACTACGAGAGTTCTCCAGCGCTATCGCTTGATCTTCTGATGGCGTTATCGTGTTTAACTTAAGGTCGATGATTGCGCCGTGCTGGTTCAGGAAGTTCATGCACAGAATGACGTGTTGTCAACACTGTTGGAGGATAATGAAGGTGGCAGGGTAGAGCTTTGAGAATCTTCGCCCAAATGCTCTGACATCTTGCATTGGAAAGAACATGGTAAACATAGTCCTTAATCCGTTTATCACAAACGCGGCCGACAACCTTTTCCCCGACACAAAGTTTGGCTTCAGGTGCCACCTGTCGACGCAGGACATCATGCTCCAATTGCCGAACCATATCCTGGAGCCGCGCTCTCTGCGAGGCACCAGGTCGTCCTGTATCTTGATGTCAGCAATGCGTTCGACGGTGTATCGCATGCCGCCATCACAGCCAATATAAAATCCATCAACCGGGTTCGCGCGCACACTACTTTGTCCAGGCGTTTCTAACCAACCGTACAGAAGAACTGAGCCTCAGCGAGCTTACCAGTGATTGCATTTCACTCGGAACGCGGGATACCCTTCAAGTGGCTGTGCTTTCCCCATTCCTCTTTAACCTATGCTCCAGCTTCCTACGAAACTGGTATCCCATGCCCAATATCTCCCACTCCCTCTACGTGTACGATGTCACCTACTGGGCCTGCAAACGGTGCGGTGGGTACATTTACACTGCCCTGCAGGAGGTCATTCACTCCGTACAGTCACATGTTCAGGTCATGGGGCTCACGTGCTCACTAGTAAATCCGAGTTTATCTTAATTAACAAAAAAGTCAAACGCTCTGTTCCGCCTTCTCTACCGCATGTCACCCGTGCTATTCGCCTTAACTGCGTCAGCATTTCTAGGATGCATACAATCGGCATATAAGGAATGTTGCTGGAAAAAACACGCCTAATGGGGTACCCATCATCAAGCTGAAATCGGCGGCGGAACAGATGGCACGCCTCATTTGTAGCATCGCTATCCACAAACACGGGGATAAGGAGAAATATATTCCTAAGCTGATCCAGGCATTTATTTTCATGGGGATCACATACTTGCTTCCTTATCCGCATCTTCGTCACACAGATGAGACCAAGCTGGGTTCCGTCATCTACCAAGCCTCCAAGACGGTGCTTGGCTTCCCTCTGTATACAAGCATCCAGCAGCTCCTCCACCTGGTTGTTCATAACACGGTATATCACCTCATATAAGCCCACTTAACAGCGCATTAACACAGTTTCACGCTTACGACGACAGCCAGATGTGTGCTTGCCAAAGTTGGCCTACAGATTAGTTCTACTCACACAAGAAGTGCGTCACCTCCACCTTTGGTGAGGGCCAAGTTCTATGCCAAATCACTCCCTAGTGGCAAGCTCGCAGGGATTCATAATGGCAGGTGTGTTGAGCGTTTCCTACAACGGCCGCCCAGGTGTCCTTTACGCGCACGCGGCTCGATATCCTCCCTCTCCCAGCCGCTCGCACTTTACAATCTTCGCGGTGACCGGCTTCGGGGAAATCGCTACCTCAGCGACCATCAAGACACCCAAACCATAGGCTGCTGAAGAAGCAGCGATCGTTCTCGCCATGCTAAACGCGGGCATCCGTGTATTGGTCAGCAACCCTGAGCAGGCAATCAGTAACTTCCTTCGGGGCAGAGTGCCTTCATCGACCCGGCATCTACTTCCTCCACTCTGTTCCTTCAAGGACCGCGATCCCATCGAAATGTGGGGGGGGGGGGGGGGGTTCTGGGTCACGCGGAAAATCCGGGGAACGAGGCAGCCCACCTTACTGCTCAAGGTTTCGTTAAGTGAGCGGTAGGGCCCTTCAACCGCGATATGCCCACCGAGGTCATCACCACATATCCTAGCATCACGATACATCATAGCATCAGTAGGCTACTTTAGCCCCTCCTCACTCGCGTCTAACCCGTGAGCCTGTCTGCCGTCAGCTACAAACAGGCTCTTTCTTTAATCCTTTCATATTCTGCCTTATGTATCCGCACTGTTATGATTGCCGCCCCTCGTGCAATGTGCCCACCGCTTTCGCCTACGTGCTATGCCTATGCAGGGCCTCCTCTCCTCCCTCTCAGCTCTTACCATCTCTATCACCGGAAGTGTGGCACCGCGTCCAGCGATCCAGGCTGCAACCATCCTACACGCCCAGGTTCAGTCGGCCTGGCACTTAATGGCCCACGTGCCCAGTTCTGCCTTTGACGGACAAAGTTGTTCTCTTTCTCTTCACGCGTAATTGATACTATTGTGCCCTGCTTACCGGACCCTGTGGACTGCCTCCTAATCTTGGACACCCCGAGACGTGCAGAAGAATGCCGCGGGCGCACTCGCCGCTTCACTTCGGCAGACCAGAATTGCCAAACAGCAGAACGTCATAACGGAAATCCTACATTTTTCTCGCGGGCTGCCTCGTGCGGCTGTCAGTATTGAACCGCCCACCTGGGCTTGCTTGAAAACTGGTGCTCTTCTTAGGTACGATGAACCATACCGTATTATGGAGTGAACTTCTCCCGTGAACCATTTCATTGAGGCGCTCCTACCGCAATTTAACATAGGATCTGGCAGCCTCGTCATCGTCCACGTCTTGCTGTTTTAGCCGCATCATGATACTGCGATACCGCCATCGTACCAAGTCGCCAGGATGACTCCTTTTTCACTGTGCGCCTGTGTAGTGAAGCCGAAGAACGGCTATGCAAACACAGTATCGTTGAGAAAGCATAGTGTGCCGCAGAGGCTGGTGTTTGCATACTGCGCTTACCGTAGCACGTCAACCTGTTAAACCGTAATGCTCGACCTGCCATCGCCTCCACGTCTAATAACCTCAATGGTTATGAAAATAAAATTTCTTTTCACATACTTCGTCACAGCATAAGCTTATTGCACAATATTTAGGGAATAATTCATAATATTTTTTGTCCGATCGTGCTCTGCCGGCTCTGCATTGGAGGCCCGCTAGGAGTGTGAAACCTTATTTTGTTTTCAGTGTCACTTTCCACCTAAAATTATGAAACGTCGGAAACAATCAGGCCCAAACAATGAAACGTTCCTTTTCTTCGAGCGCTTCCTAACCTTACGTGAGGCCTCCTTACAGCGAAGGACCGATGGAGGAAGCAAGCGTACTCTGAAAGCTCCCTTCACCCGTCCTCGCGTAAGGAGCGGTTGCCGCATTCCTGGGTTTGAGATTATATCTTAAAATCTTCACGCGAACACCATTATTCTATAAGAGAAATGTTGTATCGTCGCACAATGTTTAAATTGAAGAGCTAATATAGAGAAGCATGGACGCTTTCTTCTAGTTTTGTTCACTAAAGTTAAAAAAAGTACCGCATTACAATGCAAAACTTGATGTGCTCCATCAACGCTGGCACGCCGGCGTCGCGCAACGCCTAGCAACGCCTAGCGACGCTTTCATGCCACACGCGTGACTGAAACGAACATGCCTGGCAAGACGTACCGTGCTCGCGCTTCTCCGCAAGTGGGCGACAGCGCGCATGCGCAAGCAAACGTTACGTGGTTAAGCAGTGAGGTGAAGCGCTCGTTCAGGGCCAGGAGCGGCGTAAGGACGCATGAAGGTAGCTTTGGAGCAACCTTATGCTGAGGAAGCACCAAGGAAGCCTTCACCGAGGGGCGCTCAGTAAGGAAGCTTTCAGAGTGACTAAGGTAGCCTCACCGCAATGAAGGCTTCCTTACTGAGGTAAGGAAGATTTCATTGTTTGTCCCTTAGGGTACATAGATTTTTTAAATTGTGATACAGCATGCAGTAATCTTCCCCATTGAAGTAGACATGCTCTTTTGTATTCTATTCTGTGAATTCCGGCTATTCATGAGAACAAGACAGTGAGCTCCTGCTGACGCCTCTGCGTCGTGTGGGGGCCTCCTATTCTTACGCCATGGCGCGGGCAACGTGGTGGACTTCATCGAAGTCCCTTGTCTTCGATGTCTTTGTACCTCGGAGCCTGTTCCCAAGACCGTAGCCAACGCGACGGCTTGAATAGCTGGCCTCTCTCAGGTTCATTGCGTTCCGCGCATGGGAGGCCTAAACTTCCAAGTTACTGTCAATAGCATAGCTTGCATGACTCTGATTGTCGATGCTGTCTGCCTTATCATTGGTGGTGAACGCGTCCTTCTCGTTCCTGTTGGCCCACAAGTGACGAACATCCCCTGCCTTTCTTGCTGTCCTTCCTCCTCACGAACGTCATACTCCAGGCACTCTCACCGTGTGGCAAGGCGATATCTGTCAACGCTAGTCTCATGACCTGACCGGCACCAGATTCGTTCGAATGTAGATGAGCACCACTCACTCTCTGTCCATCTACCTGAGGACGTCTGCTCACCGGAAACATTCGACTACCACGGCATACAACGTCTGTGTCGTAGCTGCGACTCCACCGGTCCCCAACTTCCACAGTGCACATCACCGTTCTGTGGCCACTGTGGTGTTCACGGCCATGAAAATGACGGATATGTGACGTGGCGGAGATGGCCCCGCCTATGTCCGGTCCCGCTGCGGCATTTCCAGTGGACGATGCTGACGGGGCCTTTCCCACTCTGCCGCCAGCATGTGATTCCGTCGCGGCTTCGCCTGACACGACACACAGAGCAAATTCGTATCCATACTTCTATAGGTATCCATACTTCTCCAAACAACATTACAAATACTTGCTATGGATAATCTTAGTCCCATCCAGATCATGTTGCTGTAACGTTGAAAGGATGTCGCAGCTGGGCATAAGTGACCTCGAATAAATGTTAATTTTAGGGATGAAAGAGTTCCATAGCGCAATCAATGAATCTTTCTTGTTCCCGCATTAACGAGCTGCATAGCTGCAAGTGTCATGGCATATATACTATCAAGTACAAATGAAGTCCGAACGGTAGAGCATGTAGCCGAATCATAACTGAAAGCACAGCGTGGGGGCGTCGGCCACCCATCACTGCACACATACATGCACGCGCGTGTGGCTTCAACGCGGAATACGGAGATGGTTGTCCTAGCTCTTTTACGTCAACTGTATAATGCTCGAAACTAGTATTCTCACTCCGCCATTGCAGTGCCATTCCTGCCTGTCATTACTTTTAAGGTGGCTAGCACTGTTGTTGCTCCTCCAATGCAATATATTTTTGGTGCTATTCAAATTAAGATTATACACTGACTGCTTTGATGTGGTAACAAAAGCAAAGTAACGCACGTTAAGAATCTGGGTATATGCCAGCTATATCCTGCAATAGATGCGGCGATGGTGCTAGCCACTCCAACAGTGCACTGCCAGGTGGGAATGGCACTGCCGCGGAGAGATGAAAAAACAGCTTCCGGCCAAAACAACGGGTGGCGTTTATCCCAGTAGGGCGAGCAGTGCTGCACTCAAGGCAATAATTATATTCCCACGCACGTGAACACTGACTGGCCGACGACATGGTCTGTACCTTTAGCTATGTTTTGGGCACACCGTCCACTGTTCGCATTTCATTTGTCCTCGATGGTGCATGTGCTGAGGCACACTAAGGCCGCCTCTATCTCCATTTTAGGCAAGTAGCTTCTGACCTTATTTGAAATGTTTTGATAACGTGTAAACACTGCCAATGCTAACGCACTAAATATACCAAGTTTATATATCTTGCATCAAATGCATACCATATCACTTGGAAGGTCTTATAAAACGTGTTAAGCAGATATAAAATGAAGCAAAGGCCCAGTATGCATCAGTCGTCGCACACGAGGCCTTCGAGTACCACTCAAGTGCTGTACTATGAAAATCGTGCTGCCATCTATAGACCTCACACTCTGCCCAGGCGGCGCTGTGGAAAAACCCGTCACCAGCGCCCCCATCGCAGACTTGGCGCGAACTGAGTAGTGCAAAAAGAGCTGTCCGCAAGCGAAGGTGCATAGGCCACAATGGACCCTCCGCTTTCGGTTGTGTTGAGCCCGAGTTCCTAAATATCAAGGACCTGCAAAGCTTCTTCCGCCCATCCACGCTTCGGAAAGAGAGGAAGCTCAGCAGGCCGAAGTACGTGTAGGATATAAAAGAAGCCTCTGGTGTTATTTCGGCGTGCTGCAACTCGCAAGTACAGAGAGCATAAGGTTTGTTTATAGGTATATCAGTATAAAAATCTAAGCATATAAAATTGGTTCATATTGAAAATCTCCTGAACGCAAGACTTAAGTATCTCCTACATTTTTATACATTTTCTTGTAATGTTTTTTCTCACAAATATATACAGAGATCCTTTCATAGTATTTTTCAGGGTAGCAAAGAGGAAACATTTTCCAAGGCAGCAAACAGCGTGCGAACATAACGAAAGTAAGCTTCTGACGGTGCCTACGCGCCGCATCTTTATTTGTCACAGGAGCTACAACCTGAACTTTTGTCACAGGAGCTACAACAGCTTTGAACTTTTCGCAGACGCTTCAATTCAACAAGCGCGCTCAAATAAATGTAAATAAATGCGACATCTTTTTCTTTACACACGTGAGTTACTTCGCTATTACTCATTCAGTGCTCCTACAACAACTTTATTGCTCACATTTGAAAAACGCAGGCTCAGCACATTGCGAAACGTGCTTGTTGTATCGGCGCAGGTCATACAAAATACCGTAACAAGAAATGAGCTTGCGATACAACGATGTTCTAGAACAGGATTTTGAATTCATAAACGAACCAAAGTCTTTGGTTAAACTGACCTGCCAAATCTCCCTGTTCCACTTCTTGAGTCAAGCGGAGGCGGACGCCTGTTAAAAGGTGGAAATATCGATGGCACATACGCAGGATGGTTCGCAACGCTGTTTTTTTTTTGTTACGAACTAAGTGGCGGCTGCAGATTCTTGAGTTTTCGTTTGGTTACCGCGGTGCTCCGTCAGAGCTACGCAACACAATTACAACAGAACAATATTGTCGCACTTTCTCATACGAGCCGCTGTGCTGTGGGGAATGCAAGTAACTCCATCACCCAACAGGTCGAACGGCCCGTATCCAGCGCTCTCGCCTTTCCCCTTCATCCGACCGCGATGGAAATCGGTAAAACTGAACATTGCTATTCAGTCCTTCACGTTCATGGCAATTTACAACACAACAGTAGCGTCAATTGCGGCGTTTCTTCGTTGCTCGCGGAGCTATCGAGGTTGCCGTCGTTTCTGCCATCAGTCTCACGGGTGAGTCAGCAAGCGCTTTATGGCAGTTTGGCGGCGCGCCCGACTAGCGGAGAACTTGATAGCTCTCTGTCTGGGTGTTAAATGCGCAAAACACTCGCAATATGGACCAAAATCTAGTTAAATCATTGTTTCGCAGTCGCTAGCTCCATAGGCAATTTAGCAGGGGAGTCGTGCTTCGCACTACTCAATTACTGCCTCTTCGCACCGGCAGAGGGCGCTACGTGTCTTGCAAAACACCAGAGTCTGACGTCTATAGACAGCCTTTCACTAATTCTCCATGTACAAGGGGTCTGGACGAACCGCGGCTGGGGGTAGGTTCTGAATAGCCCTTTTTAATTCCCGTAATTCAGTCGTTTCTTACGTAGGGAATTGAAATTATTTAGAAAGATTGTACACAAAAGAATTAAGGAATGCACCCTATGAACACACGTCTCTCCGTTTCAAAATCTAAAGTGATCGCATGACAGCCTGCAGGCTGACTCCATTAATCACTATACAGAGCTGCGATCAGGATGGCTACGACCGACTCTCAAGCACAACCTACGCAGTGTTTCACCAAGGTACGCTACATTTGCTTAGACGTCTGCTTCATTACTATCATTGCTAAGCTGTGAGGCAGAACAACTCAAACAATGACAGATCAAAATTTCAAACAGCTGATTCTATTCCAAAGAAACATTAGCGCCAAACCCACTCAAGCATTGTTGCTAAAGAGAAAGTATCCCAAGAGTCAACAGTGACTTAGACGACCATCTATTGTCGGTGGTGTGTTATACAGCGTGAGATCAGACTTGAAGAAAACCGAGAAAGTATAAACCCAAGTGCCGTACCATCACTGCATCATGGTTCAGTCAACAATTGCGATAAACACATACAGGACCGTATGCGGAAGAAATACAGGTCTGCCTCTAAGCAAGTTAAGCATGACGCGTCTTCTTATCGAAGAAAAACGGAAGGAGTGGCCCGAGCCCTCTTTGCACTATGTAATGGTACATGGAGAGTAAAGAAAAGAATGCACAGTTCGTGTTATGGTGGCTCCGAGCCCTCCTGAAATAGAAGTTGATTGAAAATAATCGTGCTCTGTTGTCTGCTCTGAGAAATTTGCCCGCTGCTGCTTCCTGTGCAACAAAACATATCCAGAAGGACTTTTTCAAAAACTTGGGAGATGCTTAAGCTTTGCCATTAGGAGCAGAACATGACAGCATACGAGGGTCCCTGACTGCTTCTCACGGTTGCCGGCAACTGCATTTTATGTAACCGTAATCTTTACCGGCAAAGAGAGCGTCTCAAGGCACTCGACGGAGCAGATGTGCCTCACATTGGCTCCAGCGAAACCCGATTTACACCCGTTCCAATGACTGCAGGACAACAACAAAGATATCGATTGGACTCTACTCAACGAGATTTACACCCGGATATCCTATTCAAACCGGTAGGCAAATTTTTTCGCCTTAATATTTAAGTTTGAGGATTTGAAGCGGGAGCAGCTGAGTCGGGTCACAAACGCGGGAAGAACGCTCACAGAAACGCACAGCCAGCGGCTGAGCGAAACAAACTCGACCGCACTCCGCAATGCCGGCACGTCTAGGGGACAAACGCATAAAACACGCACTAAGAAACCTCCTCCTTAAGTGCCTAGCCAGAGTCATATATTCAAGGAGCGGAGGCCCCCATAATTTCCCTCTCGCGCCCGCTCTTACTCGCGCCTCTGCACAACCGACTGGCGATCCTTCAAATGAACGTCTCGTCTTTGAAACGGGGCGGGGTCAAATCGTCACCTAGCATGCTTCAGTTACTCACATACATTATCAATGCTTCTCCTTCTAGCATTCTTGTATACATCTCATAACTCTTGTCTGTCTATCTTTTACCGCTACGTACGCCTGTAATGATTCCTGTAGTGTGTCTCTTCCCTTCTCTTTTTCCACCAGTACTCTAAAGGTGTAGATGGATGGATGGATGCATGTTTTGAGCATCCCCTTTGGAAAGGGGTGGTGGGTTGTGCCACCAAGCTATTGCTATTGTGCTGCATAATGTCCTACCTAGGTAAAAAAAGGAAAACAGAAGCGCGTGATGAATTCTCATAACCAAATTTTCTGACACCCTATTGTGAACTTTGTATTGGTACGTCTCCGTTTTTTTGTCGTTTCTCTACTTTTCTTCCACCAACCTTCCAATTGGCTCTCACTAATCTCTACTGCGGACATGTTTACTTTCCCGCTGCTTTCGCTGAACCCAAACACTTCAAGGAGTCCAGTGGTACCTAAATCGACCGCTGGGCAGATACCTTCACATTCTAATAAAATATGCTCCATCATTTCCCTAGCTTTACCGCAGCATGCACATGCTTCTTCTTCCTTCTTATATCTCACTTTATAGGTGCGTGTTCTGACGCATCCTGATCTCACTTCGAAAAATAATAAACTTCCCTTTGATTTGTCATAAATTGTTTCCTTCCTGATTTCGTTTTCTTCCTCTTTTTTCCTATTCTTCTTCTGAACTCATGGCAGCTTTCTTTTCCATTGCCGCCACCCATGAGATTACTTCAGCCTCTTTGACTTGCCGCTTGATGTTTTTTGTTGCTGTGTTGCTCACCCTACAGGCCGCATACTTGCTGGTAAGCTTTCTAGTTCTTTTCTTCCACTGTGAATCAATGTTTTTTCTGTACAAACAAGCCAACACTCTCCTACTGTGAGCTTCCCTCACTTCAAAACGTCTAGCCCATATCACCCTGCATAGCTTCATTTGTAGTCTTCCAGTGAGCTCCCAATGCGAGGTGAACCACTGACGTTTGGTTCCCGTCGAGTCCTGATTGTACAACTGATTTAAAGGAAACAACTGCATTTCCAAAAGTAAGTCCTTGAGCCATTACACCTTTCCACATACTCCGGAGCACCTAGTACCTATTGTATCCCCATAGCGCTCTGTGCTTCATTATTGCTGCATTTCTCTTCCCCTTACTGTTATTTTTTCCTGTGTTTCCGTATATCTATTGCCTTCGTTTATCCATATACCAATATATTTAGATGATTTTGCGCGAGGTATTTCCTGGCCCAGTATTGCCACTGTCTGTTCACTGTTTTCATTGAATAACATAACGACTGATTTTCTAACGCTAAATTTCAAACCTAAATACTTGCCTTCCTGTCCATAGATATTAGCCAGAGGTTGCAAATCACTTTGCTTGTTAGCTAGCAACACAGAGTCATCCGTATAAAATAAACCCGGAGGGTGCTAGTTCTACTAGTGTCTACTAGTGTAGCCATGTGTTTGTAGGAAATAATAAACCAGATATTAGGTCTGTCGCCCTCTCCATCATCGCCATGTACTTTATAAACAGCAGTGGCGATAAAGGGTACTCCTGCCTGGGTCCCTTGTTGATATTAACTTTCTCCTCGCTCTTCATCACTTCCCATTCAACGCAAACGGTATGTTCTAGATAAATCTCTCTCAAAAGCTGTAGACAACCGTCGCCTAAGCCTTCACCTTACAGAATATGCCACAAAATGTAGCGGTCTACGTTGTCACACGGTCCTGTAATGTCTAAAAAGGGCACATATGACGGGCTGCTTTCAACTTTTGATATTTGAATACACTCAGTAAGAGCAAATAAGTTATCAGCTAAACGCCTACCTATTCTGAAGTCACTCTGAAGTTTTCCCAAGATGCCTTTATTCTCTGCCCATGCTTGCAGCTTTAATTTGATTGCCTGCATTGCTAACCTGTATATTACCGATGTAATGGTCAATGGTCTACACGAGAGAATTCTATCTTTCTCCCCCTTACGTTTATAAATGAAATTCATTCTACTTCCATGTTGTGGCACTTCCGAGCACGCTACTGAAAACGGACAGCAAATTTATCTTTGTTGTACAGGCGTGAGTTTTAGTTGCTGGGCGATAGCGCATCTACCATGTCTGCGCGAGACGTATATCTGTGAAACTGAAAGCTCCTTCTCGATCTTGACATGGCAAATTATGTTCATCTGCTGGCGTGGCGTAGTGGAAAAGTACCGGGCTTGGCATCTTTTTTTATTGCACCAAAGCAATAAAATACCCGCCGACTGTCGGGTATTCTTCTATCCCTTAAAGGTTTTTTTTTTCCACTGCTTTCACCAGAGCTTACTTACTTTTTGCTTCTAGTTTATTAATCAGCCTAACGGGAACCTGGTTAATACCTGTCGCTGTGCGCTTAGGAATTTTCTCTTCGGCTTTCTTCCAGTTGAAATTCGTCAACACCAGCTCCTTTTTCTATCTGGTTCTATTTCATGCTCTCGCAGATGGCGCTTACCTCCGCGTGGAGGCGAGCGCCCTCTGGTGGTGCTGCAATAAAGGGACCGAGCGCCGCTCTGTGACTGATGGAAGCACGGTGCGCCGCGCTATGATTGGAAAAGAATTTTCGCTTACGGTCAACGCATGAACAACACCGCCGATGTCGGATTTTCTGCGCCACATGGCCCTTAAATCTATTGTTTTGGTAACGAATTTGTGGGCTACTAGATTTGTATGAAGGTGTGAAAATAAGAATTCACCAAATAAAGAGACTTCCCTATAGCGAAACCCAGTACCCAGTGTCCAGTGCAGCGCCGGATTATGGGCGCAGTGCCGCGCGCTGGATGCTGGGGCTCTGGGCATGCGCGGCGCACTTGGCGGCGCTGGCTACTGGTGCGAAAAACAGCTCTAGGGCGTTAAATACGGGGTGCCTCGACACCGTATGTATTTTTTGAATACAGAAAGCAACAGAGGGCGCTTTAGTGCAAAAAAAAAAAAGAAAGATCCCGAGCCCGGTAGTTTTCCACTACGCCACGCCAGCAGATGAAAATAATTTGCCATGTCAAGATCGAGAAGCTGTTCTAGTTTCACAGATATACGTCTCCCACAGACATGGTAGATGCGCTATCACCCAGCAACTAAAGCTCACGCCTGTACCACAAAGATAAATTTGTTGTCCGTTTTCAGTAGCATGCTCGGAAGTGCCACAACATCGATTTTCACTTGCGATTGGTATTTTAACTTCGAAAAAAGTCCTAAAAGGGACGCTGTGTGGGCTGTAACTACCCATTTCGATAGCCGTTTCTTGTTCATCACGCGAGGGATATGCCACATTTTCTTTGTTTAGTGATGCCTTTCAGTCGACACGTCCGCCTAGTCATAAATCTTCGCCAGAGAAGCGCAGGCTTGTGCTGGGAGCCTTCGGCGACAGCACATATACCTCTGTTTATGACGCGTCACATCGGCGCTCATCGCTTCTTGTGCCTGCACTGTAGATATAAAAAAATGGTTTATTTAACAACGCCTGCGCGAAAGCTGAAATATAGGGTTATTTATCCTCGTTAGACTTCTTGATTCCTGAGCCTAGACACGCCGATAGTATGCAGACGGACTCGTCAGAGGCGCTAGCGCTAAGCTTCGCTGGGGACCGATCTCGGCGCGTGTAGCTGGCAAAAGCTAAAATGCGTGTATTTGAACCTCAGAACTTTTTTAGTACAATAAGGAAAGAGGAAGCGCACGAATCGCCTCACCTTCGTTATCGGTGCGATAATATCGATCAGCGGTAGGCTTCGAACTCGGGGTCCGTTCGAGCGCATCTGAACGACTTCTGGATTTTATGTCCATTCCACAACAGTGCGACAACGGCGACAACTCCCAGTCATATGTTACGCGCCAAGTGCTAAAAAACGCGGCGTCCTCTGCGTTTGCGTGGTTTCGTTCAAACATTTTGCTATCCGCCCAGTCAAAAGAGAAAATGCAAAAAGCCAAAGTGATCTTCAGTGTCAAATGCGCATGAATAAACAACGCAGCTCACGCACCTTTATTCGAAGCTGCGACACGAAATAGAGTTTTACGACGCTAAGATATAGCGTCATTTAGAACAAGAGACTAGTATCAAGCGATGGAATTGCATAACGCATTTATTATTCAGCAGCGCTCGTCCTTGCGTACTGGAACCAGCGCGGCACAAGCCCAACGAGCGCAGCTTCCAGTGCGAACCAGCGCCATGGCCGTGGAACCAGCGTCTCTTGCAGTGTGACCCAGCTCTTATCCAGCATTCTCACTTGTGTCCCAGTGATTCCCAGCGAGCGCCAGCGTACCCAGTGCGATCCAGTGCCAAAAAAAAAAAAACGTACTGGTTTCACACTGGAATGCACTGGAAGACGCTGGTTTTTGCAATAGGGTTGCCTTTAAGACAGACATTTTCGATGCTTAACTGGAACTGATTTGCTCCTCCGGCCATTTACGCATAATAAGATCGTCCAACTTTAACTATGCCGTGTATATGCTCATGCAAGAAGTGACTACAGCGAGAAAAGCTTGTATTTATTCGAGCTAATAAAGTTAATGACATTAATAACTCACATTCAACAGCCGCGCGAATGTAAAAATATAGTACTGATACTTTTTTTTAAATGTGGTTCACCATCTCGACCACCAAAAATACTCATTGGCTGCAATAAGAAGCTTAGCTAAATAGTTAGGACAAGTTTTGACGACTATCTGAAAGGCTTCGGCAAAATTACAGCTGAGACAGTTAGTGACATTTCACTTCGTGAAAGTGGGTTACGCGCGATCGTATGAGTGCTATTGCGCTTTTGTGCAATGCGTGTAGGGTGCTTTAAAAATGCTCTGATTGTGTGTAAGCGTAGCGGTTTTCCCAAGGCTTACTTTTATGTTGTTTATATGTACGTTTTTCGATCTTCATAAAGTATAAAGTACCACTAGGAAGGATGGTAAGACAATGTAACGAAATGCACAATCTTTATTATTTCAGGCAATTCGGTAATGTACTATTCACACTATTTGTTTTCCCCTTCCTCTTCTGTAGTCTCCTGGGCATCCTAAGCCGAGGCCTTTTCGAGGGTTGGTTCAGCTCGTGCCCGGCGCTTGGCGACGACTTCGGGGTCGGTAGACTCGCGCTCGGCCTACCGCCGCTTGCGTCGCTGTTCCATCCTTCTTGCTAGCGCTCGGTCTCTTGATCGCGAGGGAAACCCGGTATGTCCATAGAGCACACGGAACCCGTGGCAACTGCCAGAGGAGGTGAACTCAGCGCGCTCCCGCATACCTTACTACTCTCAAAACTGAGAGCTGGGCGAGTTGGTGTAGCACCATCTTAACGAAAAAGTGCGCGAAAAAGGCGTAGACGTGCGCACTTGAGAGGGTGGCCGTTCTCCTTTCAGCGTAGTTTTTTACTTATTCTGTTTCTTTGGAAATAAACTGTTAGTTGCAAGTTGCACCCGTGTTTCTTGTTTCTCTCTTTCTCGTGTAGTCTTTTCCGCACACTTTCGCGTTACGATGGACCTTCCTACTCTGCGATGCCTCGCCTCCTTTCTCCTTCTCCGCTTCGCTCAACGCGACCTAGAGGATAGTCTAAGTGGCGACACCCAGAACTAGACTTTCCTCGAGGTGGCGTTGCTTTGCCGCGCGCTCAGCGCCCCCCCCCCCCCCCCGTACTTTCCCCGGCGTACGATTCTCTTCACCTCCAACCGCCTTCCTCCTCGGGTGCTCATGTCCCTCGTGGCGACACACATAACCTCGTAGATTTCACAGACGGGGCATGTACTCTTACGTGCAAAAGAACCTAGTCTGCCAGGTAACTCCGGTGACAAAAAGAAAACACAAATTTAAAAATTGGCAGAACATAAACAAACAGCTCTGACATATTAGTAGAACGTTCTAACTCCAAGAACCACATAAAACACATGACGCGTCCACGAGGCTCTCCAAAAGAAACTACTAGTCGTAACCGTACTTCAAAACGTCCTTGCTGCGCTCTCGCAGACATGCGCAACTGGAGTATACATACACGCAAACTAAAATGTTTCAAGCGTAACAATGCCCACATCACAGACAACAAATGCAACAAGAATTTAAAAGAATAATAGCGTGCTAACGGTCACTTCAGTGGGTACACAGTTATCACAGAATGACTGCAGTGCCTTCATGACCTACCAAGAATCTTAAAGAAGCCTATAGGTGGCAAGGAATTTTGTACATAAGAAAACAACATCGGCGTAGAATTATGAGAATATTCCACCAACGAAATTACTTTGCATTTCGTGCGATGTGATTTGCTGGCATAATTTAATTTCATTTGCAGGATAACGAACGCCAGTAGTTATTGGTGCCACTTTTGAGCAATAAACATTGCTACATAATATACGTTCACATTCTAGTGTGCACTGAATTAATCGTACTAAGCATAACTATAGTTGATCATGACCGTAGCTCCATGGTCCTTTCGCCCCCGAGACATCGTAATTGTAATGACTTTAAGAACAGGTCCCACAACCATGATATTCTGTAAATATAGCAAAAAAATAGAATAGCGAGACAGACATCAAGGGGTCACACCAAAGTATCTGAGGTAACGAATTTTGCGGCCGGAAACGCGAATGCCAAAACATGGAAAACGCACTTCACGAGTGCTCCAATAAGAAGACAGAAAAACCCATTTACACTTTCATTCAACTCAACATGAGTATGATTTTTTTTTTACCAGCATGCGATATTTTTCTTGAAGTAGATCAATCGGCACAAGTTTGTGACCATCGTTTGGCACACCTGCAGCTACGCCGCTACACTGATAAACAAACATCGCACACACACACACATCTATATGCAATTAATATTTCTTGCACGTAATTACCCACAACAAACCCTTTGCAGGGAAAAATGATCTCAGGACTGCCTATCTAAAACTGCTTTCCAACAAATGTCAGAAGGTCAAACATTCATCTGTAGTTCCCGATTACTCTTATCAACTTGTGGGCTCCAGCTCCACTATTTAGTCACTTGCACTCGGCTAGGTGGCGAAACACATTTGCTTGAATGTCGGCAGCATCACGCCATCAACGACGTCAAATCCATGACTTGGTAACCAGTCAGCGTTGGAAGGTCACACAATTGGAGTTGAGAACTGCTCGTTGTCCACTTTCGTTTCTTACGAAACCTTTCTGTAAGATTTACGACTAGCCAAACAAAAGCATTGAGAAACATGAAGCCACTCATGAAGCGGTACAGGTTGTCATAAGATCCCTGCATGTCTCTGAAGAAACCTGCGAAATAGGGCGCAAAAGAAGCGTCACATAAACGGTTAAACAGTAGCGATAGTAGCGAAGCTCATTCGAATCAGTGAATGGTTAGGCGCACTGCGGGAATAACAAATTCTAGCATTTCTTTTTTTTTTTTCAAGTAGTTGACCTTACCTGAAACATGGAAATTCTATAAAGAAAGTAACTCATTTTTTTTTTCTCTTTCTTGATTGCTAGTTTGCACAAATGTATAATTTTTTATACTTACTACGCCGAAGGTATCAAGAAATTTGCGTCTTCAATTTTCGGCGCGGGAGTTCTGCTCCGATCGACAAATATTGTGGATGCATTTCACAGTTTTGGTTTCATATTGCGGAGCTGCTGGTTCCAAATTAGTTTTGATTGTGCAACAAAACTTGCTCAACCGGTATTACGCTAACTCAAATGTGGGAAGAAAGACAGGCAAGAATGTGTCGCAAATGCATTTCACTGTGTCGAACCTCATAGAACAGCGCAGATGACAGGAGAAAGCGATGCGGGCAATAAAGGGAGAGTTATTTTCTACTAGTAACATCAAGGGGATGTTGGAAGAATCATTCTTTGTTGGCTTCACTGTTCAAAAACCGAATATTCGCTTTTGAAGATTCAACATCAGATTTCAAGGGTATTTGCTTCTGCTGCCGAGAAGTTTCAATACGAGTGGCCAATGGGACAAGATAGGCGCCGGGACGTTAAATAGCATGCGGCATTCGTGCTTATATATATACCGGCAGGTAAGCAGGCTGATATCATGTTAAACTTCGCTCTGCCGTAAGTTCCGAGGTTTTCTATCCCCTCTTCTGAGTCATACTAGGATTCACTCGTACACAAAGGAAGAAATGTAGAAAACTTCATAAACTTGGTGGCGACCGCCACAAGCCGTCTCTGGCAAGATTCTTCTACAACATATATCTTCATTTACTAACTCCCTCTGATTTCTCTTCCTCCCACCCAACCTACTGTGTGTATATATTCATTTTTCTTTGCGTGTTCGTTCAGCGGACCAATGCATCCGTGAAGCATCGATGGGTCTGTTATTGAATAATTTTGATTCATGCGACGACTATTATATATAGTTTTGCTTAATGCAAAGCGAACAGGTACATTTATATGTCCAGTCTCGCTGATAGATTAAAACTGGTACTTCACGGCAGGGATCGCAATACCTATGCACCCGGAAGCTCACAAAAGGACGCGGCAGTCAGAAGTACGCCGGTGAGTAAGCATGTCCCTAAAGTGTGATTTTGGCACACTTTCACGACACAAAAGGTACACCACAAGAAAGGAACAGAAAACCCTCATTGTGATCTCTAAGGTGCAATTTCCGAGTTCGAACGTGAGGCTTGGATTTATTATTTAGCAACTTAATGGATACATATAATTATTACTAATTTTTCATGTGCGCTGATTTCAGTTATCACTTCTGAATTTCCCGTGACAACACGACTCGATGATCTAATAGACAAACATTGCGATTTAAAGTGGAGCGCTTTATTTCCTTGTGGCATAGTGACTCGTATTCCAAGTGGCGAAACTTAACGAAAGTTCTCCCCTACTGCCTAGGAACTTGTTACAAGGCAAGTATTCTCACCGAAGAGTAGAGGCTTCGTAAGAAAGGACACGGTGGCGATGCAGGTTACTATCACGTTGCTGAAGTTGAGTTGCTCGGCTCCGACAACGTCCCCCATCAGCGAATTGTGCACTGCAATTGCGTGGCCGCTGAAGACGCCGAAGCCGAGGCAGGTGGCCAGCATTGCGGGGTAACTCCGGATCAAGGAGATCAGAATAAATCCGATGCCAATGAAAAAGTAGTCCACCATTACGAGTGTCGATCTCCTCACGCACCCCTTCTCGGTAGCCAAGGGCATCACAACGCGGCCAATACAGTCCAGCACAGACACCGAGGGCGCGATGGTGATCGCCAAGATGACGGGAATGCCTTTGCTTAAAATCGTGTCCACCGAGATACTCGCGAAGAGGTTAATGACGTAAAAGAAAATCAGGTGCGTCAGTGCTGTGACGTAAAATAGGGGCTTGGCGAATATAGATCCAGAGACGGGTGCACCGACATTTTCTGAAGAGCTCAGCTTAGTTCCCTGCTCGATGCTGAAAATTTTCGGCACTGCAGTTGGAGGCAAGACGTTATTGTTTTCTTCAGGCTTCCGCCTTGGTCTGAAATGAAAAAAAAAAAAAAAAGAGGATGACCACCCTGACGCTGCGCAGAGTTTCTGCAGCAGGCTTATATGGTCGGATGACAAAATAGAGTTTACGTAGTAAGTTATAATCTAAAACTAAGTTAACCAATCGGCCTCTCTGTGTGTTAATGCTGCCCAACACCCAGATATTTCTATGAATTTTGGGGGCTAGATTAATCTGTGTGAGAGAAGATATCAATGTCAATCTAGAGGTCTTTTTTCTTTCAAGTTTGCAACTAACTTTAGAGCATCGCTGCTATAGAAGTACTGTACGTATATTTGCAGGATTCATGACGAAAAGAACATGTTTAATGGCAATATGAATATACTTCAAGCAATAGCATGTTTTGTCGGTCAACATTGCCCCCCCCCCCCCCCCCCCCCCTGTATCTGTAAAGACAAAATACTCTCCTGGCATTCAAAAGTGCACAAAGTAGTTTCATTTACGTTGGAATTTGATTTATCTCACGGCGCTAGTCGTGCTCTGTTGCATATAAGTATTACGAAAAGCGAGATAACCTGCGTCGGCATACCATTTTATATTATGTACAAAGACTGAACAATTCAAAATCTTTGAATCACATAAGAAAGAAGATCTCACTGAAAAATTCGCAACAGTTCTTCATTAATATTCCCGTGGGTTCATCTTTGCGAAAAGTATTAGCGTTTGCTTAGTAACCAAAAGTTTCTCGAAATTATCAAGGAATATGAACATATATTGTTCCAGAGTTCCAGAAACATTGCCTCCTTACTTTGGCCACATGGTTTAGCAATACAAAATCATCGGAGGGGCGAGTTAAAAACAGGGTTCAATATATTGGCAATGCTCGAAAGCTGCTGTATAACCGAACAAAATGACATTAGAAAGCATCGCCTATAATGTAAAGTAAAAATATACCCTCACGTGTTACCACGCTTATGACTGTAGCACTTCTCATACAGCTTGTCCGTAGCTGCACCCCTGGCTTATACTCCACTAGACCTTTATTTCACAATCACATTTTTTTGTCGCATTGCAAGGCTAGAAACTATCGCACCGCACGTTCAAATTCAAGTCAAGTTGTGGCGTTGAATAGAGCACCCTACCATATAAAACTGCCTATCTGATATTGCTAGGCCCCCATCTTGGCCCGTCGCCCAGAATGGATATGCCAAGAGGACACAAGGGGTATGCAGCCCTAGATTAAATCACTGGAGCCCCATCCCCAACAGAGACCTCCGCGTCGAGCGCGGTTGCTTAACGGATAGCCATAGAAACGAAGTAGCAGGCAGGATACTAGGGATAGTGATAGTTCTTGCGAAGTGCCATGTGGCGTGTCGTAATCACAAGACATATAAACTGGGTCACGGTATAATTCGGCACTGTGGTTGACAGCGATATTGCCACTTCCTTGAGTTTGCTCATGCTCCCATGAGGTTTCGTGATTCACAGATGGTATAGGGATGTGCAGCTGCTTACACAAGAAAGCTATCGCTGACTGTGACAAACGTCTTCGATGGTTGCTGCCGCATTTTTTTTTTGTATTTGCAGTCGCAGCATGCTTGTCACACGTTCGCAGGCTTTCGCTCTTCCGGGAAACCAGATGCCTTTACCTTCTCTCTGTGCGGTATATATACTCCGTTTCCGTACTTGGCGGGCAACACTGCTGAAGTTGCGCAAGTACTGTAGTCATAGAAGTCTCAATACCACGCGTTTCACAAAACAGTTCTGCCTGATTTAAGACGTTTACTAATCGATAACACTTTACATGTCACAAGTGCAGTTTGTGGGTGTCAGGGTAAGTGAAATCACGTACTTTTGGCGCACCTTTGTGCGGCTTCTACGCGATGCACAATGTTTCACTCGCCAGCGCAAGCAGTGATCCGTGACCGCTCGTCACACAATCGTATCCCTCCTCTCGTTCGGTAGAAGGTAGGGTCTGATTTGTGACGCCACCCATGTAATAAATACGTCATATTTTGTTACGTATAAGTGCGACAGGAATACATCGAATTTGTCTTGACGCATACCTATGCTTATTTCATACGTGACGCACTAATTTTTGCTCCCACATGAGAGAAATAAGTGAAGTCTCTAACATTCGTGACGTTGCAAGCAATAGATGAAACGGAGTACAAGTGGCCGTTTTTTGAAACAAAATTTAGCTGGGACAGCGCAATCGTCTCCCCTCCACTTGCTTCCACATTGTTTCCTGCTCCGTCACATTATGTTTCTGACCCAACTCGCTCTGCTTTCTTACTGCTTCCGCGAATAGCGGGAAGTATGTAGGGCTCCTGAAATTTCTGTAACTGTGGCGCACATGTTCGTCCAAGAATGTTACAGTATATTTGTGATGAATTTTTGGTAGCCTACTTACATGCTTTCCAGGGACGGCTTGCACGAACATTGAATAAAGAAAATGATAACGAATTTAAGAGCGCTTTCTTGTGCGCACTGGGAGTTGTCTATGGAACATTTAGGAACGCGTTCTTAAATTCGATATTATTTTCGTTATTAAATGTTCGCGCAAGCCACCCCTGGACTCGTCATCTTATTCAAAATTCCCCCTTCTAACTCACATTCAGTGTAAGGGTATTTCATCCGCTCAGGCTTTTTTTGCAAGGAAAGTTGCGTGGTCTTCGCCGACCTTGTTTGGCTGTACATGCACTTCTGACGGCATCTGCTGCTTGTGCAATGTATACGGATACTTTGTAGCAACGTCACAGCTTGTGAAGAATCAAAGGAAATGGCGCTTGAGTGAGCTGCACGCAAACAGTGCGCATAACCGTCATTCTTTCCGGAACGAATGCAGTGACTAAATGTAACTAACCTGAAAAGCACGCAGAGTACAGGCACGTTCAGCAGTACTCCGGCAAGAAAGAGCATCATCCACGAGTAGCCGAATTCCTGCGCAATGTATAGCAGTATGCGAGGGAAGAAGGAGCCAGCACCGCAGAACGCGACCATGTTCAGCTGCATCAGGAGACGCCGCTTGGTGACGAAAGTACGCTCGATGAACGTGCCCGTCAGCACAAACACGAGGCCAGCCCCAATGCCTGCGCATTCACAAATACCAATACAGTGAACCGGCAGAAGGAGAAAAAAAGAGATGAAAATGTAGCGAGGCTTGTCAGTGTAAGTACTGGCTGTCTACGATCTACCACGAGATAGCTAAACGAAATAAAACGTGATACAAGTAGAGAATAGATGAAAGAAAGCGAGATAAAGAGAGACCTTATTGCAGGAAGCGCTAGAAGGTCGGACTTTGCAGGTTTGTTCTAACCTGGTAATCATCACTGATGCAGTGCGATGCGCTCCAACTTTCAGAGGCGGTCACACAATCCACAAGTCCTTAACTACTGCAGCAATGCGTTTAAGGCGTGGACTGCTGAACCCGGTGAGAACGAACCACTCTGCTGAGACTCTCTCCTCCGTCAGAGGGGAATCGTCGAATTTGTCAAACACGGTCGAGAGCACTTTTCTTGCGACACTGCAACCGGAAACTAGTCACCACACGCAGGAGCCACGAAGTATACACACATGATGCAACGAGACGACATTTCAGAGCAAAAGAATATGTCGACAGTTAGTACGTTATATTTAAGTACTAACTCTCGATATAATCTTACCGCGAACAAGAAACACAAGAGAGGCAGAATGAAACCTGCACCGGGAGTAGCGTTTGCGCCGTCACGTTCTTTGTGTGTCTTAGCCACACGCACGAAATTCGTTTCTTCGTAAGAGAACAAGGCTTAGATAGTGGCATAAGATCATTCGCTAATGATTGGTTCGCTCTTCCTACGAAGAGTACGCCATATAGTGTTGGTCACGCAAAAGTTGTGTCAGATTTTCACATATGCTGCATTGAACTGAATTCAATACGTTGTACCTACAAATAAAAATGTTGATTTATTACTATGCTTCAAGAGACTACATTTTGTGTACGTCGTTATGTGCTTAAACTACGCCATCAGGTCGGGAAACAGCTTGCTTTCTAAACAATTATGAAATAAGAAAGTGTGAGCTGCCTTCATTTCTAAAGGGTTATAACTACCATAGATGGACAAAATACAAAAAAATGCACAAGAAAGATAATACTTGGAATTATTGCAAAAGAGGAGCCATCGTGAATATTTTTTTTTTAAAGCTTCCTCATATTTTCATGCCGTCTCGTGATCCACGGAAGACTTTATGGGCATGTCAGCCGAAACACTAAGCCGTAATAGAATACCTGTTCAATTCAAGATGCGCGATTGTGTATATATTTGAAAATCAATCCGACGTGCAATGCGCACGTGCTGTGCACGTGTTTACGGACTGTCTGAATTGGACGCGAGCTTTCATTTCATCGCTTCTCGCCTATCTACGTGAAGGCAAGGCGAATGGATTTAATCACGCGATCCACTATCTCCGCGCCCGCATATTCGCTTTCACCTCCCGTGTCCCGCTCTGCTCGTTCGGGCATACTAACATCCTGCCTATTTGTAGGGCGAAAAACACCAACCATTCTAAGTAGATGCAGTGGCTAAAGCAAGATATCGCTTTAAACAACCTTATTAACCAAGCCTTGAAAACGAAGCTCCGAAGGAAATTGCTGAAAAGACACGCCTCGATCATTGCCTCAAATTAAGAGATGCGTGCCATTGTTCAATTCTGGCATCACTGTTTCATACAAGTGGTGATCTCAAACGAATGGTCGGAAATTCAGTTACGTGAGCAATTCGAAAATATGCAAGGCCGTTTACCCAGCGTGGTGGATAAGCGGCTATGCGGATATGCGGCTAAGCATGAGGTCGTCGGATCGAATCACAAGCCGCTGCAGCCCCATTTCTATGGGCGCGAAATGCAAAAACGTCCGTGTCTCGTGCATCGGAGGCACGTTAAAGATCCCCAAGTGGCCAAAATTAATGCGGAGTTCCCGACTACGGCCTGAATCATAATCAAATATTGTATTTGGCACGTAAAACCGGAAAATTCAATTCAATGCAGCTTTCTCGTATTCATTCATGGTCCAAGCGCAAATTTTCCACTGCTGCAGGGTACTTGCATTGATCGCTATTTCATCGAATATGTCCTTGCGACCCGACATGGTTGCCTAGTGGCTATTGTGTTGGGCTGCTAAACACGAGGTCGCGGGATCGCATCCCGGCCACGGCGGCCGCATTTCGATGGGGGCAAAAAGCGAAAGCACCCTTGTACTTAGATTTAGGTGCACCTTAAAAAACACCGGGTGGGCAGAATTTCCGAAGTCCCCCACTGCGGCGTACCTCATATTCAGATCGTGGTTTCGGCACGTAAAACCCCATAGTCTAATCTGTCCTTGCGTATGACAAAGCGCATCCTAGACGCATGAGATATTTGATGCCCATACGAAAGATGTGATGAAGTTAAGCACGTATGTTCCGTTAGGTTGTAGTGATAAAAATAGCTCTAACGCATACTTTTAGAAGAAAATTAAAATTACAACAAGGAGCTCTTCACAAGAATACCTGAAAATGCACTGCATGCCTCAGAAGTTTCATTTCCATTTGCATACCGCTGCAAATTGAACCCTTCAAGTTTTCGATTTCGACTCACACGATCGATTCATCGTGTTGTACGTTCAAACAAAAACAGAAGCTATGAGAGCTATTATAGCGCCGAGATTTTATGTTCATCCGAGATTTTAAGTTTATGTTCAAATAAAACGACCTGTAGGCAAAGTAGGCAGTACGACCTGCTGGTATTCGTTGTCCGATGCAAGAGCCTTGTTTCCACGAACACGCATGGCCGCTGTAGCCGCTCCAACGGAGCCCGTCATCGTACGTCCGTCATGCTCGGTGGCCGGAAGTCGCATGCATCGACTAGCGAGTGAAACGCCCTTATAAATTTTCCTGGGCACTCAAGTGCCTTGAGACGCTTGGCGCGTTTGGATATGGCCGAATGGACAAGCTGTATTTTTGCAATTAATAGCAATTGTGCGGGCGCGCGGAGTCTTCTGCACTTCAAAGAGTATAGACTGCGCTGAAATTTAAGACAATAAGATTTATAAAGCGTAATGTACAAAGCCACAAGAACGTCTGAATCCACAAGCACGAACATCAGCCAAATCCATGTACTCTCAATCATTCCCATGGTGGTACAACGATTGCAGCGCCACAGTTCCCTCTAGTAATTATTGTATGAAACTCTATGGTTTTAACCACCCGAGGTTCATAGCGTGTCAAGGAAGAACTGCGAAGAAGCGTCCCTGCTGGAATCATCTAAATCGGCCGCTAAAGCCCTGAATGGAACCTGCGACTTTGTGCTTAGCAGCAGAAGGCCACGTCAGCTGAGTGACCATGGAGGGCGCTGAGGGTTCGACCATGGTATCACAATATTAAACCAAACCTCTCTTTTCGTAGCTTCCCAAGATTGTCGACGCTGTTGCTGCTCTGCGCAGACTGCCGTCTGCTTCGCGGTCAGCCAGCAAGTCAGCGGCTATATTTGTGGCTACATATGCTGGCTATAAGGCTACATATTGCTACGGAATAGTATTACCAATGACGAAGAGGCGAGCAGTAAGAAGACGACGACGACGATTGGAGGCTAGCGCGGGCGGTTGCCTCTTGGCCAAGTGCGGCGTATTACGTTGTAAATGTACTTGTATATAGCTTTTCATCTGCGTCTTCTTACGTAACATATCTGGTGGAGGTGGACGTTCGCTGTACCTCGTCACGGAGCTTCGCAGTGGACGGTACGTCGAGCATAGCTTCATGGCTCCCGGCGATGACAACTCGACTCAGCCGCCTCCGACACCTGCTGCCACTTCGACGACCTACATCACTCTCCCTGTTCCTCGTGAACCTGGCGTATTCTCGGGCAAAGATGGGGAAGACGTCGACGACTGGATCAGCCTGTACGAACACGTCAGCCGCAATAACCGGTGGGACCGTACTATCATGCTCGCCAACATAGTCTTTTCCCTCGGTGGCACACCTCGAGTTTGGTTTCGGACGCACGAAGAGGAGCTCACCAGTTGGGATTCGCTCAAGCAAAAGCTCCGAGACTTGTTCGGCAACCCCTACGGTCACAAACTTGCCGCGCAGAAGGCGCTTTCCGGCCGTGTGCAGACGTCAACAGAGCCCTATGTCACGTACATTCAGGACGTCTTGGCTCTGTGCCGCAAAGTTGATGCACACGTGACTGAGTCAGACAAGGTATTCCACATCCTCAAAGGCATTGCCGATGACGCCTTCAACTTGCTCGTATTCAACAACGTCGCGACGGTGGATGCTGTTATAAAAGAGTGCCGCCGCCTGGAACTCGCTAAAAGCCGATGTATCGACCAGCAGTTTGCCCGTTTGCCCAACACCCCAGCGACATCTTCCTGTGCCGACGCTCCTCGTCCCAACAACACTGGCGATAATACCAAGATCGTCCGGCGTGAGATTGAGGCCGCCTATCCGGCTGCCTTCGACTCCAGCCCCACCGACGCACCTGCAGTCACGGTTTCCCTGATCCAGGCAGTTGTCCGCCAGGAGTTCGAAAACATGGGCCTTCAGACCATCTGCTCGGCCCATCGCCTTGATACCCATCCGGCTTCTTCGATTCCGCCCCGTCCCGCATCTTCTTACCCAATACGTTTCCGCAACCCAGCTGAATGGCGCACTGCTGACGACAAGCCCATTTGTTTTCACTGCCGTCGCATCAGGCACATTTCTCGGCACTGTCGAAGTCGCTGGACTTCCCCGACCCGGTCTGCTTATATTGCCTACTCTCGCCCCTCAGGTGGCCCTTCTCGTCCCTATGCCGCACGCTCCGATAATGCCACCACTGACACTCCTGCGCCGAACCGCCCCTATTCTCGTTCACCTTCGCCCCAACGACGACAGTCTCGCTCTCCCCAGCCCCGTCGCTCCTTTTCGCCGACTCCCTTCGGAAGCCGCTCCCAGCCGGAACACTAGATGATGCAGCGCCTCCAGGCGACGCTGCATTGCTCCCTACGCCGCCAAATCCTCTACTGACGTTGCCCACTCACCTGAACCTTCTTGACGTGCAAGTCGACGGTGTTCCTGTATCTGCTCTTATAGACACTGGCGCGCATTTGTCGGTAATGAGCGCGGACTTTCGTACCCGCCTGAAAAAAATAATCACGCCCTCCACGACGCATGTTGTCCGTGTCGCCAATGGCGGAACAGCCCCTGTAATTGGTATGTGTGCCGCCCGTGTCTCCTTCGCCGATCGCTCAACAATCGTGCTATTCACAGTCATCGCCCACTGTCCCCATGACATCATCCTCGGCTTAAACTTCTTCTCCGCACATTCTGCTCTCATCGATTGTTCCGCCAGTACTCTCCGCCTTGACCTGCCTGTTCTGGATCCTGCTGAACCACACCCCTGTCGCCTCAGTTCCGTCCACTTCGTTCGTTTGCCACCTTCGGCACTGACCTACGTTGACCTATGTCATCCCCACCAGTGCCCGACGGTCACTATATCGCGGCTCCTATGCAAGACGTCCTACTTACACACAGGATCACCGTACCTCATACCGTTTTATCTATTACGGCTAATTGCGTCTGCCTGCCAGTGGTCAATTTTGGCTTGAGGACACAAGTGCTGCCACGCAGGATGTCTCTGGCCCAGCTTTGCTCATTCGAGGATCACTCAATAGCATCTATTGAGGTAGACGACAATTCAGTCGATCCTCCTCTAGCATCTCAGTCGACAACTTGTACCATCGCCGACTTGCAGAAAATGATTGCGCCCGACATGCCGTCCGAGCACGCTCGTGAGCTCTACCGCGTTCTGTTTTCCTACAACGATATTTTTGACTTTAACGATCGTCCTTTGGCCCAAACTACAACTGTTAAACATCGCATTAATACCGGCGATGCCCCTCCTATTCATCGCCGCCCGTATCGAGTGTCACCGGCTGAGCGTCAAGTTATTCACGCAGAAGTTCGCAAAATGCTTGCCAAGAACATCATAGAACCGTCATGTAGTCCATGGGCGTCACCTGTTGTACTAGTAAAAAAGAAGGATGGCTCATGGCGCTTTTGCGTGGATTATCGGCACCTTAACAGGGTTACCAAAAAGGACGTGTATCCCCTACCTCGGATCGATGACGCCCTTGACTGCCTCCATGGTGCTCGCTACTTCTCCTCTATTGACCTCCGCTCCGGCTACTGGCAGATTGCCGTGGACGATCTCGACCGCGAGAAGACTGCTTTTGTAACTCCGGACGGTCTTTATCAATTCAAAGTGATGCCGTTCGGTCTATGTAGCGCTCCTGCCACTTTTGAATGCATGATGGACTCCCTTCTTCACGGTTTCAAATGGTCCACATGCCTGTGCTACTTGGACGACGTCATAGTATTCTCCCCAACGTTCGCTACGCACCTCGAGCGCCTCTCGGCAGTCCTGGACGTTTTTCGTCGCGCCGGTCTGCAACTGAACGCATCGAAGTGGCAATTCGGCTGTCGCCAGATTACCGTCCTTGGGCATCTCGTTGACGCGAACGGAGTGCAACCGGACCCAGGCAAGATCCATGCTGTTACGAACTTCCCTCTTCCGAAGTGTGTCAAGGATGTGCGCAGCTTCATCGGCCTTTGTTCCTACTTGCGCCGTTTCGTGAAAAATTTTGCGGCCATAGCACGACCACTGACCGAGCTTTTGAAAAAAGACGCCCCTTTCCAGTGGCGCGAGAACGAGGCCTCTGCATTCTCGCATCTAATCGACGTTCTCACAACGCCTCCCGTTCTGGTCCATTTCGATCCTTCTGCGCCTACCGAAGTCCGTACTGATGCCAGCGGTCACGGAATTGGCGCAGTACTGGCACAACGCCAGCGCGGCAACGACCGTTTTATCGCTTACGCCAGCAGGCTCTTCTCACCCGCGGAGCGCAACTGTTCCATCACTGATCGTGAGTGTCTGGCCCTAGTTTGGGCGGCTGCGAAGTTCCGCCCATACTTATATGGCCGACCCTTTTCCGTTGTCACAGACCATCACGCGCTTTGCTGGTTATGCTCACTGAAATATCCTACAGGAAGACTTGGTCGCTGGGCATTACACCTCCAAGAATATTCATATACTGTCACCTACAAATCTGGCCGACTACACAAGGACGCTGACTGCCTGTCTCCTCACCCGGTAGACGAGCCTAACGACGTCGACAGTAGTACCGCCAACGGCATTTTCTCTGTGTCTGCCTTCGCTAACATCGCCGATGAGCAGTACCGAGACCTACCGCTGCGAGCACTCATCGAGCGTCTGCGCTCTACACCTACCGACGCGTCCCTTCGCCGCTATGTTCTCCAGGGCGGCATTCTGTACCGAAGGAACTTTCTCCCTGACGGATCCGATCTTCTTCTTGTCATGCCAAAACATCTACGACAGACTGTGCTCTTTGAGATGCATGACGCACCTACTGCAGGACATCTTGGCGTAACCCGCACGTACGACCGCGTCCGCCGCCGCTTCTATTGGCCTGGTCTCGCTCGCAGCGTCCGACGCTATATTGCTGCCTGTGATACCTGCCAGCGTCGGAAAACACCTCAGCTGCTACCTGCCGGTCATCTCCAGCCGATCACTGTCCCTGTGGAACCGTTCTTTCGTGTTGGATTAGACCTCCTCGGTCCCTTTCCCACGTCATCCTCTGGGAACAAATGGGTAGCCGTCGCAACTGATTACGCCACCCGATACGCTATCACGCAGGCTCTCCCTACCAGTTGCGCCACTGACGTCGCGGACTTTCTCTTGCGTGACATTATCTTACTTCATGGCGCCCCGCGACAGCTGCTCACTGACCGTGGTCGTAACTTCCTCTCGAAAGTTATCGCGGACATTGTACGTTCCTGCTCCCCGCAACACAAGCTGACTACCTCATACCATCCTCAAACCAATGGCCTGACAGAGTGGTTAAACCGTACTCTTACCGATATGCTGTCCAAGTACGTCTCCAAGGACCACCACGACTGGGACATTGCCCTTCCTTACACCGCCGGATTTTCTCCCTTTTATCTACTCTACGGTCGCGAACCGACTTTGCCCCTTGACACGGCACATCCTCCTGCTTCGATCTCAACAAGCGAGTATGCGCGCGACGCCATCACCCTCGCCCACCATGCACGCCAGCTTGCCCGTGCTCGACTGACGGACTCGCAAACCACTCAGCAGCGTCAGTACAACGCCCGCCACCGTGACGTACAGTTTTCGCCTGGTGCGCTCGTGCTCTTGTGGTCGCCCTCTCGTCACGACGGACTTTCACAAAAGCTCCTTTCGCGATACACAGGGCCCTACCGCGTGCTGCGCCAGGTGACGCCTGTGACGTACGAAATTGCTCCTGTGAGCTCAACCTCGTCATCTACTCTGGCATCTAGTGATGTCGTGCACGTCAGTAGGCTCAAGGCCTACTACACTGCTTCCGAGTCCGGCCTTAAGTCGCTCCGGGACGGCGCTTTTGCCGCCGGGGGTAGTGCTACGGAATAGTATTACCGATGACGAAGAGGTGAGCAGTAAGAAGACGACGACGACGATTGGAGGCTAGCGCGGGCTGTTGCCTCTTGGCAAAGTGCGGCGTATTACGTTGTAAATATACTTGTATATAGCTTTTCATCTGCGTCTTCTTACGTAACAATATTATTCGTTCTTTTGGTTCGCTTCATCGTTTTTTACCTCTACATTATCATCATGATACTCTACTGGGCGATCACTACCTGAGACCAGGCCAAACAAAGAGAGAGAGATAAACGGGATGGGAAAGGCAGGGAGGTTAACTGGATGATGTTCTGGATGCTACCCTGCACTGAGGTAAGGCTATGGTAAGGCCAAACAAAAGCGTTCGGTTTGCTTCCGTCGTTTAAGTGGTGGAGGTGCACGGTGCACGGGTAGACTCCTACTTCCGCGTCCGTCTTCGACGTTACCTTATTCTCTGTTGCCGCGTCTACCACAGCGTCCCACCCAAAGAAGTTCGATAGGTGAGTCGGCTGCTGCCAGTCCAGCATGGGCGACACGCAGGCAGATCGAAAGCTTCGCCATTGCGAGAAACGACATGCGGTATCGCTCCGCGTGGACGATGCAGTTCTTCTATGAACTCCCGTTCGAAGCCATGGCCTCTCTCAGGAGTTTCTACATCGCTACATCAGCCGGCACACCGTTGTAGAACAAACGTCTGTCGTGAATTACCGCATCTACGCAGCACATTCTGCGGGCGACCCCCGTCGCCGCAACACTGAACAGTGCACGCGTCCAGCCGCAAGCCGTTGACTCGTCGCTCACTTGTTAGACTCGCTCACTTCTTTTAGAAAAGCGTTTGCCGCCTTACGTGCATTAAACCCAAGCACCTTTGTGGGACGTTACCTTGCGTGTGCCTTCAGGGCTTTTAGTTTAATGCACGCGAGCGCCAAAGTAAGGAAGAAGTTAAAAGACGCGATGCCGTCTGGTGCCTCGCGACAAATGTATCCAAGCGAAGACAATTCGTTACCAGCCATCCTGCCAATTTTCGGACGCATCTCGCAAGGCTTACGGATGCCGGAATCATCGAACGATCTGAAAAATTGGACGCGCTATGCACTTTCATCACTCACCTTTCAGGTGAGCTTGGAGGAAGCAAGAGAAAGAAGTATAATCAAGTTTTTAGAGTGGCAAGGATTGGCAGTGAAGATCAACGGGGAACATTTAGACTTGCGGTTTGCAATATATATCATGCTATCGAGCCATAAAACAAATGACTTGATCAAAAATTATTTAGGATCTTCATCGACAAAGTGGTTGATTACAAAGTAGGTCTCGAGATTACGATAAACAGACAAATATATTATGCAAGAGTTTGGCAAAAAACAAGAATTCGTTGTTGCCTGTAAACCCCAAGTATATGAACAAGAGTACATTCATCTAGGCTAATTAGACACAGGCCACCCGGATCTCAAAAGGCATCTCAAAGAAAAATAAAATCTGCGGATGCCACGCACTATTGGAATCGGTGTAGGCGATGCTTTCTCTGTTGTTTGCTTTAACTGACGCTGCAATGATGGCTGCGAATGAGTACTTTCTTCAACGTTTAGTCCTAAACGAGGGTGGTGAGTTGATGTTAAAACCTACCGTCCGTGCACTCTGCTGTTTGTCTGCGTCGTGCACAGAACGCAGAGGGAGACGTGTTTGCTTGAGGCGTTCTTGTGCGTCGTTGTTCATAATCAATGTCTCGGAGGATTGAGCATTACCATTGCCCTGCATGGCACATCACATCGTGGCAGAAGTGCTAAAGTTTAATTGAATTGCGGGGATGCACGTAATTAAATGAATTACTTTAATTGTATGTATGGATTGCATACATACATTCGCTTTCCGCACCACATTTCGCGGCGTAGCGAAGACGCTATACTTCATCCGCGCGACGTTTCTTTCGATCGATCCCCAGTGTCCTCGACGATGAGTGCACGCTTTGGAGCCATTTTGGTGGCGCGTGTTTACGTGCTCCTTCTGCATACGTGGCCAGCACGCTGTTGAGACGCCAGCTCCAAGCGCCTCTTCAGGCTATGGACGATTGTAATGTTTAGACCATCACAACCCAAAAACGCGACCTCCACAGCCCAGCAGCTGCATTTTTGTCGCATAGGAAAGCAAGCACAGCACATGCGATACGCACAAACTGTGAAACGCTGCCGCGTCGGCGCCGGCTGCGATGCGAGGAAACGACCGCCATCTGGTAGTGTTGTTAGGGACCCAGCGGCACGCGCGGCAAGACCATCACGGCAGTAGGGCCGGTCATGCTGCGCGTTCCGCTGGCCTCCTAAGAACACTACCAGATGGAGCTCGCTTCCGCGCATCCGCGCGAGAAGAGGCAAAGAAAACTTCGCTTTAAAAATGGCTTCGAGCGCACACGGCTGGTATTACCAAGTCGTTACCGACGCTTGCCGTTATCCTTGAAATCAGAAGTGCGAAGTTGTTGCGTTCTAGCGGTGCTAAAATATGGGGCAGATACTTGGAGATTAACAAAGAAGCTTGAGAAGTAGTTAAGGACCGTGCAACGGGAGATTGAACGAAAAATTATAGGCGTCACCTTAAGGAAGAGGAATACAGCTGCGTGGATTACAGAGCAAACAGGAGTACCTGATATGCACAGAGATTAGCAGAAATAAATGGAGTTGGCGCGACATGTAATGTGTGGGGCAGATAGCGACTGGCCTATTAGAGTTACAGGATGGGTGCGAAGAGAAGGGAAGCGCAGTCGAGGATGGCAGATAAATAACTGGTATGATGAAATTAACAAACTCGCAGGTTTAAGATGTGGTCTGGTGTGGCAAGACAGGGGCAATTGGAGATCGCGTCCTCGTCCTGCACTGGACATATGTGGGTGACGATGATGGCGACGATTATACGAAGGTGCTGTTTTATATGATTAGCCGCTGGCGGGCCTTAGGAAGCCGGGAACTGGATATAAGGCGAATAAAGGCAGCCCAGGGCAGCAGCTGTTGATAGCAAGCAAGGAGGCGAGCTCCAGTACAAGCATGCAGTCGTCTTCGTGCCGTAGTCGTCCCTTTATGGCCTTCATTATGTTGCGATCATTCGTACGTGATCGTTCCGCCGTCCTCATTCTGTCATCTTCACTGCTTTGTAATCACGTCATCGTCATCATCATTCTGTCGTCGTCAATGCATCGTCCTCACGCCACCGTAATCCTTCGTTGTCATTCCGTCGTCACCATGCGGCCATCGCCATGCCATCGTTGTCGTTGATCCATGGTCGTACCCTCATCGTCATTCCAGCTTCATCGTGTAGTTGTCGTGCTGTCGTCGTCGCGCCATTTATCTTCATACAGTCGCCTTTCCATTGTCGTCATGCTGCCGTATTATTCCACTGTCGTTGTTCCATCGTCGTCATTCCTTATTCGCCACTCTATCGCCCTGATTACGCCACGCTTTTTACACTCATCCTCATTCAGTGACTCACAGTCGTTCAATTGTCATCAATAAAGTGCCGCCCTGCCATCACAGTTACTGTGCCATAATCATGCGGTCCTCCTCATTCGTTCGCGGTCACCGCGTCGTTACGATGCCGTCGCATTCAGTGCACTCTCGTCATTTCACCTTCGCCATCCAATTTCCGTCATGCTGTCATCGCTACGCTATAGTTATACCATCGCTGTTGTTGCAGAATTGTCAGCCCAATGTCGTCATGTCGTCCTCGCTGCCCCACCATCATTCCTTATTCATCGTGCGATTGTTATTATCATGGCGTCATAGTTTGTCAGTCTTCGTCGTTAGGTCGTTGTGATTGCCATTTTCGCCCTGCCGTCGTCGTCATACCGTTATCGTCTTACTGACATCGTCATTACATCGTGATCAATCCTTCGGCATCATGCGTGCGATCTACATGATCGAGCGGCACAAATTTATGTTGAGCTGGGCGTGCCCGGTGAAAGTGTGTCTAATTTTACCGTGTGCTCTCTACATAAATGTTTGTTATTCGAGAGACTCGCTCTTCGCAAACTACAATGAAAGCTTCGCTTAAGCCGATTTCTAGCGCGTCGCATCTGCATTTTTTTTTTGTCCGAGCACATAAATGAAAAATAAATACTGGAGCACGTGTGGTTCCTCATCTACCGCGTCTCAACCGTTTGAACAGACGCCCAATACATGACACCGCATGACCGCATCCTAACCGCATGAATAAAACCAAAAGCAGCAGACGATGGCCGCTTGCCAACCGAGGTATCGCCCGCGGAAACCGAGAGCACGCGCCACCTGTTGCTGGAGTATCTATCTGAAGCGAAAAACGGAGAGGTGAAATGCGGCCACGCGCAGTGCTTTAACGAGCCTCTAACTTTTGACCTAATTCTTTCACAGAACAACGCTTCAGTATAGCGCTGTGCGAAAACCGGATGTAATAACTTCACTGTTGATGCTATAAATCCGACTCGTGTTGACCTTTCTGCCCTGTGTAGAAAATCAAGCGAGCAAAGAGCATATACCATATATAATCGTGTAAGGTCCGCATTTTACTTTTGCAGTCTTGATGAAGTGAGCCTCTACATAGGCGAGGCGAGGGGGGGGGGGGGGGGGGGTTGTCATAGCTTTCTGCTCTTTCCGGCCGTGAGTAATGTTCTTCATTTCTATGTGCAGAAAGAGCGAACGCTGTTGTTTTCATAACGCGTATATTCGTTCACGCAAGCACGACACGCACATGGTACCCGTATATGACACACTACTTTCGCTGCCACCGCTGCTAAGATTCCGTTCGGTTGCGGGCTCACGGATACAACCGTCCTCAATGTATCTCAAAGCGTTAGATGTAACTGTTACGCCGAAACGTTTCACAGCGATTCCCGAAGACCGCGCATGCCACCTCCTCGGAAACCAATAGCGTGCACACAAGCTTCGACGTTCTTTCCTTTCTTATAATTCTTTTTTTTTTCAACTTTATTTTTCTCATTTTGGGCCGCCAAGTAGGCCACAAAATGGTATCAAGCGTAAGCTTCACGACAAAGTGGACTTGCGCGGCAATGATTAATGATCCTTCATGTATAACGAAACACGCTGTAGATTGCAAGGACATCGTAGATGACGACGAACGGGAATTTCTGCACTGGCAAACAACGAAGCTTCTTATTTCTTATTGAATTGCACAGTGCGTACGTGACAAAACTAATAGACGTTGTTACTTTGAATTCGATTTTCCCTAGGCTTTCCTAAGAGCCAATTGATTTCCTGGCGAATCCAAGTGTCTCGTACACTTTTACAGCCCACTGTGCTTTCTCACTCACGCACTGAATGAATGAAATAGTCGATAATAATAGACACTACACATATCGACAACTAAATCGTCAAAATGTACTTTTTCTACCGCTACTTATGCACGCTACTTATGTATATAGCTGATCAGTATGTCCTGCTTTTTTCTCTCTGTATTCTTCTCGTGTGCTGTTAGAGTAATATTGCAGCTAGTGAATATTTTATATTTGTTCATGTTATGCATAGTCTCTGTATATGAACTTTTGATGTTTTGCATGAACTTTGCTAATGTATACTGCTGTTGTATTTTGCATTCCGCATTTTCGTATTGTACTTATGTACCGATTCCTGCCATGGCTGCTAAAGGGTAGCAGCAATTATCTGAGAAATAACACAAAAAAAGTCACGATAAAGAGACTGCGACGGGAAACTATGCCGTCAAATGGCCTCCAATCGGTTGTGCTACATGCTGTCGACTGGACTGAGCTGGGTAAGATTTCACGCCTCGCCTTCATTACAGACAAAATATAGGAACGCCAACATCGCCGTTCATGGCGGCGCACAAGGCTCTCGAGCACCTACTGCTCTTCTTTTAACAAATGGTTGGCCTTTGTTATCGCCTTCGACTATATACGCGACAATTCAATTTTGCGTGCATATGATTAGGCCAACTTCCCTTTTCAATCTGTTTGATCTTTCTATTCGCTCCTAACCAGTGCCTGTGTGCTTAGAGGGCAGATAACCGGATACCTTTCTGGTTAACCTACCCGCCTTACTCTCTAGACATTTTATTTCTACGTACAATAAAATTACAAGCCACCCTGAATGAAGTTCTGCAGCAGCCTTGTAGTTTTCTTAGAACAATCGTTCTCTACCACTTTAACGAGTGCAATAATTTCGAAGAATTTAAGAAAGCGTTGAACTAATGTTACAACGTTGATCTGCCCAAGTAGGGTTTAAGGAGGCATTTTCGGAACTTTTCCGTGTGTATGAAAACATTAAGAATGAATTCACTTTTATTTTGTATTCCCGCAAAAGCGCTACATGTTTATTCAGGCAAAGATTTCTCCCCCAGCTACGCTGAATATTTTGTTCATTTATCCACATGGGATTTCATGACTCTTCTTTTAAGCCACTGTCCTGCGAACGAAGCCGATTTTCCTTTCAGAATTAAGGTGCCAGGGAAGTTTGGCTCCCTAAGCCTGAGAGCGCGGGCCGAAATAATTGCCTAGTAGCCGAAGACAGAGTTTGTCACGTTCTTTCTCCTGCAATTACAACTCATTCTTTTTGGACCCGCCACGGTCGCTTAGCAGCTATGGTGTGGCGCTGCTAAGCACGAGGTCGCCGGATGAAATCGCGGCCGCAGCGGCCTCATTTCCATGGGAGCGAAACGCAGGAGCATCATGGAGATGTGAGAAGTTCACAGCCACGTTATGCCTCAAAAAAGGGTGGTTCGAAAAATTTCGTACAACGAGGCAGAAGCGCAAATACAAGTGCCTTGGCCATTGCAACTCCGTACGCCCGGTGTACTAGATGCAGTACACCACTGTAACTTGAGAACCAATGAATATTTGTCGATAACATTTTAAAGATGCAATATTTGCGTTATTCCCTGATTATTCTCATTCTTTGATGAAAACCGCCCATGGACTTTTATCGTGGTTTATAATTAGTTAAAGATCCCCTGGTAGTCAAAACTACTCCGGAGTCCCTTACTTCGCCATGCCTCGTATAGTCAAATCGTACTGTTGGCACGAGGATCCTCAGAATTCAATCGAACGGCTTATTTTTTTGGTTGCCGCTCAGTAATCTCTGATAACCAAACTTCTTTTCTGGTTGTCACAGCTCTTGGATGACGTCATGTTCATTCTTTGCGTGTATTCCGAGGTCGACAGTGTACGTGGAAAACTATATAGGTGAAATTATGTGCGTTTGTTCGAACTGGTAAAAATAAAATATGTGGAATTGAATTGGCATATCATATTGTCCCCTTACACTGTAGCATTTGCCTGTGCGACGCTTTTACATTCTGACCACACAAAGGTGTTCGTGCCTCACTGGATGCTATGAGCGCAAATGGAACAGGTTAGTTCACGACCATGAATTGATATTGTGCTCGCGTTAATTCGCACGGAAAAGGCTGATTCAAGGTTTTTTACCCTTGAAGCTACAAGAACGCTCTCGTGAGGCATGAAGCGCAAGAACCGGGTGTGTTTGGACTCATAAACTGACCGTGTAGCAAGCCAAAGGTCACCGCCAAGATAGTGACGTCTGGGGCGCAGTAGGCGCCGAACATCCCAGCCACTTGGCACGCTGAGCCGACCATGATCAATGGCCAGGGTGGGGACCACCGAAGCAGGAACTTGCACAGGACCCCTGAGAGACGCAAAGGGCCAATGAGGGAAAGAAACATGAGAAATGTTACTTGTGCGGCGTACTTCAAATATCTGAAGTGATTGGCCGGCAGCATTGAAAGCAAAAGCTGTATATAAAATTTCATGCACGGCATAGCGATATAGCGAGATCCAGTGCCACTTATGGGGTGTTGTACTTCTCCTTCCGGACTATTTTACATTTTTAAGGATATGACCGAACTTGTAATGCTGTGTCATTTTGCAAGACGGACACTAGCAGCCAGCGACTGATTGGCGACAATATAACATGGCGGGTGGGTCGTGCTGCGTGATACTGGCCTAGATGGCGCCCGTCCGCGATGTGTAATTACGAGTGTGCGCCGGTAGAGTGACCAGACTGTCGTCGGCAACAATACACCACCGAATACTGACAGGGATCCACGCGTCTCTCCGACAACGGCAACAGCATTCGCCGCGGCAAAGCAGCGGAGCCACGGCAGATGTGCTTGGGCTTCCGGTTCCAGGAAGCGACGAAGCATCGAGATACACGAGCACGGCTGGCACTGACAGCACGCTGAACGGAAAGAAAATCACCCAGCAGGAACTGAGCGGCAGCTGTGCGCGTTTGATTGCGCAATTAGAGGACGTAAGTGTTGCGCCAGCTCTAGAATTCTCTCAGCCGTGCAGCTTAAAACACACAGACAGACAACAAGCGGACGCGACTGGAAAATTCATTAGGATTCACTAAATTTTACGGCAGCCTTGCTTCTGCAAACCGGATAATAATTGTTTTCTCATTTTCACTGTATCCAATGACAGAACGAGTATGTAAGCCGCCCATCTAATTGATGGTCACTAAACACCATATAATAGGTCTAGCCAGCATTCCTAATGGGCTTTGAAGTGGTTCTCTGAGCTGTTATTTCGGAACTCTAGAAGCTTTCTCGGCACAGTAGCTAACATTAGGAAGCATGACTAGCCTTCTGTTACGTATGCACATGATTAAATGACAGCCAACTCGTGTGTGTGCGCGTGCCTGTGCGTGCGTATGTGTGTGTGTGTGTGATGAACACGAAGATAGGGGTTAGCCGAGGGGCGCGATGTTTTAATAATGTCATAAGAGGCCAACAAACAATGACTCCAACGACAACGCAGGGAAAATTACTTGGGCTTAATAATTGAATTAAAGAAATGATCAATTAGTCGATGTGAAAGTGGATGAAAAAACCAGTTACCGCTGGTGGGGACCAATCACGCATGTCTTCGGATTACGCGTGCGATGTTCTACCAATTGAGCGACCACGGCGCCCATTTTCCCATCCACTTCCTGGGGTACTTACGTGTTACTACGAGAACTAACACTGAGAGTGTTAGCCAGCGCCACCACTGTAATGCGAAGGCCTAGGATCGTACCTTACCTGCGGAAAATTGTTTTTCATCCGCTTTCATTTCCATTAATTTATCATTTCTTTAATTCAATTATTAAGTACAAGTAATTTCCCTTGCGTTGTCCTTGTTGTCTTGGTTTATTGACCTCTTATGATATCATACATATATCAGGTTTAATATAAGTGCCTGGAAATGCTCCGAAACTGCATTTGGAAGCAGTCGCATCGGCCTCGATGACACTGATCTAAAGGAGTACATGATGCTTGCGCACGCTTACATCACCGCATTCCATTGTGACAACATTCTATGCTTTTTTTTTTCAGTTCACCTGCTGCCCAGCCATGAATATTTTCAAGGGAAACGCTTTTGTGCTCGCATCTAATAAGAAAAAATTATGACATCTTTTGTTGTCATTTATCAAACCTTGCACCGAAAGATAAAAGTGTTGATTACCTTGGCCCTCTATACTTCTCTATGCATGTTCTATATATATCCCCCTATACATCCCTTCTATAGTGCACCGTGACAGCTGGAGTGCTTACCGGAGAACGCTACACCTGCCGAGGTGAAACTCACGGACCATGCCGTCTGCTGCCTGGTGGCTCCAAACTTGGCCAGGAAGTTGACGAAGAGAAAACCTATGGTGCGCAACGTCGCACCGGTCATGAACGTCGTGGCCACGCACGCAGCGCCTATAACCCACTTGTCCAGGTTGCTGCTGCTGCCTGGTGGTGCCGCCGCTGTGGTGCCGCGCGCCGCGCCGGCTTGAACGATCACGGCAGGCCGGGTGAGCTTCCATTTATGCAGCTTTGTGCTTGCTTCAACTGCGTCACGGCATTGGGCGGGGATCTCTAACATACGCAAACTCGTTGTCTCAACAAAGTAAAGTAACGGCGCCTTTATGAAGACGCAAAAAAGTAGATTCTTATTTGAAACGTGAAGCCACTAAAGTCAAGCGACTTTATTAAAAAAAACGCTGGGAACCTTCGAGGTCCTTATAGCAATACATGTCACTTTGCCCATACACTGTACTATTCGCAATAGAGCAAGCTGAGACCTCTCGACAACGAAAGTTCTCATTTAACGTGCATTGAATGTATAGTTAGCGAGTGAATTGTTAATTTTATTCAGCACAGTTCATCCGACATTAGTGCGACTTGCACTCACCTACGAAGTCAAAGTTCACGGCCAGTTACGAATGTATCGTCAGCGTTCGGTGACCTCCGCTCTATACGTTTTTCTTCTTTCTCTGTTTTTTTTTTTTCGTCACGTGTTAGGGGACGCTACCGCAAGTAACATGGAGCCGGTTCATTCAGGCATGTTTTTTGTCGTGGCATCGACCGGCAGTCCAAATGTGCGCCGCCGCTCGGTGGCAGCTGCGGATGCGCGTTCGTTGTACAGCAACAAATCAACCGTCAGAGTGGCCTAAATATGTTTTGTTATACAGACATATTGCATGTAGTGATCATCGCCTGCAGACGTTCTTAAGATGCATACTTAATAAAGAGATTTAACTGGAACATGCGGAATCGTTTGTTTTAAGGGTCATTACGCTGTACAGGCGCTCCAATCTGTATCGTGACACGCCAATTCCTAACAAACCGAATCGTTGCAATAAGCGTGTCACAGGATATCGAGCAGCAAGCTTCGTAGCCAAGCAATGAAGCTTTTCCTCGCACTGCCTATATAATATGTACGCAGTGCCATGGCTCTCCCGTTTGCCCATCGTCCCGTCCCGTATCTACGGTTGCCACTGTAGAGTGAAAATATATACATCCCAACGAAAGGACTACAGAGCACAGTCGACGGTCACAATATTCTACACGATCTGGACCCGCTCCCGATTCTCGCTTTATTTGCCTTATACTGTGCTCCCAAGTTGAAAACTGCCGACCGTGACGCCTTTATTTCATTAGTTGAAAGATGCGGTGGTGCCAGAGACAATTGCATGTTATCACTGTAGTGGAACGCACCATTGTAACATTACCTACGCATGAGTACATCAGTAGCTTTCGATATATGTCGTTTTGTAAGCTTTTTGTGACCTGGCGTTTTATATTACGTGCCTATAAAAATGATCTCTTTCTTTAGAGGTACGGAAATCAATCTGAATGGATAAGGGCAACGTTAGTTTCTTGTTTGTTTTCCTAGAAAAAATGGTGCATATTGAGAAAGTGAAACAAAGTAAAAAAACTAACTAAGCCGGCCACACCCTGTACGCCATCTTTGGTGGAGTGGCATTAATCAAAGTACACTATATAAAAAGTGGTACGCCTTCAAAATCTTAGTGTTGTTCACGGTCTAAATGATTTACTTGCGAAGGCATAACAGTAGCCCACGAACAACACACCGATACAACGTAAGCTAAATAACTACAAAAAAGTTTATTTACAAAAATTTTGAACACTTGCAGAATTAAGAATCAGTTCGCTTGTGGTAATTCGGTGTTATGTGCGAGCATCCCATTCGTGCAGCTTATGTGGCGTCTCAAAGAGAACCGCCAAACCTGCCAATGGCACGGCGCGTCGGGATTCGAACTGGCAGCCGGCATTTCGAGAGAGAAACTGGTTGTGCCGGTAGAAATGCGATCATGGCGTCCATAGCTGCTGAGCGAGAATGGGCGCTATCACAGAAAATAAAACAATTGTAAGCACTAACTAAGCATCCCTTATCGGGCACGCTTGTCACCTCGAGCTATAAAGAGGCCGTGAAACACTTTTGTCATCATAGATTGACATAACTGTATAATTACATCACCTCAGGAATCTCCTGCCGTAATAATTTTCCGAGTGCGTCAAGCGCAAGCCAACTTAGACGTAGATAACGAACTGCTCAGCGGCTTTCAGTCTCTTCATTTCCACTGGCTCGCTGGAAGATACACAGGGAAGTCGGTAAGAGGCGCAAAAGAGGCATTAGAGTGTACTAATACACTCTAAGAGCAATGTGTGTTGATATGCATTTTGTATATTCACAAGCGGCGACGCATGCGTCAGTTCTGCGTCGCTCACGCCATCAACAAAACTGAATTATCTCCGTGACGAACACTTAGCCTGCTTTTTCTGTTCTTTATGTTACCTTCAGTGATTTCTTTACATGCTGCTTCTGCAAACGAAAAATTTGGTTGCTAGTCAGCGCTCTGTCCTGTGCTATTTACTCGCTCGTCCTGTTTCGCGCTGTTTCCGATTTATTCGTCACACGTGTTGTTCCGTGGGTTTAGTACCGTGGCAAAGGCGTAGTGCCTGCAGGATTGCGTTAGTCTCCGTGTTTTGTTCCGCTGTGTTATCTAGACCGTGCTCTTCCCGCTGTCGTTGTGGCCAGTTGGGACTGGAGCTAAAAAGCGCGAAACGAGCGCGCATGCAACGCCGTACTCCACGTGCCACGCCACGGACGAGGGACGACGTGCGGATATATTTCCCGTCTTCAGTCGATTCATGCGAACGTGCCATCACAGGCTGAAACCGCCGTGCTTCAGCTTATGTACGATAAAGACCTTGTACGTCAGTGACAACTGTGCAGTGTTCATACTTTCGACAGTGGACGATGCAATTACGGCACGTAAGAGAGCCATGTCTAAGGACGGGAAAGAAGCGGCTGGTGTGAGTAATAAAGGAACGAGCCCCGTTTACTGCAGCGGTCTTATCTGTGGGCTCGAGAGGCGCGGGGGGAAGTGAGGGTTGGCGCATTCGGTCCAAGATTGAACAAGGCTTGAAAGAAGAACGCATGCTTGCACGCGCGTAGACCCGGTCAATGCGCTAGCCGAACGCATGCGCGCTTACTGTTTGAGGCGGCAGAATTTCGTTTCCGCGTAGCTTCACTTCCCGTGAGAACCACGTGCCTCACGCCGCAGTTGGTGCATCTAAACGCGTAACTACGTTCTCTGCTGGACCGTTCGTCGGCGCGCTGTGGCTCGCCCCACCTCCGCTGAGTGTCCGGCCGAAACGGGCTCAGTAAAGCAAAACGATTCCGATGAAGCCACAACCAACATACAGGTTTGTTCTCACGAACTGCAGATTGACTTGCTATAGATCATATCGCGATGGAACACACAGCTATCGGATTAATTGTCAGATCGCTGCGGCGCGCAACCAGGCCAGGCTGCGCGTAAGTTTGCACCCGCACAAACTTAAGCGCAGCCCGCCGTGGTTGCGCCTGTGGTTGCGTGCCGGAGGCGAGAAAATGAAAACAAGAAAGGAGAATGTGGCCCGACACGATGGCAGAGTAAGGCCGACTTCCGGCGTCACTTGGCTTCGCAAAGAGCCACGTCAGGGCCCCCTTTTAGATCTTCCTTTCTCCGTGGTCTCACTGCTTGCGATGATGCTGCCCGACGACAATGCGGAAGCGATTTCTTACCGCTTTGGCATGAGACTGCGAATTCCCTGCGCCGTGAAGTACGATATTATTTGGCTCACATGTTCACTGGAGGCTCTTTAACAGGTCGCTAACGTTTCTTTAGTGTGTTCAAATAGTGTTTCAGTGCCCCATTAATTTAACTGGTAGTCGAGCTTTTTGTGCGCATGCGTGCCTCTCTTGTATGTAGTCTTTTGCAGAAAATGTCAGTGTTAAGTGCACTGCATGAAATGGCTCCAGAACGAGTTCTTTTGAGCTATTTTGCCTGTTTACTTCTTACCAGTGTGTAATACGAACGCTTGCAGACTACACCTCAGCAATCTGAAATGAAACTGCAGAGATACGTGCATGTCGCGCGTCATTCGCACAGTACAATGGATCATCGATAAGTGCCGGTAGAAGAAATGCGGTATAGCCTACTTTCGACGACTTCCTCGCCAACGACCACAGACACTTTCAGCCAACAGTAGCAAATTTAGAATAACAAGCTCAACCACAACAACGCCTACTTCGACAGACTGTAAAAATAGGTAGATATGATCGAACCCACACGGTTCAGCGTAGTCCTTGGCTCGCGCGTCTCGAAACTCGAAAGAAGACGCATTCGTCGCTTAAATTGAATACGTTGGCGTATCCACACTACTCTCCTTTTCTAATGTTTGCATGCAGCGTTTCCCTCATACAAGCAATATATGTGCACAAAGCACAAATTATTTCCAACAGAAAGCCATGGCACGGGCAGAAAAGGTGCGAATCACGAGTGTCAGAAATAATGACTTCTCAATAAAATAGAGCAACGACGACGAAACGCTTGATATTTTTGTCCAAGCGTTGGTTTCAAAATAATAAAAAGTAGATACAGAAAATTGGTGCCAGAAACAACTCACGATAACTAGGTAATGATCACTGGTTGACACGAGATGTCAAATGCAGCATTAACAAAAAAGGAAGAGAACTTTACAGAAAGGAATTCCCTACAAACTACTGCAACTGTCAAAACTACAGAAACATTTCTAAATTAACTGAAGATTTAATTATTTAGGGTTAAAAAAGCTACTTTAAATTTACCCTTCCCGACATCTTGGCAACCGATCCGAAATAATACGGAAAGTTGGAACCCCCCCCCCCCAAAAAAAAAAAAAAAAAAACCAAAGAAAGAAAGGACGGTCGGGACACTCCACCAGTGTTAAATGAAGACGGAAATTTGTCATCACCAGAACATAGCACCGATGAATTTATAAAGTACTGAACTCGTTTGCTTACTCGGAAATTGTCACTTTCGAAACCTGCTGAGTGCCTTTGGAAACCGAATATTTAATTCACTTTTTCAACCATCGTGATGTCAGCACGCGGTGTAACTTGCGCAATCGATCGTCTGCCCCTCAACACTAGCCCGGGATCTGACGGCATCAGTTCTTAACTTTTGAAGATATTGTCTCGGAATTCCGCACCATTACTTGCCTCAACGCTCCAGCAATCCTCATATTCAGGTTGTGGGCCAGAAGACTGGAAATCCGCTTATGTCATAACAATATTTATATGCGGTGTATAAACGGATCCAAGTAACTACCGATTTCCCATGCCTCCAATTGTTGAGAGCTGATCGAGCATATTCTTTGCACGCATATAATTATATCCATGTAAATTGCAACATTTTATTCAACAATCAAGATGGCCGTCGCAAAAAATTATGCCATACGCAACGGCACAAGCTCCTAACGGATCTTCATTCCTCTGTGCACAGTCTTTTCTCGGTCGATGCCACTTTATAGAGTTTAAGAAAGTCTTTGAGGTACGACATAAATGTTTAATGCGTAAAATTCGCAATTTGCAGCTCAATTTGATCACTACGCGATGGATAGAAGAATCCTTATTTATCTGAATGCAGTCAGTAAAACTACAACAACACTACTGCACATGGACTGAGTGAAAGGAGGGGACACCACATGACGCTGACTATAGCCTAAAGTATATTTTGAGAAAACATTCCGAATATGAAGCATAACAGTCGCGTAATCTTCACGCAGCCGCTCGGCATAATTAACGATAATTATCAGAAACACAACCTTCATTTTAAGAGTAGACAGCTGAGGCATGTCAAAAGAGGGGAAAGCGACAAAAAATCGAGAAAACAAAAATAAAAATTAATGTCTAAGCACCAGGCACATCAGTGGCTTCACGCGATATCTAATAGGGCAACTTTGCTTTCTTGCAGTGATATGGATGACTGACTAACACATTCTGAGCCATTCTCTTTCTCACACAGTAAGCCTCCATTCAGTAAGAGCTGTGTGGTGTCCCCTCCTTTTACTGAGTCTCTGTTCAGTCGCGCTGGTGGAAACATGAAGCGGTACCAACTCGCTCGATTTAAAATTAATTTAATGGTCGTGTTTTCCTTGCCCAAACCACCATCTGATGATGAGGCACTCCGTGGCGGTGGACTCCCGATTAATTTTGACCACCGGGGGTTCTTTAACGTGCACCTAAATCTCAGTACACGTTTCTTTTTTCTTTTCGACCCCGTTCAAACGAGGCCACCGGGACCTGGATTTGTCCACGCCACCTCGTGCTTAGCAGAGCAACGCCAAAGCCACTAAGCAACCATGGCGGGTTTCGCTTGATTTGCCATTCTGCTAAATTAGATAAACACGTTTCCAGTCTAGCATGGATAAAATGAGCGCGCCTCAAGGGTATGTGTAAGGTCCTCTAATGTTTGTAGTATACAGGGTCCCCAATCATAGGTTTTAAGAAATTTTTAAATATCGCCTCTTGCAGATAACAGAATTGTAGTCGTTGAGCTGGACTATTCAGAGAGGCGCACAATATTGCACGAGATATCGCAACACATGCTCAACTAATTAACAAAAATTCACTAGTTACCTTCCGAGTTAGTTACCTTACAGCACATGTTGAAGTTTAAGTAATGTAACCGGTAATCTTTCAATGTGCATACGCTTAGAGTAAATTTCCAGAATGACGTCAGTTTCGAGATATGTGCCATCAAATTCGCTGTAAAAGTGCACTCTTGGCCCACTTACTTATTTAAGAAAATGCACTTTTATGCATTGAAGCACAAAATGGAACGCCCAGGTATTTTGTCCAACACTTTTGGAAATAATATCGCGAAACTGGTGTCATCCTGGAAGTTCATGTGAAGTGGATACGTCTTGCGGCCTAACCGGCTACCATTCGTAAATTGTATTATGTCCCATATTTTATTAAGAAGTTCATTAGTGAGTTCGTGTTATTTACCTGAATATCTGTTTGGATTTTTGGTGCTAGTAAAGTCCGCCTCTTTGAATAATCCAGCTCAACGACAAAAATTGTTTTATCTGCAACAAAGAATTTTTTTTAAAATCTCTTTAAAATTTTTAATATGATCACCTTGCATATAAATGACACAGCTTCAAACGAATCTTCTTCGATCTGTGCTTCTGCCGACGACTGTGTAATCCCTCGGATGTGAGCAAGCTACAACTACATCTGTTTTCTTTCTGACGGCAAATTGCGAGAACCTAAACATGTATAAAATTTTGCTTCGTTGTAATGTTTCTACTATATTCAGGATAGATGGCGCCACCGTCGAATCAGGCTCTCAGCAGAAATATTGAGGTGTCATTTTTGCTTGCAATCCATGTTGAACCGTCCATATAGAGCACATGACTTCTAATGCCTCTAAAGAAAAGCGGGAATTCAAAAACTTCCGTTACATTTTCTAAACAAAGCAACCGGAGTACTGAATATATTTCGATAATGCGGTCTTCTTTGGAATTGGCTTCCTTTGTATGCCATCACCACCAAGCTCATCTTACAAACGTGCTCGTAGTGCAGAACAATGCAGCTGGTTTTACTCTATCGTGGTAATCCCGCTATACGCAAAAGAGCAGACACAGCGCTGACTGCTTGTTGTGTGTATATTTTATTGCGCTGGCCTTTCACGCACACAAAAAACAACGAAACAACAAATAAAAGGCAGGATATGCCCATTTCGTTTGATCTGTCAGAATTCTACCTCCATTTTTTTTTCAATTTGGACTTTTGCAGCTGCTCTTCCCCGTTTGTATAAAAGGCAAGGTTGAAATAAACGCTCTTTGTCCTCCTTGTAGCACCCAATCACGTATCGTTGTTCTTTTTGTAATTGTTGAAAATATTTACACATAGTCCCAGTGTCATAATTTCGGTGACAACCAAAGTGCATATCAGTTCAGTGTAATGAGAGCGACTAATCGTTGCGGATTTTCCAAACGTCACTGGCATGTTGCGATATGACTAGGTGTATCAAATTTATGATTTTCTTGTGCTTTTCTCACACAGAAGTAGCGATTACATATTTTCTCGATCGTCTGATAGAACAGACAACCAAACGTCTCAGTGACAAGAGTTCTTTTAGGTCGCCCGCAGGTAAAGCAAATCTGCGCTGTTTAAATTTTAGGTCATGGGGAAAACACATAAAAAAAGTCAGCAAACCAAACCCAACTACTCCGCCAAATTTCGCCACCTATGCTATTTGAGTTTTACATAGAACATCGACTCCTAGAAGTAAAAGGATGCGTGGTAACTATGGGTGTCTTTTTTTTTTCATAAAGCTCCCCCAACGTAGGCCTAAGAACTTGAACTCACTTTGCGGTATGGCTTTGTTTTTCGTCACAAGCGCAGAACGGCTGTGAATGGTGTGAGAAGCACAACGCGGTCCGCTTGCTAGACTCCGTTTCAATTCTGCGCCTCTACGCGAAGCGGCGCGCGCTATTCCTGACGTCTCACAATTGAGAAATAAAACAGTCAGTAGAGCCATTGGTAGTGTGTTGCGCGAAACCACCTGTCTGTACAGCTTGCATGTAGCCTTCCTCCTCCCTGTTCTACCTTCCTCGCTTGCTTTCTGACACGCTCATCCTGCACGATTAACACTGAGTTGGTCTTCTGTGCGAGAAAGCTGCAGAAGCGAAGCTCTATGCAAAGTGCCCCCGACGAGTCTATACCCAGAGATTTCCCCGTAACCGGAAATAAGAAAAAAAAAGTGCTTTCAGTGACCCTTATGTTGATGTAACGTAGACAAGAAAATGTAACCCCCAACAACGACAGGGCTGGGCTTCCTGAAGGGAAAGCTGATCTAGGGTGCAATCGCGGTTTGTGGCAGAGCGTTGCAGAGCCACAAAGCTTTTCTTATGTAAAGAAGCGCGCAGCAGGCGTTAGAATTTATTGCGACATTTCAAAGTATAGGCTGTCCCATAAAGCGGATTAGTCTTTAAGTTTTTCGTTTTTATTGGAGTTTTGAATGAAAACATTTCGTTATTTGGATCAGTGAGCTGCTGTCTAGGCTTGGTGTCCAAAACACTGACTTTTTTTTGCACTTGAGAAGGAAAGGTTACACCTAGTTAAAAGCGAAACAATTTGTTGACAGAAAAAAATAGGAATATTCTTGAAAGATTGGGAAAAAGTGCGTCAGGCGTGTTTTCCAGGGACTACGAGCAATGGTAAGAAGCGATGAGGATGGCGACATGGGCTTGTTGGTCGGTCATCATTCAAAGGTATCTGTATAGCGCAACAAAGCAAAGAAACAAGAAGAAACGAAGGCGAAGACGAACGCTTGTCTTCGTCCTCGTTTCTTCTTGTGTCCTTGCTTTGTTGCGCTATGCGGATACCTTTAAATGATAAGGAGCACTTGTTTCTGAATGCGCTCGAGCGAAGAAATATGGGAAGCATACCTTAAGTTCCATCACGTAAGGTGTTAATAATACGACTGTGAATTAAAGCCTGTTATGAAGTAATTAACGTGTGTTGATGAAAGTGTCATTTTTCGTTCTTTCGATAGTTGCCTTCCGTCAAAGGCACGCTTTCTTTTTACTGAATTCACATGGATAGCACATTTTAAAGAAAATATCTAGGCATAAGCCCAGAGAGAGACAGAGAGAAAGGAAAGGCTGGGAGTTTAACCAAAAACGCGCTTCCAGATTTGGACATATCACTAGGCTTTTCTAGTCCTAAACATGTACGCTGACTACAAAGTGAGATTGCATTATCGTTTATACCTAATACACGAATGTAAGTGATCCGCTAGGCTGCTGAACTGAAAATATATGTTGTGCTTTCGTGGGATTATTACATAGCCTGTTTTTCTAACACCAATCAGCTACATTACGAAGATTGCAATTAGATTGGTCAGTAAATGTCTGAATGGTCTCCTGTGAGCAAAAAACAGTTGTGTCATCGGCCTACATTACAGTGAATTGCAGGAGTTAGGCAGTCACGTAAAACAAAATAGTACAGTTAGAAAACCACGAGGCCTAATATTGAACTTTGCGTAACTTTGCGTTAATTTTTCTAGTGTCTGTTACGTTTCGCCTACAACGCGCGGTATAGCCGGCGCGGATGCAACGGACGCCGGAGCTTCGTTCAAAGCGGCGGACATTTTGGCCCGTTCGGAGCTCCCGCAGTCTCCCCGCCAAGCGCGTCCAGGCGTGTTTCAGTGCCAACGTGTCTTCGTGTGTGCGTGTGTGTGTGTGTGCCCACGCTTGTCAAAGCGCGGCAGCCGGGGAGAGGAGCTCCCCAAGTGTGAAGCGAGGAGGTCTGATCGGCGCCTGATCGGCGGTTGAGTCACTACACTCGTCTCAACATGTCTCTCAGCTCGTCCGTGCTCCGCCGTCACGTGGTCTCAACCCGTGACCTTCCTTCTTGCCCGCGACGCCGAGAGTATAAGAGCAGCTGCCCCCAGACGCCAAGAGAGAGGCTCCGATTTCTTCTGTCGAGTTACGTGCTCTCCCGTCTCTCCACTTCGGTCGACCTGACCGCGCGCTCTTTTGCGATGTTAGAATAAACCAGTTGTTCTGTTACCAGTCGACTCATGCTTCGCCGGGACCTTCGGATGCTTCCAGTGCCCCAGGCCGCCAGGCCAACGCTACCCTTGGGGCTTGCGACCCGATTGCAACTACGGGTGTCAGCGCTGAGTTTGCAACAACTCGTGCCAGCGGTGCGATTCCAACAGCTGGTGGCAGCGGTGGGATCGCGACAACGGAGGCCAGCAGCGAAGATATGCGGTTGACTGTATGCTGAGCAGCACAACGACCATCCGGGAGCAGTGCAACGAGCCCTGTGTGATGACTGGTTGCCTGCAGCGGAACGACTGCGCTGAATTCTTGGCTGCGAGGTTTGGTGAGTGCGGGACTTTCTTCTTCTGAGTTTTGCCAGGCTTTTGTTAGTGTCAGAAACACAGCTGGTAATTGTGGTTGTCGTTGCTGCCGGGTTAGTTTGTGGCAAGACAATAGTAGGCAGTAGAGAAAGCAGCATTCAGAGCAGCCATGGATTTGAAGTCGTTGCGCAAACCGAAATTGCTGGAGCTTGCAAGAGAGTTGGGTCTGGATGTCTCAGACAAACTCAGAAAACCGGAACTGCTAAGGGCTATTCTTGAGTTAGAAGCTGAGGATGACGAGCTGTCGGAATGCCTTGAGACCATTGAGGAGAGGGAGACGGCAAAAAGACAGGAGCGCGAACGTACAGAACAGAAAGAGAAAGATGAGCGCGAACGAAAAGAACAAAAAGAGAAAGAAAAAGATGAGCGCGACCGTCAACACGCTTTGGAAATGAAGCGTCTCGAGGTAGAGATGGAACGCGCTAGTAATGGAAGTCAGGCACACGGTGCAGGAGAACGAGTATTCTTCAAAATGACTGACCTGATGCGGCCGTTTAAGCTTGGAGAGGACATTGGTTTGTTCCTGGTTAACTTTGAGCGAACGTGCGAGAAGCAGGGGTTCTCTCGGGAAACGTGGCCACAGCGCTTGCTCACTTTGTTACCCGGCGAGGCGGCCGACGTAGTCGCTCGCTTGGAGAGAGAGGAGGCAGAGGATTTCGACAAAGTGAAATCGAGTCTGCTAAAAAAGTACAGGCTGTCAGCGGAGGCGTTCCGTCGGAAGTTTCGGGAAAATGAGAAAGGCAAAAGTGAGTCATATACAGAGTTTGCCTACAGGCTTATGTCAAACATGCAGGAGTGGCTCAAAGAAGAGAAAGCGTTTGGTGACCACGAGAAAGTTCTGCAGTGTTTCGGGCTGGAACAGTTTTATAGTCGGTTACCTGAGAACGTGCGGTACTGGGTCTTGGATAGGCCAGACGTTAGTACGGTGGCTCGAGCCGCTGAGCTAGCCGAGGAGTTTGTGACGCGTCGGGCTCGCGGAGCTAAGGACGGTCAAAAGGGTGAATTTGGCTCCAAGTTTGAGAGGCCGAAGTTCACGCCCATGAGAGCAAAGGGGGACAGACGTAGTGCGGATGCGAGTGAAAGCAGTCCGACCGAACGTAAGGAGACGGCGGCAGCCGAAGCCGAACGCAGAAAGCGGTTCGAGACGAGGCAAGTGCGCGTGTGTTATACGTGTCAGAAGCCGGGTCACTTTTCGGCGCAGTGTCCAGAAACAAAAACAAAAGTCGTGTTTTTGTCATTATGCAGCACTGACGAGAACATGAAGCTTCTCGAGCCTTACATGCGAGACCTCCTCGTGAACGGGAAAGAGTGCCGAGTGCTTCGCGATTCAGCAGCTACGATGGATGTAGTTCACCCCTCTTACGTAGAACCCGATATGTTCACGGGTGAGTGTGCATGGATCAAGCAAGCCGTGGAAGCTCATAGCGTGTGTCTGCCCGTAGCAAAAGTGCTTATTGAAGGACCTTTCGGAGCGCTTGAGACGGAGGCCGCAGTGTCATCTATGCTGCCCCCCCAGTACCCGTACCTATTTTCGAACAGGTCCGATCACCTCCTGCGCGAGAAGGGGCTTTTGTTTGGTGAGGCTAGCGTTCAGGCCTTAACCAGATCGAAGGTTCAGGAGCTCGCTGCAAAGGCGGTAGTTGCGGGACCGACGTTGTCGAACAATGAAAAAGGGTCAGAGGCGCAGCAAGCTGATATTCAGAGCACGTCCGAACTGAATAAAATTGAGCCTGTAGCGTTAAAGGCACCAGATACTGGAGAGGAAATGCCCGACACGGGAAAGTTAGAAGAGCTATCTGCAGATTTGCTCATCGCGCCTACGTCAGACGGACTTAATAGGTTGCTAAAAGTCAGCCGGTCGGCTTTGATAGCCGAGCAAAAGAAGGATGGCAGCCTAGAAAACATACGCTGCATTGTCAAGGAAGGTATCGCCAAGAAAAATGCTCGCTTTGTGGAAAGAGGTGGGGTCCTGTACCGGAAGTATCTAGACCGCAGAGGAGTGGAGTTCGATCAGCTGATCGTGCCTCAATGCTATCGTCAGGATCTGTTGCGCTTGTCGCATGGGGGTTCGTGGTCCGGACACCTAGGAGTTAAGAAAACTAAGGACCGTCTCTTGCAGGAGTACTATTGGCCAGGGTGTTTTCGGGACGCAGACCACTTTGTGAAGACATGTGACACCTGTCAGCGGGTGGGCAAACCAGGGGACAAATCGAGGGCGCCGTTGAAGTTGGTACCTATCATTACGGAGCCTTTCAGACGGCTCGTTATTGATACAGTGGGACCTCTGCCGGTAACAGCCACGGGGTACAGACACATTTTGACTGTGATCTGCCCAGCGACAAAGTTCCCTGAAGCAGTGCCGCTTAAAGAACTCAGCTCAGTTGAGATAGTCAATGCAATACTGTCGATATTTGCGCGAGTTGGTTTTCCTGCGGAAATCCAATCAGATCAGGGCACAGTGTTTACTAGCGCTTTGACGACAGCCTTTCTCGAAAGGTGCAGGGTAAAGCTGTTACACAGCTCAGTGTACCACCCACAGTCGAATTCCGTTGAGAAGCTCCACTCCGTCATGAAGCGCGTGTTGAGAGCATTGTGGTTTGAACAACAAACTGACTGGGAGCTGTGTCTGCCTGGGGTGATTTTGCATTAAGGACCGCGCCGCATGCGGCTACGGGGTTTTCGCCAGCTGAGCTAGTGTACGGTCGCTCGCTGCGATCTCCGCTTCGCATGCTTCGAGACGGATCACTGCCCTCTCCAATGGCTGCAGACTATCTCTTCCACAAATGGCCGCCTCCTGCGCTGGAGCCTCGCTTTGCAACAACATTCCTTTGAGGTGCGTTACAAAAAGGGGAGTCTCAACGGTAACGCCGATGGCTTAAGTCGAAGCCCCTAACGTGGGAATCAGCCTCAAAATTGTTTGTTACTGATGTTTTTCTTCCTGAGGCAGGATTTTTAAGATATTGCTTTTGTGTAGTGTTTCAAAGTGATGATGTGCTTTCTCGTGCAATTTCCCAATTTGTGGACGTGTTCTGAGTGCTGCTAAACTACTGTAAGGAACTAGGCAGTAGTATAAAAGGGGAAAGAGCCTGGCAGGGCTTAGTGAGGGTTGTGCCGTGCTTGCTGACTGAGCGGTTGAGTTTCGGCGTAGTTCTAACGCTTGCCGGGAACGAGAACAAAAATGTCAACTCTCCCGAAGTCACTTTGCAGTGTCCTGGGTGAACCTGAACGAGAGAACGAGGCCTTTTCTGTGCGCTGCGCTCAAGAAACGCCGAAGGACGCCCGACTTCGGTTATGAGCATCATCGAGCGACATCCCTCCGGACAGCGGATGCAGTCCCCTGACCATCGGGATCTCCTTCCCCCGGCGGGGCGGTCTGTTACGTTTCGCCTACAACTCGCGGTATAGCCGGCGCGGATGCAACGGACGCCGGAGCTTCGTTCAAAGCGGCGGACATTTTGGCCCGTTCGGAGCTCCCGCAGTCTCCCCGCCAAGCGCGTCCAGGCGTGTTTCAGTGCCAACGTGTCTTCGTGTGTGCGTGTGTGTGTGTGTGCACACGCTTGTCAAAGTGCGGCAGCCGGGGAGAGGAGCTCCCCAAGTGTGAAGCGAGGAGGTCTGATCGGCGCCTGATCGGCGGTTGAGTCACTACACTCGTCTCAACATGTCTCTCAGCTCGTCCGTGCTCCGCCGTCACGTGGTCTCATCCCGTGACCTTCCTTCTTGCCCGCGACGCCGAGAGTATAAGAGCAGCTGCCCCCGGACGCCAAGAGAGAGGCTCCGATTTCTTCTGTCGAGTTACGTGCTCTCCCGTCTCTCCACTTCGGTCGACCTGACCGCGCGCTCTTTTGCGATGTTAGAATAAACCAGTTGTTCTGTTACCAGTCGACTCATGCTTCGCCGGGACCTTCGGATGCTTCCAGTGCCCCAGGCCGCCAGGCCAACGCTACCCTTGGGGCTTGCGACCCGATTGCAACTACGGGTGTCAGCGCTGAGTTTGCAACAACTCGTGCCAGCGGTGCGATTCCAACATGTCGTATAAAGTGCTAGATTTACTAATTATTTGTTCACGGTAAGTTAGGTAGCTTCCTGAAGAATTTTAATATTAGGCTGGCCAGTGATTACATAGGAACCAAGCTTACTTAATGAGAATATTATGGTTGAATAAATCAAATGCTTTAGTGAAATTAATAAAAAAAAAACGTTATCCCGACCCGGCGCGTCTGCCACACTAAATTTTTAAGTGATTCTTGTTAGGGACTGCAACCAGACCGAGATGATCTCCATCATCTAGTTGCGTCTCGTTGTGTTCGATCCCTCTACGAGTGATGGTAGAGGTAAAGGCAGCACTCGTTCGAAGTCTGCAGAGACTTGCTTGATTTCAAAAGCCTCTGCTTGACTTCACTATGTACCGACACTGTTAAAAGCACAATGATGATGATAATTATCAATCTAATTTATCCATTGATTGACTACATTTATTTAAATATTTGGCAACGCAAGAATACATGAAATTGGCAACTTGAGTTGCCGATTCGGTGACATTTGCTATTAATATGAGCACATAAAAGTGATATGAACTGTGGTTATTAACAATAGAGAAAATGAATAAAGGACCAGTATCGCATTACACGCTGAAATGAGTGAGAAATTAAATCGAAGCATTGAGAAACGCGCTGCGCATGCTACAAGGAATGCATAAATTACTATGTACTAGGGAATGAAAAATGCTTCCAGTTATTTTCTTTGAGGCTCTAGAATCATTCCACAATCCAAACAATCGTTGCGGACTAATCAGAATGCTGTTGAGACGGTTCGAAATTTAATTCCAAGTGTACGCCTCCCACTCAAAGAGTGCTGCTGGTGAAGGCATCTTCTCATCTCCCACAACTGACCGCACTTTCAACAAAACAGGGTTTCACAGCTCCTAAAATAGAGTTTCGCATTTGTGCTACATCTAAGTGGGTGATTGCAAACACAGAATTTATGAACAAATACCTCATTTGTTATTCCTTTATTTAATCGAAGTTAATTGAGGCAGTATTGTGCCTACACAGAGCCAACAGCTCTTTGCTTCGTGACCGCAAAGTAGCTACAAATGCGTTCTTTCACACCAAACAGAGCTATTCCACTGTGTGAAGATGGATGACCAGCGAAGCTGTTGAAAACCAAAGCTACAACTGTGGAGGTTGGTATGCAATGCTTTATGGCTTTAGCGCAGTGATAGTAGTGCTGCTTTATAGTAATGGTAGGAATGGGAGTAATCGTAATTCTGACAGCACATCGCGACCCATAGTGGTGCTGCAACCACATTGAAATCGGTTGCTAGGCTAGATATTTTATATACGAAAGGCCTGGGACGTCACACCCCATGTGGAAAGCTGGCATCGCTTTGGCAGCTTGCGCAGCAGTAATCTTTACCGGGAAACATTTGCGGGGAGCGCTACGTGTTTGTCATTGCTATCACGAGCGTCTTATCAATTATGCGATTCAGATGCTTCTTTTTTAGATTGTTGTTTATGAAACATGGGCTGTTCTGTATTTTCTATGTTTCTGTCCCCTCCTATCAGAAGAGAAGGCAGCCGTTGTGCCCCTTCCGATGGCAGTTGCCAGCCTGCTCCTCGCTTCCCCTTTCCTGCCGAGTGTATATATATTTTCAAAACAAAACAAACAATGTATGCACTGTTCGCTGCACTTTGCTGAGTGCTCGTAGTCTCTGTCTTACGGAGGTATGAGCCATTGATAGTGACAGTTTTCGGCATGCTGTTCTGTATGTTCCATGCGTGATTCCAAAAAATGTAAGCACTGCTCGCTTCCTATTGCTAAGTGCTTGTAGCCTCTAGCTCACGGGGCTATGAGCGATTACAGTGTTTGCATGCGTGCGGGGGTGTGAGCCATTCATGATGATAGTTTTTGTTCACAGAGAGCAAAAATACACGGAACCCTAGCCATATGCAGATTCACTGTAAAAAGCAAATATAGATAATAGTAAAAGCGATATTGTAAATCGCTTCATTGACACTAAATATAGAACATGCATTGGCAACTTGGAAGAGGTCCGATATCTCAGTATGGCCGCAAAGCGTCGAATTAAGAAGAAGATATAGAATTTCAATTTCTCACGGTCAAGTCGTTAGAAACTACGATAAAACTAAGTGACCTGGACTAATAGGTGCAATACTTCGTTTAGTATGGGTGCTAGTATAAACAGAATGGGCAGATAAGTTGACACAAAGGACACTCAGATAAACCGGATTTATTGGAAAAGAGTTCCACTCCTCCAAGCATTAGCAGGCATGTACTGACAGCAACAAATGAGATGACATCAAGTACTCAACGTGATAAGGGCGAAGACAGAAATATAGGCAGAAAGCAGCGATGCGAGTCGCGGCCCTGCTGCGAAAACTGTCAGTACCAGGTATCATAGCTGTAGAAATGTGAGTATAAATTCTTTGTTGTTTTGTCTGTTCCACCTAATTGAACCATCGCCTCTGTAGCTGGCAGCGTCTTAGAGTGTTTTATTCACTGTTCCCTCTCGTCGCCATATCTTTGAAGACTGTGTCAATAGACTTTGCGTCTTCTAGATTTAGCCCTGTACTTCATGCATTAACGCAGCGTAAGCTGGGGAAACGACCCAAGGACGGCACATACTCATTTGGAACCTCGTTTTATCACTCGTTCCCCAAAATGTGCTCAAACGGGACATTGCGTCGCCATGCCCTAATTCAGCCTGGGTAAGATCTGGGGAGGTTGTTCATATCTTCGACCTTCTGTTTACACGTGAGAGCAGCTGAGGGTTGTCTTCCTTCGTATTGTGCGCACGAGGCCGTCGCTACGTACAGAACTTGACCAGATTACCTGTTTTCCGACATCCACAAGGGAGGTCAAAAGAAATACGTCATAATGACGCACATTTGTGCCATTTCGCACGAAGTGAAGCAGCATTGCGCGCAATCGCAATGCACGCATGGCCTTCTCGGCGCCCATCAACCTATGCCAATTGTATGGCCAGCCGGTGAACAAAAGCAAAATGGTTCATCTCTTGCAGTATTGGTATAGTACGCAGGATTTCATTGAATTTTGTGAAAGTTGGTGTACGACAGAGTACTTGCTCTACCAGTGACACGCTAAGAGACCAGTCAACGTTGTCCATGACCACAGTGATTAGTGCCACATTGTAAGAAATGTGGTTGCGCAGTACTTTTATAAAAAAAAGCATGGTGACAAGTAGATCCAAGGACAAGTTACCAAGAACGTTGCTAGACGCAAGCCAGACTTGCGAACATACTGATACGTACATCAGATACTGATACGCACCCTAATGTGCTTCGAAGAACAATGAATTACTGATTAGCTTATCGAAATGCCGTCTTATATCTACAGTTTTTCGACTGTTCCTCTCGTGCTGACAAGGCTGTCACTGCGGTGGGCAGGTGGTGCCTGATAAAGCCTCAGCTTGCTTTTCGTCCTGATCTTATCGCTGTAATGACTTTACGCTCATTTCTTTGTCCACTATCAATGCATGCATTTTAAGGTTGGAAATGGGGGGGATTCTTGTTTCAATATCCCTCATTTGTATGTGAGCAGCGTTCCCGTCATACTCGAGCACTCAGCTTTGAACAGAATAACAAGAAATTCTACATTTTTTCTTTTTTTTGGACTCTGGAAACCCGGGCAACTATTATTGCGTAAACGAAGCATGGTTATGTAGTAATAAAAGAGAATTCATTTTACTGAATGTTATCACTATATTCCTGAGGCTACTTTGTGTATGAACCAAGGGACGCTTGGCATAACCGTACAGTGTTTCTACATCAAAATAGTATTATTCCCTATAACACTGCATGCCCACATTTCAACTTCAAGGCGCGGTGACGTGTCCCGCCCTTTGACTGCACCAGTTCCCGTGCGTTTATTGTGTGCGAATGCAACCTTCACACATAATAACGCATCCACAAAACGCATAAAATAGGCATCAAACCTAAATGCATGAAATGCACGTAACATATACTAGCGTAAAGTAGCGCACGCGCAAATAACGGGCAAATTAATCGAGTAGTATTCAATGCTACTAACCTGTAGCAGATTGAACACATGTGAAACAGTTCTGTATTTTGCCCCGAAATAAAATTTATAGAACCTTTGATGTTACATTTCTGTGTGCAGCAAGCGCACATACCATTATGCTTTTAGATGGATTTGCTACTTCCATAAACGAAAGCCAACGCACAGAAACAGAAACTGCTTCAAGTAGGGAATAAATAATACGATGGCATGATGATAAGTATAGACGTACGTAATGGAAACATGTTACAGGAGCCACCACACACTTCTGTACTTGAAGAGAAGATTGCTTCGAAAGGAAATTGATAGGTTGACGTAAGCATAAGGGCAGGACCGTATTTTGCTTCCTTTATAGAAACGTTTAAACAAACGTGTACATCAAACATACAATACTGTACCGAAGCAATCGTTCAGCGGCCAGGCTAATGATGGGCAATACATGCGTTTATCCAATCTCCTTGCCCTAGGCTTCTGACATTCACGCTGCTTCGTTCAGAACGCTTTAACTTTCTTTATTGGACTAAATTTCTGAAGGATTATTTTTCGAAACGCTTGCACGACAGTGCGGATATTCATAATCAACGAGATTTATTACCGTTACGACGCAATATTTTGTTGGTTACGACGAATTTGCAATGTTAAAAAGCCGAATAAATCCCGAAGGAGAAAGTTTATGCAAACACATGCACGATCCATGATTTCCAGGCTGACTGATGTACCATATGCCAACAGCTCCTGTAGATAGTAGCGCACCATTCTTTTTCTAGTAATGCTTGCCGGAAACTATTCGTTGCAGTGAGCACTTAAAAGTAGCAGGTTAATTTAGTTTTCTTGTTCAGCACAAGTTAGGTTTCTTCTGATTATTTGTGATGCAAGTTTGGCCAATTGCTGCTCCATTATTTTTTGTTCTTTCTTTTTTTTAAGTATCATCATTCGAAATACTCACCGCGTTTTCCCACTCCGCCACAGTCGGACAGACCAGTTTGTAGCGAAGGACGCCTCGGCCGCAGATCACCGTCGGCGCAAAACGAAAGACACTGGTTCGACACAGCCAGCTCCGAGCTGTCGGCCACCATTGTTGCTGGAAACACGTCGCTTGGCAACGGGTTCCCGAGTTTGATGATAGTGGGGAACCCCCGGTGAAAGTGGGGCAGCAGGAACGGAAGAGGCGCCCCTCCCCCCTTCTTTTTTGCAGAAGACAGGGGCTTTCCCTAGCAGCTGCCACCGTCGCAATGCCGGCACAAACCAGGCAGCTCCGGACTTGCACCGCGCGACCACCTGTGGGACGACACGCGATGAACTGTTGCTGCAGTTCTGTAGCTCTACGCGCAGCGCGCGTGGCACAGGACGACACAGACAAATGACGGCTGAGAGCGCGACAGGAAGAAAAGAATAAAACAGATAAGCGCCGCTCGACATTTTACGTGAAGCGAATCATGTGACGCCGCTTGCGAAGGGGTTTTGCGTATATTTGTGCTCTGGAAGTACTGGGAGAGTTAGGGTGCACGACGGAGTGTCGCAGTCGTAAACGCGTGCAGCTTACCCGCTCGCCAGTACAGCGACAATATGCGGGATTTCGCACACAAGGAGATCAACAGATCACCAAGGTCCCCAATAGTATGACCTCGAAATACGCGACCAATAAGGCTGTGTTCGTACGTGCGCTGTCACATATTCGTAAGACGCCTGCTAAACGTATGACGCCTGTTAAAAAAACTATGACTGCGACTTATTCAGGAATATAACCATGGGGCAGCACCGATCAAGACCAAGATGTTCGGCTTGAGCAAGTCTAAGCTCAAAACTGAATAGTTTGCATCTTAAAGATTGTGAACTAATGAATTAGCAAGAACTTTTTTTGCCTTAATGATTACAACAAAAGTCAGAAAGATAATACCGCAGTGGTGCACACGTGGGTGTAAAAGTGACAACCTAAAATGGGCATGGCAACAAATTTTAGAGCTTCACATATGCACTCCACCGGAAACCAAACTTGTCCCACTGCAAGGTTGCAAAATTTTAGCGCATTTGGTTTGTAGAAATGTTTGTTTAGGTTTTTTTAAATATCTCTGGTGGCATTCCGCCAACAGTGATCGGTAAGTAAATGAAGTGCCGAGTGCATCGGGTGGCTTAATTTTCACATTTGCGCCTCGGCGGTCAGCCCGAGATGCACCCACACATGGATGACCGTGCACCTCCGCTGCTCTGCTTGCACCTGATTGTGGAGAAGACGACAGAGTGGTGGCCCCGGAGTTGTTGACACAAAAGTCATGCCGAAATGCAGGTCGCTGTCAGTGTGAAAGCGAATACGTATTGAATTCTGGGTTTAAATGCACGCGGGCAGCCTTGTTTGTTGTGTTTATAACAATGCCGGCCCCTCTGCTTTCGGTTACAATGATAAGCTGATAATAGTTGGACGATGGTGTCGTGTCTCTTTTGCACCGTCATTGTGAAAGAACATAACGCTTTATTATTCATAATCAAGCACGATACAGACCACGCCTTTTCATGGTTTTTCAATTGATATATCTCTGCCACATTGTTTTGCGGTGTTAGTACAAACGTTTCTTTTATTTGTTGCTATAGCTACTTACACAGCCATTGACACCGTGCGTATGAAAGAAGGCCACCAAGACGAAGTACCCTTTCTGAAACAGTTCCCGGTGACTCCATTTTAAACGTGGTGCACTCAGGCACGCCACCAGGTAAGAAGCTAGGGGAGGGACGTGTACGACGGACATGTCACCCAGGATGCAAATGAAATCGTCGATGTCGAATGTGTCGACAAGCTTCCCTGATCCTGATATAAAATTCCACGTGTTGATTCTATCAGTTAAAATGGATTAACTTGTCTCTTCCATTACATTTTTGTTGCATCACATATTTCAGGCCAACTGTTAGTGCAGGCTAAGTGGTACTTATATAGCTTCCGACAGAAAACGGTACCTGCAGCCCGAAATAATAGGTGACACTCTTGGTTGTTCGCTGTCAGGCCTTCCTCTTTTCCCGGTATGCCTTTAACCATCTACGATTAGGAAAACCAGAACAAGGTGAAAGCCGGAGCCAACGTTTCGACGACTGGAGTTGTCTTTTTCAAGGCAAGTCCACTTGAAAAAAGTCAAGTCCATTGTCGAAACGTTGGCTCCGGCTTTCACCTTGTTATCATTGTGCTTATCGACTTGAATTTCCATATCCCGCCTTCCCCGTGTTCTTTTCCTGTATTTTTAAGTATCTACACACTCAAACATTTCATGGACACAGATTCTTACTAATCGTAATAAACCTTCTTGGGCTAGTTGATGCCAGTTCAAAAACATGATTTCATGGCGCCGAAAAGACACACGGAAAGGAGAAACACACAGACAAAGAGAGCACCGGTGCGTCTGTGTGTGTTTCTCCATTGGGTGTTTCTATTCGGCGCCATAAAATTGTATTCCAAATCTTATCACTCGACTTTTACCGCTCAGTGATACGAATGACAGGACGAGTGCTGTTTTCGTAATCTGCGTTCCACGAGTCTTAGTGACCGGCTTTAGTGGTACTGCGTGTCATGAAGTGTGAATGCACTGGTCCTGCTCTCCTGTCTCTTTTAGCATCCTTTGATCACTTGTGGACCCGCCGTGGTTGCTCAGTGGCTATGGTGTTGGGCTGCTGAGCACGAGGTCGCGGGATCGAATCCCGGCCACGGCGGCCGCATTTCGATGGGGGCGAAATGCGAAAACACCCGTGTACTTAGATTTAGGTGCACGTTAAAGATCCCCAGGTGGTCGAAATTTCCGGAGTCCTCCACTACGGCGTGCCTCATAATCAGAAAGTGGTTTTGGCACGTTAAACCCCATAATTTTAATCACTTGTGGCTTTGCGCAGTAGCCAACTCGTCGGGCGCGTGGTTAACGCCTCCTTAGTATTTCCATGTCTTCCTTACCTTTCCTTCCCATTTCTAATGATGCGCCTGTCGATAGCACGCGTTACTGTCTTTCTGCGACTGAAGTACTGACATTCTTAATCTGCTGATCAAAAATGACCTTGATAAGAATGACACGCCTTGTGTTTCCGTACTTACAGAGAAATGCAAGCATGCAGGAAAAAGGTCGTATAAAGCCAGATGATGCTTCAAAAATGCACGCAGAAAAGCAAAAGTGAACCTGTTCCGTGCGGGCCTTGACGAAAACAACTCGACGTGACATGATCCCGCTGCATGCGTAAACGCTTTGCGTTTACGACAGCTGCATAATAGGGGAACCAGTGTGCCGCCTAACTAAAAACAAAGCGGCGCATCCTTTCTTTGATCCGCACCTGATGTTCAAATTCTCTGCGTACCCGTCGCGGTGTTTTACTGCCTATGGTGTGGGCCTGCTAAGCACGGGGGCACGCGCTCGAAACCCGGCCAGGGTGGACGCATTTCAATGGGGCCGAAATGCGTAAACACCCGTGTACCTATATTTAAGGGTACGTTGAAGAACCCCAGGGCGTCAAAATTATTCCGGTGTCCCCACCTACGGCGTGACTCGTAATCAGAAGATCATGGTGCGCGAACCCAGAAGCCCGCTATTTAATTATTCAGTCCTATGCAGCAGGCAAATAAAAAAGAAAGCTAATTTCTGTGCTGTTCTTTGGACGAAGAAAGGACAGGGGGGCTCAGTAGACAATATATAACCTGGACCAGTATTTAGCAAAAGGTACGCTATAGTTGTTCGCAAGAGCAAATGCCAGCCGGACCCGATGTTGAACACAGCATTAGCGAAGGCGACTGGTCAGTGGAAAAAAGCACGTACAAAAATGAAGTCTTGTTACTTCTCTGATCCCCCGCTAAAAAACAGAACGTCATCTGAAGTAACGCAATAGTGCCGAAGCTGTTGTACAAAAAAGCGCAACGTGCAGATCAAGTTTCCTCTTCAAAACGCTCTGCCTCCTTGATGTCATGTCCGAAATGGCCCGAAAGGCTAAGAGCTAAACTCTCCGCACGGTTTGTTCTGGTTTCGCAAGGTAGCATTCTTCGAAAAATCTCCAAATATTGGCACATGGTGTGAGCTTAATTCTCTGGAGAACTCATGTGATCTCTTTCAGATAGCGCAGTGTACACGTGCTATGTGAGCTATGTGGTTGAAGAAGCCGAGCTGATTTTTGTCCACAAAAGAAACCCAAATGCACCAGCGCGACGCTTGCCGTAAACACAGGCGGTAAGCGAACGTCCCTGATACAGAGACCACTTTGCCACGTCGATGGACCGCTTTCAAAGCACAGAAGTAATGGTTCCATTCGAACGCAAGTACCTAGCCATCTTTAACAGGGGCAGATCTCCAATGTAACAAAACAATGCGTTGGGCTAATTGGTATGAAACGTTATTAGACATTACACAAACAACGTAACAATGAACAGACTGTGCGAAACACTGTTCCAAAATAGTTCACTCGGCGTGTTCCTGAATTCCCAGTGCGTTTGCCAGCATAACGAAGGATACTCCTTACCGTCAGTGCAAATATAATCGAATATCAGGTGCTACCAAACATGAGCGTGAAAGATACCTTTCGGTGATGTCAATACTGCGCCAGATACAGCGCCAATAAAGCAGCTTCCGCCAAACGAAGCACCGTGTCAAGTAACACGTGTTTGTTAAAAGAAGTATCGCTTGTTGGTGTTTCAAGATGTATCGTTATAAGTGGTGTGTTCACACCATTCGGTCCCGTACAACGGAGTCGTTGGTCTGGATACCCGCAACTTTTCCTAAGCAGACAGAAATGCCTTTATAAGCGACTTCAGCCCTGCGGCCTTCTGCCGGGTTAACGTAATTAATGTTACTGCCATTAAATCGAACCTTCCTTTGCTAACCGTCCTATGTTTGGCGTCGCAGCTGCATGGTCACTTGGCAGCCTGTATGTGTATATGTAGACATTATATGCGCGCCGAATGCAAGCTACAGCAAGGGAGCTCATGTTAGTACTGTAAACTAACTTACAAAGGAAGTGCCAGTTCGTGCACCCGTATTCGATGTAAGCTAACGACAAGTGACGTCATAAAATGTACGTTTAATGTCGGCGTATAGGTAGCCTGGAAGCACGTACGCCTCTCAATGGGAAGTTTAGCTCGGAGCGCCTATCTAAATATACATAAGAACAAAGAAATTGTTTTTCTTGGAAAGCACTGCACTGATTTAGATTAGCTCTGCTGCATTTAAAGGAACTGTTATAATCTACTAAGCGTAGGAAGCGAATTTTAAATTCCGACATCAATTAGGTTAGAAAAAGTTTTTATACATTGCAAAGTACCTCGTTCGTTCTTATCTGTGCATGCAGCTGCCATCATCATCATTCTTCCCACGTCATGCATCATACGGTGCCTATGACTTAGTCCCTACGCTGCGTAGCCCGCACACTGTGCATTCCTCTGATATGGCAGTCGATCTCGGTATTGCCGGACGAAAGCCTACTGCAGAAATATTAATATTTCATGAAAATGAGGTTGTGACTTTTGCTGTAGTTAAACATAAATATTGCATATCATTACACGCTTCAGAGGATGAAAATAAACGCAATTGTACGCATCGCCGTTTGTCGTGTGGCCTTTAATAAAATGCGCTTCATGAGACCTTCGCATCACGTAGACACCGATGCGTGCGTTGCATTTCCATATTTTTCTTTCAGTCAATTCGGATTCTGGGAGAGACACTTAAACATACATTGATCAGTTTAAACCGGTAAGAACCAGGGCTGGGCAAAGATACTTTGCAATTGTATCGTGATATGAGACAGGACGCTTACTGCATGTAAGCGTGCTCGAAATTTTTGTTTGACTTGCTCAAAATATATCATCACGTAGAAAAAGTTTATTGCGGTTGCTTTAGCTGCTTAACAGGAATGCTCGTTATACGCTGCATTGTCAGAGGTTCATGCTTGTCGCTTCTGTCGATTATGGGAGTCGCTGGTGCGCTCGCCGACCAGCTAGTGGGCCGCCATCTAGTTACAAGAACTTCAATACGAAGCCTCAGCACGACGGCGCAAACACAACTGTAGGGTTTTACCTTCTCCGTAAGCGCATTACTGTTTACGCAATACCGGATCACCGGAAAGGTGTGCAGATGCAACAACGCGGGCATCGACATTTTTTTGGTGACGCGTCGTGTATACAGAGAGCAAATAAAGCTGCAATGACCTTTCATATTCTACTTATCTGACCCTGACCTCATCACCTGCCCTCGCTGGAGGGCTCTGACAGAAAGATAAACGGATGTCGCTGCTTTTAGTTTTATCCAAGTCGCTTGGTTGAGCTTGAGAAGCGGAGTTCAGCCAACGTATATAGTGTCGTACGTTGACGTTCCGATAGCAGTATCTTGTATCTTGTACAGCTCTCCTTCCAGGTCTGTTGCTGTAACCTCCGGAGTTCCTCAAGTGTCAGTGTTGGGCCAATTGCTATATTTAATCCTTCTTAACGACATTACTGCTAACATTCAATGTGACATGAAGCACTTCGCGGATGACTGTTATTTATAAAGAAATTGTGAGTTACGCAGACCACTTATTATTAGGCAGAGCACTCGACTTGGTGTCCAATTGGTGCACAAAATGACAAATGTCAAATAACACTACTAAATCTGTATGCATGTCGTTTACAAGAAAAAGAATCCCCAGGAATTTTCTTATGCTCTTGGTGGAACTTGCCTGAATAAAGTAAATAACCGCAAGTACTTATGTTTGACATTCACTTCCGACCCTTCGTTGAACTTGCACACTGATAATATTACCTCTGCTGCATTACGCAATTTTGTTTTATTAGACGATGTTTACGCCTAACACAGAAGAACACCATACCAATAGTCTACACAACTTTTGTTCGCTCCGTCTTAGAATACGCTAACATCAGCTGGTTTCCACGCACATCAACTGATACATAAAAGCTAGAAAAGATGTAAAGGAATGCTGTGTGGTTTATCTTTTTAAGTAGAGGCCCTATGACTCCCTTACAAACCTCGCAGCTGATGCAAGCCTGAAAACACTATGTGTTAGGGCCAGACAAGCCCGATTAAAATGAATCTGCCAGCTAATGCACGACAGCTTTAAGATTGATCGAGCTAAGTACGTTACTTAGTGTAAATCTCGTATATCGCGAAAAAACACCCATTTACACTAAACGAGTACAGTGTTCACATTGACACGTTGAAGTTTTCACTTTTCCGATCTGCGCTCAAATGATGGAACCTTCTCAACACATAGATGCTTTCCTCTCCGTCACTTTCATCGTTCATGTATCTACTAGAGAGATCAAACACAGACGCCACTTAAAACACCCGCATGTCTTCGCTGTAATATTTGTGTTTCCAGTGCATAAAATTTCTGCATTTCAAGCCCCAAATTGTGGTCACTTCAGCTCTGTTAACTGCATAACTTCTGTAATTTTGCATGGGACATATATTCGCTATTTTTGTAGAAATTTTAGTAATACTATATTTATTTTTGAGTGGTGTTATACCAACCAAAAGTATTGTGTTTCACATCGTCATTGGTGATGTTTTGCAATACTTAAAGTAGTTTTTCTAACTTCTTGTTTTCTTTACTATACCACCCAACGCGAGCTGTTTGTTTCCTTTAGAAAACTATCTAGTACAGTGCCCACCTGCTTTGATCTCACTGAGACCGGCAGTATCGCAGATAATTTACGATGCGCGATGAATAATACGCGATGCATTTTTTCATGTATCGGAAATGCAGATAGTGATACACGTTTTGCCAGACGTATGACGGTACAGATACAAGACACCTGAGGAATATCTAACGCAGTATCTAAAATGCATGTATCATCTGTACTGTCCAGCAATCGTAAGAACTCTTTCAGGGCACTTCTTTTCTTATAGTTGCGGCAACAAGTTGAGCACTGGAAAATAAATGGTGGCGAAGCTTCCACTTCAAAAGTGGTGCGCCCAACCGGCGTGGTAGCGTAATAGCTCTAGGGTTACGCTGCTGAGCGCGGGATCACATCACGGCCGCAGTGGCCGCATTTTGGTGGGGACGAAATTTAAAAAAAAACGCGTATCTGGTATTTGGCGCCCGTTAAATAACCGAAATGGGTCAAAATTAACCTGTAGTAAACCCGTACGGCGTGCCGCATAACCATATCATGGTTTTCGCACGTAAAAGCCCCAGACGATATGTGGCGCCAATGCATGGGCGCCTGTTTGTCAGTGTTAAGTTTTTTTTTTTTTTTTTTAATACACTTCAGCCGTTTTAGCACTGAAATAATTCCCAATTTTTTTTCTCCTTTTCGCCATAATTGCCTTGTTACCATTTTGATGCCGGTATCATTTGTCATCTAATGTTGCGCACACTGAGTGTCTCGGGATGAAAAACGGCTCATCCGGGGCACGCTTCTGACGAGCCCGCAGCATACATGCTGCAGACAGCGCGTCTCCGGAGCAGCGCTGCTCCAAACCACCACTTCAGGCCATCGTTCGAATCCTCCTTCACACTCTTTTAATTTGTTACTCCATGAACGATAGGAAAGAATATCTGACCAGTCGCTCTTGCATGACTGGTGGGAACAGCAAGAGTGTGCGTCCTGTCTTAGACACAGCGAACGTTTCGCTGAAGCTTCGTCGGTATCGCGAGAAGCATTTCTTGGTTAAAATGGGGCTCGCTGCAAAGTATTGCTTCAGTTTACTCTGAAAGTAAACTTCGACAGTCGCCGCATCGGAAGATTATCTAGAAAAGAAGGCGTTACCGACCGATTTAGAGCTACTGCTTTCAAAGATTGATAGTACCTTATTTCAATATTTTATGAGAAGCACGGTTATGAGACTATAATTTTAAAACCAAATTCGATTAACTGCATCCATCAATGCACATCTGGAGACAAAAATATTGTGTATAGCGATAATGAAAAAGTCATAAAACGATGGTAAGTTAAATTGGATTTTCTATCGCAGAAGCAGCGACACTATCCTGCGCCGTTTTCTAAAGAAAAAAATTCAAAAAGCAGCAGGTTGCGTAAGAACCATCACAACATGTTGATCTTCTCCTAGGAAACTGAACTGCCATGTGACAGCGAGTTTCCCTTTTGAGTTGCTGTCGAGACGCAAAACGTAATAAACAGGCTTCATGCGATTAACTAGGGCATTTTGCAGAGGTCGGTTCGCGACGTATGTGTTTACACGGAAGAGGTTTTGACACTGAAGCGATACTAGCGTCGCGTGTTGCGACGTGCAATGATCCACAGCTTGAAAACAACATCGAATCTACGCAGTTGCAGGAACAGGGTTCCCCTTTATCGCATCATGCGCAATTCAATCCTGTCCGGACCTGTAAATATGCGATAAACTGCTGTTCGTTTTTTTTTTTTTGCTCTTTTGACGCACTAAGCTGAAGAATACCACAGCCCCTGACAGGCTGGACATAATGTAGAGGCAAAAGAGACACCGACCTCGAATGCTAAATGCTAAATGAATGCTAAATGAATTCTTCATTGAAACGTAATCAAACTGAACGAAACGTTATCAAACTAGAAGCAATTAAAACTCGCATAATAGTCACATGCTATTTTTGTTTTCACGTGGGAGAGCAGCATTCTGGAATGCAGTTAACAGCGCAGTTCGGAAAGCGTTGCCATAAATGTTACAGCTAGGTGCAGCATCCCTTTCCAGAAATATCTTGACTTCGTGTTTATCGCATTGCTCATAACATGCCGGGTTGCTTCCAGAAGAAAAGCTCATGTGCTTACGCATATTTAGATGTTTGTTCCATGTGGAGCTGGTGTTTGTGTCACGTGGCGTGAGTGTTTGTGTTATGCGACGGCAATGCTACACGTGGCCTGGCTGATACGGACTCTCTGGAATCAACTCACAATCACTGCTGCCATTTGCTCGATTTGAGTGACGACCTCGGGAGAAAAACTTGTAGAGGTTGATTACAGTTAGACCTGTACACTGTAAAATAATTTACACCCTCAAAAGGGAAGAAATGGTGTAAATGTGTCTATAACTCACATGCTTAGAGTGTGATTTATATAACTAGTACCCGGAAGGTGTAAGTTAGAGACACATTTACACCCTTTTTCACTTTTAAGGATGTAAATATTTTACAATGCAGCAACACAGTAGCCATTATAGGCGCCGTAGTGAGATGAAGGGAGCCTTCCGAATAAACTAACCATTTGTTCTTTAACATGTACACAAATTTAAGTGCCCGACTATTCTTTGCTTTGCGTTCATGAACTAACGTTGTTGCTACGACGGGAACTCGAACCCGCAACCTCGTGTTCAGCAGCGAAACCCCATAGCGACTCAGCTCACCGTAGGGGTGTGAAATTTGTGAAGACGCCATGGCACGATAATAGAAATGCAGCACTCCGAAAACAAAGAAAGTTCTGGGAACTGTCTTCGAAGTAACTGCTTGTCCCATATTTCACTCTCTTTTCGCGAGTAGATCGACCCCCTCTGAGAGAGAGTAGAATAACTCCCCCCGACAAAGTTTTATTACTCCACCGTAAGGAGTGCTAGTACGCTTCCGCAAAGTGCTAATATTCTCCCCGCAAGGGCAATAGTACTCCCCAAACTGAGTGCTTCTACTCTTCCAAATTGAGTGTTTCTACTCCCTCAAACAAAGCGCATGTACTCCTAACCGAGAGATTGCACTCCTTCAGAATACAGTGCTTGTACTTTTCCCAATAGTGTGAAAGCCATGGCCACTTTAGAATGCATTCGCAATACTTACATTTGGGGAATATTGGATTGTTTCCTAAGCAGCTCGTGCACTTATGCTTGGTGAATCTGATGTAATCTGTAGTCGCCAAGTAACTCAAATGAAACATTTTTTTCCTAAAAGGGTGAAAATCTTTATTGATTAGTCGCACGACAAACTGAATAATAACTTGCAAAATACTGACGCACACATAGAATGAGATTACAATGATACGCATGAACGTTAGAATACATGTTGTAATAAAACAAAAGTATATTCTCTAATGTTTCATCAGTATTAAAGTGTAGGAATATCCTTTATTCAATTGGCTCCATTTTTTCAATAATAAAGTATACAATGGAAAGTTGAACATACAACAAACGTGCGCAAACTCACAAAGTATTAAGACTATGATTGAAGAGAAATGTGCACCGAATCACTGGCCAGCAAGAGAATTAATAGCACAAGACGGATGGACTTATACGGCAGAGGTTGCCAGATGAGCTGGAAAGCATGGGACTGGTAACGTCGATGAATTGTTTAAGAAACTTTTTTGGGCTACATTCTAAGGCAGCAGCTCATTTGATAACGTCCTGTACAATGTATGGATGTTCCTGACTGAGAGTACAGTGCATTTAGCAATGTGTCGTATATTCCCATGTGAGGCCGCGGGTCCAGCTTTGGTTACAAAGATTTCACACTAAGTTATTCAAGTGAAGGCTGCAACCCAATGTTTCTTAGCGTGTCGTGTCTCAAAGCAGTAAAGAGGCGTATCATATTTCCTATTGGGCTGGCGTCCTCACGAAAGCAGTTTCTGGGTGCTGTTGGGATAGATCCGTCACACTTTTTCACAAATAAATAAAATTATATTTACAATATTAACAAGTGTGTGGCAAATGGGTAGAAACTGCAACGTGTATTGACATTAAAATGTTGCGCATCAAATTCGTCATAAATGGTAGCTTTCCATTCTGCATTAGGCTATGAATGCTATGCTTCTGAGGAGCATCCAGCATAATTACATGATCAATTGTTGTGACTAGTTTATAATGCAGTCTAACTCATGTGTAGCATGGCTTCATACGTGAACGAAAAATCATATGCCATGAATATGATGCATTAAAGGCAACATGAACACAAATACAGGCCGGACAGTCCACGAAAAAGACAAAGAAATTTATCATGAATTGGGAAAGGCACCATCCTATTTTACATATCCCTTCCATGCAAATGGCTTCTGCATGCGGCTATGCACAAACTTCCACAATGAACCAACTACCTGAAACCAAGGTTTTTTTCCTACTGAAGTGGTTAAAGTACGCTAAGAAAAATTATCGCGCTTCAGATAATCTTCGTCGCAAAATAAGTATATATGGGTCTGATAAGACTAATAGAGTGCCTCAGTGCGCACTGTATCTTAAGTCCAAAAATTTACTATGTGCAAGAATGATTTAATTTTATTTTGCCTTATAAAAATTATATCCGCAGAAATCACCAAAGTAAGGGGCTTTTGCTTGAATGACACTATATGTTCACATCCACCAACTGATGAACAAGTGTTCCAAGCAGATGCTCTCAGTTCTTTGCATTGAACACATCCCTGCCTCCGCTAGCGCTCTCGGTGGGCAGCAAGTAGATTGAGTCACCATAATCAAAATCTGAAATAACTGCCAGAAGCACTCATATGACTATTTCACACAAGGATAAACCGCAATTTTACATGTTCCAAAATAATTTTTCAATTGTAAACGACTCTACGGCTTCTAATTAAGACGGAAGGTGTGCAACACGGTGTACACAGTTAAGGCCTTGCTCCTCGCTACCGCTTCGGGAGCCGCGAGCCGATCTATTGCACTGGTTTCGTGAGCACGCACGTAAACGATAATGACTTCTTAAACCTGGGGTACTCTGCCCCCAATGCTTCCCCTTTCTGAAACCTAAGAGGTAACCATACTTCTAAAATTAGGCGTAAAAAATAGGTAAAAGTGAAGACATGAAGAATCTGTCTGCTTCATGTCAGCGTTGAAAATACAGAATCACAGTCTTTTGCATCTGCACCCGTGCATTTACGTGCTGTTAAATTATGTGAGCAGTTAACCAAGCATGAGCTGTTGCTTTTTATAGAGAAGACAGGCACCGTGCTCACTGGAAGTTTGTATTATGTCACGAAGCAAATCTGCAATGTTATTGTACCACTATCTTTTTGTCACATGGATATATCTGTTGAGAGGCAAGGCAAAATGCGGTCACTTCTAAAAAAATAATCAACTTTTCTTTAAAACACATTTCTGACTTTTCAATGATACTTGGTTATAAGTGCTTGTCACCAGATAGCATACTTAATCTTGACTTCCCCATCAGAGACATTATATAAAAAATACCATGTTAACATGACTGCCTAGAGCATTGAGAATTTTCATCTTGGTGCCACATACTGTATTTTGAAAGTTTGATGACGTCTAGTCAAATGGTGCACCCACATACCCACATTCTAGTTTTCTCTTCCATATTGCAGGACAATGTATTTTGGTTCTTTGGGCTGCGCTCCTCTGCAACATGTGGAGTAATGCTGGGCTGGCTGTTTGACATCCTTGTGTCCTTGCAGCTGCCTTCTTGCGTTATACAGGTTTTTTTTAGCTGATTTCAATAAGGCTCCGACTGGGGCTAGTTGGAATGGCATAGTTGTTGTGATCGACCGTTCACATCGCGACACCCTCCGGTCAAGGCTCGCGCGATTATGGGAAACGGGCCGACAGCCTCGTCAAAATGGTTCTCAATACGGATCATTTATCACCACCGCGGGAGTACTTCGGTCAGGAGAGGTTTGGGCAATTAGCAAGTATACGGCCATCACTTGCAAGCCGCACAAATTGGCACATCCACGCCGGAGACGCGGTCAGTGTAATGATGCGGTCCATCACCTGTCAGCCGCCCTAATTGGCATGTCCACACCGGGGACGGAGTCAGTGTACGATCGGAGTCAGCGTACTTGCCCCCCCCCCCCTTTCCCGTGTGTTTCCAACAAAGATCCCTTCGGAGGGAAAGGGCAACTAACCTCCTGATTGGTGGAACCTGATGTCATCGGTCTCTTGACGCCGGGTTGGGGGAAGTGACTGAACAATGACCAGGCAGGGCATAAAAAGAGCAACGAACGGCGAGACTGATTGACTGCTACAATTTACTCATGAACTTTTTCTATACTACTTTGAATTTTCCTGTAAATATGTAAATATAAAGGTGTCTTTCAAACCTCCTGATTATCGGGCCCAGCCTCACGTTCCCTTACTCCTCCACGAGCAAAGTGAATTCCACATCTTCGGACCTCCAGTTGCTACATCGTTTTGTTTACTGCACTATACTGTTATACAAAGGACAAAAATAGGGACTGACAAACATTGAGCATATGGGTGCCAGTCTTTTTTTTTGTCCTTGGTATAAGAGTACAGCGCAGTAAAATAGAACGATGACATACCAACTACGCCCAATTGAAGCCTTCTTTGGACTTCAAAGTGCGACAAAAATACTTCTGCAGTTATTCTCTTTGCCTTGACTTTCTTAGCGTCCGTACAATTACTCAGAATCAGTTTTTTTTTAATTTTTAGCCATTTCACAAGGCGTCTTCCCGGCAATAAACAGCACTGACCGAAATGCGTTTAAAACACATTTTGTGCATCAAAGCAGCTAACATCAACGGGAAAACTCACGTTAAAGAATTTCAGGGGATGCGAGGGCAGTTCACTACTCCTGAAAACACTCCAGTGCAGGCTGCTGCGAAGCTGAGGCAAGGAAATGAATATAACTAAAATATCCCCTCTTGCCCGCAATGAATACCGCCTCTTTCTGAGACATATCGGCTCAGGACAAATACCTGGTTTGATAGAAAAATAAGAGTGCTGCCAGTTATGATTCATATACCCTTAAAGCAAAAGGTCAATTTCACTAATATGAGCGACAATAGAAATTTACTTTATTTCACACCTGTCACTTATTGCACAGAAATCGCTTTGCTAGTCCGCAGGGCTAGCAGGGCCACGCTCACGAAGACGTGCAACACCTATTTCAAAGCCAACGGCACGCTACGGTAGGGCGAAGGCTGAAGGCTGATTTGCTGGTGTTAGACTTTCGACCGTCCACTGTAAAACATGATATACTTAGCACATGGCCAACAATAAGGCTACCGAAAGGACCACTGGCGGTTTTCAAATCTTTTTTAGAAAGTGGACTTGTCTTTTTCGAGGTGACATACGCCATATATGGCAAAAAGTCAAGTCCACTTGTCGAAACGTTGGCCCATGCTTTCGTGTTGTTCTCGTTTTGCTCATCGCCTTGAATGTACATCACTCACCTTCCCCGCGTTTTCTCTGCTTCCCCGTATTTTGTGTTTCTCGGTCTGTTTGTGCTTTTATTGTTGCTTTCTCGCGCGGATGAGCAGCAGGCGCCAGCATCTCCTTTACCTGTTCATTTTTCGTGTATTTTGCTTTCTAGTATTAGTGCCTTACGTTAAGTTTTACTCGTGGTATTTCCTTAAGCTTACCTTTGTGGCCTTTAATTACTTCAGTTTTTCCTTTTTCATGTTTTGATCTTGGTAGTAATGTTGATGAGTCCTGCGTTGAGGCGTATTTTTTGTATTAGACTTCAGAAGGCTGCTTACTCATCTTCTTTTTTTTTTTTTGCCTTGATTTTGTAACCCCCCTTACACAATGCCCCCATAGGGCCTGTAAGGTAGTTTAAGTAAATAAATAAATAAATAAATATTCATATCAGGGAAATTTACGCTGTTACAATATGAAATTATTAGATTTAAAATTCACACTGCGCTCGTTCAATTTTAGAGCACTTGTAACCGTCTGTTCCATGGTACATCATTCGATTGCTACTTCATTCGAGGTCGTGGGTTGGATCCCGGCTGATTAGGTGGTATTCCAGTGGGGGCGCAATAATATAGCGGTTGTCTAAGGGGACTTATGTACACGGTAAAATCCCAGGTGGTTCCCATTAGTACGGAGTCCACCGCTACAGCGCGCCTCATGATTCGGTACAGTAAAATTCGACATTTGCAGTTCAATATTTTGGATCACGCAGATAGGCGCAGTTCAAAGTTTCAGGTTTCAAAGTGGCATTAGGCGTCGCTCGTGCAGGGCAACAGTCGGTATGGTGTCTTTTGACGCCGCCTCCCCAGTAGGACCCCTCGTTTTTAATCGGGCATCGCGACGCGCTCTCGAAATTTAATAAACAGATTAAATAGCCGTTACCAAGGGTAACAGCCCGTACATTTTCCTGTTGCAGGCACACTACACCACTTTCATTGAACGAGCCAACTTGAACCATTCTACCAGAGGTGGGCCTTTAGTAGGAGAGCTCGAGGACGTTCGTCTCAGCAAAGGACAGCGAGCGGCTAGCGTAATCTATTACTATTTCAGTGACGTCTTGAGGTTGGACGAGTACGGCACCAAGATTGATGTTACTGGCATCAGTATGCAACTTGGTGGAAGCATCATCACTAAAATGCGCAAGAGCATCACTGCATGGGATGTCGTAGTTCAGCGAAGGCCTGCTTGTTGCTCATTCGTCGAGGCAAATGGAGTGTCCTGCCTTGTGAAGCGATTCAGGGGTTCTGCTATCTTTGATGAGTTTTCAATGAAACGGCGACAATATGCCCAACTCCACGAAGCGCCAGACAGCCTCTTTGTGAGCACGAGCAGGAAATGCTTCTACAGCGGTAACCTTTTCGGGATCGGGTCGCACTCCACTGGCGCTTACCACGTGACCGACAAAACCTGAGCTCTTCATAACCAAAGTGATACGTTTCTCGCTTAAGCGTGAGATCAGCCGATTGGATTGCTTCTAGCACATTCCGCAGACGATGAAGATGCTGCTCAAATGTTTCAGAAAAGAATACTAGGTCATTAAGATGCACAATACAAGTCTGCAAGTTCATTCCAGTGTTCATAATTCACTGGTAAGTTGCTGGGGCTGAACACAAGCCGAATGGAAACACACGACAATCGTAGAGGCCGTCAGGAACCACAAAAAAAGAAGTTTTTTTTTAGAGCGCACCGCTTGGGTGAACTTTCCTGCGACAACCGTCGGCGTGTTACCTAGTAACCGAGTGAACGCGAAGCGCAATGGGGGATGAAAAAAGCAGAGAGAGCGAATAGAGCGCGAGGAGGAAAGCGGAGGAAAAGGATATGGTGAAAGCGTGAGAAGAAAAGCATAGTGCGGTTACACGAGGGGCTTTGCGGTGACGATGGCTACCAGATGGCACCAGAGCCACCCGCGTCGTCTGTAAGGAAACAAAGCACTGCATGAGGGGATGTTTTCTGTGGCGGCGTCTTTGAATAGCGATTCCTCTCGCTATTTTCCGATTATCGAGGCAGTCGCGCCACACTTAGTTCCCTTTGCAACAGGCCGCACGAGACAGATTGTCCGCGCCAGTCGAAGTATCGCGAAATGAAACTCGTCTACAGCTGTGCTCAAATTTTGCAAGCATCATATCGCAATCGTCGCTGAATTCTCAGTGCTTTTTTCATCTACTTCGATCAGCCAGTACCCGAGTTTCAAAGCGAGTGACGAAAAATACTGGGTGCACCACAGCCTATTTAATGAGTCGGTGATACGTTACATTGTGTACACATTATTTTCAGTTGCGTTGCTGAGCTTCTGGTAGTCGAGGTACAAACGTAGCGTTCTGCTTTATTTTTCTCTAGAAATACTGGAGACGACTGCGAGCTGTTGGAAGGTTAGATAAAGCCGTCGTCAAGCATCTGTTGTACTTGCGCACCAATTTGCTTCGCGTTATTTTCTCGACACGCGGTTGAGCAGCTTATGTATCGGACATGTGCCGTCGCATGTTATAATATTGCATCTTGTAATTGAAGGCTGGCTCACGTTAGATGTAGCTTCGAAACACGCCCTGAGCTCAAGCAAGTGCTCGCGCCGTACATCCCGGTTGTCTTTCGAGAGTTTGGAATTATTGTCCATGTTATAACCCAGTGACATGTCAGCAATCCCCACTGCTTCAGAGGCAAAAAAAGCAACCACGTTTGCTATTTCACCGTCATACGCTATCGAAGTGACACGGAAAAGGTGTCAAAATTCCTTACTAAAGTTCGCGGCAAACAACTCAGATTGACCATCACGAAACTGTAGCCCAAGTCCAGCGGCACTAAACCTTGCGTCAATATGTTCCGTAAGTTACTTCGTACGACCGCTTCACCTTCGCGCATTCCACCGTACGTCACTTCGGCTTGGACACTTGCTCGTGGGGAAAGAGTAACACTTTCGGTAGAAACGCTACGTGCATCATCACATCGCTTGCTGTCGCGCCCATCGATAGCTGGGTTGACTGAGAAGCTGCTTACACTTCCTCGCAGGTCAATCACAGCGCCTTAGTCTTGCAAAAAGTCAACCCTGAGAACGACGTCGCGGGAGCATTCCACTAGGACAAGGCAGCCCACTACGAACGTTGATCCTCTAATCCCAACTCTTGACGTACGGGTGCCCAACGAAGCAGTGACGTGGTCGCCAGCCATCTGAATCGGCGAGCCATACTAGGGTGTTATTACTCTCTTTATAATAGTCGCTATCTGCCCAATTAAGGTAGAATTGTCCGTTCCGTTATGCATTATAGTGCAACCGCGCAACCACGTAACCGCCGACCACCACCGGTATGTCGAGTGAAAGCCCGTCATTCCTTTCAATTGCAGCTGAAATCGGATAAAATGCCTCTCGTTGTTCGTGTCAATCCGAGGTCTTCAGCTCGTCGACTACCAGGGCCCTTGCCCTGATAGGTTGCTATAGTTGGTATTCCTGGCGGGAACTTGGCGATCGTGCTCTATAATATCGCTGTGGCGGTGTTGCAAACAGTCTTGCCGACGGTGAGTGCGACTGCCGCCTGGTATGCGTAAGAATGCGCTGTTGAGCCACGGCGTCTTCAGTGTCTCGAGTTTGTTGAAGTCGGCGGCGAGTAGGTGGAAAACCCCACAACCCGGGGCGTTAGTATGGGCACTGACAGTGGAAACGATCTGCTTCATCGCTATATGGAAGCACAGGGGACGGTGGTCCGGTGGCGCCATACATCCGACTTCCGAGAGCACGTGCCTCTATATCGGCGCAATCACCCTTTGCTCCGCCTGAAGCACAACCGGAGAAGCGGCATGAAGAAACGCCGGAGGCGTGTGTCGTTCTTCGATGTGCTGTACCGGTTGGGCCCATTGAAGTTAAACCTGAGGTGAAGTAACAACGAGGGAGATGAAGCAGGCTGTCTCAAGACTTCTGCGTAAGGTTGCACGGCACTGTTCAGTCGGTACAGGCGCGGTTGTCCGGAGCGCTTGGGGCACTTCATCTTTCATAGCACTCGCAATGAAGTGTACTGTAGGCTGTGGCTTGCCGTAAACCTGTACCACATCGCGCAGAACGCTGTGAACGAGTTTTCGAAGGCAGTTACTGTTGCTTCCGATGACTTTCGCGATTTCAGTGGTAGATGTCAATGTTCACTTGCAGCTCGCAGAAGTTTGATCGATTCTGGCGCACCTTCTCGATATTTACGGCTTCGGATATTAAAACTTCGGCGGCAGACTTCGGAGAGCTCCGTGTAAGACCAGTGAAAAAGCTCCTCCTTCACTCCTCGCCCCAGGTTACGCAACTTGTTTTCCTCTGCATTTCCTGGTATGGCGCATTTGAAGAGGTGCGCCAAACGAACGTAGTAACACTTTCTTCGGGAAGGTCGACGCTTGCCTGGATCATTCATCCTGCTCGTTCACAGTGGTCAGCACTTATTGTAGGTGTCCAGTTGCCGACGGCGGAACTCGCGCCACGATCATAGATTCTCCTCAATGTTTTGAAACCACAGACACGAGCGTTCCTCCAGGCAAAAGTAGACATTTCGCAGTTTAGTCGCGTCGTACTATTCGTAGTATTCGGCACGCGCGCTCGAAGTCGGCCATACCGTCTTCGACGTTTTCGAACACGTCGCCCTGAAACAACTTCAATACCCGCGGATTATGAAATGTGTGCTCGTTCATCACTGTGCTTTCCATAACGATTGAGCTGGTCTGAATAGTTGTGTCCTCTTCCTGAAGTAGTCCCAGGATCCTGCGGCTCGCCCGATAGAGGAGAGCATCCGGTGGCGCTCGCTTGGTGGTTCCGCTTCCAGGCGGGGTCTGCGGCATGGTTGAAAATTATCCAGCACCTCCGCCACTTTGCCACTTATCTTGTAAAGGAACTGGCGGCGTTTATTAAAGCAGCTGTCTTCTCAAAAATACGTCGGTAGAACCTGGCCATCCAGTGAGGTGGGTAGCGCGCGCACTTCTTTCTTAGTGTCCTCGTCTGCCTATTCAACTGCATTATGCACACTGCTGCAGATGAGGTGGAAATGCAAACTTTTTTTTTAATACGAATCGAGTACGAATAGTCAAATGCAAAAGCATATATTTAAAGCAGGAATGTTTATTCCGGTGTGATCGCGTGCTTCATATGTACTCTGTAGTGCAAGAAAAACAACTAATTATCCAAAACGCTGGATAATTTTGATACACAAGGCTAACTTTCATTATAAATCTGCTCACTTATGGCCTCGACGTAATCACAACCTGGTGGTAAGCAAGCTTCGCAAGAATGAATGGCTGCTTAATTACTATAGCTTTCCGAAAATGGTAAACTAATCATTGCCGGGAAGATATCTGAGGTTGCGGAAAAGAAATGAAGAAGGTTGCTGAAGGACTGCAGTACCGTTAACACGTGTAAATTGTCCGTTGCAATGAAATCACCCCTGCTTGTAGCACGTAAAATTAAACTACCACATGATTGACTTCCAAAAACACCAAAAGACACACTTGAGGCAAAAATCACGATTGTGATGCAGTCCTCGGCCGTGAAGCCGATACCAAATGTTGCAATATCCATATTGTATCTGCATTGCTATGCCATTTTCTTGCTTTGTTTCACTTCTGATAATTTGCGATACATTGATTAGTACAAAAAGAACACTAGCAATACTTCAGCAGCAGGTTGTTGCAAAATTTTGTTTTGGCTGTTGTTTCGTTTGGCGATAGTATCCGCCGCTGGTGTCCGGTGTCCGCAACAGCTATCGCCGGTAATGAAACAGAAAATACCCAGTTCCCGCCGAGATCGAGCCCGTGCCCGCAGGATGGGAGTCAGCTACTCTATCACTGAGTCACGCCCGTGCTTGCTAGCGTGCAGCGGAAAAAATGCCCCATAAGCGCGTCGTAGCGTCCGCGGAGACACGTGATGGAACATGCGCGCCGTGTTTCGCCGATACGTCCACATTTTGCATTGCAGTTGCATATAGTTACAGCAGGTACAAGACCATGTAGCAGATGAACACGTGTGAAAGAAAGTTTGAGGAAGGAAAGAAGATGTATACAAAAATGATAGAAAAAAATCTATTGTCCTCCTCACGCTTATGCTGTGACTGTAGTGCATGTGCCATGCAGGCCTGTGAATTTCTTTTTCAATTTAACTTTCAAAAATGTGCAACAGAGCGATGAATTGGGCTAGTTGGTGCACGTCCATTGTTATTGCGCTATATACAACGCACATTAACGGGGACAAAATGGACACTGAAACAGGCAAAAACTGTGTGTCGTAAAAGACACCCCTTTTTAAAACCCTTTCGTGACGCATCATCTCCCATCTCGAAGGTAAATGTTTGCGCGCAGGCTGAATGTGAACTATTTCAAAGTAAGCTGTTTACGCGGCCTGAAATTTCGTTACTGTTGACCTTTAATGGGTGGTCATGAGCCCTCGGCCATCCCGGATACCCTGCACCGATAAGTATACCGATGCTTTGCCTTGGTGACCAAACGAGAACGGGCAACATGGGAGATGGCGTAGATGAGCACCATAATTTAGGAGTTACTTTATCGCTTAGTTCTTTAAATATTAGAAATGTTGGCAACACGCACGAACATGTCACCGCTCTCTCCTTAACAAGACAGTTGTCTTGTGAAATCGCATGTGTTTAAGAAAAAATTGTTAACGTGATTAGACACTTTGCTAGCTCATGCGTTACCATTACAATGTAATAAATGTATGAAAGAAAAATACGGCAATTTTCTGATAGTATGCTCGCATACGCGCAATAACCACCGCAATTTATGCAAAATTTGCGGCGCCTTAGGTAACCTCAACCACGAAGACGTGCACGGGTTGCAAAGCGCTGCCGTGTCGAGGGCTATTATGAACAGCTGCGTGCATGCGCTCCTGAGGTCATTCGAAATGGCCATTGAGGAGACAAAGCTCAAACTGATTTCACGAATGCCTAAGCTTCTCTCCTGTTCACCTGTGCTCCGAGCTGACATTGCCAGCACCCTGGGCTAACCTAGTTCCTTCGCTTTTTGCCGACGTAGTTGCGGTTTCCTTTCATCAGAGATTTGACGCTATATACATATGCAACTTCAGAAAGGAAGCAATGATCTATGCATAGAACTATTTACAAGCACTTGTAATGACGAAGTTAACATTGGACAGGATGTACCGGCTGAGCCGGTGGTCCATAGCAGCGCACTCACGTTCCTAACGCTCGGGAGGGTTCAGGAGCGCGGCTTTCAAACACCCGTGGTACCTGTGAAGCCACGTCGCTACAAATGACAGTCCTTATTCGGTACTACGATATCGAATGTATACATTCGTTTCGCCCTTTCTCTCTTTAACAAGGAAAGTCGCCATCTTGTAAGCTTCCTTAACTGCTTCCTTGTAGCTAAAATAATTGCGCTTACTCAGTGAGCAGGAATGGGCCGGGGGGGGGGGGGGGGGGAGGGGGCTAGGGCGTTATGAAACGAGTGATTTCAGGAAGACAGGGATGGAAGACTGCGGTTGGATGAGGGAGATGAAAGGCAGCTGCCTAAAAGGAGGCCACTTGCGCCATGCCGCTTCCGGAGCGCTCTAAGGCAAATTCAGTCGGTGAAGAACGCAAGGGTGGATGGATGGATGCTATGAGCGTACCCTATGAGGGCGGTGAGTTGCGCCACCAAGCTCTTGTCCTGATTTTGTCTAATGTCTTACCTACCTTTTTCTTTTTTTTAACACAAAATTTCCAGAATCAAGCTTTCTTAACCTCCATTGGGAACTTTGTTTTTGTAGGCCTCCATTGTTTCTGATCTCCCTACTTTTATGCCAACAAACCTCCGATAGCATTTTACTAATCTCTAGTGCGCACATGTTTACTTTCCCTCTGGTAAAGCTGAGCCCAAGGGCTTCAAGGAGGCCAGCGCGGAGCGTAAAGAGACCGCTGGGTCAAAATCTGAGCACACTAATAAAACATGTTATGCCGTTTCCTTAGCTTGACCGCAGGAAGCACATGCTTCTACTTCCTTGGTGTACCTCGCTCAACATGACACGTCAGACGTGGGTTGAGACTTGTGAGAACACACGTCTCAACAGCCACCTACGTCATATCGCTCCCTGAAACGTCCGTGGTGGAGTGGTAACAGGCTGTCAGCAATGTGCAGCCTTTTAAGCTGCACATTGATTCAGCCGAACAATAAGCAATTCTCTGGCCGCCTAAGCGCCGCCCTATTGGCATCTTCGCCAACCACTGAAGAGCAGCACATGCCTGGCGCATTTATGGCGTTGACGTGAAAGGAGCTTATTGAAAAGCGGCATACACGTAGTGCATTTGTGGCACAGCCTGCTAATGCGTTGGGTTGCTGTTGTAGAGGAACCCTTGTGACGTCGGTTTAATTTCGCTCAATATTGCAGCAGTTTCAGGGACTTTTATGTCACTGTAGAGTGGCGCATTCCCAGTGGCTCATGGCTAGTTGCCCAAATTAGTGCTAAAGGCGTTTATTGGAGACCACCACAGACCGGGTCCCACATACGCAGTACCACACCAAGTTGGCATGAAATGATGAAGGAATGAAACATTTTATCCCAAAGGCAAATAAGACAAGGGGTCAGGTAGTCTTATATTTGAGGTCCTGCGTTCCAATGGCGTACGCCACCCCCCCTGGTCTTGATCCAGCATTACTAGTTGCATTCCTATGTCCGAACTGGCTAGCTGTGCCTCTCGCTGATCCGTACTAATTTTTGTTTGGCTGCCTGAACTAGAGTACAGTTCTCCGAGCTTCGGCACACACCACCGCGAAACGTGGTAGAGTGTCGGCCTACATGCAACCCACGGCCACTTAAGCAGGTAAAGCGCTGGATGTGTGATGTGTAATGTTATTAGGTGCGGATCCGTTTACACCCTTCTTGGGTCGGTCACCTCTTCTCCTTTAAGGCACTTACGAGGCGTTTCATATATTTGCCGCGTGAAACGCTGTTGAACGTGAATCTCTCGCGAAAACTTGAACTGGCGAGAATCGGGGGTCAGAGAGCGCTGCTGGGATACTAAACTCACGAGCTAACCCGCCCGCCCTCGAGCCTGCAGCGTGGGCCTGGGAAAAAAATCAACCTGTGATGGTGGGTCGGTGCTGGTTTGAGTAGCCGTAAGGCTGCGGCAGGTGTTCTTCCGGTCATGGAGAGCCGGGAGGCTTCCTGCTAGTCTGATATTATGGACGGGACTGCTTTAAGCTCATGAAACCGTATTGCTAGGGCTAGAGCCGTCGCCTCTGCATTAGTAGCCAATGTGTTGAGTAAGCAAGCGCTAGTGATTAATTGCAAATCCTTATTTACGGCCGCAATAAGGATTTGCAATTCGAAGCTGGCCGCGTCGACGTACACGAAACTAGAGTCACTTCCTAGTTGTTTGCGGAACCATTTGACACTCGCTGTACATCTGGCCTCGTGGCAGTCATCATGCATGTTCATGGGAACTGGCGCTACTGGGATTCGTTTCCGAACGTCGGTGGCACGTTGTCCAACATCTCGTCAAAATGCAATGGGTAGGACGGGGCTCCTATATTGGTGAGGATTTCCCTACCCGCTGGGGTTTTACTGAGCCGGTCCATCTGACAGATGAGTACCGCTACCTGAGTGCTGCCCCTGATGGCCGCTTTGTAGGTGCTTTTAATTAAGGCATCGACATAGCCTACTTCGCCCTCGTCGAGCCAATGTTACGGGCAAAACCGTGTGTCAGTTTACTCAAGATAACGGCCAGGAACGTTTGGGAGTGGAGTATTATGTGAGTTCAAGCCAGCAGGCCTCACTCCTGGCCGGCCGCACCCAACCTGGCCGCGCCCAACCTCTTTCGCAGCCGAAACCTTGAGGCAACGAGAGCGTGGCACAGCGCCATAGCCAACTGCCAGACTCCAGAGCGTTCTGCCTGTACCGAGAGGCACGTCCTTCCCTGTTTAGTGTCGTAAGGCTTGTCAATGTACCGTCATTATAGGGCGCAGCGAGCAGGCTTCCTCCATATTGAGTGTGTTGGAATAAACGTGACAGCATCGAGCAGTTCTTTTCAAGGCCACAAAACTCAAGGTATTTCATAATTAGTGTACAGCACACGCTCTCAACAAAGTATCGCAAACTTCTGTCCCGCTCTTCATACGCTAAAACTCCACACGGTACCATAGACTGACCTTCGCTGTGAATTTCATAGAGCCAAAAGTTCGACCAAACTTCGTCTGATCAGGCGTCATAATGAAGGAATTATGGCGATGACATGAGCACGTCATGCTGCGATAAAAAGCCGTTGCGGAACCCGCATGGGATCCTCGGTTGCCACGAGGGTTCCACGGTCACTAAAGAATCCGTATATAATCCGATAAGTGTTTTATTTATATCAACGTTTACTTTTTTACTTATTTACCTTACATCTAGCAAGAACGCTTCTCCTTTTGAGACTTTGCACATAATAGTCAGGCGTAGCTCTAACAACAACAGGTACAAGAAATCACACGGCTGCAAGCGAAACGCACGGCGCATATGTAACAACGTTAATGCATGCCCACTGCTTCGTTTATCATGAGTAGAAAGTGAGTCACTTTACGCCGACTGGGATCTTACGCTTTACAGGGCAATCAAAGCAAGACAAAATACGATGACAGGCTCACCTTCGTACGGCACCTTGCTGCAGCTAAGGCCCGTCGTGAGCTCGGAGAACCCAGATCGGCGTCGTGGCGGATTCCGACATTGTTTGTGAAAACTCAACAGTCGGGTGACAAGTGGGATTGCGGCGTGCTCTGCAGACGGAACCAACGGGCACGTCTGCAAGTCAGAAACAACAAATACGTAGACTAGCGAACGAGACAGCCTACGCGGTAACATCTGGCTTATACAATAACAGCTGCAGAAGAAAAAGAAAATAGATGACATGACAGCAAGCACACGCGCTGTGTTCTGACTGTTCGTGTGGAAGATAGCGCTATTTTTTATCGCAGAACATAAACGTAAGATCGTTCGCTTCAGGCACGAACGAGGAATGCACGGGCCGAGTTGAGAAGAAGAATGCACGCACAAAAAGTGGGGCTGACGGCCCGAGATTGCTCAAACCCCTAGCGCTTCGTTGACTGAGTGACACATCTGACAGCGTGGACGGCGTAATATAACGGCCAAATGTTATTGACGAATATCTTCGCAGTGGAGTTGCATCGGATTCTGCAAAAACAAAAGGACACAGGAAACGTTATCTGTAGTGCGCTGGAGCAAATTGCAAAATTGCAATGTTTCTAGTAATATTCGCTATATTTCACGTACTGGTGCAACTAAATGCTTCCTCAGACGCCGTGGAGGCCCCGATAAAGTAGTTGGGAAAAGTGCTTCTTGCACACAGCGTCGTAACTGTCATTCCTTGCCATCATAATGCATTACCAATAGCCGCCTAAATCGTGGTTGGCACTCTTCGATACTTTCTTAGCTTTGTCACAGCCATCGATACTGACATGTCAATGATACCGTGTACCGTGCTGGTCACAATTAGCTGTTTGCCGTATGCGCATGATCAAACGTCACCGCGGTGTGCTCGCACTTGAAGGCATCATTATTTTCCCACGCCGACTTGTGTGGAAGCTTTGGAAGTGGTTTTCGGGGACATTGCAGACTGCAGACTGCGTGGAATCCTCGATGGCTCCGAATAAAAAATAAGAAAGAAAGAAGGAAAGAAAGAAAGAGGACCACAAATATTTGGCCACTGCGTAGAGGCCGCGAGGTTTCAGATAAAGCTTCAGATCTAAAGCTTCAGATAAAATCCAACGTGGGCCCTATTCTCGTGCGATGCCTTTTATTTTCTGCAGTTTCCGCCCTTATTCACTGGTTCTAGTGCCGCAGTGCGACTATTATCGTTGGAATCGCCCATTGGACGCAACGCACGATAAAGAAAGGATGGGAAATGAAATGAAACGATCCATATATGGGCCCGGTTTTCCTTTTCGCTTTCTTGCGATAGCAGTTATATGGACATTCAAGGCGCATTTCTGCCGTTGGCGTCCCCGTGATGTTTCGAATTAAGGTCTAAGGGCGATAACACCGTCGTCGCGCGCCCTGCGGTGAATGCGCGAGTCAAAGCGTGCGAGGGGCGCCGACGATCGCGGCTCAATCTCGCCCGCGTGAAAGGGAGGAAAGCGGGGAAGAAGCGCGCTGTCTCACTTCGTTCCCGAGGCACCCAACGTTGCGAGGCACCGGAGTGCGGCATTTTACTCCGGCTGCAACTGCGTATGTGGCAGTTGCGCGCGGTTGTGCGATCGTACCTTGAAAGCGATCTTCATTTTGGGAAGAATCTAGGTCCGTCGACGGCTTGTAGCTTTGTGCGCACTGTGTGCTCTGGGCGCTCAGTTTGCTTTGAAGCGATAGATAGCACGAAGGTCACTTTGCTCGCTGCTGTTGCCGCGCTTGCTCACTCCAGCGTTTTACAGCGAGTGTCCGCGGTCATCGAGTGTGATGTGTTTGTGTTTGCGGTGCGCGCTGACACCATGCTTGTTAATTAAGTTAACAAGCGAATCTTTAACAGTTGATACGGCCAATAAAGATACTATCCTCACTTCACACGGCTGTCTCCAAATTTCCTATCGCAATCGATGCTTTGCGTTTAGGACGCAACTGCGACAGTTCCTTTTTTTTTCGCGTCCCGTTTCCTTACTAGGGCTGCATTTTGCAAGAATTACTGTCATCCGCTTCCATCGATTTCTTCTCACTCAGAACAACGAACGTTGCCTGCCGGCTGTAACGGCGATGCCATGGTGTGCGAGCTCACGATGTATATCATGAAAGTAAATGACAAGAAAAAAAAACTAATTCAGGTCTCTGCACTTGGCTTATGCTTTTTTAAAGCCTCTTTTCTTGATTGCCGTCGGGCGTCAGCCTGTAGGAAATTGAAGTAATGGTGGCACGAAGGGACCGCAGCCTAATGCCAAAGGACGGACTGCTGACTATAGTTTGACTATTTCGTTACAATGACCCCGCTACATGGAAAGCAAAGTAAAGAATATGTTTAATCTCACAACATGCGGAAATGTCGGTTCGTGAAGCATTGTGAGTGACAGCACGGGCGCTATACAATCTTTTATTTTTACAATATATGTATATATATATATATATATATATATATATATATATATATATATATATATATATATATATATATATATATATATCGTTTGAAACATGAGGATTATAATTTGCCTGTTGAGGCCGATTTTCTCACGAGTCGGGCGTTACATGCATGACAAGTCACAAAGTCAACACTATTGACAGAGTGAAACGAGACGGACGACACAGAAGAGATACACGGACAAGCGCTGACTATCAACCTTTTATCTTTTCTGTGTTATTAATGTCGTTACGCGCTGTCAATAGTTTTCAGCAGGGATTACCAACGTGCCCAACGTACCATCTTCATTGCACTATTGAATTACTTCGACGCTAAAGCATGGTACGCAATGACAGTATCCTAAAACGCTGATATCTCGGTATTGCTACCATTGTTGTGGGAAAAAGGAGGTGCATGTGCAGTTCGTCCACAGATTAGCGCTAACGCATCAAGCAAAGGTAAAACATTTTCGTACCTACCAGCCTAGGCACGAAAGCAGCTATTTTCATGTAGTTACCTAATGCGCTGATTCCAATCAGTGAACGTGAGCTGGGGTACAGTAAGTCGTCCGGCGTACTCTTGACATATTGTGCAATGTGAAGTGTAAAAGCGAGTATAAAACGATTGCTGCATGTGTAGAAATAAGATCGATACTTCATGTACCGCTAGCGCGAATGTATGTCGATGCAAATCCTGAGAACCCTACCTCAGAGCGAGCGCGGCACGGAAAATCACGCCACGTGATGTCTGAGAATAGAAGAACGAGTTGAATGACACCGCGCAGAAGGATTTGGGAGCCCATGGCGCGTGACTGTACTCCGCTCGAGCACCTCTGCCACGGAAAGTATGCATGCCAGAGCCGCCGGGCAGATGCTTGCAAAGGTCGGTGGTGAATGGTGAATGCACTCTAGGCGAGGTATTAATAAACATTTACTTAAGTGCAAGCGGAAGTATCACGGCGGGAGGTCCGGAACAGCAGGTGAGTGTGGAAGAACCGTTGTACATAAAGAAAGAAAGAAAGAAAGACAGGAAGAAAGAAAGAAAGAAAGCGAAAAAGACCACAAAGAAATAAGATGAATGGTTAGTACTATTGGTAATATCATGAAATTCAAACAGGCAGAGGTGCAAGAAGGCAGTATTTGAGAAGGTCAGCGCTGATCAGTCTGGCTGGAAATTTTCCTGGTGGGAGAGACGGGGCTGTTATGATTGAAGAGAAAGGAAAATGGCCACAGTCGGCCACAGTCCTCATTTTTGCACCGCTGGTGCGCGGTAAAAATGAAGCATTGATGAAACAAGGCGGGGTCAGAGAGAAAATTGCCGATGGTGAAAATGAGTTGACGCATTTGTGTCTTAGTGTGCGTGCGGAAGTATGCACAACAAAGGATACGGCAGGTCGCGTTATAGAAGCAGCACTAGTCACTGCTCACAAAGTTATGTTTGAAGTGCGGAGTAAGCTGCACCTTGAGGTTGTAGACATTAACAGGTAGGTAGGACGAATGGGACCGATGTATGGCTTTATTCGCGAAGTCATCCATCTTATCTTCAAGTTGGGAAGAGCTGTCTGCATCAGGGTGCTTTATAGGGCCCAACAGTTCATTTCTTAGAATGAGCGCTTGTCCTGAAGAATGCCTGAAGCTGGGGCTACTAAGAGGCGTCCTTCAGATTCTGAATGGCACAGATGTTGCTATGAACAAATAATCACCGAGCATACGCTAACAACTTCCAAAGTACAGCGTCCAGGAGCCCGACGTGAGCTTTAATTTCATCTTATTGATAGACTTCAAGTAGCTCCGAGTCCTGTAGATTCTTTGTTGTGGCGCGATTCGTGGTATTTCGTAGTTAGACATACGTGCCCGCGAACAGATCACTCGGCTAAGGGATAAAGACGTCATAGTCATCATTCGACGCCGTGTGTCGCAACATAGTGGTAGCGGTGAGGACGTGCTTGAATGGTAGTGCAAGGGTCAGCCTGTCATAATATAAATAAATGGCTACCACTGCATACTTGTATAGGCTCTTGCACAGACTAGAAAATGTGGCAGTGCGGCGTGGAAAAAAATATGCACTATATATGCGAAGCGAAGCTTTCGTGAAGCGGTTACAAAGATATTATGAAAGTAATTGCCATGCGTAAATTGTTTTACAGCGAGGCAGCTCATTCGGACCCTGTGCCGTCGTTTTCGAAGTTCGCTAAAACTATCATCTTCAGCAATGGCTCGAGCGTCGTCGTCTTCTTCCACAGCTGGCTCGTTGGCTCCCCTCGGCGCTGCCGCGTGAACGCGCTCGTGCCACTGCTCCCGCGTTAGTCGTCATCGTCAAACCTTGCTCCCATCACTGGCGCGCAAAAAAGGGGCGAAGCAACATGCACGCGAGAAAAAAAAGAACACGGCAAAAGACAGACAGAAACCTCACGCGCAACGAAGAAAAAAACACTGAGAGAAGCGCGAAAAGAGCACTCCAAAAGCGTGCTCAACACCGGAAGCACGCAAAAGCGAAAATGAGGTGAAAGAATGTTGAAAGAAAAGATTTACAATAGAGGCTGCTTGCGAAGTTCGACTTGCATTTTGTGGAACACTCGATGTAACTAAGACAGCTTCGCTGCTCAACCATCATCGCGGAGTTGAAAGAGCGGTGCTTTTTTTTATTGTTCATCATAAGGCAATGTGTAATATAACGCAATGTTTATTTTTATGCAAAATGCGGTCCAGAAACTCTGCAAAAATGGCAACACCATTTCATGCAAATGCACACTTTCGAATGCATTGGCGACACCGGATACAACGTGTCTAGCACATTACAGCTCCATTGGACCTACTCTGGAATATCCAAGCGCTCTATATAGGTTGCAAGGGACACACCTAAGCGTAGGATCGTGAGCGCTATAGGAAAATTGAGCATAGTGACAAGGCGGCGCAGTTCTGCGCCGACGACGACGATATTTATGTACTCTACGCGATCAACCTAGCAACAGCGCTGCTTCTTCGCTTCGAGGGCGCTAATTGTGACAATGTACACCTGATGATTCTTTTGACGGTGCAGTACAACTTGTACCATTGAGTTCCTTGCCAACGAGGTATAGCGTTCTCGCCCTATGCAAAGCCACGCCGGGTTGCGGTGAAATACCGCTAACAGAGATCCCGTAAACCCCCTCGTGCGTTCATCAGACCTTGAAGTTGACGCGGCGTTTCCTCCGGAAGCAGCCATGCCGCTTTTTTCCGCACCACTGAGGCACGTGATACTGGGCTTACTTTCAGCCGCGGAACTCTCGCGTGCTTACATGAAGCGTTTCCTCCCGACAGGGTCGTCTCATGATTTTCAAACACGCCGCTGAAGAGCACACTGCAGTTCATCCATGAGACGGAGATGTAATTTTTACTGCTTGCTTTACGACATCTCTCTCTTTCTTTTGCTTGTATCTAGGCTACCATTAAATCATTACCAAATTATACTTTAGAACACTTCCTGACCGGACTCTTAGACGCTGAAACGGATCACCCAAATTTCCGAGGGCGCGCACAAAAATCTTTTTGCTCAATATTTCTCTTTATCACGCCTTTCGTGATTTACACCTAGCAAATGCACAAAACGGGTCGTTCTGAAGTATTGATTATTTTTCACCGCTTGCCCCACGGATGAAAGTTAGGTACTGTGAGAATCGACGTGATGCGAAGCATTTAGCTCGTCGATGGCTATCCAGCATCGCTTTAAGGTTGTCAAGGAGGTACCAGATGCATCAGTCTGTTTGCGTAAAGCAAATAATTGTGTGTATGACTTTAATCGTTGTGTGACCACAGTAGGACGGCGATGGCATAACGACTGCTATTTTTTTTTTTACTGCGGCGAAAGAGTGTTCCATCGCGCTTCTTGTACCCAGGGTGACGTCCTTTTACCATGCTTATTGCGAATTTTTCGTTGCGTTTTAGCATTTGTTACTTTTTCGTAGCACTGAGCCCCTTCCTTGTGTGATGCCTCCGGTCCCCTAAGGAGAAAATAAATGATAATAAAATCTGGCAACAAACCACCTTTAGAATGGTAAATATTTAATTTGTCTATAAGGGAACGCTGGAATGCAAACAAAACCTACTCTCTGCAGTGAACCGAGATATTATACACCAAGAAATACGTGTGTGGTAAAGGCTATGATCAGGACATGTGGATATCTAAATAAAGAGCACCTTGCGTTGTGAAGCGGCTGCGAATCGGGGCAGATCCCAGCAGTACTTTAATGGCTTCGAAGAGCCTGATAGGGTTCCGCTCTCTCAAATCAACACCTTTCTCTGTTGGCAAAACTACCACTGGGACTCCGACCGTTCTTTGCTTGCGATGACTCACCACCTTGAAGCCGTCGTTATCCACTTCCGCCATATAGGCCACTTCCTCGTCAGGGTCGACGATAGTTGTGTCGTCCGGAATGGAAGAGCAAGTTGACATTCTTCTCCGGTGCTCTCAAATTGGTGATATAAGAGTTAAAGCCCGGCTGCCCCACTCCTACATGACAAACACATGTGTTATTAGAGGAGTACCAGTGTGGTATTCGGAAAGCGACCTTCTGGACTACGTGAAACCGCAAGGTGTTCTGCACGTGAAACGTCTGATGCGCCGGGTGGAGATTCAAGAAATAGAATGGGCAGCGAAACCTACTACTTCTGTTGTGATAACATTTGCTCCCAACACCGAGCGCCCCGAAAAAATTGACCTCGGTTTTACCAAGCATGCAGTCAAAGAATTCGTTGAACCTCCTCCCCGATGCTTTAGGTGCCAACGCTTTGGGCATGTAGCCAAAGTTTGCATCAAAGATCAACGTTGCAAACGATGTGGTGGCGCCCACGATTACAAAGCCTGCAAGGCAGATTTTGCTTGCGCTAATTGTGGTGGTGACCATCCAGCGAGTTTCGGCGGCTGCCCCTTCCGTGTAAGCGCCTTACACCGCCGAGTGTCCTTCATTAGTGGTCCCAAACCACAACCTACTGAGAAGCGGATACCTGGAAGTGACGAGTTCCCGGCGTTAGATTCGGAAGTTGAGTTCCCTGCGTTAGAGTCGGAAGTTCGTTGCATGGTAACAAGCAACGTCAGTGAGCGACCTGAGCCTAGCAAGACGGCAAAATCATCTGTGGGTGAGTCGGTTGTTCGATCTGCTGCAGCAAAAAGTGTCCAAGTTCCTCAGCGACCAGATCACAGCCAGACTCGACAACATGGAGGACATTCCCTCGCCTCAAAAGGAATGAAGAAATCAGAGGCAATGGCCAAGAGTGGGTCCCAGTCCGCAACTTTTGTTGAAGTTGTGAGGCAGTGCGTACAGCAAAATAAGGAGCTCAAAAATCAGGACCTGTCCGACCTTCTGCGAGTTTTGTTTGAAGTTCTGCGTTCATATGTTCAGGCAATGCAGACTGGCACCTTAAAAAACTTTCTACAGCTCGTTCTTTCCTTTGAGTCAATGATTACCACCTTCGCAGCGACCTTTACCTTATAATATGGCTAGTCTTCTTCAACCTCGTGCAACTAAAAATCACCGAAAAGTGCCGTTTATTATGCAATGGAACTGCGCTGCGATTATAACTCGATTAGCAGAACTTAAATTATTTCTGAAAGATACGTGTGTTCCAGTATTGGCCCTCTCGGAGGCTGGCCTACCAAGTGGGAGATCTCTGACTGGATATGTCGCCCATAAGAATTGCAGCATAAAGTCATTTCCCGCGGGAAGTGCCGCCCTTTACATACGAAGAGAGATTCCTCATGTGGCTTTAAACGTCACCGATCTTTGCACCGATAGTATTGAGGTAGCGGCTGTGAGGATACGTCTTGGCTTCCGAACTCTTTCTGTTGCATCCGTATACGTGTCTCCGCGGAAGAAGGTAGCAATGGACTTGTTTCTGCAGCAGCTTTGTGACCGTTGTCCAGCGCCCCGAATTATCTGCGGGGACTTCAACGCCCATCACTCTCTCTGGGGTGACAGGAACACAGATTCCCGCGGACGCAAACTTGTAGAAGTTATCGATAGTTTGGACTTGTGCGTGGCCAGTGACGGAAGTCCCACTTTCTTCCGGCCTCCAGCCTCAGCCACATCTATAGACCTAACCTTGCATTCATCTGACGTCCGCGTGAAGTGGTCAACTGCAGCTGACCGCATGGGAAGTGATCACTATCCAATTTTTGTGTTTACTGCCGACTTCCACATGCGCGACTCTAAAATTAGCCATGTTGTTAATTGGGACAAATACAGGGAGAAACTTGCATATGTTTCTGGTGATGTGACTGACAAAATGATTTCTGGTAAGATGGCTGCTACCACAGCGGTCAAGTTGCCTAATCATTTTCCGACTCCGGATTTAAAACTCAGGAACCTTTGCGCAGCGCGCAGGAGGGCGGAGCGACAACTGATGCGGAAGAAGGACGACAGATCCTTGAAGACGACTTTCAATAGGCTTAACTCTGCCATTCGACGCCATACGAACAAGCTCTGTAGGTCGCAGTGGGCGTCCTTCTGCGCTAGCTTGACGGTTTTCTCACCGATGACGAGAATTTGGCGAGTCATTGGCAGTCTCGCTGGTGATTCTCGTCCTAGTAAACCTTTTGAAGCGCTTGCACTGCGCAAGCAGAAACCTCTCGTGTGCTTGGCAGAGGAATTTTCAGATGCATTCGTAAGTGCAAGTTCAGGAATTCCTCCCTGCGCTCCGCCTGCAACATCTACGTCTGTGATGGACGCCCCGTTTACACTTCGAGAGCTACAGACAGCACTCAGCAGCCTGCGGCGTCGATGTGCACCAGGTCCTGACGGCGTCACCAATCAGATGATGCAGAACCTACCTCTGGAACACCGGAAGATGCTCCTAAGCTATCTCAATCGAGTGTGGGAGACTGGCGACGTTCCTCCTTCATGGAAGGTGGCTTGTGTTCTCCCAGTGCTGAAGCCCGGCAAAGAAATGACAGACTTGGCCTCGTATCGTCCTGTATCACTGACGTCGTGCGTGGCTAAGCTCACGGAGAAGCCGGCAAGTAAGCGTTTATCTTGGTGGCTCGAGGATAGAAGGGCTCTACCAACATGCATGACTGGATTCCGAACAGGTTTAAGCGCTCAAGATAGCGTCTTGGACTTGATAAGCCATATTGAACATCATAGAGCTTTCGGTCTTTCAACACTAGTTATTTTCCTAGACGTATCAAAGGCTTATGATACCGTCCTTCAGAGCTCAATACTAAATAGTTTGCAGGCCATGGGCGTACAGGGCTATCTTCTGCGATTCATTCACTCATTTATCAGTGATCGTAAAATTCAAGTGCGGTTAGGAAGTACCACAAGCACCGAAAGGGCGGTATCACGAGGTGTACCTCAGGGAAGTGTTCTTTCCCCAACGCTCTTTAACGTTGTAATGGCTGCTCTTCCCGCTGAAGTGCAAAAACATTGCAGGTATGTCCATATGTCGATATACGCGGACGACATTCGCCTTTGGTTAACCGGATATCAACACAAGCGTTTAGCTCTGATGGCTCGACAGGCATTACTTTTAGTTTAAAATTACCTTCAAGGTGTTGGGTTGACTCTCTCGGTGGAAAAATCTGGCTTCATCATGTTTCCAGGTAGAGGAAGAAGGTATGCGCGGCTGAAGATAGACCTTGATCACTCTTGCCTTCGACAATTGAAACACAAGCGCTTTTTGGGTGTCATTATTGACTACCGTCTACAGTGGCGACGAGCTGTGGACTCGGTTGTGACATCGATATCTTCGCGTCTCAATGTGATCCGTAGAGTTGCAAGTGAGCAATGGGGAAATCACCCTTCCTCAATGATCAGGTTGCACGATGCACTAGTGACGAGTCGGATAATGTATCAGCTCCCTTTAATTTCCCCCTCGATATCACAGCTGGAACGACTTGAGGTTCTGCACAGAAAGGGCCTGAGAAGGGCTCTTGGCGTTCCGCAGACTGCTCCTAACAAAGCAGTACTTTGTGAGTCTCTATCGAGACCTCTTAGCCTAGTCGCTTCACAAAGGTTATTGATGCAAATTGGCCGCCTCAAACAGACGGCAGCCGGCCGAGCCCTTCTACAGCGCCTTCGAAAGAGATCTGAGTCCCGAGCGTACTTGGCACTAAATACTCTTGGTTACCTGGGTCTTGACGCTAGAGGTCGAACTAAGAGGTTGAAACCACCTTGGTCATTCGCGAGCCTCGATTGTTCGTTGACAATTCCTCACGTACGCGCTAAGCGGAATTCTCCTCTGGCGGCAACGCGTTCGCTGGTACTGGAACATCTTGAGTCTGAATATGCACGTCATCTTCAAATCTTTACTGATGGCTCTGTGGACAAAGTCAAAGGATCTAGTGCAGCTGCTTTTCACATTCTCTCTTTGAAGTATGATTGGTCTGTTCGCTTCACTGCAGTCGTGTCCTCCACAACGGCCGAAAGCGTTGCCATTGAGACAGCTCTAAAGAAACTACGGTTTTGTACGCCTCAACCTGTTGTTATTCTTACAGATTCAAAATCTGCCCTTCAAAGGTTAGAGCACGGGTTCCCTACTGATGCCTTATGTCTTAGCTCCCTACGCTCGGTGCACAATCTCCATATCAAAGGCTTCTCCATACGTTTCCAATGCGTGCCCTCGCACACAGGTATCTTAGGCAACGAGATGGCGGACAGCCTCGCCCATAGAGCGCTGTCTGGGAATCCATTGAGAAGAGTGCCTCAAGACGACAACAGACTCTTCAGAGAAGCAGTGTTGTGCCACCTCATTTCTTTGTGGAGCTCAGCTCACAAGCCATGTGTGATCAAGGGCCTCAAAAGAAACCAAGCCACCTTACTGCTCCGCATTCGCACGGGCTCTGCTCGAACCCCTGCGTGGATGTATAAGACTGGCCTGGCGTTATCACCATTATGTTCAACGTGTGGTGTGTGCGGTGACATAGAACATTACCTAATGTGCTGTACTGTGTATAACGTGGAAAGGAGGGTGTTATTCGGGTCCCTCAAGAAGGCAGGAGTTCCTCACATCTCTTTTCAAGACATTGTTTTCCCGCGCGGGAACCGCTTGTGTAGGAAGGAGGTCTCTCGCCTTCTTTTAAATTACCTACAGGACACAGATTTGGCCTCCACATGGTGAACTGAGGAGTAACCATTTGTATTTTGTGAGGTCTGTGTCTGATTATGTGATTTACTTATTTTAAGTGTCGCTACGGTGGAGCAATTGCCGGCAGCAACTGCAAGGCTAATCCCACCAGTAGCCTACAACAACTCAACTCAACTCAACTCAACTCAGGACATGTGGAAAAGCGTGGTTTCTTGATCATGGGTGAAATGCATGGACACGACAACAAAAGACACGAAATTAGATGAATGTGTATTATCCAGGGAAAGTATAAAGCACTAAGGACCTAGGAGTTTATAAAAGAACAGAACCAAATTTTTGTATTGTGGCCTGAAAGGCGTGTGCGATAAATATGTGCTCAACACCATGCACGCTGATCGCATATCAGCGCTGTTTGAGAGAGGAAGGAGCAACTATTTATTTAGCCACTTGGCCCGTTTCGTTGATGAAAGGCTACAGTCAATTGTTCTAACCAAGGCATGTTTCTTCAGCGTCGATCACACATCGTTCTACCAGCCTAATTTTTTCTAGTGCTTCCCGCTCACAGTCGATCTCGCTGAAACATTAATCATTATCAACGTATTTTTATGTCCACAGCTGTAGAGTCCTAACCCAGCAAAGAACAGTTACACCTGTCTTACGCTAGCGGATTGTATTTTACGCATGCCGATTTGCGAATTACATCGCACCACGCAATTGTATTCTGCGACTGCACGTGTGGCTTCTTGGGAGGTCAACCTGCAGACATTATGCGTCACCCGACAAAGGACAAAAGAGCGGCACATAAACACAGTATGTTTGTGTTCTGTGTCTCTGTTTTGCACTGTGTTGGGAATGCCACGCTAGGAGTTTTACTGATCTGCTCTTCTCGACTGTGTTCCTCTGCCCTTCGCGCCTAGAATGTTGCTCTTTAAAACAATCTGTTCATTCACTCTTCTGAAATGAACTGATGATCCACTATTATGAAGTGGTGCGTACCAGGCGGTGTAGTATATTTTCGTAATGGATACCTTTGGGGCATCTCAGATAACTTGTCTTGTCACTCACATCCGCTATCTCCATTAGTATGTGTGGTTAAAGCTCTCGATTGAAAAGCTAACGTTGTGCAAATATTATAATTTCAAAACCAATGCCTTCCGGTATTTCTTATGCGCTCGTATGTTTTACGATAAAGAAATATGCACAATAAAAAATTCGATAACCTCACGCACTGCTGTTCGTGTTCAGTCTCAATAAGATATTTGTATATCTGCGTAATTGAAGCTGCGCTGGTTCGTAATCATGCCTTGAGCACCTCCAATGGTGATCCCGAAACGATCACGTACAAATTTCATATCCCCTCTAAAGAGTAAAAAAAAACTGAATGTGCTAACTAAGCACGACCTACTGTCAATGGAACACTGCAAAGGTAAAACCAAAGCGTCTCCATGGCAATGAAATGTGCCAATCCCTCGCGTATTTTCTACGCAGAAAAATACTTCAGAATGATTGAATAGATTCTGATGGAGGAACGAAGGTTTCTGGTGGGGGATGGGGTAATTACGGAGGAGCGGCAGTACCCACTCAATCGTGCGCGTCAGGCTGCTAGCAATGCCGATGTGGGCGAACGTGACTTGGTGATCGGGGAGTTTTAGAAGGGCCTTTTGCAAAGCATCAATGCCAGGACGTAGAAAAATACTATTGTGTCGATGTGTATTGAAAGTGGGGCAGTGTAAAATAGGAAGTAAGTTTTCTTTGCATACGGAGTGGCAAAAGGCACCCAGTTCCTGCCCCAGTTCACGCCGGTGACTCGAGTTCGATTTCGACTCCATTCATTCAAGGCATTGTCCGGCAGAAGTTCGCCAACATGGGCATTCACTCTGTGAGCACAGTGACCAGCCCAACACAAAGTTCATGGCGTCCTCCCTCATACTATCGAGAGCAGCGATTCGGTACTCCATCTCGCGACCCTGCTGCATGGAAAACTCCTGAAAATCGACCGATATGCTTTACTTGTCACGGTATCGACCACGCCGCTCGTTACTACACCGCCCGCTGGTCCTCACCGCCTCGAACGTCGTCTAGCCCTTACCGCCGTTCGGACAGCAACTGTTTTCCACCTTCAACTCAGTATCTCTCCCCAACGGCGATGCTCCCACGAGGTTAAATAGTCGCTCCACGTCGCCGCGTGGTCTCCAGTCATGCTCGCCTCCGACCCGTCGCCCGCCGTGTCACTCACCGCAGACTGACGGCCCATCGTCCCCCTTGAACCCTGCACGAGCCGATCAGGAAAACTACGCAGTGCAGCGCCCGGAAGTGACGCTGCATTGACGACTCCCACCACAATTCCTCTTCTCACGCTACTAACGAGACGAAGCTTGTTAGACGTTGATGTTGATGGCGTCACCATTTCTGCGCTCATCGACACTGGGGCGCACATCTCTGTGATGAGTGCAGATCTTCCTAGTCGCCTTCATAAAGTGCTCACACCTGTCGCCTCCCGCATCCTCTGCGTCGCTGATGGAGGGACTGCTGCCGTTATTGGGGGTGTGCACCGGCCGCGTCTGCATTGCTGGTCATCTCATTTCAGTCGAATTTGCCGTCATTGAGGAGTGCCCCCATGGCCTAATCCTCGGCTTAGATTTTTTGTCTTGTCATTCTGCTTTAATTGACTGTGCGACCGGTGCTCTTCATCTTGAGCTGCTCCATATTCCCAATATTCCAGCCGACATGCCACCACGCTTATGCTCTCAACATGACGTTCGCTTGCCGCCTCAAGCTTCTGCATACGTCACTTTGATGTCTTCTCATGATATTGCCGATGGCGACTACGTCTACTACTACTATGTACTGTCATCCGCTATGTTGCCCTTGCTCACACAATTGTTTCCATTGTGTGAGCAAGGTGATGCGTCAACTCGGTGATGTCAATTACGAGATTATAACCCTGAGCCCCGCTTCTTCGACCTCCTCGCTACTGTCTGATGTTCGCGTTTCCCGGCCTCCTCTTCGTAGCAAGCGCCAGGACAGCGCTACCACCACCGGAGGGTGATGTTACGGAGTGATCGGTACATGGATGAACCCGAGGTTTGGCAGAGCGATGAAAACGACGATGAGGTCGCTTGCACGTGGGCAGGCTCAGACATCTTTTCTTGCCCTAGCGTTATTTGTCAATATTTTGTAAATATATCTTTCGCCTATATCTTGCCTCTGTCACAGTATCAGGGGGGCAGATGCGTCAATGCCCTTCCTTCGTTCCCCAAGGTTCTGCAATTCGTGAATTATGCAGGAGTTGTGGCTGTATATGCAAGTACTTTGTTGAGAAAGGTTTCCTGCGATCAGCTGAGAGGGAAGTCCCTAAAGTGTGGGGAGGAACGACTTCTTTGAGTCTCTCCGAGTGAAGATACTTGAGGAAGCGAAGTAACCATGACATTTGGAAGTGAGAGTTCGTCGGCAAATCCACGTATGGGCGGTAAACGAGATCAGAAGACCCGCATAAGAAAAGTTGGCCATGATAAAGTTGAACTCGAGAATGTGAGGTGGCAGTACTATGAGCCACTTTGTTACCTTCTCCGTGAGCTGCCACATGTCATGACTGCCAGGAACCCCAGCCTTATTTCCACTATTCCATTCCTACACGAGAATCTGGCGGATGCGTAGAGTCATGTCATTTTTCATGCTGGGGTCTTAACGTCCTTTATTCCGTAAAGTGAGTCTGTGTAGGTGATGGATGGCGCTTTTTTTTCTTTTAAGGTAGTACAGATGGCAAATAAATTGCGCCTGTGCAGGGGTCGTGTGGTTCAGTGTGGAAATGTAGCGTCTGTATTCGCCGGTGGAGGGTTTGTACCAGACCAGGTCCAGGCAGTAGCGATCGAGAAGGGCGTGGCTACATCGTGATTGTACTGATTGTACCGATGAGTCGCTGCCTGGCCTTTGTGGCCCCATTTGCCAGTGGCGCAGATGTGAGACAGTTAGGAAAAGCAAGGACGGTGCCTTTACTTGCAGTGTCTCGGGGTTCTACACGAACGCGTCGGCTGTTCCAGAGCAGGGTCATCTGGTCCTTTGTCTTGAGATGCAGTCAATACGGAATTATGCCTGCGCGTGTTTGAGGATATCTTCGATGGACGACAAGGACGTCAAGTCCTTCAATTTGCTTATACACTCGCACCTGAATACAAGTAATTTGGAGGAGAAACCGAAATTACTTCGCTATATCTATTATTGCCCTTTGCTGAAGTATATACCCAGCACACAACTTTAAACATGCGAAGAAGCTACGGCTCCGCGGCCTTCCCAACGACTACGCAACCGCGTATGCAATGAAATTTTAGGGAAACACGAGGAAAGAATCTGCGGCGTGTGCAACACCCGACTCTTTAGCCTTTACGATAGCGTCCTTATGTGCCAATGTGACGGTATTTTTCTTCTACTCTCCATTTGATTCGCTCATATTGTCGTGAAATTGTCGAAACTGCGACGCAGTCGACACAAACCGCTAGCAGGCTGCGATGCGAACGAAGTCCGTCGTGTTCGAGCAGAACGTGGCACACAACACGGTGTGCCGACTACTCAGCTTGGGCGGTATTCTCGGGTGACCTTGGTAATAATATTTATATAATTGCTATATTGATATAAATAAATATAAATATATTACTATCATTACTATACATTCTTTACAGTGACCTCAGTAATGATATTTTGGTCTCGGTGGTCTAAAGTGATCTGCATTGCAGCTGGGGGTCGGTATCCCGAGAATATTACCATGTCAACGTGTGGCTTTGACTTCATTGTGTCCGAGTACTAAGGTTATTGCGTGCTGTGGCAGCATGACGCTTCGTCTGCCATTGATACATAGAAGGTACGTTTTTTCCGGTGCTAAAGTGCAGTTTATTTTTAGGAAGAGCGTTTTCAAGTGTTATGGGCAGCTTAACGTTCCATTGCGATGTGTTGTGTATTTCCGCCATAGTCTCGCGGTTCAGCCTAAATGGTTAAGTCGTCTGCATATTTAGTATAGCAGATGCCTGTGCTTGGTTCAAGTTCTAGGGACACAGGGAACACGGCCACATTAAAATCAGGGGGTCAAGATCGAGCCCTGGGGTGTGCCTCGAGTGATATAGCAAATTACAAGTGGAGAGAAGGTATTGCTGTTGCTGGGAAGTCGAATGGGTCTTGCTTCCATAAACCTTGCGATTTCGCTGAGTGCTCGTCGGCTAGGATTTATTCTTGCTTTGTTGGAGAGAATGTGATCCTCCTTGACATTGTCAAATGTTTCCCGCCTATCGGGAATTAGGATTTAATCCAGAAGTACATCCTGTTGGGCAAGTTGCTTCATATTGCTCTGTAGACCATAAAATTTCTGGTCGTTGTACGCAAAGAAAGAAAGGACGGAAGGACGCTTCCCTTGTCCCCTTTCGTCGTTGCTTGTTTGCGCTACACGACCATTCTTTGTGGACTACAGAGCAAGTTAGGATATAGTCTGGCAGTCCACTTCGTGAGTTTTGACATACAAGCCTCTGAAACAATCAAAGGTGATTGTCAGTTCCCATGCTGGGTCTGAACCCAGACCATCACAAAACATTATGCATGGCTGTACAGTATTCAGCGTAACTAAGAAGTGTGTCAAGTGTGTCCCGTGGGAGGCGAGTGCGGGTTCAGCGTCTGTCTTGCTTACTCGGCAGGCGAATAATCACTATGCTGCCGAACACGTTGCAGATGAACGGCTTTATTATCTTTTATTAGCCGCTTGATCATCATCATCATCAGCCTGGTTATGCCCACTGCAGGGCAAAAGCCTCTCCCATACTTCTCCAACTACCCCGGTCATGTACTAATTGTGGCCATGTTGTCCCTGCAAACTTCTTTATCTGATCCGCCCACCTAACTTTCTGCCGCCCTCTGCTACGCTTTCCTTCCCTTAGAATCCATTCCGTAACTCTTAATGACCATCGGTTATCTTCCTTCCTCATTACGTGTCCTGCCCATGCCCATTTCTTTTTCTTGATTTCAACTAAGATATCATTAACTCGCGTTTGTTCCCTCACCCAATCTGCTCTTTTCTTATCCCTTAATGTTATACCAATCATTCTTCTTTCCATAGCTCGTTGCGTCGTCCTCAATTTAAGTAGAACCCTTTTCGTAAATCTCCAGGTTTCTGCCCCGTACGTGAGTACTGGTAAGACACGGCTGTTATAAACATTTCTCTTGAGGGATAATGGCAACCTGCTCTTCATGATCTGAGAATGCCTGCCAAACGCACCCCAGCCCATTCTTATTCTTCTGATTATTTCAGTCTCATCATCCGGATCGGCAGTCACTACCTGTCCAAAGCATATGGATTCCCTTACCACTTCCAGTGCCTCACTACCTATTGTAAACTGCTGTTCCCTTCCGAGACTGTTAAACATTACTTTAGTTTTCTGCAGATTAATTTTTAGACCCACCCTTCGGCTTTGCCTCTCCAGGTCAGTGAGCATGCATTGCATTTGGTCCCCTGAGTTACTAAGCAAGGCAATATCATCAGCGAATCGCAAGTTACTAAGGTATTCTCCATTAACTCTTATCCCCAATTCTTCCCAATCCAGGTCTCTGAATACCTCCTGTAAACACGCTGTGAATAGCATCGGAGAGATCGTATCTCCCTGCCTGACGCCTTTCTTTATTGGGATTTTGCTGCTTTCTTTATGGAGGACTACGGTGGCTGTGGAGCCGCTATAGATATCTTTCAGCTTGATCAATATGCCAACATAAATCACAGCGTAGGCCTTATATTCGCAGTTACTTGAACTGCTCTCAAATGTAACATAGTGCCATTCTTCGATTTCAATCTCTCTAATATCGAACACCAGATCTTCATGTGCTCTGTGCAACAGCAGTAATAATAAAGAGCTGAATGCTGCCATTAAGGTGCAGGATATGAACCACCTTCGAGGTTCTTGGCTGACAGGATAAAGTGCCGCTCAAGACGCCACAAGTTCAATAGTTGTCGGTGCCGTCGGGTGGCATGCTATGAAACTGGCGGTGGTGATAGATCAGCAGCGTGAGCCAAAAGCGATGGACACATAAAATGACTGGACCAAGGACCAATGGACCAGCTTCATTATTTTTTCAGATTGGTCAAGTGAATAACGCATAAAGAAGCAAAATCAAGTTGTAAGAGTAATAGGTAAATATGCAAAGCAGAAGAATCAAACAAAACATATAATACCTTTGGCTGAGCGGTAAAGCTTCCAAGTGAAACACCAAAAGATTCCATCTCCTTTGGTAATAAAGGAATTGACGACAAGCTAACGCATGCTGTGCCATAGTGTGTCATTGAGTGGCACGTGCTCCCAATATTTTTCAGAAATAGAGCTTACCACTCAAACTTAGTTTCAATGCCATATTCCTTGCGAGGCTCGGCTAAGTGCTCCACAAACCCCATCGTCACACTGTTGTCATGCTGCCGCAACTTATCGTTGACGCAGCGACAAATTTCCTCAGGAGATCGCCTTGGGCAACACAGTGGAATTTTGACTAGGACATCTTCAAGGCATGATAGGTTAGGACGATGGCTTTTCGTATGACTACTTTATCAGTTTTGGCATGTTTGCGTGCTTACGTTATTTTTAGACCATGTGTTACTCTGTAAACGTACAGCAGTGCGACCACCCTTATTTCTGTGGCTGGCGGGCTCTTCTGTGCCACGTAGACTTCGACATGACGATGCATCAGATTTCAGAGATTTTGTTTCCGTGCGTAATCTGTTACCCCAAGTTACTAACTAGCACAAACTAACGTTTTTCTTGAAAAAAGAAACGGCCCTGGTTGAACACTTCAGGTGGTTCAGTCCTTTGTAATGAAGTGAACAAAGTATGTCTACCTTTCACGCGAAAGTACGGTGATAGTGGTTTAATAATGGAAAGCGAAATTTGAATTTGTTTAATTGTCAGTCATATGGTGAGGTGCACTCTGTGGTGAACGGGATATGAAAGGAGAACCAATGGTTTAGTAGTGGGCATGGTGAAAGGCTGGTGCGATAAGCAGGAATCGCAGCGCTAAATTACATCTGCTACTTTTCTGAAAGGACAGTCATCAGAAGAGACAGATAATGAAGTGACAGAATGAATAGGATTAGTTATGCGTTATGTTTCAGTGAAATGGATAATTAATAAGGTAAAGGGAATTCAAAGTGACTAAAAGGCAACTAAAAGGTGGAGACCAAAGCTAGATTTTCGAATTACACGTGTGGGGCTTTTATGCGGTGCGGTACTATTCTTATGACCATGAAAAATCGGGTCCCTTGGTTTCCCCTATTTTCCTCGCTTTTGCATGGCAGTGAAGCGAAATGGTGGGAATGCACTGCAGAAAAATGCCTAATGCGCACTCTTTAAACATCTATGGTGATGTGCGTTTGTATAAAATGGTCCCCGGTGACAGCAATAGTTGCTGCTGTTGATGCCCCTTTTGGCAAACCAAAACGAAATCTATGATCCGGCCAAAAAACGCCTGTAGCAAACGAATATCTGTCCCGCAAGTGAACGCCCACATGGAGGAGTTGTATCTCAAGAAGCCAAGAAAGAGAACCCCGTGGAATTTCGACAATGCTTGCGACTGATCTCCTCCATCTGTTTCGTTCTAGATACTTCAACACCGCGGAAAATTCCTGTCAGGCGCACGCTCTATTATGTAGGTTACACGAGGGCTCCATTGGCGATTTTTATCCAGTGGTAACACCAACAAATCTGTGCGTCCTTCTTATAGGAAATCATCAGTTTGTTGATCAAGGCTGTCTAGAGTGTAAGCGCCAACGAAGTCCACCTGTCTGAAGATATGTTCAGGGCTGGGATGCAATGGCACTACGTTGTCCAAGTAAGAGCCTTTGAATTATTTCGCGTACATGAGGACTTGAGGGGGAAGGAAGGCTTGAGAAAAGCCTGCGAGGTGCAGTGTCACGTGGTAAGGCCATCTTCGGTACGCACGAACAAAGACTTCCTAAGGAAGTAACTAGAAATATCGAAAAATAATCGCCGACAATACCAAGAACATTGAGAATGGCTTCATAGAAGGCGTTATGTGCCCCCTTTACACCTAGGAACACAGCGGCAGACATATGTTTATGTGATTCTTGATATTATACCAACGTAACGAGATCAACAAAATTATAGATTGATGAGCGCCACCGTCGAAAACAAGCCATAGAGTATGCATAGACATTGGGCTCTAAAAGCTACACCAAGGTGGCAAGGATAATCTTTGCGGGCGTGTGCCTGCCAGTGAAGGTATGGCGGCGTCGTTGAAATCACATTATGTGCACTCATACGTACTTCTGTAGGAATATAAAGGCCCCCTCTTCCACAGCGCCAACCTAGACCAGTGGCGCCATCACCTTGCATTCTAAAACAGCAGTATTTCAGGGAGACCAAACAGAACGTTATGAATAATGAAGAAGCCTAGAAAAGCGCTTATGACGTTGGTGGAATTACACTACCAAATGCATGAACACCTGCTGAGCTTGCGTAGAATACGTCGCCTTCATCTAGCATACCTCTTGCTACCAACAAGTTGCCTGAGCAAGATGTACCATGAGTTAGTTTATTGAACTCAGTAATGACTACCATTCGCACACTTTTGGCAAATGAACAAACTCCGACTGGTCGATGCGTCTGGCAATTGCAACTTGAGTAGGGTACATCGCCTTCATCAAGCCTACCTCTTGCTACCGACAAGCTGTCTGAATAAGATGTAAAGATTGCTATTTTGCTTAACTCAGTAATGACTGCAATTCGCACACTTTTGGCGAATGGACAAACTCCGACTCCTGGATGTGTTTTGCAAGTGCTGGATACTTTCCCTCCTGTGCTTGAAAGCCTGCATTAGAAACATGGCTTGCCCACTTCTGCAGAAGCGACCCTTTAAAGAAAAAGACAAGAATACCCCGATTTTTCAGTGAAATTCCGGAGGCCTCAAGTCACGTATTTCCAATTTTAATGCATTTGTTTAATAAACCCGTTCCCGGTGCATGTCATCTTTGAACCAAACGTGCCAAATATTTTGAGATTGTGTGGATACGAAGCTTTTGTTTCTGCCACCTGTGACAAAAGTAGCAAGGTCCTCGTTTATGTTTGCAAGGCGCTCACCGACGTGGCTCAGGCTTCGCCCTCCACGACGACAACCATTATGTGTGCCTTAGCGTAAAGAAGAGTGGCAAGGTAACAGCCGTCGCAAGCAACAATTCCCCATGAAGTGGTTTTGGCTGCAAAAAGCTTCAAAATGTTTTGAGCACGAGCTCCTGCCCTTCAATAATGGCAAGATTTTTTATTGCTCAACACCCTCTTTGGAAAACTACAAGAACCAATCTAAGAGGCAGGACTCTTGTATTCTTTGCTTCTAACTACGACCTCTGTGTTTTGAACGACGGCAGCCCGACATGCCTGAGAGGGTCGTCGTACAATAGCCGTCTGTATGTGACTTTAGTATCACTATGTCCTACCTCGAACATATGCTGGTTTACTGATTTGGAACAGCGTGAAAATGACCATATTCCTACTTACGTTGCCGTCGAAGCTCCGGTCAATACTTTCTCACCTATGGTATCTCCAACAGTTGATTGGTCCGCATTTGAAGCCTCTATTAACGCCAAATACAATGGCGGCCTTGGACGCATCAAAGAGCTTGTAACCGCGGACGCAAACCATGCTTCAACGCGCTCGTTTTCATGGACAGCTACTCGCGGGAGTTTGACATTCAATTGGAAAGGCTTTGTGCATTACGTCAGCGCGCAGAGAAGAGATATAGATGCGCACAGTCGATACGCGAACTTAGGGAGGCCAGACGCGTCCAGAGGAAGATACGTTATCGCATGGACAAATTAGGCAGCGAACGATGGAGATCATTCGTTAATCTTTTGATCCCCCACAAATCACTCTCGCTTATGCGACATTTGTCAGGGCCTTCGCTCTTCTCCTCAGCAACGCCTACCCTTTAGGCTGTAAAGCAGTGATTTGGGCTTGTTAGTAAGACATCGTGAGGCTTATAGCGCGTGAAAAAGACAAGGACGAAAGTGAGACGTGACACACACAGGCGCTAACATGCAGCAATCTTTATTTCGAGCAAGGGACCCATACATATATACAACTTTTCGCGTACATCATACAAGTTTTTGCGTACATCACACATGCGCTGTTTGCAAAAAAAAGCTTTTACACAGCATTGCGCAGGTACGATAACTCTTTGCGGGAATGGGCAATCGATGGTTTAGACACACAGTTATCCCCAAGCCTATCAATCATTTCTGCTTCTAAAACTTCGCGAGTTATCTTCCACAATGGAGCAGTCTCTGTATGCTGGAGCACACGTCGAGTGGTCACCATCATCCACCCCGGCAACAGTGCACCTGCAATGCCTGCAGTGGGCGTCAAGGAACCCACCCCGCTTTTCTGCTACATTATACCGGTGTTCCTTTAAACGCTCGTTGAGGCACCTTCGGCTTTGCCCACGTCCCTTGCTCGAAATAAAGATTGTTGCAAGTTAGCGTCTGTGTGTGTCACGTCTCACTTTCGTCCTTGTCTTTTTCACGCGCTATAAGCCTCACGATCCCCTTTAAGACACTGGCTCTCCACCAAGGCTGTCGAGAAGCGGACGTTGGAAAAGACTTGTGAGACAGTTGCATGTGAAAGAGTGTTACTAAAGATGCCTTCATCCAAGATTCGGCAATTGACGAACCTTTTGCCTTAGAAGAACTGGAGGCTGCTGTCGCCGTTTGCATGCGCTCTCGCCGTTTGCCCGGACCTGACGATAAAGCGTACACTACTCTACGCAGCCTGGACCATGAAGCACGAGAGATCCTACTACGTCGTGTCAACGTTTCATGGGGTGACTTTTTACGTTTATTTACTAGAGTCTTAGCGCTGTGAGCTCTCTTCTTTTTGTTGTAGACAGGATGCATATCTTTAGGTAGGGGGCAACTCGAAAGCGTTTACGCACGTCCAACGGAATGTCCTTCTTGCCAGTCGGGCACCCCTGTCACACTGGATTCCTACCAATTCCATTATTTCTCTCCCTGTTTTGGACTGGCTTAATCTTTCCAAATGAGACTCTCGTAGTGCCTCAGTGAGCTCAACTAGCCTGTTTTGAACCCCCATTTTGAGAAGGAGGTATGTCGAGGTCGAGTCTGGGAGCCCTAGGGCTCTCTTAACGCTCTTTCTAATAATCGCAACTATTTTCTCTTTTTCTCGTTTAAACACAAGATACGGTGTGGCATACGCTATTCGTCTGGTAATAAAGGCATGCATAAGACTGAGGAGGCTGTTCTCTTTGAGGCCCCTGCCTTTGAGTGAAACTCTCCTAAAGATTCCCGTGGCTCTAGTAAATAAACATAAAAACTAAACGGCGCATAAAGTAGCGTACGTGGTCGCCGCTTGCGACAGAGACAGGGCTGACGGTGGTTGATGGCGACGGGTGCGTTAAGATAGCGTGCTCCACGTGCACGAGGGATGTCTGGACATCTGAGGAGGTTTCAGTGGCGCTCGCTTGTGCGTGTACAAAAGCGGGAATCATATTATGAGACGGAAAATTAGCTATCCGAAATTTTAACAAAAGGAGAATCTCGGAAGAGGCCCTCCAAATTCTAATCGAAACCCTCCTAGGAGGGACATAACTTTTATTTGGATTCCAGCCCATGAACAAGTTCCAGGTAACGAAGACGCTCACGAGCTCGCCGAAGCACTCTACCACCGGGCAACTCTAGAGCAGCCACTTCCATAGACCAAAGATAACATTATCAAGTACAGGGAAATTGTAGATTATTACAAAGATGAAAAAAGAATCTTTGCGCCTCCTCATCGGTCTCTCACTCTGGAGGACGCGCGCATTTGGCGGCGCCTCCAAGGAAACAGTTATACATCACTATACTGGATCTTCTTAACTCAGACGAAGGACTATAACGACGTTCTCTGCAAAATTTATGAGAAAGGTACGCTAGATCATGTAATATAGGAATGTGCTGGCTCCCCAGGGGCCAAAGAAAACATTGACAGTAGAGAAGCCTCGGAGGCCTTGCTCCAGAGCGAGACTGAAGGCGACCAGCGTCCAGCAATCCGCCTGGCCGTGAAAACTCACCGTCCTGAACGCGCGGGAACTGCTTCGGCCTCCCCCCTAGCTGCGTGTAGGGTAAGAGGCGGGCACCCCAGTTCGGTGGAGTAATAAAATTTTCAATCAATCAATCAGTTCATGGAGTGACGGTCTTGTTCCCTCTGAGTTGAAGCGTAGCCATCTTGTTCCAATGTTAAATGAAAGTCGCCCCTTTACCTAACATCACATCGGCCTATTGCACTCGCTAGCTGTGTTGGAATGTTGATGGAAAGGATGATCTGCCCGCACGTCCAGTGGTTTCGTGAATATTACAATATTTACCCAAACGTGATGACATGCTTTCAGCGTGGCCATTAGTTGGTAGACAATGTCATTGACCTTGCGTCTTCGATGCAACAACAGAAATAATCAAACCCCTCTACCTAGCATCGTATTTAGACGTGAAGGGAGCTTATGGTAATGTTTCTCTAGAAGGCATCCTTGACGCACTCGCGCCTGCTGAAATACGAGGCCGCATGTTTCGGTAGATTGGGAGCTACCTGACCCGAAGGAGCTTCTTTGTATTCATCTAGGATGGCCAGATTACCGACCACTACACCAGCTGTGGAGTTCCACAAGGTGCAACCCAGTTTTGTTTAGCCTAGCCCTTATTGGGCTGGCAAAATCCCTGCCACTGTCGGCCATTCTTGATGTACACAGATGAAATTTACATCTGGGCTTCAACAGTAACTCGCCCGCATGTTCGGGCAAGCTTACAAAAGGCTGAAACCCTGACGTGTGCTTATCTTCAGAGACAAGGCCTCGGCGTCTCGAAAGCAAAATGCGCATTAGTCGCCTTCCCACGAAAATCAATGACTGGATACCCGGTGTTTATCAATGGCAAGCCTATCTTATACAAGAGAACATATCGATCATTTGGGATCTGTGTCGACCGCGACCTCTCCTGGAGCCCCATCTGACGTACCTTAAGAAGATACCCTTCTGGACTCACCGTTTCAAAACCATCGCTAAAAAACATGAACACCATCGGTGAGTTATATGTTTGAACTCTACAAAGCGTGCTTCATGGGTGTCTTGCATTACAGCATCCCGATGCTGTCAGGCACGCAAAACAGAAATCTCAGAGTGCTTGAGAGAGTGCAAGCCCAAACTCTTGGAACCTGTCTTTGAATACAGTGATCCGCTTCAAGAGTCGCAACAATTGCCATCGCCAGGGAACATTCCGTCAGTACGTATGTCGTGACAGACACGTTTAGAACTCATGCTCGACACATTTTGCGAAGGTAGTAGCAGCTCATTGCGTCTATTTCATAACTTTACTAGAAACAACTTTTTCGAGCATTGTAGCCTCATACCAATCTTCTCTTACATCTGATTTCACAAGTGCAGCAAGATCACCATGTCCTTTGTGGTGTTTGCGGCAACCACAATTGCAGCTCGCCATTGTTGGAGTTGGAATGAAGTCGGGTTTGTTAACTTGTGCCCTCAATCAAGCCGCTTACATGTACTGCACTCTTCCTACTTCTATCGAGTCCACATTTATACAGAAGGCTCTTCAACTCTCACCAGCTCTACTGGTCCGGTGGTTATTCCAACTACGTCAAACTACACGAAGTTCAAGATCGGTAATGTCTCAACGCTGACCGGGTCCCAATTTGCAGCCTTCCGTAGCTCACTGCTTTATGCGCATCAACAGTCAACAAATCATTGGGCTCAAACGCTACAGGATATCAAAAGATAAAGTGCGCTATCAGCTTTGCAATCACTCTAATCAGCTCTGCGCCGGAAAGCACATGAACAATTGGTGATAGAAACGTGATTACACTACCATCAAGCGGTGGACAGAAACCACAACGTGGTTTTTCAGTGGGTACTGCAACATTATTGGCGATGAACGTGACGACCAAGTTGCCCGCGAGGCGCATGGAGAATGTCAAAGCACCTCTATACCATTGTCGTGAACGGATTCAGCGCGACTCTAAGAAAATGCATGCCAAATTGCCGTGCTACCGGCATCTCGAGGCGCTTTGCCCGCATTCGCGGGCTTCTTTCATGCTCCGAAAAATATCTTGATGTAGGACGTATGTATTGAGTAACATAAAGTTGCATCGGGAGTTTACCATAAGGCTCTGCAAGTTTCTCACTGATAATTTTCTTTTAACTATAATATTCGACAATTGAGTAATTAATTAAGAAAAGTCATGTAATTGAGGCGCAATCCAAAAAATAATCTAAGTATCCTCAAGCGACGGCAATTAAAATTACTTTGGTTCTAACCAGCTACGTGGCATGCGCCCAGAATGAAGGCGATCATTTTGCTACCTAATTACGAAAAAAAAGGACAGAAAATAGAACATCCTTGCTTGATAATGTTGAACCTCTTTTTATTTAAGAGGAGATATGCTGTGTGAACTTAACATAAATCGTTACATACCTCCTCGGCCTCAGAGCCACCTGTGCCGCAGAGAACCTCCGCCCACGGTGTTGCTTAGCGTCAGATGCAGAGCCAATGTTCTACGTATTCCCAGACAGACTGAAGAGACAACAGTGACGATGCCGTCGCACCGCTAACAGGCGGCTTCAAACGTCACATTTCAGAATGAATACGAAAAGAAAGAAAAGACATCGACCAAAAAGCGGTGTCATTCTTCTTGAACGCTTCCGCAACCGGCGGCAGTTGAGGCTGCGCTCAGGCACAGCACAGTACTACCGTTCCTCAAACAAAACATAGAACCAAACGAAGAAAAACGCTACGCAGCTGACACTTGTGACGTGAGTGCATTCCTGGACGTGCGGAGAGAGACACCTATGAGAAAAATAACTATGACAGAAAGAATCGCGCTATACTAACGTCTACGTCAGTTGTAGACTCTCTATACGGTCTGGAGTTCACTGCACAGCAAGAGGCCCTTCATGCTCTTCGCTGCAGTTCCGATATCCGACTTTGCTATCAGCGCTCGCCTTTACGCCCTCGGTCGGCCGTCGTGCGACGCGTCCGCTCTCGGAAACACTCTGACAGCGTATTTCGTGGATGGCCTTCCACATTCCCTGAACGCAGCACGGCGTACATTACCGCGTCCCAGAGTGTGCTATGACGCAAGTGCTGTTAAAAGAGATCTTTGCATGGCCTAGCAGCACTGAGAGCTGCAACTATATGTGCGTGGTATTTAAAATTGATTGTGCCAACATCCATTATGTTGGACTCACAGACGGGAAGCGACCGTATGCAGTTGCTCTGTCATTTTGTCTTTACCTGCGTATAACGAAACTGGCAACGATGATAAATTATTAGCGATGGCGCTGATATATTGGTGCGCCTACGTGACAAAACTAGACATGATAAGAAGGTGTATACAGACGTATAATGTGCTCAGCGTTTTATACTATCCCATTGAATGTTTGAATGCAATGATGACCCGCCGCTGAAGCTCAGTGGCTATGGCGTGCGCTGCTGAGATCTAGGTTGAGGGTTTGATCCCGGCCATGGCGTCCAAATTTATAGGGGGACAAAACGCAACAACGCTCATGTACTTTGATATAGTCCTGGTTAGATAACTCTGGGTGCTCACACCTAATCTGGAGTACTTCAGTACGGTGTTCTTCAAAAACAGATCTTGCAGTTCCGTACGCAAATTTTCTGAATTTAATTTATAGTTATAGCGATAGTACACAGACGAAGTACCCTGTGGGCTTACCATTCACGCCCAGATCTCGCGCTATCACATATCTGATTTTGGTATTTAGTCTCCTTGTATCTCCCGTGTCTCTTGTCGTACAGCATAGGGTAACTTTTGATTGCACTCATTTAAAGTGCAACGCTAAATCTAGCTATCTCACTGGACGCCACATTGAGGGGGTTTTTCTCCTGGAGCCCTGATTGGCTACGGGAAAGCGGGAAGCTCCGGTGGGGTGGAACAAATCTGTCCGGGAGCGAACGGACTGGCCGCCTCGTTTTGCGCTTGCTATGTCCGGGAGAAAGGACGTTTACGCCTCTTTCTGCGTTCCCGCCTTGGCCTTCGGTGTGAAGCTGCCTTAAAGGGACCCCTCCTCAGGACTAACTACTTGAGCTCACAAGCGCAGACCATATATTGCGCGATAACAATCGTGTCTGCAAAGTATTACATCGCTACGCGCCTTGGAAAGACCTGAAGTTTCAAACCGAATGCCGTTTTGTCATGTCCTCGCGGCGTCAGACTCCTAGTCGGAAGGTGACGCCCACGTGCTACTCCGCCTGCGTACACCTGTTTGGACTGTGACATCGCTCGTGGTGACAAGTAATTTCGAGAATTATTCAAGGCCACATCTGTTATTTGTGTAATATGTTGCTTGAATAGACGAATTAAAGCTTAGAGAAATAATAAGACACACGAACCGAATGTCTGCATGTTTTTGTTTTACTCCGTCAGCCATCAGCGGGCAAGCCAGCGCGCTGCGGCTCTGGTTTCCTCGCTGTCGCAGCGGGCTGGCTGTATATATCATGTCCAATCATCGGTTATTGGTGACTCCTGGCAGCAGTTGCGTACTGCGCGACAGAGCGCAAGGGGAACTCACGATCGCGGCTCAATCTCGTCTCGTGCGCGATAGGGATGAAAGCGGGGAAGCAGCGCGGGAGGGAGGGGAGGGGGTGCGGCTTTGACTCCGCCACCAAGTGAGTACTTTGCACGGCCGCACCAGTTCGCGCGTGTCGTATCTGGAATGGGATTAGCAGACAGCGCATATCTTTGTGCTCGATGTGCTTTAAAGCCCTCCGATAGACTGCAGAAAGGTGACTTCGCACTCCACAGCTGCCGCGCTTGCTCCCACCAGCATGTCGACAGCGAGTGTCTGCAGCCATCCAGTATAATGTATTCATGCTTGCTATGCGCGCTGACGTTATGCTTGTTAATTTAGTTAGCAAGCGAATGCTTACAAGTTTATACGGCCGATAAGAGTATTATGCTTACATCTTATTGCTGTCTCCTAATTTGCTATTGAAATAGAAGCTTCTCCTTTCGGGTGGAACTGCGACTTTTTTATAATGACCATTCATGCGTGCCATTATCAATCACTCATGGTGAATCATTTCGGACCAAAAATTATTTGAATATATTTCCCGAAATTATGTAAAATCTCTAAGTGATGCAGTGACAAAAGGCTATTAGTGTCTTACAGAAGTCCCTGACCAGGCTCAGTAGCAGCAGTAGGACGCTCATAAAAATAAACAATTGCTACAACTTTATTATTTCAACAAATAATGCTGTTAGTGTATTAATCTACAGTACAAGTGTATCGCTATTTAAGGTAATTGTACTGTCGAGGTTATGCACGTCAAAGAAGAAAACATAAAAGACTTACAATATTCATAAGGAAACCCAAAAAGAAAACGTAAGCGGATGCTCACGACCCTGCAGAATTACAAATTAATTTCCCGCGAAATTGTTTGTTTCGACCTCTCCAAATATAACATTTAAGTTCCTGTATTTACACATCAAAAAGTTGTTCGGTCCCGTTTAAAACCTTGCTTGTACCTAGCGCTTTCGAGCTCTTATTGATAGGAATCCTGGAACGCCAATAGTTGCTAAACACACATCTAGCTTCGGCAGAACATTAACCACAGCTGATGACATAACATCCCCATCTCTCTTTGCTATATTTTATCTTCGTTAAGTTCCCAGATCACCAAGAGCAGCACAATAAATTTTGTTTTGTTCAAGAAGCACATTGATAAAGCTCTCGACCACATTCTGCAGCTCACACAGGACCCCGCTGAAACCAACTACGGACGCCTTGTGACGCTTGGAAATGCGGTTTCTGAAACGAAGCTTCAGTAACTATTTGGAAGGTTTCTAACTTTACCAGGAATGCGAAAATTTTGTCCGGCATGGCACTTACCATGGCCATCCATCCAATTTCCTCCATATATGAACATGTTGCAGCATGCAGCTATGTCGAGACAATAGGAAGCACAGCTGATAGCGGCCATATCACACGTTCTAATACTTGATTAAAACATTTTTATTTAGAAAAGCTATGTTCGATCCAGCTCGTCTAACTCTGCACAGAGATTTCAATATCGTTCCACACATTTGCGTTAAATTTGGTCATCGTGGCATTTGTAGTTTTGCCAGGGCAATGGTTATATTCAGGTCCGTTCCTTAGACATTGTCATAACGCTAGAGCAGCTACATAGGCAGTTTATTACCTCAGCCTCAATTAGCCACCCACTTTGGCATTTGTCTATACCCATCACCCATCACATCTTCGTTACTGTCAGCAAACATGAAGAAGGTGACTTGTACTTTTTTGTTTTGTCTTTTTACTGAGGACGCTAAGCGAACCAAATACATATCATGCACAAAAATAATGGAAAATCAAGGGTTCGACAATTATTCGTAATGCTTCTAACTAAGCCAGAAAGGTTAGAACTTCGCGACACACTGCACCTAACCTGCGTTCATTCCAGCTAATTATTAAATTTGAAAATGCAGAGTACTTTAGCGAAGTTGGGAAACGCATCGAATAACGCCAGCTTGACGCTTTCGAACGCTTGCGTAAGATTTTCAAATTCTTTTAAATACTTTTTTTGCAAAAGCTGAATTTGATCAACACGGATATAACATCGTACACAAACTTGGCGTAGTCTTCCTCATACGCTAGCAAATATTTTTCCTCGGTCTCAATTGTAATTATTCTAAGTCAGCTACATCAGCTTCATGCCGCTCGTTCAACACTTGTCACGCTCCGGGGACTGCTATTCAGTACCAGGCTTCTCTACAATGCCAGCGTGTGTACGGCGCTGCAGTAGAGGACGCCATTTAAAGTGCGCTGGCTTCAATATCGGTGCTTGTGCCGGTGTGCGGGGCCGAAAAGCGCGACTGTGCATATGATTGCAGCGCGGGTTCCGCAAGATCGGCTCGAGCGACGGGGCCGACAGGCTGAGCGGAGCGGGACAGGAAGAGAAGCTCTCGCCAAGCACTGCGGATCGAGGGGCGGGCCACGTCCCGACAAGCCCTGTCCTGCCCCTGCTGAATCACGCTTCGCCCCGGCTTATAGCGCTGTCCTCGGAGGCTACCTGGAGGATCCTGCCAAGGCTGGGCTTCGCCCCGGCTCCTGACGCTTCCGAGGCAGGCTGTGCTGTGGCGTTCATCGACGTGCAGCCGCGTTGAGACCGAGCTGTGCCCCGGCTCCTATGTTGCCAAGATAGGCCGCAATACGGCATTCGTCGCCGTTCCTCAAGCGCCGAGGCCAGACTGCGCTCCGGCTCGCGTTACTTTCGTAGCTACCTGCGGCTGAGCTACGCCCCAGCCAACGCTACTCAACCTCTGCGGCTCGAATCGACTACCACTGGAACTGTAAGTGGCGCAGAACTGGACTGAGATTTGTGATAATAGCGCGGCACCACTGTATCGTGTACTATCTGCATTTAGATTGTGTCCAGTCCCACGTTTCCTGTCCGTGAAATATTCATTCATCTCTGTCTTTGATGATTCCTCAATACGTCTGGCTGACCTGCGCTCACACATTTGCCCACAGGCGCACCACGTTCGTCGTCTGCTACAGCCTGTCGCGGCGAGGTACTTAAGACAATCTTCACTGTCCAAACCGAGGATACATAAAGAAAAGAAGTACTTACGCGCCTCATGTATTTTCATAGAACATTTGGTCTCAGGTGTTGGATTTTCCAGCGTGCAGTCAAAACCGCCCACTTTATTAGTGGAAGCAGAGGCGCAAATAGCAAACTTTGCCCCTCACCTTCTCACAGTGTGGAGAGGCAAGTGGCGCCCATGCAGCCCCCCCCCCCCCCCCTTGGTGAATAGGCCTCTCCAGTTGCGTATGTTTATGGTCATTAATTCAGTTAGCGTCGGTTACTGCACGTACTTATTTTTTTAAATCTAAACGGCTAGAACCGTGCGAGCACACAGGGCGCGATGTGTGCGACGTCTGAGTTTTGCAGTGTTTAGTGGGTGGTCTGCCTCTGGATGTGATTTAGTTATCAGATTGGTAGCTGCTCGGGCCTGAAAGCTAGGACATTCAGCGCCAGGAAGACTGATAGCAGACTATTGCAGTGGTCTGTCAGACTTGTAAGGCTTACATACACTCCCGCAAGCCCATTCCTGACGAAGGAGCACCTTAATGTGGACAGAGTTACTAGTGAAATGAAAGCTATGAATGCAAGGTTGTCTTTATGAGTGCCTCCAGCAGAGAAGCGAACCCACAACCTTCGCGTGGGTACGGTCCCCACCTGAGGCAAGTTGTTTTCTCATCCACTTGCATTTTCATTAATATATAATTTCTTTATTTCATTTATTAAGCACAAGTAATTTCCCCCAAGTTCTCCATGGTGTCAGTGTTTGTTGGCTTCTTATGACGTGACTAATAAGAGAAATCGGGCCTCTCGGTTAATTCCTTTCCTTCTCGTTCCTAGCAGAGAAGCGCAATTCCTTTCTTCAGTTAAAATACATGATGGATAATTTCAAGGTTTCAGTAGAACACGTGTAGAACAAGCACTTGGTCAATCAGTCTCGAGAAATCACAGAGTATGAGGGAGGCTTATGTCCAGTGGAAAATCGCACTGCTGAAAACAAAATCCTCGACTTGCTAAGCCAGCTAAATGACATTGAACACTACGAACAGAGACACAACCTTGAAATACACGGACTTTTGCACAGTGAAAATGAGGACTTCTTGCACAATGTAAATGAGTTCATGGGGCCTTTTGGTGGGCACCCTTTCACGGAGCAGCAAACGGATGGAATACACCGAATGACAGCGAAAGGTAATCGCATACCGGTTGTGCTGGTACGGTATGTCTCACGCAAAACTAAAGAAATCTAGCAAGAAAAAGCTAAGCTGTGCAGACAGTAAATCGTCCATTCGATTCTGCGATAACGTCACACCAGGAAACAAACGTTTGCTCTGGCTGGCACGCTCTAAGGCAGCAGAAACGGGGTATCGGTTTGCTTGGCAGAAGGGAGGAAAAGTCCTCGTACGCAAAGAGCCTCGGGAGTGGGCCCTGCGTATTGAAGGTGACGGTGATTTAGGCAAGATTATTGATTCTAGTACCCATCCGCAGCCGAGTAGTGTTTCAGTTTTCGCTCATGAATAGCTGGTGCATATTGGCATGTTTAATCAAAACGATCACTAGTAACATTATACCTTTCCAAGAATACTATTAGAGTGCTGAGTTCTTGGACCAACACATTGGAAAACTGATACAACCGGCGCAGAAAAGAACCTTGGTAGAAGCCAAAGTTGTATAACTGTGCTGACATTTCTGTTCATCTACGAGCCCTTAGAAGCAAATTTTATGTAGCTGCGTTCAGCGAAACTTAGTTTCGCAATGCACAGGATGTAGTTCAATTTGGCACGTGTTAAGATGTGTCACTTTTTGGAGATAACCGTAGAATTGGCGGCACTTCTCTGTACTTTCGTCACAATCATTTCATAATGCCTGGGAGTGGCATTCTGTTACGAATAGTAAATTATGAAATGTAGCTGTCGAATCGTCTAATACCATATATATCTCAGTGTTCCGACCACCTTCGTGTGACATGCATAATTTTCTATGGTAGATAAAAAAAAACGTTGGAGTTACTGGTACATGCAAACGAGAACCTGCTAATACTTGACGATTTAAACACCAACATTAATACTGAGGGTACAACCACCAGAAATTTAATTGATATAATTGCTAGTTTGTATTGTGCCAATGTTATAAATGGGCCCACGAGAGTTACAGCAGTAACTCAAACGCTCATAGATTTACGCTTCACGGACTACATGTACACTTACGTCCTCTCACGTGTTTTGCTTCCGATCGAAGTGATCCCCCCATTTTTCGTTTCTCTTCTCAACAATAAACAAACGCCGCACAAGCTAGTGCGGTTATCAACACACACAGAAATAAATAATGATACACTCATTTATTTTCGAAAATTAGTATATTAAATAGATTGCTCTGATGTGCTCCGTGACAAAGAGTGATGTGCTCCGTGTCAACTACTGATAGGGCGATGGTGAAGAATCTGAGCAGACGTTTACGGAAAACGTCGTGACGGGGTCATCTCCGATAGCACGGAGCGTTGCAACGGATATGCCTTTGGGTAGAACTGCCTTTGTCAGGCCAAAATTAACGACAGGGAGGCATGTCCGGTTATCGGCGACGGTGATGACGGAGTGGGGCACAGTGACATTGCGCATCAAAAGGACATCAGCAACAGGTATGGCGATGTAATCACCATCGAGCACAGAAAAAGTTGATAGTAAATCCACGAAAGTCAAGGCTTTAGGCGGCAGGTGGACAAAGGCGGCCGTACTAAAATTGTTCGGCAGTTCTGCACGAATATGCGCGAGTAGAGAAAGTTCGAGGCAAAGGGTACCGGTAGAACAGTCGATCAAAGCTCAATGCGCCGTAAGAAAGTCGAGTCCGATGATTAGGTCATGGCGACAATTGGTGAGCACTCTAAAAAGAACGGGAACGTGGCGGCCGGCGATACTTATATGGGAAGTGCACATTCCAGTGACATCAACAGTGCTGCCATCGGCCACGCAATATGGGAGTAGATTATATGTTCGAAGAGCTTGCATGAGATGCATGTTATTGAAATGGGACGATAATTAGAGGGGTCAGCATGGTCGCCGCTCTTAAATATTGGCACAATCTTGCTTGATTTCCAGTCATCCGGAATTTGACTGGTATTGAGGGACTGGGCGAAGATGAGTTGCAGGATTTGGCTTGTGAAAGGTTTCGTGCCTTTAAGTATTTTAGCAGGAATGTTCGCAGGTCCGGGTGAAGTGCACGGCTTGAGGTTATCGATGAGCTTTGAAATTCCCTCAGATGTGATGGTTATGGGTGGATTTGGAATAAAATTTAGGCTCGGTAGGCTCTTATCCGCTGGCTCATGGGTGAAAACTGAGGTGAAGTAGGAATTCATCGCGTCTGATCGCTCGGAAAGCGGAACGTCTGTGCCATCTTGTCTTTTTAAGGATATGTTCTAGGAGGTGTTCTTGTTGGGCTGTAGCAAATTCCAAGATTTCTTGGGGTTAACACGCAATATTTCTAGAAGATCGTGACTGTAGAATTTTCTTTTGGATGACCGCAATAATCTAGTGTATTCGTGAAGGACGCCGAAGTATTTTTCCCATTTTACAGGTGATCCGGAGTTCTTGGCATTACGGAAGAGGCGCTTCTTCTTTCGTGATAGCTTACGCAGCGAGTTAGAATACCATGGCTTTCTGGCATAAGTGGGACGTAGGCGTCTATGAGCGATAAGATATTGTGCTTAAAAAGACACCAATTTTCGTTCACGGATCTCGTAGCCATGGACGGATGAAAGGTGGTGAAAAAGTGTTCGAGGTCGGAGTGTATGCTCACGAAGTTAGCTTTATTGTAATCACGGATGTATATGATGGACGGTTGACGGGGGCAGAGTTCAATCATCAGGTTAAAGAATCATCAGGTTAAAGATTGTGGTCACTCAGCCCACAGCAACATGAGAAGAATTGAATTAGCTCAGGACTGGAAACAAGAATGAGGTCAAGAATATTTGAGCCTCGTGCTGGCTTGTTTACTGCTTGGAAAAGGTTTGAAGTGAGGACCATTTCAAGGAAATCTTTAGATTGGCGAGATGACGCAGTAAGAGCCTCCCGGTCGATGTCCGGGTAGTTATTATCACCGCAAAGTATTAGATTGGCATGAGGAAATCGGGATTGCAAGTCTTGAACTACGCAGTGAAGGTCCGTAATAAAAGAATAATCCGTGTCAGGTGCTCGATAACATAAAATTAGCATATTGGTACAAGAGGGAAGGCAAATTTTCAGACACATTATTTCGCTGTGGCTGCTTATCTCAAGTAAAGTGGATGAATAAGTTGAATTCACAAGAGCAAGAATGCCGCCTCCCCGGCGATCTACTCGATCTCGGCTGTAGATATGAAAGGACCGGTTGCAGTGCAGCAATTCTGAATCGTTATTATCAGGTGTTAGCCAAGATTCAGTAAATAAAGCGAAGTCAGTTCTATGGTCTTCGAGGACGGCCTCAACTATTTCTTTCTTTCGGCAGGTAGCTTCTTATAGCTTCTTATATTTGTCAGTAGGACAGAAATTTTGTTAGCTTGAGCTGTGCGCAGGCATTCTGACAGCTGGACCTGCGGCAGGGAAGTGTCGCACGGCACCTGCGTTAGCCGCTATGAATGAACTTCTACAACGGAATCTGTTTCGGCGTTGTAAGTGAAAAGTTTTCTGCAGATAACCAACTTATCAAAGCAGATCTTAAATGAAGCGTTAGTTTGTTGGCCATAAGAAAACAGCTTTTTTCGGGCTAGCCGAACTTTAGCTGAGTAATCCTCACGAACTGAGAATGGGGTTTCTTTAGGTTTCTGTCCTGCAACAAGAATTCTTCATTTATCTTTAAAGTGTGCAAGCTTAACTATGATTGGGCGGTTTTTACCTGACTGGAAACGACGTAGTCGGTGTGCACGTTCATTATCTCGGCTACCAATTGTAATACCTAGGTGTTCGGAACAGAAGGAAGTAATGTGGGCCTCAGACTGGGTCCCAGCTTTCGCCTAGTTCCTCGTGAAGTCCGAGGAACAATAGGTTTTTGCGTCGCAAGCGGTTTTCAGCGTCGTCGCACTTGTTTGCCAGTGCTTTAACGTCTGAAACTAGCTTGGCCAAGTCGGTGTTTGTTTCGGACACAGTCACTTTTTCTGGGCTTGTTTCTATAGTTTTCGAGTATTTCGACGCGCGCTGAAAGACGATGCACCGAGTCTTCAATGTTCGTTTGAGCGGACCGGATCAAGGCAAGCTCAGCAAATACGGTGCTCTGAGCGGATGCAATACGAGATATGGCTTGGTAAATTGTTTCCAAAGACGGTGGAGCATCGTTTCCGTTCGGGCCTGGGTTTAGTTCGACATCACCAGATAAAACGAGAAGAGAAATAAGGCGAGCGTTGAGCCAGTAGAAGCAAGCGATACACAGCATCCTTTGACAACACTCGATGGCGTCTTTGGGGCACGACACCGCTAGCAAAAATGGGTTGCTAGAGCGACAGTACGTGGCATAGGGAAGATAACTAACCTGCAGCAGATGAAAAAAGGGCGTCTGCATGACGAGTTGCGATGCGGTGGCGTGCTCCAAATGACTCCAGTGGTACAGCGGCTTATGTAGGTACCGGATTTCCGCGCTTGTGCCAGGTTGCCAGATGACAGACTGGGCCACCGCGATGCCGGTCGATGTGGTCGTTGTCGATGTAGTTGTCGCCAGCTGGCAGCCAAGCGATTTCGTTGACGTCGTGTGGCCCAAAAAAGTCTGAGCTTTTGGCGTTGGAGCCTGAAGTGGCGGGTCCCCATATCAAGATTGCCTGCAGCAGATGAAAAAAGGGCGTCTGCATGACGAGTTGCGATGCGGTGGCGTGCCCCCTTAACGTGAGAAAGACTGAAGAAGCCGTAAAAAATAGACGCAGCCTGAAATCAGTGACAAGGAAACTTCGCATAGGACAAACCAAGATTTTGACGTAGTAGTTCTGCGGAAACCCGCAAGGCGGAGAGAAGTAATGAATAAAGGGAAAATCAGACATCCACCCGTTCGCAGCAATTGCTACAAAGGAAGCCCATAGGAATTCCTCGAAAGAAAAGCCTCATAGTTGAAGAAAAATTCGTCCTGGTCCGGGACTCGAACCCGGCACCACCGCCTCTCCGGGGCACCCGCTCTGCCATCTGAGCTAACCAGGCGGCTAGCAGATGGCAGGGCGAAGTCGAATTTGTCGACAACACGAAGCAAAGGCAAGAGTTTGACGTAGTAGTTCTGCGGAAACCCGCAAGGTGGAGAGAAGTAATGAATTAAGGGAAAGTCAGACATCCACCCGTTCGTAGCAATTGCTACAAAGGAAACCCATACGGGTTCCTCGAAAGAAAAGCCTCATAGTTGCAGAAAAATTCGTCCTGGTCCGGGACTCAAACCCGGGACCACCGCCTTTCCGGCGCAGCCGCTCTACCATCTGAGCTAACCAGGTGGCTAGCAGATGGCAGGGCGAAGTCGAATTTGTCGACAACACGAAGCAAAGGCAAGAGTTTGACGTAGTAATTTCGCGGAAACCCGCAAGGTGGAGAGAAGTAGATGTGTGCACTGAAAGATAAACTGGGTAATATCATCAGCAATATCGAAGGTATATTAAAAGCAGTGCAAAAATTCTATACTGACCTGTACAATACCCAGAGGACTCCGGAGAACTTCATTCGAAACCGTAATGAACAGGATACAGAAACTCCTCATACAACTATCGATGAGGTCAGAAGGGCCTTGCAAGACATGAAACGGGAAAAAGCGGCAGGAGAGTATGGAATAACAGTCGATTGAATAAGATGGAGGAGACATAATGCTAGGGAAGCTGGCGGCTCTCTATACGAATTGTCTATCGACTGCAAAGGTACCGGAAAACTCGAAGAATGCAAATATTATACTAATCCACAAAAAGGACGACGTTAAAGAACTGAAAAATTAGAGGCCCGTTAGCTTACTCCCAGTATTATATAAAATTATTTACCAAAATAATCTCGAATAGAATAAGAGCAACATTGGACATTAGTCAACCTAGGGAGCAGGCTAGCTTCAGGAAAGGATACTCCACAATGGATCACATCCCTGTCATTAATCAGGTTATCGACAAATACGCAGAATACAATGAGCCTCTCCATATGGCTTTCATAGATTACGAAAAAAGCATTTTATTCAGTAAAAACAACAGCAGTCATAGAGGCATTGCGTAATCAAGGACTACAGACCACTTACATAAATACCATGGAAAATATCTACAGAGATTCCACAGCCACCTTAATTCTGCACATGAAAAGTAGGAAGATACCTATAAAGAAAGGGGTCAGGCGAGGAGACACGATCTCTCCGATGCTATTCACTGCGTGCTTGGAAGAATTATTCCAGCAATTCAGCTGGGAAGGTGTGGGAGTAAAGATCGACGGCGAATACCTCAGGAACCTTCGATTTGTCGATGACATTGTTCTATTCAGCCACACTGCGGACGAGTTACAAGAAATGATTGTGGACCTTAACAGGGAGAGTGTAAGAGTGGGGCTGAAGATTAATATGCAGAAGACAAAGATAATGATAAATAACCGGGCCAGGGAACAAGAGTTTGAGATCGCAAGTCAGCCTCTAGAGTCTGTGAAGGAGTACGTTTACCTAGGTCGTTTAATCACTGGGAACCGGACCATCAGAAAGAAATTCACAGACGAATAAAAATGGGTTGGATCGCATACAGCAGACATCGGGAGCTCCTGGCTGGGAGGTTACCGTTAATATTGAAAAGGAAAGTGTACATGCAGTGCATTTCACCGCTGCCGACATATGATGCAGAGACTTGGAGACTGACAAAGAAGCTTGAGAATAAGTTAAGGACTGCGCAAAGAGCGATGGAACGAAGAATGCTAGGCGTAACTTTAAGGGATAGAAAGAGAACAGTTTGGATCAGAGAGCAAACGGGTATAGACGATATGCTGATAGACATTAATAGAAAGAAATGGCGCTGGGCAGGTCAGGTAATACGCAGATTAGATAACCGTTGGGCCATTAGGGTGACAGAATGGGTACCAAGAGAAGGGAAGCGCAGTATAGGACGGCAGAAGAATAGGTGGTGCGACAAAATTAGGAAATTTGGGGGTGCTAGTTCGGATCGGTTTGTGCAGGACAGGGGTAATTGGAGATCGCAGGGAGAAGCCTTCGTCCTGCAATGGACATAAATAGACAATGGACATGATGACAATGATGATGATGATGATGATGGTTGCGGTATCTGGGAGGAGAATTCAGATCGCTGTGAGGTGAAACAATCGGCACCGGTCGGGCGCCAGGTCGGACCTAGGTTTGCGAAATTCTTGCTGTACAACTGCCTGAATGAGAGAGATAACGGGGGCTGGTTGGTCAATGGTAGGCTCACGTGGGCGTGAATGGAACGGCGCAGGCTTTGTAGGCTCGAGTTCGCGGCGAACAATACGTCTGACGTGCTCATTTAAGAGAAAAGAATGGCGCTGGGCGTAAGGTCAACCAGTAAGGTCAACGCAAGACGATGTCGCAGCTGTGTTAGAGAGCCGGGAGAACTGTGGAATGACACGGTGGCTTTTGGCGAGCTCAAAGCGGCGGCATTCCTTGACAATGATGTTGATAGTGGATACATTGTTGAAGACCAACAAGTTGAAGGCGTCGTCCGCAATCCCTTTGAGTACGGCTGACTTTGTCAACGTCGGACATTTTCTCGTCGACTTTCCGGCAAACAGCGAGCATGTCTTTTATGTACGCGACATATGATTCAGTAAAGGACAGAACTCGGGTAGCAAGGTGTTTTCTACCAGCCAGCTCCCGACCGGTGGGATTTACAAAGAGGTCGACGAACTTCTTCTTGAAGGCATCCCAGCTAGTGATCTTGTTCTCGTGTGTTTGGAACCAGACACGAGGAGTTCCGGCCAAATAGAATAGGACATTGGCTAGCATATTGGTAGGGTCCCAGCGGTTGTTTTGGCTAACACGTGCATACAGGTTGAGCCAGTCCTCACCGTCGACATTATCTTGGATGGAGATATGCCAGGATCGCGGAGATTGGTAACGGTAACGTGCGTTGTTGTCGTGATTGCAGTAGTAGAAGGAGACGAGGTGTCGTCACCGGGAGCCATGGCGGCAAGCAGGACGGTGCGGCCGCTGCGGAGTTTCTTGGCGAGGACAGGGAACGACAACCTCCACCAAAGTGTTACCCAAACAAAGGATTAAGACTGGAGACTATGTACAAAATATATTTACAAAAGGTAACTGCAGCGCTGGCCAGTTCAGCCGACATCTCGAGAGCCAGAGAGCGTTCGTCGTCTTCGTCGGGGCGCCCACATGCATCGGCCACACGAAACACGCAATATGCATGTATCAATATATATTTTTTTATAGTGCTCTGGCAGAGGACGAAGAAGAAGTCGACTAGTGCGGACGTGTTGATATTGGCTCCAGCTTTCATCAATGTTCTCGAGTGGTTCTCCCTGCAGAAACGGTTTATTTGTGCTTTAATCGACGTGGCAAGTCAAGAGGTCTCTGTGAATACCGGATTTTCGTCAGTTGAAGTACTTTTCGCCGTTTTGTGAGTGAAACACGGCGAAAAGACGCGGGTAGGTTTAGGCCTACTCTTGCCCATCTGGGACTTGTGAAAGGAGAAGAGATTACTCAAGAGGCATACGACCCGGGATGGAAGGTGGCGTACGGCCGCGGCGTGGCCGGCGCAGGGAAGAATATCCGTCGGCTCAAGATTGAGGAAATACAGGTGGCCGACGAAGGGACGGCGGCCGCACCGCCGCACCATGCGACGCGATACGACACGTCACTGGTCCTGCGAGGCTCGTTCGACTGCCCAGGTAGACTTTTCGCATCGTTGTTCAGACCGCGGGAAAGCCTGAATTTAATTAACAATTCAGTAAAATACGCTTTGAGCACGCCTTCGCCCTGACAGCATTCTTGGCTCTGGCCGCAATCGAAGAGGACATGATGTGTCCCAACGGAGTTCAGAACATTTTTGTGGTGTGCACCCCGCACGAGAAAAATGCGGAGGCGTACGTCCCACTGCAGCAAATCAGATTCGGCGAAGGCACGTTTGGGGAGGTGGCATACCTGACGCCACCCGATAATACGAGTAAGGGAGTCATAAGAGTAGATCACGTGGAAGTCAGCAAGGCCTAACTCAGAGCGAGAATTGTAAATCATCGGAATCCGGGCGCTTTGGAGGCCACGCCAATCAACACCACTGTGGTTGTGGTACTTTTCGAGGGCATGAGGGTGCCCAACTACGTGGCATGTTGCGCGAACTTATTTCGCTGTACGCTCTACCAAAGCCACATGGAAGTCTGCTACGAGTGTGGAGGAGTAGGAAACCGGGCTGAAGTGTGTCCCAAACGGGGAGCAAATGGTGTAGCACCTGCAGCAAACGATCGCCGGCAGAAGGACACCAGTGTGCTCGGAAATGCACATTGTGCGGTGGCCCGCACCACACAGCGGCCAAGGAGTGCCGGGACAAATTAGAACACGTCTGTGGCAGCGACGCCGACGCGTCGAGCAGCTGGAGCTAGAGACTGACGTCAACACGGCGGGCGGCAGGAACCACTCGCGTACGCCATCTGTGTGGCAGCGCAGCACCCAGAGAATCCGCTCTCGCGCGCCAGCTGCGCGGAAGCGCGGCAAAACCAGGCACCGTTCCGGATCGAGAGGGCGTTCGGTGCCCAGCGTGAGGATCCAGATCCAGGTCCGAGCGCAAAGCAAAGCAGTGAATCACTCCGAGGATTCTCCGGGCGTGGAGCAAGGCATGGTAATGTAGCATTGTCAGGATGCGGCATTATTCGAGTCGGCGAAGCACTGATCAACGGCTGCCAAAAGGTCGTGGGAACAGGAACAGGCGAGCGATACGGGTATTGCCAGCCAATCGGGAAAGTGACCGAAAAAACTTGAAGGCAGGTTTAGAGATTATTTTTTTGCTGTTGTTGGCGTGACCATGACGTTCCGACTTTTTGTGGAAACCCTCGTGTATTCTTTGCCCCACGCGTGCATTGAGAAGCTTGCCAAGACGGCGGAGGTACGAATACCCCGAAATATGTGATGTCTCTGTGCAATCCCGTGTCCATAAATTGCTGACAGTGTATGTGTGTCAGAGCGTTTGGCGCCCTACGGGCGGCTGCCATCGTTTCTTCTGCGTTTGTCAACGGACAATAGAGGTCCGCACACGCAGGCAAGTGTGTGCGCGTGTACCTGTGTGGTGGAATACAAGTGCGCGACCTCTAACTGCAGGAGGGAATCGCTCGTTCCCTCGCTCCTAATTAAAAGGGGCTCCGCCAAGGCATTGGGAGCGACCGGGATACAATTGGGTGAACTTGATTGGATCGTCACCGATATCTGCCACTCTCCGACCCAGGGAAATAGAGAAAGGAGAAGTTATTCAAACTCAGGTTTTAGACCGATCTAAGCAGTCCAGAAGCAGAACCTATGATCTGCTGAGAAGCGTTGAGGGGCTAATGCCGCCCAGTATCGCCTGAGCCACCTAGCCAAGTCGGAACTCCGAGTGGCTAATTGACGTAAGAGACGACAAACCAACGTCTGCCACGAAGTTCACGGCAGTTCCCTTCAAGTTCGCTCAACCTGCTCGAGGGACATCGTCAGATCTAAACTCCCGGGGAAACCCAGCACAGTAATTACATCAACCGCAACGAGATCAGCTCCCCAGCGTTCTTCGCGAATGCTCTGCCGTCGACTCCATGCTTTTACGGACTTGTTGCTGCTGCCCGGCCATAAGTATGTCATCACTTGTTTTCTTTTGAACTCTGTTTAGTGGACCACCGTTAAGTGTATTCTTGTGTGGTGTTAGTATTTGTATTCATTGTTAATTACTCGTTGTATTTCTTTTATCATTGTCATTTATCTATATTACTGCGTGTGTCAGCGTTTTTGTGTTTCTTTTAGTTTATGCGTCGTTCTCAGTCGATAAATATTGTTTTTCTTTCTTTCTCCCGACTCTGACCTCTTCACTGTGTTGGCTTGAGTACGGAACGACCAACCGGATTGTATACCCCGTCCATGACTTCGCGCCGACGGCGAAAGGGTGACAAACGGTGACATAAACTGGCGTTCGCGACAAGGTGTTCTGTACAAAAGCAGCACGGTGAACGAAGAACGAGAATTGTGGAGATTGTTTGACTAGTACTACTGACACATTGTTCCCCAGTGTCGAACGCACGTGCGTGCGAATTTTGAGCGCGCAAGATTTGGAGGTGTAGAGGCTCTTTGGAGGGAATGGAGTTCCACAATTGGATATAACGGGGCAAACAGTTAGGCCTAGAGGGCGCTGAGCTGAGGACCTGGGCTGCGGAAAAGCAGGGACACACAGTAGCCCGAAAAGAGCGGGCGTTTGCTCGAGGGCAAAAAGAGAAGAAGCGAGTGGCGGCGAAGGAAACCGAATAGCGGGAAATACTGTTTTAACAATTAAGTATTCAGTTCATTGAAAGTGGCAACAAGAGCAGGGCTAGCAAAGCTCCTAGAAGTACAGGGCTTGAATGCAAAGCAGCAGAAGCGTCAGGCGCCCGTAGAAGTGGCACACGGAAGCTGCAACGAAAAGGCATGCACGGTTCTACCGATGGTAGAAAGGGAGGCTAATCTTTGTGAGCCTGCATGTATATTCATAGCTGACGCCCGATCCGCAGACCGTAGCGTAGTTGCTGAGGAGCCCGTTGATGTGGACCGGATTGAGCGCGCCGAGATACTGTGCTAGTGGAATACTAGAGAAGTAGCTAGGCCAGCTGTGGGCGATTGAGCACCGTTATCAAGGAAGTACGTCGCGGAGGTAGCTCTTGCAGAAGCCCTAAGTGGCACCAACTCATAAGACAAGAGCCCCAGTGTAAATCGCAATCGGTCAGAAAAGTTTGCTAATGCACAATGTAGGCAGGGCAGTGCAGTTGTGGACCGCTCCCAGGTAGGTGAGCAACGCTGCGCAAATGAAGATAGCTGCATTGTCCAAAAGTGCTTTACGCTCTCCGCCAGTCGGGGTAGATATGCTAGGAATGATTTACCCGCAAATCATTCAGACTGTGCGGTTCAGATGGAAATCGTGACTGACGATATGAGTGCCGGTCAGCACGAGACGTGAGGGGAAGGCTCGGAAATGAGCGCCAGGAAGCGCGCCAGCAAAACGCGGCGCCGCAGATTCGGGAATGTGGCAGAAAAGACAACGCAGCCGATTAAATCGAAAGGCTCTAATCTCTGCGAGTAGCGCTGTCAAGGTGTTCGAAAGGTGCGTTTGTCACTTGGGGAGTTTTCATTCAGAGCGCGTTGGAGCCGCTCTACGAAGAAGAAAAGAAAGGGCCGTTCGGGGCGAAGGTGGACGAAGTACAGAGGGCAATTATCTTCTCCGTCCTTGGGATCTTTTCATGTACTGGGCATGACGCAAAAGAGTGAGGTGGTACTAGGACGCGAATTGGTCATACGCGGCCGTGAATTAGTAGTACGATGCCCAGAAAGCATGTTGCCAGTATATGCAGTGTCTGGAGTCTGCAGTGAGGGGAATGGCCCACGTGCCCTTTGTATTCCTTCGTTGGCAGAACGAGCTTCCAGACTGCATCCACCTCGAGTTCGCCTTAAAGATATGGCACAGCTGTAAGCTTTTGAGAAGAGAAATGGCAATACAGGTCTTCTGAAAACAACAGTTGTTTGTTTCTTTATTGTAGTGTTCGGTAAAACTTTTTTTCGATACGCAAGGTTCCAGCTTTATTAGATTGTTCTGCAAGCTCACTATACCCTCAAAGTGATGGTTTGCGGGAGCATCAATTTTTGGTATTTTGGAAATTCGGTTTACTCAAGGTGCTCTTACTCTTTATTTTTACCTAGATGGGCTTTTTTCTTTCTTTTTTTTGAAAGAGATGCGCTTGTAACGTCAAGTCCAGATTGTTCGTTGGAGGCCTGTGATGACGCGCTTGAGCGTCACTTCGCTTTTCGGAAATGTTCGCGAGATTTTGCTTTGAAAGTGGAACGCGTTTTTTAGAAGAGCCGTTGGTTTACTGCACAATTTTGGAAAGTGTTTTTGCCTTTCTTTTGGGGCTTGCCTTGCGCGTGAGACGCGTGTCTCACGCGTCTCACGAGTATGTCTCACGAGTATAGTCTCACGCGTATATATGTTGAGATTCGTTAGTTCGCGAAGTACTCGTATTGAGAGATAAGCGCGAATCTTCTAGTTTTGAGCGCGTAATTTATGCAAGTTCCTTTTTTTGGTTGTTTATTTGGAGCCTGTCCTTTATGGAGAATAGAACAAAAATGTTAGTGCGTGAGTCGCAGGTATGAGATTTGACCGCAGTGTGAGAGCGACTCTGATAATACAGCCATTTACGTGGGTTAATGTAGAACGTACGTTAATCATGGATGTAGATTACGAACAGACATTTCATGCCGGTTGTGCTCCGTGTGATATCATTTATCACACTCATTCGATCATCATTTATTTTTAGCATTTTTGTGTATCTTACCTTTGGTCTCGTGCAACGCGACTGTCTCGCGTTGGTCTGGTGGGTCCAAAAATTCTCCATGTACTTGAATGGCCTTCATTTTTTCGTCGATACCGACCACCAACCGCTCAGCTACATCAGACAGTCGAAACAACTGAAGGGTCAGGTATTTGGATAGAGCTTGCTCCTTCAAGAATACCAGTTCACCGTCCCCCACAGTAAGGGAAGCGAGAATGTGGGTGCCGATTATTTGAGAAGTAGATGGGCTCATTCTGCAGTTGTAGATTTTTGTGTTGTATACATAGCCGTGTAGTGTTCTAATTTTTTGGCATAGTACATATTGTATATTTGGTATTTAGGGGTTTGTATACATGGAACAGTGTTTTTCTTTTTTTCTCGAAAATGCCACTCGTGAAAGCGAGTGGCATATTATTTTATAATATTCTGTAATTGGGGGGCAGTTGCCACGGTGCGACGTTATTCGAATTGGCGAAGCACCTATCGACGGGCGCCAAAACGTCGTGGGAATAGCAACCGGCGAGCAAGACGGGCATGGCCGGCCACTCAGGGAAGCGGTCGAAAAAACTTGAAGGCAGGTTTAGAGATTATATTGTTGCTGTTGTTGTTGGCGCGACTGTGACGCCCCGACAGCATTTTGTGGGAACCCCTCTGTATTCGCTGCCCCGTGCGTGCATTGAGAAGCTTGCTAAAATGGCATTTGCGCGAATACCCCGAAATATGCGGTGCCTGAGCAATCCTGTGTCCGCGAATTGCTGACAGTGTATGTGTGTCAGAGCGTTTGGCGCCGTATGGCCAGCTGCCGTCGTTTCTTCTGGGTTTGTCAAAGGACAATAGAGGTCCGCACACGCACTCAAGTGTGTGCGTATGGTCCTGTGTGGTGCAATGCAAGTGCTCGACCTCTAACAGCAAGGAGGAATCACCCGTCCCATTGCCCCTAATTAAAAGGAGCGCGGCCAAGGCCTTGGGATGGGCCGGGATGCAATCGGGTGAACTTGATTGGATCGTCACCAATATCTGCCGTTCCCTGACCCTGGGAAATAAGGAAAACAGAAGTTATTTAAACGCAGGTTTTAGACCTAGCTAAGCAGTCTAGAAGCTGCACCTATGATCTGCCGAGAAGCGTTCAGGGGCTATGCCGTCCAGCATCGCCGGGGCCGCTTAGCCGCGTCGGAACTCCGAATTGCTAGTTGACGTAAGAGACGATGAACCAACGTCTGAAACGAAGTTCATGGTAGTTCCCCTGAAGTTAGCTGCACCTGCTCGAGGGACGTCGTCAGATCTAAACTCCCGGGGAAACCCAGCACAGTAATCGCATCAACCGCAACGAGATCAGCTCGCCAGCGTTCTTCGCGAATGCCCCGCCGTCGACTCCACGCTTTCACGGACTTGCTGCTGCTGCCCGGCCATGCGTATGCCCCTATTTGTTTTCTTTTGAACTCTGTTTAGTGTAACACCATTGAGTGCATTCTTGTGTAGTGTTAGTTTTTATGTCCACTGGTAATTCCTCGCTGTATTTCTTTGGTCGTCGTCAATGATCTATATTAAGTGCATGTGTGTTAGGGCTTTTGTGTTTCTTTTAATTTGTGTATCGTTGTCAGTCGATAAATGTCTCTTTTTTTTTCTTTCTCCCGACTATGACCTCTTCACGGTGTTCGCTTGAGTACGGAACTACCAACTGGCTTGTATACTCCGCCGACGACTTCGCGCCGACGGCGAACGGGTGACAAGCCGTGACAAGCATCATGGCGGGAGATCACACAGAGCTGCTAATCTGGCAGTGGAAATGCGCTAGTTTTCAAGGGCGCAAGGCTCCGTTACGGCATTTTTTGGCGATCAAGTGGGAAAAGCCGCAGGTTTTGTTACTCCAGGAGGCACTATGTGGCGTCACTACATCTCTGGCTTTAAAACTGTGTCGGCCATGAACGAGGGAGGCACAGGACTAGCCACGATTATCAAAAAAAATTCTTCTTTATTGAGCATCCAATCCAATCTGGAATGGGTAAGAGGGACGCCCTTTTCGTGGAGGTTATACCGCACGGGTGGCTTAGGCAGAGTGTCTTTGTGCCTAATGTCTTTAGCCCGCCGTCGGACCAGAGACAGCCATTTAACTCCCCGCTTAGGAAGGTGATGTCGATAGCCAAGCACTCTCCCCTGATAAATGCCGGGGACATTAAGGTCCCTCATAGTGAATGGGGCTAAGTGAGACAGACGCTAAAACCAGAGAACTTGGAGAGGATCCTGGACAACCTCGTGTTTACGGTAAACATGGACGCAGGGTTCCCCACAATGATGGGCGCGTCGGTTGCGCAGGACACAACGCCTGATTTAGAATGTGAAAGGAACATAGGTAACGTCACGGGGACCAATAAGCAGGAGAACCTGGGAAGTGACCACTTCATAGCTACGGCACCATTAAAGGCGGGCACTCGACCGGCCAGGGTATTGGAGTCACTCTCTGGTAGGAATTCAGCAAACTTAGGAAGGAGCGATCGAGCCCATTTTGCTCGTTTGGCGAGGCTCTCGACTCACTCACGGAGTACGTAGAGAGGGCTACCAAGGTAGTACAAATCGAAGCGGAGGTCCCAAGAATGGACCCGCACTTAGCGCACCTGTTGGAGGCTAAATCCTCGAGTCTGATGAGGTGGAAAACACAACGGCTAAACCGCAGGCTGAGGAGAAAGGTTGTGGAGCTTAATAGAGAGATCGAGAGATATTGCGCGGAGATTATTAGGCTACAATGGGACGAGGTCTGCGCGGCTGTAGACGGGTCCATGTGCTCAGGACGGAAGTGGAACCTCCTGAAGCACCTCCTGGGTGACGCGCATACTAAGGGGAATCAAAGGCAAGCACTTAGTCAAGTTATGCACAGACCCAAACAGGAGGGAGGTACTGAACAGTCACTTTTGAATGTGGTCGTGGACAGATACCTCCCCATAAGGCCGACACAGGAAGAGGATTATCCGCAGATTGAGTGCGTGACGGTGGAGGAGCTGGACACGCCCTTCACAGAATCGGAGATCAGGGCGGTGCTCTACAATTTAAACAGCAGATCGGCTGCGGGTCCTAATAAGGTTTCTTACAGGCAAATTATGGATCCTGGACGATAAGGCAGTGGAACTACTAACTAAGGAGGTCAACACGGTATCGGAGGCAGGATAGGTGCACGACGGATGGAGGGCGGCTACGGTGATACTCATGTCTGAGTCTGAAAAACCCCTTGATTTGGACAACGTGAGACCGATATCGCTAACCTCGAGCATAGGCAAGGTAGCGGAACACACGATATCGAACAGGATTTCGGGGTACATAGAGCGCAGGGACCTCTTCGCATATAATGTGGTTGGTTTTTGGCCCCGTCTATAGACGCAGGAGGTTATGGTAATGCTGAAGAAGCAAAGCGGTCGACACAGTGTTACATCGATACATACTGCAGGCCACGGTGGGGATAGGCCTGGCAGTCAAATTGCAGGCAGTTGTCAGGTCCTTCCTCATGAATAGAACCACTACTATTCAGGTGGGGCAGATTTGGTCGAGCATGTACAGATTGGGGGCTCAGGGTACCCTTCAGAGATCAGTCATATCACCACTGCTCCTCAATATTGTTATGAAGGGTCTTTCAGATAGGCTGGGCGGCCTCCGGGGCACAGGCCAAACACTCTACGCAGATGACTTCACTATCTGGAGCCCGGGGACTCGCTGGCGGAAATGGAGCAAGCTCTACGAGCGACTTTGGACGAGACGGAGGCTTACATCGCGGACACGAGTCTCAAGTAGAACGATCTATTTCTCACATTTATTGAAATTGCTAAACATTACCAACTTGGCAAGAGAGGTTAACTTCTGCGTCACGCGGAGCTCGGTAGACGTCAGTCAGCTACTCTTAGAATACTGCAGACGGGATTTTTCCCGTTGCGCGGCTTCCTCAGTAGGATACAGTCGGATGTGGACCCTGGTTGTCCCGACTGTAGTGAAAACTGTTGCTCTATGGCTCACATGCTCTGTAGATGTCCTGAGTTGCCTAACGAACTCTTGTCCAGCGAAGCCGAATGGGAAGAGGCCATCAGAAGCACGGTATACGAAAAGCAAGCCCAGGCTATCCAGAAGGCCCAGGAAAGTGGAGTGTCACAACGTTCTGTCCTATATGCGGTTGCGGCCAGCGGTTGCAACCGCCTCCCGTTAGGGTGTCCTGACAATAGCTCGTCCGGATGAAATAAAGTTCGTTGTGTCTGTCTGTCTGTCTGTCTGTGTACCTGTCTGTCTGTCTGTCTGTCTGTCTGTCTGTCTGTTTGTCTGTCTGTCTGTCTGTCTGTCTGTTTGTCTGTCTGTCTGTCTGTCTGTCTGTCTGTCTGTCTGTCTGTCTGTCTGTCTGTCTGTCTGTCTGTCTGTCTGTCTGTCTGTCTGTCTGCTTGTCTCCTAATGTTTTAAGTATTACTAGTCTTTGTTTCCCGAACATGACGGCAAGATGCCACATGTAGGTACACACAAAGGTATATCAGTTCAGTAGATACAAATAACTAGAGCTGGTATTTTTAATATGCAAATGAATTTATATTCTAAGAAAGGTCAGGAACCAGAAAACATGCCACACATGTTCGCTGCGCCGAGTGGGTAGGGATACTTGTACATAACCTTTTAGATCATTATTTATCAATACCCTCCATAGGTAATGAAAAAAAGGCGAAATTACAGAACGTAAGGCTGGAAGCAAAAATTTCTTATCCGATTTCAGACGAATCTCAATTCAAACACATCATTATTGAGCACATCGGCGCTTATTTGGAAGAGAAAAACATTTATCACCTTTTCAGCATGTTTTCCGTCTCAGTCGACGGTAACTCTGTTGCCAGAATTCATAGATTACCATTTAGGGTTCACAATAAAAAAATATTGATTTATTATTTGCAGATCATTTCAAGTCGTTCCAACGAGTAACTGACAGTAAAAGAAACCTGGAATACGCGGCTCTTATCTGCTTTTTTTTTTCACTGAATAATGGCAGAATGCCACAGGCAGAATTCGCGGGAAATTGCCACGAAAATTGCCCTTCTGATTGGTCTCAAAACGTACCATAGCAATTAAAGCGTATCTACAATATTGCACTGTGAAGGACGATATTGCTTCCCCTAGCTGATCCTCCAGCAAACATCGTCCCCAGTGGGGCCAGCATAGAGTGGACCCGCTCGTATTTAGTAAGCTTGCGAAACTTTTCCACAGTTTACGCATTAAGCACTTGACTTAAACGCGACACCGTTAAACAAAACATCCTTCCTCTCCTGCATCCACCCCCCCTCCCCCTCCCCTAAAATATAGAGTTCAGGCTCCGCAACTGCGATTCTGCCAACTTCGACAGACAGACAGCTATGCTGGTGTTCACATCGCGATGGCTGGAGGCATTCCTTTGCTTCGCTTCGATTGCGGAAACATAGCTCTGCTAGGGACATCCATGGATAAACTACTGGAGACAACGTGCAAGGTTTTTTTTTTTTTAAGCAAACAATAGGAGAGCGTCGGGACGACAGAATTCTGAGCGCAGCGTCTGCGCATCTTGCAATACGTTGGCTACATTTGTCTCGAGTCTACCTCCTAGGATCAGCTGTCGACCGGAGCCGGGTTTCTTGGTAGCAGCATGCCCTGGAGAAAGGAGCTCCTCCATTTTTTTTTATTTTTTGAAGTAGCGCTATGCCTATTTGTCTTCGTATATAACAAACTTCTCTTTCTAATTGCTCAAAGCGATTTGAAACTTCAGATATAAACAGAAATATACCACACCATTCATTGTGTTTCTCACTATGATAGAGAGATGGCCATCTTTATTAACACTTGTACTGTGAGCACAGCAATACGAATCAGTGGAGAAGAAAAAAATTAAATTATGGGATTTCATGCGGCAAAACCACGATCTGATTTGAGGCACGCCGAAGTGGGGGACTCCGGAATAATTTGGACCAGAGGCATCCTTTGACGTGCGCCTCAATCTAAGTGCAACGGTGTTTTAGCTTTCGGAACCGATCGAGCTAGGGAAGCACGACTACGCAGCAAACGTCATAGAATAAGGCAAGAAATTCAGTCGAGAAGATTGGAGAGCGAATGTAAATGACAGAAAATTGCGTCGTCTGTTCGGGGCTCGTGGATAACCCCACTACAGCTATTACTGTAATAGCACATGTTTACTTTGACATGTACCGGACGCACCATTTAAAGTTTCTTAAAAGAGCAACTTGGATGGAGGCAGCGAATTCTTTTGATTTCGTGTTTATTGCAATTCCTTGTGTGAAGGTAGTTATGGCTTTTATTGTTGTTCAGCTTACGATGAAGAGCGATAGATGCCGTACAATTAATGACAAAACGGCCCAAGACATTCCCCGTGTATTAGGTAAATAACGCCTGCTGTGTCGTGCACGCATGTATATTTGCTAATACAAGTTTTTTAGTGTAATCTTTTCGTCGGACACACCTTTCCATGATATTAAGTTAAGAAACAACTTTCATGCCTAGAAATGCCGCCGCAACACCCACCTACTTTTCAAGGTCTCCGATCCATGAAAACCACTGATAGTGGGCCAGCACCAATTGTGGGAGATACAAGTAATTTGTGATGCAGACCTTCAGTGCCTGACAGCGAGAAAAAGAGCTAAGCTACAGTGTTACAGCAGGCAAGCTTCTCACCGCGCACATACTTTGCGTTCACTTGGAGAATGGCTGATTGAAGGTTGGTTCTTCTTTTTAACACTGGCGTCCTGGGAGCCACACAATGTGTCGTTTCCCAACGTCACGGTATGCTTGGAAGTGACGCAGAGCCTGACGTGAACGAAGATCCAGGTGATGGCGGCCAGGGTCACTGCAGAACCGCACAGGCGAAACAGGTTGTCGTAGGATCCCACCTTGTCCCGGAAGTAACCTGCGTGATATTGTCGAAATTGATGAAGCAGTGTTTATAAGCAACTCAAAATGATAGAGGCAATAAAGAGAATGCTATGCATCATAGTTTACGGCTTGTTAGTTTGCCAGCTTTGTTGCTGCCCGCACGTGCGTGCGCGAATGCCGAGCCCACGACTTTAATCGAAAAAGTGCGAGCAAGTGTGTTATTGTGTTCACAATGCTTAGCTCGCTCTTCCTAAATTAAGAGGTGAGAGACGCCCCCTTCTACGGCTCCGAAAGAGTGAACCCTGTTTGTTTTTAAATAGCCGTGAAAACTTTCAGCGACAGAGGTCGCTGAAAGTTTAGGAATTGTCTACGGGCGAGTCACAGACAGCATGGCTCATGATACTCTATGAGATATTTTCATCCTCCTCACTTTTACGATAATTATTTGAGCTCAATGCATACTTCGTAATTTTACCTCTCTAACAGACACACGCATGGGCTGTGAGTGATGTCTAGAAGAAAACAACAGTTCCGTACTTACACTAGCATTTGTGGCCTTCATAACGCCAGCCACAGAAAGAAATCGAAGACTGCGAGAATGTGAACTGGCTTGAAGCTAAACCACACACGCGCAACTGTACATATGGTTGAAAACGGATACATCAGTACAGGCGACAACATTCACATTGCGTCTCTGTTTGAAGCGTTTTTTCGTTACGTAGGTTAGCGAGAATAAATCAAAACGCAGCCATGTACTTCCGCACTTCCGCGCACATACAATCTAAAATCTAGGAAGGGTATCGCAGGAGTGAAGCGGTCGGTTCACTCTTCAAAGCGTCGTTTTACTCTCGCAAAATGTCGAGGAGAGTGAAATGCATTGTTCACTCTCTCACCAAGGAGAGATTGAAATGTGCTTTTCACTCTCCCCTTCAGAGAGAGAGTAGAATGCCCGTTCTACTCTTGCGGCAATAGAGAACAAAACGTAGCGTAATCTTCTGCTTCAACTGTAGGTGGCTGGCCCCGAACGTGGCAATGTTTCATTCATGCACGCTGAGCAAAGAACACATCGTTTTCCTTCTAAGAGAACAGGCCGCCGCAGTTGAAAGGAACGCGTAGCGAGCGCTCTACTTTTTCACTCGGAGTTGCTCCACCGCGCGCGCGCGCGCGCTCAAGATCGCGGAACAACACAGCACCGGAGAAAGGTGGTCTGTCCGCCGAGCAGCACAACAGCAGCAAAGGCCAGCCAAGGGAGATCGTATGTCAGCCATCTAGCGTCGCCACGAAAACACGACAGTCGTTCGTCATGCCTTGGATATAACAGCAAATCCTCCACGGTAAGTGAATTCTAACTAAGGTGCACATTGTCCGTATATGTCATGCTATCGCCAGGAAGTCGTCGCTGCGCTTAGCCGACGCGATTGACAAAGGACTAGGCATACGCGCTGTGTCTCTCGATGTCAATCGAAAAAGCCAGTCGTCGCGATAACTGCATGTGATTTTATCACTTTGCCGTTGTCCGCAAGAGCTTTAAAGACCGCAAACGCTGCCAGAACTATGGTATGTTCAATAAGACGCCAGGCGAGAGGACGCTTAAAATGGTTCGCTCACCAGCCTGTGATGCCGAGCCTATGCGGAGCGTGATTAGCGTGCGTTTTGTGTGTTTGAATTTATTCAGTTTGGCAGTATACTCTGTACGGAACGCTGTTGAACTAAGGAATCACATAACAGAAGGCGTCATTTTCCTGGCAGCATGCTTTTTTTATAAATAAACCGCGCGCTTGACGGTGTCTCGCGCAGGGGGAATCTGCGACCACTGAAGTTACGTGCAGCACCAGTGCTAGTTAGGAACTTTGCCGCAGGCATTCAGCTGCATGCTGCAAGAGGTCAATTGGGCGCGTTATCTTGAACTTACTGAAAACGCATGAGGAATCCATGTTTTATGCTGAAAAAAGTATAAACCCCTACAAGCGATCTTGCGCGCGGCAGCTACAAGCGACGCGATGGAGATGGCTGTCGCGTTCGCTCGTCGCCTACAAGTCGTACTCCGTGCGAGCGACGATATTGAGCGACGCCTCCCCGGTGTTGCCGGCATGAGGGCTGCAGTCACCCGTGACGCGTGCTTTAGTAATTTACGTTGATGTATTTTACTATAAAAAGTAGCATAAAATATTTCCGGAGGTCTTGCCGTAGGTTCTTATCCTTGCACGTATAAAAATTGAATCATTTGCTCGTTCCGGACGACAATCGGTAGTATTTGAGCGATGCACATCCAGTTCCGGCTTCGCGCGATTGGCTAGTCGCTCATAGCACTTTCGGGCGACGAGCGACGATTTCTAGATTTCCAGAACCGAGCCATCTGTTCAAGCGACGGCCCGTTTTGTCGCTCGAAGCCGTCGCTCGTCGCCGTCGCGCACTAAATCGCTCTCACAGTGTTTATCCCTAAGACTGAACTGTTTTTGCTCATGTATTGAAATGATGTGATTATAGGTAGGTCTGGTTTTGTCTCCTGTTGCGGTTTTCGTGCACGGTGCGAAACTGAAAGGATGCTTATGTCTACAAACTCGGTCAATTGTCGAGCAGCTAGTTATGCATCGGCATCGAATATAACGGCTGCTGTGTGGAATTACAATTGCAAGGGCGCTTTGCGTACGCTCGTTGTTTTGGACATGCCTTTGCATTTGCTAATATGAGTTGGCGTGTCAGAGTTATGTCATAGGAATAGCTAAATCAGCCTTCCTCTGGGTGTTACAAGCGTAATGTGTGCATTTTGCTATGGCATGGCAGGTCAAAATGTGTTTATCGCTTGAATATTTTTAGTAGAGAAATAAAATATCAAAATAAAATGTTGCTTTAATTCCGTGTTACCAGTCTATCGTACACAGAACAATAGGTTGCTGTAATAAACTAATAACTGCGGTTTAACTGCAACTTTTACATGCCTTCAAGAATCTAAAATGCTAGATTTAAAACTGCAGCAGTAAGTCGGGTCTGTAAAAAATGAACTCCATTGCGCACCTCATACATGAAAATAAGTTCATGCCTTTTAGTAAGCTGAGATGCAGGTCGCAATGAACTTTCTTGTTAGTATTGAAATGTGGGTAAGCTTGCCATAACAAGCCTTGTTGCCCTTTTTTATAGGCACATCCATATATCCATTGAACTGAAGGACAATATTTTCATCCCTACTGAGCATCATGTTTGCAGCTATAATCCTCAAATTATGGCTTCAGCAGTGGCACAACCAGGGATGGTGTGGGGGGCACACTGGGCACGTGCTTAGGATGTGTCACAAGTGGTGTTGCGATACACCAGACTCATGACAGACCTATGATGTCTGAAAATGACCAATATGCTATTCATTAGCAGGAGTATTCGAACATTCGTGCCGAACGAGGATGAACTGTCCGTTATTTCTTTTGTGTAAATCTAAAATTGAAGTTAATTTAGCAGTTGACTGTTGCAGTCATTTGGATGTTTTGCATGCATTTCACTAAGAAGACTAAGAGCTAAGACTTTCTTTTATTGCCATGGCCTTGACTGTCTTGATGTTGTTTTGCACCATGCCCTTGTGTTGACTTTTGCATACGATATTTTTCAGGCATCTGCTTTATATAACGCAAGAAGGCAGCTGCAAGGACACGAGGATGTGAAAGAGCCATTGCAGCGCGACTTCACGTAGTGCAGAGGAGTCAATGTCAAAAAATCAAAATACATTGGCATGCAATTTGGACAAGAAAACTAGTATGTGGGTATATTGGGTGTACCATTTGACCAAATGTAAACAAAATCAAGATACAGTATGTTACACCAAGATGAAAATTCTCACGTGCTCCAGGCAGTCATCTTAACATGGTACATTTATGTAATGTCTCCGATTTGAAAGTCAAATCAAGTATGCTCTCGGGAGACAAACACATAGCAGCAAGTGTCATTGAGAAGTTAGAAATGTGTTTTAAAAAAGCTGATTAGTTCTGAGAAGTGACTGCTTTTTGTCTTGCCTCTCAACAGATGCATCCATGTGATAAAAAAAATAGTGGTACAATGAAATTGCATATTTGCTTAGTGAAAATGATACATACTTGCAATGAGCACGGTGCTTGTGTTTACTATAAAAAGCAACAGCCCATGCTTGGTTAGGTTAGGCCCCCTACAACATGCAGGCATGGGTGATCGGCGCTTTTTTTTTATTTCTGTGTCGTGAGGTTTATTGACGTGCGTATAGGTGCAATGGCACGCAGTATGGCTAGTACAAAAAGGGGGGGGGGGGGGGGGGGGCAGATATATGTAGCTCACTGTACACGACACAGGGCAAAGGAAATCCGTGTTCAGCAACTATGTTAAATGCCATGTATGTAAATTTTACAACGCTACTCATTCGAAGCGCGCACAGGTGCATATTGAAGAAAAGTTTTCCAGGGTACATAATTTAGTGCGTAATTTACACTAATTTTGCTCTAACCACAAGACATAATAAATTGAATATACTGCACGGAAAAACCTAGAGCGAATTAAATTGTGTGTCAGCTTCGCGTGTATAAATATAGTATTTCCTATGCATTAGGTTTTTCGCGTAATGCATTACCAGTTGACAGCCTATCTTATCATGTGTACTCTGTTTACATTACAGTTGTTTATTAGTTTACTCATTTGTTTTGCAACTTATGAAATGCCGGTGTATATATGTTTTCAACATTTGACATAACCCTGTATGTTTTGTAGGAACAACCCAGGACGTGCATTTCTCAGCACCCAGTCAACTGCCAGAAGCGACTCGAACACAGGCCACCAGTAAGTGGACATCAGTTGCAATTTCACATTATGCAGTTGGCTGCTGCCTTGTACTGAGGCTTTTTTTTTAATGAGATGGTGGTGTCGTTCTGATGTACATTTTGACCACAAAGGTGCGATCATGTCTCACAGAGGCATATATGGTTGCTATTCTCTGCGAGAGACGTGTTCTCGTGTTCGCGAAGCATTTGTGTTTGGCAGTATTGTCGCCGACTGAGTCAGATATAAACACTGTAACTCGCCACTGCCGGCAAGTAGTTGCGAGAAACACGATATATTATGACGCTGTAAAGTTATTTCATTAATTCGAAGGAAAATATTGCAGCGGGAAAAAAGGTTGCTATTCCAGGTAAACATGTCTTTTTCTCACAAGTTATTTAACCAAACTGTGGATGCGTGAAATTCGTGACTTATGAATAGATTTTAATTCATCCTTTAGTAATGCTTCTAAAAGAGACTAGAAATAGCATGTGACTACCTCTCCAATCAGCGGATCATACACTTACAGTCATAAGTGGTAGTTCCATGCAGTCTCGCACTCTATATAACCTTTCCTTTCAGCAGCATTGGAACTGGCGGCTGCGTTTTCAGAAGGAGGAGTGCACTTGGCACTGTATATGTATGTGTGAATTCGGTTTTCTTTGTATGTGTCGGCTAACTGACACAAACAGTGCAAAAATCTGTTGTACCATGAGGCTGACGACGCCTTCTGCTGCTAGAAATGCGGCACTTCATATTTTATAGTACTGCATGACATTTAAATCAAAGCTAGCACATAAAATGATCAAGAAAACTAACCGCTGTTATAGCTGTTTTCCTCAAAGAAAGCTTGTCCTTTATGGACTGTGTTAATCTGAGCTCTCCACCGATGTTTCAGTAGTATTATCTCTTAGTGAGTGAGAGATTGGGGGCAATTAATCGTGTTAGTCTTTAAATGGTGTCATAATTATGTGTATTTGTTCCAACAAAGTTGTCTAGATTACTTTATTGTGTAGTGTAAAGCTTATGATACCACCAGCAACTAGTGAGTTGCTAACATGGATATGCATTTGTCACTATACAGGTGGCGCTCGGCTGTACCACTGCAGTGCTGCAGAAATTGCCAGCACCAGCGGCTTTGCAACAGCTGTTTCACAGCATGTCGGTATGTGCTAATTCATAGTTATGTTGGGATGGGTTAGTATTATGGACCACTGCTACTCTGTATTGTGACAGATGCATATGATAAGTGATGTAATGGGCACAGCGAAAACCTGTGAATGTTTTACTATGGTACATAAAAAGGCTCTCCTTTTCGTCACTGGAGCAGGGGAGAAGAGCATGGAGGCACTCCTGAATGTACATATATTCCAAACATGAGAGAGACACACACACACATATATATATATATATATATATATACAATTAAACTAAAGGCAGGGACATTCCATATTTCATTTTGAATTGACTTGTACAGCGCAAAAATACAACACAGACCACAGCGAAGCCTGCATGTTAGCAGGTTTGATACTGACACGTGTGCTTATCTTTATCGGCCGACCACGTTTCGCCGCTTAACAAATGCAATCGCACAGCGCGGGACGCGCCTGCATGTATCCGACGTTTCTGGAAAGTTATCGATGCTTCTACCCGGCTGTCTGTTGTCGCCGAACCTTGTGTTATCTGATTTCATTGCGTAGCGCGAATGGTGTAGAACTTTGTGGAAAGCACGCGGGTCCAAACGATTAGTCTGGAACATTCGACGACTGCTCTATAAAAGCCGACGCGCTTGACCCGCTGAGCAGATTTTCGACGATCGCCGAGCGTGTTCGCCGCTATCGTTGCGCTATAAGTGTAGCCTGTTTTGTGGGCACAGGTTCGCCCAATAAAAGTTAGTTTTCTTGTTCACAGTATTGCTGCTGTGTTCTTTCTTCAACGTCACCACCACGTGACATCTGGTGGAGGTGCTTGTGCGTTCATGTACCGAACGCCCCCGCAAAGCCGCGATCCAAGCCCGAAGCCCGAGGACAAAACCGACACCGCCCAAGACCAGCGTGCTAGCCGCAGACTGCAAGGCCTGCCCCCAGAGCACGGACTTCTACCTGAGGCGACAAAGAAGATCGTGGTCAAGACAACCTCAATGGCTGCCCCAGCGTCCCCCGTTTTCCTACAACAACTCCGGGACCCACCGACCTTCCATGGAGCAGCGACTGAAGACCCGGAATCTTGGCTGGAGACCTACGAGCGAATCGCGACATTCAACAACTGGGACTCCGACGACAAGCTGCGGCATGTCTACTTCGCCTTAGAAGACGCCGCCAGAACGTGGTTTGAGAACAGGGAGTCGACCTTGACTACGTGGGACCTGTTCCGTAGCGGCTTCCTGTGCACCTTTACAAGTGTCGTGCGCAAGGAAAGGGCCGAAGCTATGCTGGACGCCCGAGTGCAGCTACCAAACGAGAACGTTGCCATCTTTACGGAAGAAATGACCCGTCTGTTCCGCCACGCCGACCCGGATATGCCCGAGGAAAAGAAAGTTCGCCTACTCATGCGTGGTGTGAAGGAGGAACTTTTCGCCGGGATGGTAAGAAGCCCACCGAAGACCGTCGAAGAGTTTCTTCGTGAGGCGACGAACATCGAGAAGACACTCGAAATGCGGAACCGGCAATTCAACCGCCGTACAAGCTCTACCCCCTACGCAGGAATTCAATCACTGGCCACGGACGATCTGCGCGAGACCATCAGGGCCATTGTGCGCGAAGAACTGCGCAAGGTCTTGCCTTCGTCGCAGCCTCAAGTGGCTTCGATCGCCGACATCGTAAAAGAAGAGGTGCACCGATCGCTTGGAGTTCCTGAGGTGCAACCAGAACCACCGCAGCCTCAGCCGCAAGCGATGAGCTACGCCGCCGTCGCCCGCCGTCAAGGTCCCTTTCCACTACCGCGCCAGGGCCCCGTAACGCCGCAATTCCGTCGACCACCACCGCCGCCGCCAGCACGCCCACCCGTCGCCCAGCGCAGCTACCCGAGGAAGACTGACGTTTGGCGCGCTCCTGACCACCGCCCGCTCTGCTACCACTGCGGAGAGGCAGGTCACGTCTACCGACGATGCCCATACCGAGAGATGGGACTGCGAGGTTTCGCCGTTAACGCGCCGCGTCCACAGCTTGGAGAGCGCCCACGTGACATCGCCGACTACCTCGCCGCTACTCAATGGAGCTCTCGACGACCGTCGCGTTCGCCATCACCAGGCCGCTACCTGTCGCCGCAGCGCCGACCATACAGTGGCCCAGCCCGGGGCCGGTCAGCGAGCCCATATCCGGAAAACTAAAAGCAGCAACCGATGGAGGTGCGGTTGCTGTTCGTCGAACTGACTAAGATCCTCCGCCGCCGACGAAAGCGCCGAAGAAACCATCTCGACGATATAATGACGACGCGCCACCGTCCCGAGGAAGTCAGGAAGCCAAGACTGCACCGACGAAAGACGACTTCACGACGCGACGTACTAGCTTCAATTCAACACGACGCAGCCGTGATCCGACGCCAAGACCCAACTGCAACGCAAGACAAAGAACCACCGACCTCGACGTGCTTCTAGACGGCCACGCAGTCACCGCCTTAATCGACACAGGCGCCGATTTCTCAGTCATGAGTGGACACATCGCCGTCCAGATGAAGAAGGTTAAGACTGCATGGGAAGGCCCTCAAATTCGTACCGCTGGAGGACACCTGATTACGCCGACAGGAATGTGCACGGCAAGAATTACCATTCACGACCGGACTTACCCTGTCACCTTCGTTATCCTCCAACAGTGTTCACGAGACGTCATTCTCGGTATGGACTTCCTGGACCAACACGGCGCAATCATCAACCTGAAGTCGAAGTCAATAACGCTGTCGGAAGATAAAGCGATACCGCCGGAGAGCCCTCGTAGTCACCACGCCTTGAATGTGCTCGAAGACCAAGTGAGCATCCCGCCCCGCTCCAGCATTGTTATTTCGGTCGGCACCGAAATACCCGCTGACGTAGAAGGCGTCATCGAAGGCGACCAACGTCTACTGCTAGACCGTGAAATTTGCGTCGCAAGAGGGATCGCTCGACTGCATGGAGGGAAAACTGAAGTGTTGCTGACAAACTTCAGCCAGGAGTTCAAGCACCTCAACAAGGGCACGACGATCGCGTACATCGAGGAAATTCTGGAAACAAGTAATGCGTTTGTCCTCTCGGATTCCGCCGCATCTACCCCGACGACCATGGTTCCCGAACCAGACTACGACATTAATCCAAGTCTCCCAGTGATTAAGCAACAGCAGCTCAGAAGTCTGCTCCGACGATACAAAAGCTGCTTTTCGACGACATCGAGGATTCGACAAACACCAGTCGCCAAGCATCGCATAATCACCGAGGAGTACGCTCGACCACTCCGCCAAAGCCCTTACCGAGTTTCGCCGCGAGAACGCGAAGCTATAAGAGAACAAGTCGACGAAATGCTGCGCGACGACATCATCCAGCCGTCGAAAAGCCCATGGGCATCCCCTGTTGTCCTGGTGAAGAAAAAGGACGGAACCCTACGTTTCTGCGTCGATTATCGTCGTCTGAACAAGATCACGAAGAAGGACGTATACCCCCTTCCACGGATAGACGACGCATTGGTTCGGCTCTGCAACGCTAAGTACTTCTCCTCGATGGACCTCAAGTCTGGCTATTGGCAAATAGAAGTCGACGAAAGAGATCGCGAAAAGACCGCCTTCATCACCCCAGACGGCCTCTACGAGTTCAAGGTTATGCCATTTGGACTGTGCTCGGCGCCTGCAACGTTCCAGCGCGTGATGGACACGGTTTTAGCGGGATTGAAATGGCAGACCTGTCTCGTTTACTTGGATGACGTCGTTGTATTCGCCGGAAATTTCGACGATCACCTTAGGCGGCTTGCCACAGTACTAGAGGCCATCAAGTCATCAGGGCTCACTCTGAAGCCAGAAAAATGCCGCTTCGCTTACGACGAGCTTCTGTTCCTAGGCCACGTCATCAGTAAATCCGGAGTACGCCCCGACCCCCAGAAAACAGCTGCCATCGCAAAGTTCCCGCAGCCCACCGACAAGAAGGCAGTGCGTAGATTCCTTGGCATGTGTGCCTACTACAGGCGCTTTGTCAAGGACTTTTCACGCATCGCCGAGCCGTTGACACGTCTAACTAAATGTGATGTTGAGTTCAAGTGGGAAACGCCGCAGGCCGACGCATTTGAAGAACTCAAACGACGCATGCAGTCGCCGCCGGTACTTGCGCACTTCGACGAGTACGCCGATACAGAAATCCATACTGACGCCAGTAGCCTAGGCCTCGGTGCCGTTCTAGTCCAGAGGAGAAACGGAGTCGAACAGGTGATAGCTTACGCTAGCCGGTCGCTGTCAAAAGCGGAAGGCAACTATTCTACAACCGAAAAGGAATGCCTCGCCATCGTTTGGGCTACAGCTAAATTTCGCCCTTATCTTTATGGCAGGCCATTCAAAGTCGTCAGTGACCATCACGCGTTGTGTTGGCTAGCGAGTATAAAGGATCCTTCAGGACGACTGGCACGGTGGAGCCTCAGACTACAAGAATACGACATCATTGTAACCTACAAGTCAGGACGAAAACACTCCGATGCCGATTGCCTATCACGCGCCCCCATTGACCCGCCGCCGCAAGATGACGAAGATGACGCCTTCCTTGGCATGATAAGCGCGGAAGACTTCGCTGAACAGCAACGGGCAGACCCGGAGCTAAAAGGCCTGGTGGAATATTTGGAAGGGCACACCGACGTTGTCCCCAGGGCATTTAAGCGCGGATTATCTTCCTTCACGCTTCAAAACAATCTCCTCGTGAAGAAGAACTTTTCACCAGTCCGCGCCAACTACCTTCTTGTTGTCCCGTCAGGACTTCGTCCAGAAGTATTGCACGCCCTACATGACGATCCGACCGCTGGACACCTCGGTTTTTCCCGGACACTATCGAGGATACAAGAAAAGTATTATTGGCCGCGCCTGACCGCCGACGTCGCCCGTTATGTCAGAACATGCCGAGACTGCCAGCGACGCAAGACACCGCCGACAAGGCCAGCCGGATTACTACAGCCAATCGAGCCTCCTTGCCGACCATTCCAGCAGATCGGGATGGACTTGCTGGGACCCTTTCCGACGTCAACAACCGGAAATAAGTGGATCGTCGTGGCGACAGACTACCTCACCCGCTTCGCTGAAACTAAAGCACTGCCGAAAGGTAGCGCAGCCGAAGTGGCGAAATTCTTTGTCGAAAACATCCTGCTTCGACATGGCGCCCCAGAAGTCCTCATCACCGACAGAGGAACGGCCTTTACAGCGGAGCTCACCCAAGCCATTCTGAAATACAGTCAGACAAGGCACAGGAGAACCACGGCCTACCACCCGCAGACGAATGGTCTTACGGAGCGGCTGAATAAGACCCTCGCCGACATGCTAGCGATGTACGTCGACGTCGAACACAAGACCTGGGATGCCGTCCTGCCGTACGTAACATTCGCTTACAACACGGCGGTGCAAGAAACAACACAGATCACGCCGTTTAAGCTGGTTTATGGCAGGAACCCGACGACGACGCTCGACGCCATGCTGCCCCACGTCACTGACGAAGAGAATGTTGACGTCGCTAGCTATCTCCAGCGAGCCGAAGAAGCCCGACAGCTCGCCCGCCTACGGATCAAGAACCAACAGAGGACCGACAGCCGACACTACAACCTCCGACGACGCTTTGTTGAGTACCAGCCCGGCGACCGTGTTTGGGTTTGGACCCCGATACGCCGACGAGGACTTAGTGAGAAACTACTCCGACGCTATTTCGGACCCTACAAGGTCATCCGACGTATTGGCGCTCTGGACTATGAGGTCGTGCCAGACGGCATTTCGCATTCACAGCGGCGCCGCGCACGATCTGAAGTGGTCCACGTGGTGCGCCTCAAACCCTTTTACGGACGCTGACGAACTTCGTTATTTTTGTTCTTTTCTTTGCTACGAGTGCTTTTGTTTATTAACTTCGTTTGTTTGCAGCATCGGGTTGATGCTTTTTAAGAGGGGGGTATTGACACGTGTGCTTATCTTTATCGGCCGACCACGTTTCGCCGCTTAACAAATGCAATCGCACAGCGCGGGACGCGCCTGCATGTATCCGACGTTTCTGGAAAGTTATCGATGCTTCTACCCGGCTGTCTGTTGTCGCCGAACCTTGTGTTATCTGATTTCATTGCGTAGCGCGAATGGTGTAGAACTTTGTGGAAAGCACGCGGGTCCAAACGATTAGTCTGGAACATTCGACGACTGCTCTATAAAAGCCGACGCGCTTGACCCGCTGAGCAGATTTTCGACGATCGCCGAGCGTGTTCGCCGCTATCGTTGCGCTATAAGTGTAGCCTGTTTTGTGGGCACAGGTTCGCCCAATAAAAGTTAGTTTTCTTGTTCACAGTATTGCTGCTGTGTTCTTTCTTCAACGTCACCACCACGTGACAATACACACAATAATTCAACAGATTTGATACCTCAGGTGTGCTATTTTACGCAAGGGGGAAGGGAAAGAGGAGAAAACCAGAAAAAGAGTGGAGTGGAAAAGAAAGGAATCGTGCCAAACAGCATGAGAAACATCGTGCAGCCAGAATCGCCAGCAGGACATCTAAAAAGCACTCTGATAAAATTACATACAGGGAAACCTTACGTATTGTTTGTTTCAATCAACTCAGATCACATGCAGCCATTACTGCAATCAAGTTGTTTCCTTGTGTGATGAGGACAAACTGGGGGGTGCAGGATAGGTCCAGAGAGGCGCACGGGGTCGTTTTCTTCATATTGTGGTGCTCCCACAGTGCTACGCACTGTGGCGTTTGGCATCGTCAATTGTGACGGCATTCTGATTTTGATGCACGTGTTTACTTGAAATGTTAAAAAAATGTCGAGAAGTGGTTTAGGGGCCCTTTAAGCCACCCTGAGCAATTATTCGTTCAGATATATCTAAACATACTTTAGTGATGATGCATAATAAAGTGGTCTAGTCTGGCTCCTCAGTGTTTTAAAATCTTTGGTTTCGAGAGACATGTTTCCCGTGCCTCTTGAGTATCTCTTCTAATGAAGCTTAACTGTAATGTGCACACACAATTGTGTAACTCCTCCTGCAAGTATTATTCATTAAGCCTGGTCACTGATGTGCAAAGCTTGTGGTTAAGTTTTGATGTCCGCACTTTTTAGAGCTATGTTTATTAATTCAGGCTGTTCTTATTGGTTCTTCGATGCAGGAGACAATGCCTACGAAATTATTGGCCCTGATGACGAGAGCCCTCAAGGGGCAAACGACATCTCTGTTGCAGAAGTGAGCCCAATACCACCAGAAGTTACCATGACAGGTGCCACGGCAGCAATAGATACAGAGACGGCCATGTCTACTGCAGCTGCAACAGTGTACGAGGCAAGCAGCAGTGTGTCAGCATCAGCAGCAGTGTCAGAAGGAACCGCACCAGGCCTGGTAGAGCAACATGTGTGCTATCACTGTGACTTTTTTTGTAGTGCATACAACTCATTTGCTCAACATACAAAAGCTTTTCACCATGACTGTGAGCCAGTGTTCTTGTACAGCAAGTGCAAGACTAAGTTAAGTGTTATAACACAGTACAAGCATCACTTTAAGATATGAAAACATATTACAGTTGTTGCCTCCCCAGCCAGCCCACATAGCGACAACAATGTGGAACACATGGTGGAACACACATCTTCTCCATTAGAAGATAGTAGAGACTGTCAGTGTTGTTGTTAGATTAACTGGTCTTTGTAGGCAACTAGAAGGACAACACAGGTGTCATAAGATTGTTGTTTATGTTGTTGTTGAAGAGGTAAAAAAAAAGTTTGATGCAGCTGAAGTGCCAACTGATATTGAGCAAATCAAAAACAACCACCTGAGAAAGCAACACTATCGAAATTTGGGTATCTATGTGCCGCCAACTCTGGTAAGGATGGCATAGGACAGAAGTGTGTTGAAAATCACACAGACACTGCTGTTCCATCACTGGTCACAGTGAGCAGTGACTTGTAGGGCAAGAGAGTCAACTGAAACGAACATTATGGCATAGTGTCATGCTCCCATGTGACCACTTTCCATGTTATTTTGCATGATACAGCTCAACCTCCAGAAACGAGACTGCACCTTGTCTGTAAAAAGCTTTCACAAAAAATTATTCATAACACTATTAACAAAGCAGTATCTTCTTTTTTTGTGGGTTCGAGGTTCCTGGGTGTCCATTAATGCAAAAATTGCGGGAAAAAAGAGCATGTGCCGTACTTCCACCTTTTTAACACGTACGACGGGGACAGAACTTTTCTAGTCATGCATCTTCATCATACTGTCAAGTTTTTAAATGCCTTTTATAATTATTATTACCAGTTATATCTGAGTGCATTGTATGCATTTAGCAGGTGTAAAATCAGGTCAGTTGGATCAGATGCCTTATCTGCAAGAGAGCCCTATATTCAAGAAATTTGAATTAAAATAGGTACATTAGAGACGCAGTCTTTCTGCACTTTATTGCATGTGGTTTAAGCATTGCTCAATACTTTTGTGGATGGCAGTTTCAACCGGCGCAGCACTGCGCTTTGTCACGGTCAAGTGTCTTCAAAGCGGTGTTTACCATTTGTGTTGATCTGTTTGTGTGTTCATAGAGCAAGTTCTTAATTTATTTTTTTCCGCATTCTTGTGCTTGCACTAAGCTTGTATAAGGCAGTCACAAAATGGGCGTCACTATAACGAACTGCTCTGTTGAGCTTACACTTGCAAATAATAGTGTTCAGATGACCGCACTTCTATGTAGGCGCACCGATAGCTTTGTGTATGTTCTCATGTTTGTATAAAGCTTATATAAGCTAGTTACAAAATGTATGTCACTAAGCATTGTGATATTCTTTAAAGAACTGCTTGGTTGGTTTTACACTTGTGAATTAGTATTGAGGCGGTGTTATTTCCATGTAGGCCCACTGCTAGCTTTCTGTGTGCTCACGTGTTTGTATTAAGCTTTTACAAGGGAGTTACAGCATGTACATCACTAAGCGCTGTGATATTTTTAAAGAACTGCTTTGTTGGTTTTACACCTGTGAGTAATAGTACTCGGGTGGCACTAGTCATGTGTAGGTACACAGGGACCATTTGTATACATTATGCTCATGTAAAGCAGTTACAATGTGTGTGTCACTAATCACTGTGATATTTGTTGAAGAATTGCTGTGATGGTTTTACACATGTGAGTCATAGTGGTCAGGACACAGTACTTGCGATGTATAGTTGAACTTATACAGTGTCAAGACATGGGCTGTATACATACCAAAAGAAATGTATGTCATGATATTGTTGTGATTATTACTGTTTGGATTTTATTAAACTCTAATAACATTTTTTCTTGTATCTATTGAGGTATGGCAATTTGTCATGCAACCAAACTGAGAACCTGAACTTGTACATACAAATAAACAGCCAATTTAAGAGTATACTGCTCATATTCTGCGAAACCAGTTTAACAAATCTTGTACTACAATGCTGGAAAAATGACAGAGCTAACAGGGATGTATAGAAAAAGTTTGCACTGGCTGAAGGACTGCCCCACACTGGAGTTGGTAATGTTGCGTTTATTGGAGTAGAACAGGAAGTGCACTTCTATTAAAAATGTGACAGTCAATACAGAAACATAAGGCAGACGAGCAGATGTGGCACATTTTTTTCAGGGCCTTCCATGCCTACTACTGCATTTCTAGTCTTCCTGTGCTCTTCGTATAAGCCCCTGTTCAGCCAAGGTTTTTACTCCATGACAGTTGTTCTACTGGGTTCGTAGCAATATTGAAGAAAAAAATGCAATGGTTTTCAAGAACTTTCGAGGCCCCGACACAGTAACTTCAAGAACCTCGTGCGATTTTTTTAGTAGTTTGGACAGGCAATAACTTGTTCAACAACATCGTTAACTTTAATGCAAACAAAAGAATACAAAACAAATCGCATTTCACTGATTTCAAACATTTGAAAGACTGCTAATTTGCCTTCACTGCCCATCACTAAACGCACACAAGGAAGCATTTCAAAAAAACGCTCAAAGTTTTTCTGCAATAGCACAATTAACTACTTGGACCTGCAACATTTGCAGTTTTTGAATACTCTTTGGTTTGACAGTGTATGGGATGTCATCAGTTGCCTCAGCTTTTCACCACCAAATAAGCAATAGTCATTTGTAATTTCCTTTTATTGTGTCTGTAGCTCTCAATTTACTCATCACGGCTTTTCTTTGAATGCCACAACTCTTGTGCTTCCTGCTTCTGCTCCTCCAAGTACATTTGTCGCCGGTTCCATGTGCCTAAAACTGGTATCTGCAGCACCTTTGTAATTTCAACTTTAAGGATGTCGCTTTCCTTCTATTACCTCCACAGACAATTCTCTGTGACATGCGAAGAGTGTCACAGAAGGGAATAAAAACGCTTGGCAATGTCTGCTAAGTCTAGCCAAGTGTACAAATTTAAGGATTTTCCAGTACTTCTAAAAATTCCAGGGTTTTTAATGTCTTGAAAATGGCATTTTAGAAATAAAGGGTTTTCAAGGATCGCTACAAACCCTGGATTCTAGCACCTAAATAATTTTACAAGCTTATTTTGGCATGGAGTTCGGAAATTCATGCTTTTTAGCTAACGCTGCACTATCTCTGTACATTCAAGCCCCGAGAGCGCAACCATTTTGGAGTAAACAAAAATACTGAAAGCTTTTAATACCACTCTTTTTCTATGGAGCTTCGTATTGCCTAGTTAAGTTTACGAATGTGCCTGGTTTTGGTGGGCGTTTCTTCGACATTTTCTGTGAGAAGTAAATGACTAACCCCCGTATTCAGAAATGTATATTAATACGAAGCTCATGCTTGACTTTATATAAACGACGCCTGGTGCGAACGTCCCCCAGACGCTCACTGCCTTTCTTTTGGTGCGTTCACAACTTGCGTCATTTAGATCAAGCCAAGCATGGGCTTCAAGTTATGATTCATTTCTGAATATGGGGGTAAGCGTGCGCAATGCCGGGCAACGCATTGTGCCATTGACACTGAGAGGAAACGGGGAAAACAAAGTTAACGCCCTATGCTCCTAAACTTTCGCGTACCTGTGGTGTGCGTGTATCGTGGAAGAAGAAACAGCGCGAACACCAGGACGAAAAAAAGCATCAACCACACCAGCGCTTCGTGGTGTGGTCCATGTTTTTGCGTCGTCCTTGTGTTGCGCTGTTTCTTCTAAAATGCTCAACCAACTAGCCGGCAAGTCCATCCTGTGCATATATATTGAACACACGCGTGAATGTAGATGGTCTTCGAAGGTTTTAGAACGAGCACTGCCACAGGATACGAGCAGTGCACGCGTAACAAGTAGACACATTAGTCATTTAAACATGCGTGCCAATGCATGTGACGCGGCTATCGGCATAAGCAGTCTCCAAATGCTGGAATGCATGCTCTTCAAAACGCTAACGATCCGCTGCTAATGCAGGACAACAGCTCACAGCGGACTGAACCAAACTCTAAACTAATGCACTTGAAAACAACGCCTACACAGCAGCGTGAGGCACGTCGAAATGCCTGGTACTGGCGTCGCAGTTGACCACATACGAATGGAACTGGCGGAAAAAATAAACAGAAATGCTCACGAGTATACGCGCGACTTAAATTCACATACGTGGATGGTTGGCACGATACTTTGTATCAGCGTATTTTCGGAGAACATATAATGCATGGACTGGAAAAGCACTCGATCGTGAGCTGAACGGCATATTTGTTATTTTCCTGGGGTGGCGACAAGCCGTGAATAGTTCTCACGTCGTCGTCTACGTTGTATTCCTTCGTTAGCCGTAGCAAGGAATGGAAATGATGCAAACGCAAACGTATTCCAGTACATAACAGCACAGCACACTGCAGAGAAACTCCACCCACCGCAGCCGATTCCTCAAATACATTTGTTATGTATATAACCTCTAAAAGAACACGACTGAGCGTGGTGGCTCTGTGGTGTACTGGTTAGGATGTGCGCTTTGAATTATATAGATGCGACTGTACGCGGGTTCGAATCCACGTGATGTATAGAGCAATGTGGTTCTACATAAGTATGTGATTCCCTCGACTAATTCTAATTAGATTATGTGTCTCCTGATTGTGAAATGTGCGAAGGTAATTGCGAATTGAATGTTAATTAGCTTTTTTTTTTTCTCCGCAGTGGCGTTCGGGACACATACGCATAGGCCGATTCCGAGCAGTCACGCCTCATGGTAGGCAGCAAATAGCCAGGAAAAATGACTTTAAAATCCTGCATAACATTGCTCACGCCTATTCTGAAGGCCGCTTGGAATTGGACCACTGACTCTAAGGAGCCGCCTAGGGAACGGTGTATCAGCGACCCTAATTTGATCTTATTTCCTGCCTGCATGCGTGGCCAGGACTTCGCTAAGAGGGTATTGGGAAGAGTACTAACACTCTGTTTGGGGGAGTAGAAGTACTCGGTCTGGTGGAGTGCCATTACCCCTGCGGTGAGAGTATTATCACTCTGCGGAAGAGTACTAGCACTTCCTGTGGGAAGAGTATTATCACTCTGCAGAAGAGTACTGGAATCCCTTGCGGTGGAGTAGCAAAACTCTGTCAACAGGAGTTGACCTGCTCTCTCTCAAAGAGGGTCGATCTACTCTCGAAAAGAGAGTGAAATATGGGACAAGCCGCTACTCCATCAAAGACAGTGCCCGGCACTCTCTTTGTTTTTAGAGTGTAGTTTAATAAGCTAGAATTATCAGGGGATGGGATGCGTACATAGAAAGGTATATTGACTAAACCCGGCATTCTGAACTGCATCTTAGCTTGAACCGAATGCTCGACTATATCTTAATGAAGGCAGTCATGAGTGCACTAGAGGAAATGCAGTGAGGATCTTCAGCACGTTGACGCCTAGCGTCATGTAGATCAAGTGAAGCATGGGCTTCACACTCAGTTGCGTTTCTGAATAGGGGGTTAGTTCTTAGAGCTAACAATGTGATTCTTACGCTCCTCATTTTACGCGTGCAAAAAGAAATATTTCTTCTGATTTCCGACGTGCGCAAATTGGGTTTCAGTGTTGCGTTTTTAAAGACTTGTGAAACACAATGTTATATTTTATGAGTCGGTGTCCTCGCTATCTTGAATATGAGAGGTGAATTGTGGTCTCTGCTGCTACGATATTGAACTGCTGCCCTTTTGTTAATACGTTGCCTCCTTCTACGCTTAGATGTACACATAATGTATGATGTCTCACGCAATCATCTGTGTTCTTTATAAGCCCACATATCATTTGCAACCAACCAGAAACATACAGTTGCCCTATAACGAATAGCATGCCTTCATATAATGACCACAATACGCACCTATGACGGGTGGCCTCGCTAGCGACGTCATCCCTGCCGAAGCGGACACCATGCCGAAGGCCATAGACACTCGCTCGATGCCCACATACTCTGCACACAGCACAGAGAAAAGCACTAAAGGGATGCCGACGCAGAAGGCAATCGAAGCTGCCATGAGGAACACCATCGCGTAGCTCTCGACTAAGGGAAGGATGATGTAGAGGCATCCTATGCACGCTAAGCAGATGGTCATCAGGGCTTGCCGACTGAAGTATCCTTTGTCTGCCAGCACAGGAAGTGTTAGCCGACCAACCAGACACGCCACAGAACTGGTGGAGAGCACGGTCACCGCGTTAGACACACTGACTCCGCGGTCAATGGCGAAGTCCACCAGCAGCGAGATGTAGCACTCGAACGCGAAGCTGAACGCAATGTAAGAGTACATCACCACGTAAAACATGGGGCACGAGAACACAGTGAGCCCGTGACGAAATGATCCTGGCACTAATTCAATCTTCTTGTAGCTCGTCTTGTCCTCTGCTAACCCGTTGGCAATAGCGATGCGGCCGCCATTGACGAGGTGCCCCGAAGTATCCTTTACGCCGCGAAACTTCTCCAACTGAACTTGCTCTTCCCTCTGTTCCTTCAGCTCTTGCTTCAGCCACGAAGGTTTACGCAGGAACAGGCTGAAGGCAACGGCATTGAGGCAAAGAGCGCCGAAGAGCAGAAGGGCACTTTTGAATCCGTACTCGTTGGTCGCCATTTCAAGGAACTTTGGAAAGGCAAACGTCCCCATGCTGGCGCCGGCGAAATTGATGCCCATGGCAAAGCCCTTGTACCGAACGAAGTGTTCGTTGATGACAGTCGGAATAGCGACGAAGAGCATGCCACTCCCGATAGCTGAAAAGAAGAGGATGAATGGTTTGAGAATTTGTTGCGCATAATGGGCAACTCCGACTGATCCGAGAGGACACAACAAAACAGACCAGAGCCAATGTCTGGTGCAGGGCTGGCAGCCACCCACTCTACTGCAACTGCGGTGAAGCAGGCGGCACCAGGAGTTTCATGTATATGCACGATGAGGTTCCGTACCACAGACTCAGATTCCAAAGTTTTTATTCTGATGTGCGTAATCGACTCTTTATTGTCTGGTCATGCAAAATCGAAGTGTACCTCGTAGCCAAACGCTTTTTTTTCAACCTCTCGGTTCAGCAGTACCGGCTCCGATTGCTTCGGTAATCTGCATCAGCTGACATGCCTCATTTTACGCTGTCCTGAGTAACAGGTCCTCGAGCGAGCAAAAACTAAAATAAGAAACTATGGCTTTCACAATGACCCTGTCCTTTCTTTGAGTGGAAAGGAACCTCCTTTAACACCACAAACTAAAGACAACCACTCGTCTTTCCCGCCATCGTTTTACAGAGGTCATGATATTTATGCCAATAGCTTTCCTGGACAATTACTCGTTTACCGCACTCCTCGAAACGGGTCTGGATTACTCAGTTATTAATGTCGGACTTGCAATTTTACTGCTGAAAATAAAGACATTGTAGAAAGAATAGCAGCTGCTAAGGCAAATCACACCATGAAGAAAGTGTTAAGTCAAATTCGTGTTTCGTTGTTCACTGGATCTTTATTTGGGATCCTTCTGTGTTTCAAGCCAATTAACGTTCTCGTGAAATTCCCTCGTGAATATGACGCCATTAACGACCTTCGTAACTTTCCCGTGGTGATTTGAAGCGATAATTCCTTATGCCAACAGAACGGGTTGATCCAATTTACAGTTTCGCCCCTTTTCGATAAAGGAGACACAGACCCACTTCGGAGTAGCCTCTCTGTCAGGGTCCAGTGCGATAAAGAAGTAAAGATAACGAAAGAAGATAAAGAAACAGCAATCTGTGAAATGAACGCGAGCTTATTTAGCTCAAGAAAAGACATACAGAATGACTGGCCACGAATTTCATTGCGAAATATCGGCTTCTCACACAGCACAGCGAATGTGCCAACGTTGAGGAAATTGCCGATTAGCAAAGTTCCTATTGGTCGCTTAACCTCTGTGTCATTCCGTGTCGTTTTTATGTGTTTACAAAGCCGGAAGGTATGATGAGCCGTATTTTATGCATAGCTCAAATTTACTGGAGCATTTTTCGTAGTGCAGAACAGGCTACCTGCTGTGCAAAACACACTGGCTTTGATGAAGTGCCGCCCTGCACGTCACTTTTACTCAAGCAAACATGCCATTGTTTACGTAATGCGCGGGGTTTTATACGACAAGCAATAGGTCCTGGTTGGCTTCAATTAAACATCGCGACAGATGAAAGCGCCATCATTTATATGTAGGTAAGCAAACGCCACTAAGTACATTTTGTGCATCAGAGGCGCTATAACGTGAAACTATTACAAACTTTTTGATTCCAATTCTGCAGTCAGCCCTCCGCGATTGGTCGAAAACTTTTTTGGACCAACGCCACTTCACCTGTATGTCACGCGGCGTCACGAAAACCGCAATAGCTCAACATGTTATATGACGTGCACACACTGATTTTGCATGATTTGACCGAACGAAACAAAAAATAGTTATTTCTGATTCGACACCTTTTCGCCATTAGCCCTCGGCTATTGGTCAAGAGTTTTCGAGCTGTACCCACTTCACCTGCCTGTAACGTGACGTCACAAAACCGCAAAAACTCACCGCGTCAAAGTGACGTGTGCGCGTTAAAGATTTATTAATATGCCGAACCAAACTGAATTTTCTTCTGCATAGCCGCAGGCTGCCCCGTTCCGAAAGGAATAAAAGATGGCTGCCACCAATCGCTCAGGCACTGGCTACTCGCACCTGCTAGAGGGTATGGGTTTATTTGCATGTAATAAAACTTTTTGCGTGACAATGAAACGTTTTCGAGCACTTTCGTCACGTTTACGACCTCGTTGTGCCAAGTCTTAGTTGCTGAGGATCCGTTTTAGCATCATTCTTAAGCTTCCGTTGCATGCTGCCGCGATTTTCGACCAGCCACTGCAAGCTATGTAAGGGGAAGCGGACCAATCGCAGACGCCGGCACCATCCCCTTCATCCGGTGATTGATTTTCAGTGCAGTGGCTCGGCCCCATTGGATCCCTCTCCGCTTGAGCGTGTTCCTCGCCTCTTGAGAGTCACTTAGATAAGACAAGATGCTTAGTGCAGGCAACCCGCCGTGGTTGCTCAGTGGCTATGGTGTTGGGCTGCTGAGCACGAGGTTGCGGGATCGAATCCCGGCCACGGCGGCCGCATTTCGATGGGGGCGAAATGCGAAAACACCCGTGTACTTAGATTTAGGTGCACGTTAAAGAACCCCAGGTGGTCGAAATTTCCGGAGTCCTCCACTACGGCGTGCCTCATAATCAGAAAGTGGTTTTGGCACGTAAAACCCCATTATTTAGTTTTTTTTTTTTAGTGCCGGCAATCTTATTCGTTTTTCAAGCAAGCAAAAGTGACCTCCTATGTACGAGGGGAGCATTTGATTGGTTTGTTCAGACAACCCTGCGGGTGACTGCCCGATGCGTGCGTCTGCGGTTACGCAAATTTGACGTCAGGAGATTGGAATAAAAACATATTGGAATAGCTTTCCGGTAAACAACCTCAGGTAGCGTACTGTGAGTGGATCCCGTTTTGTGGTTCTCTACTGGCGCCGGTATGGGCCGCACCGGCATCCAGGAGCACAACACTGCCTATGTAGAAAAAAAAGAAAAGTGTTCAAGGGCGTCACTGTATCCATTTGAGCATTCGTGCCCTTCCAACTTTACCTGCATTTAGCAGGCCTAAACATGAATGCTAATCAGATAATTAGATGTGATTGTGTAAGTTCACGCCTACTGAGTTCTCCTGTTTCTTTTCATTGGCGTTTCACCTTGTGCCTGTGTTGCAGATTCCAATCTTCCGGAATGTGCTCGTTAAGTGTGCTGCACAACAACAACCAAACAGGAAACGCAGCAGACACGACACGGCAGCAGACACGGCACGATAAAAGGAAAGGTTGCCTGAAGCCCAGGCGCGATGTTCGCCCTGCGCGTTGCGTCGCTTCCAAACCCAGATAGCGCGAACACGCTACACCGAAATGGCGTAGAAGAATTAGAATAATTATGTTGTCCATTATTTTTGTATCTGACCCGCTGCAAGCCGGTTCTCGACACTGTCGTCACTTTTGTTTTTGTGAGTGTTTTGGTAGTTGCACGTTTTGATTCCATTGAGTGCGCTACACAAGTGACCTTTTATTCGCGAGGTCACACCTCAATGGTGCTATTACGTACATAAAGTACGTAATGAAGTTATGTATTCACGTGTAAATTACGCAATGAATTGTGTACTTTACAGAGATACCCCTACTGTATATATCGGTAACCTGAGATAAAATCGCATTTGTACTTCGCAACTTTGACAACATAATTAAATGGAAGCAAGAAGTACCTGCACACGACGTGCAAGTATGTTGCGCACAGACCTCAATTATCTTCTCTTGGAAGCCGTAAAAGTTGCTTGTCAGTTCCTGCTGTGTGTCACCTTAGTGTACCTGCTAAGCTGGTTTAACCAGGCTTCTCTCTCTGTGTTTATTTCGTGGAATAAATGGCGTATTTTTCTGCATTTTTTATTGCAAACAAATTGCACAAAGTTCCTCTGCGAAATGAATTTCACAAAATATTCAGCTCTTACGAAATTGGCTGTAAAAACCTACTTGGATAGTGTTCGTTGGATTAGCCTAAATGCAAGGAGAAGGCGTACTTACAATGGACAATGCCCAAGCTGAAAACGAGGTATTCAATGTTGGTTGCGAAATAGGATAGGATGAGGCCGAGGGCTCCAATAGTACCGCCGACTATGGCCACCGGCCGGGCTGTGTACCGGTGCGCTAGTGGCCCAGCAACGAGACCTGAAAAGTTACAGCAGCTTTAAGTACAGCTTGTTAGGCACAGAATTCGCACATCAAGGGTATATGTTCGTTAGTATGCTACGACGTACGCTACTGTTTTATTTAAGAAAGATTGGCACTAGCTCAACGATGGTGAAATATTCTTGATATTGTGCAGGTAGGGATGCACACTACCTGCAGAAACTTTAACGAACAAACTTTGGCAGCTACATGTGCTGAAAGAGCATCCATAGTTTGCATATTGTACGAGGTTTCTTGTCGCAAAGGGTGTTACTTTAATGAAGATACGCAATCGCATAGAGTTTTTGAAAGGACGACGTTCTCGATAATCTGTTGCTTTGTTTCTTTTTCACTTTTAGGTAGGCATATAGAGGACATTTTTGGTTCACATAGCGAGTTCATCAATGCACATGTTTTGGTTTTACTACTGTCTGCATAAAAATTGACCTGCTCCGAGTGCCAAATACATTTTTGACCTAATATTTTGATAATGCATTGTGCAAGAAGATGAACGCATGCGCGCGCAGAATTCAGAAGCGTCTGAGTCATCTTGTGATATATTACTTCATTATGCCAGTAGCTTTAGTAAGCTTTCGAAAGCGCCAAATAAATAATTGATACAAATACTGGATTATTACGCTCTGTCTGAGCTCTTCCGTGCAACTCTGGCACTGTTACCACTTAAAATATTCCCGAGATTTACCTGTGAGTAGCAAGACTCCGCCAAGTAATATGATGGGCCATGCAGCTTGTGACCTGGTGGCGTTGAACGTATCCAACATGGCCACGTACAAGAAGCCGCTTGATCTTCTTCCAGCGACACCGAAAAACGTTGCAAGAGCGCATGCTCCTAGAAAACATGGGACGGTACGGGCTATCACTTGCGGAAAGGCGGTGTTTCTATTCAAGTGGTCCTTACGTATCACACAGAAAATGTCTCTATTTTACCATTTCTTCCTTATCCCCCTACAAACAACCAAAATTTCGTTTAGGTAATACTTTTCGCAAAGTACTTTGAATTCAGTGAATATCGTTTGTTCTGGACTCATGTATTTCCGGCTCCACCAAAATATCGGCAAATATCTGCCACAAGATTAAGACATGGTAGTGGTTTCATAATACATGATTTTCTCTGAGCACATCCATCCGGGAGAACTGGCCAAGAATGGGCGCACACTGATATCACATACGATGTGCCGTACTTTTCTGTTCGGGCACGTGCTCAGTGACCCAAGTTGTCTACCTGGTCACGCAGCAGGTAGCAACAAGTTATCGACTCAGACACATATCCAGTGTTGGTCCGTGTTGTTTGCTAGGCAAGACAGCAGCCAGCAGATAGGCCTCCCTAGTGGTCCACGCTAGTAGACGACTTGGGTCTCTGGGTATGCGAAAAAGGTTAGATACAAATAGAAACACCACAAAGTTGGTAAACTTCTCAAACGGTGCTGATTTCACTGAAGCAGCTTAAATCGTTCTTGCCTAATAACGTGTAGACTCGTGTAAGGGCCGCACTTTTTTTCACAGTTTTGACGAGGTGCGACCCTTAGACGGGACCGAACCAAATGGCTCGGTCCTGTATAAGGACCGCTACTAGGTGGTTCTAGACACTATATGCCACTACTAAATGGCTCTCGCGATCTAGTGGTGGCACGACGAAGTACGCAGGGCGCGAACTTTCACCGATGCGCGCGCACAGTATCGGGGCACCAAACGCGATTGCCTCTCCACTGGAAATGCATTTTTCCTAAATTCTGGGCTACCAAAATTGCGGGTGCAGCCCTTACACGAGTCTGCACGGTATTTTGGAAGAATTATTCAAACTTTAAAATAATGCTTATTCTTGGCCCACTTCTTTCGCGCTACACCAGAGCAATAGATTATAGATATACCCACAAGTTTTCTGTAGCACTAACATTCAGCGTAGAGTTACTATATTAACTCTAGAGAAAGAGATTGGCAGGAAAACTGGGAACCAGAGACACGCCACCATGCTGCTATCTTTCATTTTTGTGGCACCAAAGTTTTCAAAATATGATGCAAAAAGAAGCGCTCACACGTAGAACGTACGTAAGGACAATGTGTAAAATTGATTCCGCATGTTTTTCAGAACAATCAGATTACTATTTGTACATTTCGAAGTAAAATTTACCGTACTTGAAACGATGCATTTGCAAGTGCCTCAATATCGCCACTATATAATGAAGGCTCGGGATCGAGTTGTCTGCGCCTGCGTGCCTGCACAGGGAAGCACATGGAGGCGCCCGTTCAGTTACCGATTTCAATGCACGGGCACTACGGGGAGCGTCTCCTCTGTAGCTGGTAGTATTAACTTTACGGCATTTGGTACCACGCGAAGATGTGGCACGTCTTTTAGCGCTTTATTGGAAAGTGTTCGGTCGTGCGAACTTTTACAGGACAGCGATTAAGTGCACCTTATTTGATTCAATTCTTGCTGTACAGAGTGCGGACATTGTGAGAGAAGGTATAATCGTGTCATGATTGCTTGAGAACTGCAGGCATTTGTACACTAGAATTCGGCTCGCGTCAACAGTGGTTGCAGATCACCTGCGTAGTATTCGCGCCCAAATTGCAGCCCCAAACCTTAGGCACGGAATTAAAAGACGTGCTGTCCTCGTTGCATTTGCCGCTTTCCTCAGTGATTGAGAGATTGCAACATTTTTTTTAATGAGCCAGGTGGCTTTGTATCAACATGGCAGATGTTGCCACTCTCATCATATTATCCTTTATTGTGACAACTAGAGTGAGGTTACGCCATAATTGTACACCATTAAATGTCACGAAAAAGAAGAAAAAATACAGCTAGGGTGCAAGTTCGCAACTTCGCGCTAGACTAAAAGATATCGTATTATTTCTTCGTACGAGAAAAGAATCTATGTTCGTTGCAATGAAATAAAGACGTTAAATGGAGGAGCTCATTGTGCATGTTAGGAACGCTTGAGTTATGGTTTTACATGTCCAATTCACACTATCAATCACACTATCAATCAGGTGATAGAGAAATGTACGGAATATAAATAGCCCTTATATATAGCTTTCATTGATTACGAGAAAGCGTTTGATTCAGACGAAACATCAGCAGTCATGGAGGCATTACGGAATCAGGGTGTAAACGAGCCGTATGTAAAAATACTGAAAATTATCTATAGCGGCTCCACAGCCACCGTAGTCCTCCATAAAGAAAGCAACAAAATCCCAATAAAGAAAGGCGTCAGGCAGGGAGATACGATCTCTCCAATGCTATTCACAGCGTGTTTATAGGAGGTATTCAGAGACCTGGATTAGGAAGAATTGGGGATAAAAGTTAATGGAGAATACCTTAGTAACTTGCGATTCGCTGATGATATTGGCTTCCTTAGTAACTCAGGGGACCAATTGCAATGCATGCTCACTGACCTGGAGAGGCAAAGCAGAAGAGTGTGTCTAAAAATTAATCTGCAGAAAACTAAAGTAATGTTTACCAGTCTCGGAAGAGAACAGCAATATACAATAGGTAGCGAGGCACTGGAAGTGGTAAAGGAATACATCTACTTAGGGCAGGTAGTGACGGCGGATCCGGATCATGAGACGGAAATAATCAGAAGAATAAGAATGGGCTGGGGTGCGTTTGGCAGGCATTCTCAGATCATGAACAGCAGGTTGCCATTATCCCTCAAGAGAAAAGTGTATATTAGCTGTGTCTTACCAGTAATAACCTACGGGGCAGAAACATGGAGGCTTACGAAAAGGGTTATACTTAAATTCAGGACGACACAACGAGCTATGGAAAGAAGAATGACTGGTGTAACGTTAAGGGATAAGAAAAGGGCAGATTGGGTGACGGAACAAACGCGAGTTAATTACATCTTAGTTGAAATCAAGAAAACGAAATGGGCATGGGCAGGACATGTAATGAGGAGGGAAGATAACCGATGGTCATTAAGGGTTACGGACTGGATTCCAAGGGAGGGGAAGCGTAGCAGGGGGCGGCAGAAAGTTAGGTGGGCGGATGATATTAAGAAGTTTGCAGGGACGACGTGGCCACAATTAGTACATGACCGGGGTTGTTGGAGAAGTATGGGAGAGGCCTTTGCCCTGCAGTGGGCGTAACCAGGCTGCTGCTGCTGATGATGATGATGATGTCCAATACCGGTAAAGAGTGAAAATTTGGAATAACGAACAAAGCAAACAGTAAGCCCAGGTAGAGTGCAAAATAAGTGCATCAATTTTTTTTATGCTCGCGCATTACATTATTTGGCCCATCTAAATGATTACGCGTAAGCCACTCCTAAAAGCGAGTAGTTTAATGACAAGCGATAGCAGCTCTTCCTTCCTACCAGCCGTCATCCAACTGTGCACGCTGTCCGGACCATAGCGAGGTATTCCCTTCTTTCCGTTGCCCGGAGAGGCGGCTGCTGGCCCCTTCTTGTCGGGACAGGCAGATGTCTGGTCCGCGACTGTCATGGCGACCATGGAATACAGGTGCTTCCGATCACGGCTCATGAACTGCAGATGAGGGTTAACGTGGAGAAACACGCGAATAATTATTTCATCGCTCTCTGAGCCAATCGACTACGACCTACGTGTGCCGCCAGTCGGCCGTACCATTGAATCTCGAATGCCCACGTTGAGCAATCTCCGCAATGCGCTGCGCCTTTCTCGGATGAGAACACGTGGAAGGGTCGCCGATACACCACGTCAATTCATTTCTGATGGACCCTGGTTGCTAAACAAACATTATCCACACACTGTCTTGCCTGCTCTGTTTGTCACGGTGCCAACAGTATTTCAAACGCATTAGCCATTGCGCGGTCACGAGAAGTAACATGTTCCAGCCGCATATGTGCAAGACGCTCATAAGTATTCGCTGTCGGAGCCTTCAAACTGGCCACGCTCTTCTTTGAATGCCTCTCTAAGTCGTCTTGTGAACTTAGGGACCGAACTAGCCGTAAGCTGCAGACGTGCGCGTAAATGGGGAGGGGGTGTAGCAAGCTGGGGCCCTATAACGTACTATTCCAATATGTTTTTATTCCAACCTCCTGACATGAAATTTGCTTAACCGACGACGCATGCACAGGGCGGTCACCTGCAGGACTGTCGGAACAGACCAATCAAATGCTCTCCTCGTTCATAGGAGGTCACTTTTGTTTGTTTCAAAAACGAATAACATTGCCTACACTGAGCGGCTTGTCTTATCTAATTGGCTGACAAGAGGCGAGGAGCACGTTCAAGTGAAGAGGGATTCGATGGGGCCGAGCCACTGCACTGAAAATCGATAGAAGGATGAAGAGGGTGGTGCTGGCGTCTGCGATTGGTCCGCTTTCCCTTACTTAGCTTGCGGTGCCTGGTCGAAAATCGCTGCGGCATGCAACGGAACCGTAATAATGGCGCTAAAACGGATCCTCAGCAAAGAAGAGTTGGCAGAACTAGGTCGTAAACATGCCGAAAGTGCTCGAAAACGTTACACGGCCACGCAAAAAGCTTGAATATACGCAAATAAGCCCATGCTCTCCGGCTGGTGCGAGCAGCCAGCGCATCAGCTTTCGGCGGCAGCCATCTTTTATTCCTTTCGGAACGGGGCAGCATGCGGCTATTGCGAAGAAAATTCAGTTTTGTTCGGCATATTAATGCATGTTTAATGCGTACACGTCAGTTTGACGCGGTGAGTTTTTGCGGTTTTGTGACGTCGCGTGACACGCAGGTGAAGTGGGCGGGAAGTGGGCGGGAAGTGGGAACTTTTGACCAATAGCCGGGGGCTCATGGCGAAAAGGCGTCGAATCCAAAATACCTATATTTATTTTGTGCTGTCAAATCATGCATAATCAGTGTGTTCACGTCATATCAGATGGGGAGCTATCGCGGTTTTCGTGACGTCGCGTGACAGACAGGTGAAGTGGGGCTGGTCCAAAAAATTTTTCACCAATCGCGGAGGGCTGATTACGGAATTGGAATAGAAAAGTTTTGAATAGTTTTACGTTATAGCGCCCCTGGTTTCGGTGCAGAGAATTCGCCTTCTTTCACATGGCGTGGCGGGACAAAAAACGATTGCTCGCCCGCTGCGCAGGTTCGTAATCTGGCTCTCTTCGGTGCCCTAGCAACGCCACGAGAGCCATTCCGATACACAGCTACAGAGAAACAGAGTGGTGGAAAGTGCGCGCCTGCTTGGCAACAAAATCGACTTATGAGAGATGCTCCGCATCTATAATACAGGGTGTCCCAGCTAACGCTAGCCTAGCTGGCAGACACAACTAAAAACTGGTGCAGTACACAATTATGAGAATTACGGTGTTCGGTCATCAGCCCTCTTTCACTTCCAGGATAATTTTGGTGCATGAATTAGCCGGCTATTTCAAGAAAAACAAATAATAAATTCTTAATTTTTTTCAATTAGGGGCGTGACTTCCGATTGCAAATCTGTTATTGCTTCCTTAAAGATCCCATTCAGTCATTTTCGGCTAAGCACCAGGTGGCAGAATCCAACGCCGGGCGCGGTGGCCGCATTTCAATGCGGGCGAAATGCGAAAACACCCGTGTCCCGTGAATTGTGGGTACGTTAAAGATCCTCCGGTGGTTAAAATTAATCCGGTGTCCTTCACTACTGCGTGCCTGATAATAAAACCGTGGCTTTGGCACGTAATATCACATCAATCATCATTTTTGGCTCGCTATGTCCTGCGTAATTATTTTTTCCATGGTTTACTGGTAGCTTGGGAAATGGAAAAAGCACCGCGTGAATACGCGCCCCTATGCCGCAGCACCAGTAGCGCCAAAAGTTATTCGAATAAACTCACTCGGCTGTGCCTGGGGGCTTATTCTCGAAGGGTCGCTCATTGGCTGGATGAACAAAACCGGATGAGCGATTTGGATGGTTGATCACTACGTCACGCGGAAGCGATATTATCGCAGAAGTTGACAACCGCGTGGAAGCGGCAAGCTTTCGGTTTCGCTGTTGGCCTGATCGGCTGATCGCGAAATGCGAGTTCCGCATAACGATACTAAAGGACGCGATGATAGGCAGTGTGTTGTTGTTAAGTAAGCTTGTAAGGTGATGAGCTATTTTTATAACAACGCTTTTTCTGACAAGACCAGCTGCTATCGAAACACACCCTTTTATACTGTTTTCATCAATTCAGGTGAATCCGCCAGAACCGTGATATTCAGCATCGGTATCACATAATGCAAGGTCAGGGCCAGCGAATACCGTTTAGGATAGTCGAATAATTGAACGAAATAAGATACTGTAAGACCAGCCTAAATGGAAGAGAAAAATTAGCAGAAAGGTAGACAGGCAGAGACGATAATCGGACCAGAAATTATGGTTTGCTATCCCTGTGCGGGGTGATTGGGGAAAAGGGGGGTGCGTAAATATAAGTAGAGAAAATCACAAAGATCACAGACGCGATCACAGCCAGTCGCGATCACAGCACACTATAACAGCGCAGTAGAACTTGTGGCATTCGAAACATCAATTAAGGCTCACTTGTTAGTGTAGGTCTGTTGTCCTTGACAAATATAGCATTGACTTCTTCATTCTCGGCTTGAAAAGCATTTTATAAACATTTTGAAACAATTTGAAAAAATATTTCAAATTTTTTTTTTCGAATATGATATTTCGCCATCGAGACCAAGCGCATTCGTGAGCGATTGTTTCCGAAATCCATAAAAGATGTGCGCCCATAAATCCATAGACTATTTATTGAGTAATGTGCACATTTGTCAACAGAATATTCACAGATATTATATAGACTGTCTGCTAAAAAATTTGACGCATGGACAGCCACACAGAAATTGCTTTGTGATAGAAAAGATTCAATTTTAAAACACTTTCAATGTGCCGCAGCTCACAAAACTGCATGAGTATACTTTTGTAGAAACATCGCGAGACAACGCCAGCCACCACTAACACGCCACGCACCAACGGCGTTGCCTGCTAGACACCACTACCGTGCAGGAACCCCGGCACAAGCCAAATCTAGAAGTGCGTCACAGTACGGGCTCGGAAACATGCGTATTCCGAGTTAACCAACCAGACCTTGTCTCTACCACTGCACTGGCCTACATGCCGGTTGAGGTTGCGCAATGTAGATGAAATTACACACCGATATCAATCACGGAATTACAAAAAATCCCTTTCGTGGCACGTCTGTTGGCTTAGCGTGGAACAAAAATAAATCCATGAAATCGTACTTCATATTACGCATTCAGCTTCAAAGCATTTCAGGCCAAGAAACAGTGCTGGTCATTTGTCCTTTCCTTATTGTGCAGACGTCATTTTTCGCGCTGATCCAAAGAATGGAACACACACACACAAACACACGCGCGCTCGCGCTCAAAGAGAAAGCTGTATAAGCTGATGTCTGAGTCCTTTAGTGACCAACCCAAAAGTACAAGTGGGCGAATATCAACTTCTTCGAATACAGATGGAGTATTGAATAGTCAACCGAAGACGCACACAGGTATTTGCAGTGGGGATACTATTTCACTGTAATTAGGTAGTGTACGCCTGGACTGACTAGCGATAAAATTATTGTTAAGTATGAGAATGAAATGATCTGTTTTATAGACAAGATCACTAATTTTGATATCAGAATTGCTCGAAGAGCCTCTCAACATATTTAAAGCCTGTTTACAAAAAAAAAAGAACTTTCTAAAGAATGGGGGGCTTGTGTAAACGCCAAATAAACGGTGGCCGAAGAAAGATCAAAAGTTGTGGAAAAATAAAAAAAGAGAGGTGCAGAAGGACTTGGGTGGCTTAGACAGATGTAAAGGGCCCGTTGCACAAAAACAAATCACTTATCGTAGCGTAAAATACAAATCTGCTACTTGACTAGACTGTCAAAGACTATATAGAATATACAATAAGATTTATGGACAGGAAAGACAGAGAGGTCAACCTGAGCTAGTGCGCTCTAGTCTGCTGCTCTGCACAGGGAAAGAGGGAAGGGGAGTGAAAGTAATGGGATGGATGATGATGATAAGAGAAGTGATGAGTGCTTATGTACGTGAGACAGTTGCCTTGCTAGAGCCGCTCGTCGAGCTTGGTGTCCTGCATAAACTTCAACAACTCTTTAGGTGCACACATTGAAGTTGCAGTGTCAGGCCATTTGCCGAGGATAGCTTCCTCCGACAATGGTTGCCTGCCAACGCTGGCTAGGAAACTTTCTAACGTCCTTCGCTCCAGTATATTTGCTGGGCAACCGTACAGTATGTGTTCCAGTGTTTCAGGCATCTGACAGTGTTCACAATCGGGGCTGTTCGATTGGCCGATGAGGTGCGCGTATACCGACGGGTGAAAGCAGCGCCCAGCCAAATCCTGTGTAGCACTGACGTTTGCTCCACGCAAGCTTCGGGGGCAAACAGAATTTACCGTCTGGGTCGATCATATGTAGGCGTCTGTGAAAGACACTATTGACAGGCTCCAAGCAAAAATCACAATTTGTCATGTAGGCTCCCAAGGCGAAACCGAAAGCAAAATTTGCCTTATCAATTTTGTTACTGCACTGGTTCGGAATTCCTTTCGTGGTTTTACTTCTTCAATTTGTTAAGCTTTGTTTAGCAAACGCAGAAAGCAACAAGATGGCAGTTGTCGGTTGTTGCGAGATATTTGCTTAGTTTCGATTATTCGAACATACCTAATATAGCCAAACGACATTATCACGAAGCGCTCCGTACCTCCGAAATCTTTTATCATGCAGGTCACTTCGTTGTGAATATCGGGCGCCGTAACTTTCGCAATAGAGCAGGCTAAGCAACTTACCCAAGTAAAAATTTTCCTTTACTATGAACTAAATAGACATTGTCCGAGTTAATTATGCCTCTAATATTTTCCTGCACACTTCCTGCGAGGAAATGTGCGACTGCAGCAGACGCGGTGTCATCGAGGTTTGAGGCATGCTCTGCGGCGGAATTCGCAAGTGAAGCAAGTTACAGCTCAAGAGCGTCGAATGCCACCATCGCCTCCCTCGTCAAAATTCTTAATCTAAGGCACAGCGTCTTCGTCACGCTGCCCTTCGTCGACATTTGCTTTCATACCTTCCTTGACGGCCCCAAACATGTCGTCAGTGGTCAGTTCCGACGAGATAAACAAGTCGTTTTAGAGCGGGCTCGGGGAGGTTTTGGGTTGGAGAAGGCCACCATGACCATGCATGGCTCCTGAGGCGTGCGGACCTTCCCAGGCGGTATTAGTTACGGTGTTGTGTTGCGCTTCCCATGCGCGCCGCGGGTCTGTTGTGACTACGGACGGAAGAGGTGCTGCCGCTACGTTTTTTTTTTTTTTTTGACAATCAACAAGTCAAATGTCGGGGGCGCCGATATACTTTCGTTGCATAATGCAAATCCGTTGTAGGGGCGTTCGCGATCCACATGAAGGATATGACTTTGGCCGGTTGTCAGAAAACCTTCGTTGTACAGGTGATTTCGTTGTCGAGGGCCATCATTGTAAAGGTATTCGACTGTAGTTCCTTTTCGAATACGAATACCAACAGTTAGCAATATTTGATTCGTATTCTAAACTACGAATATTTGCCCACGCCTAACAGAAACCATTCGTTGAAATGGGGGACGCAATCGACGCAATCGAATATGGCATGTACAGGCAGTGAGGTTTCTTATCGGCTACAAAAAAAAATATATATTATAAGGGTCGTAGTGTCCCGAAACTACGCAATCAAAGCAGGCTACGCGAACATTTTCCCGCATCGTTCATAAATAGGAATGCAGCTATCTAAGAGGTCATACGGTAGATTGTAACCCTTTACTAACGACTGTTACCTACAGGCAACATTCCAGAAGATTTTTTTTCTTGTTGAGTTTCGGTATTGAATACCAAGTGTCTAGCTACGCATCTTCAGCGAACACTGGAAGACGGTCAGAAAGCGTCGTTTGTTTATTTATAGCAGGGATAGAGAACGGTGAAAAAGAAGTTTTCAACGCGACTCGCACTATTCTGAAAGCACGGTAAGAGGAGCCGGCCCACGCAAGATCTCCGGTTGCAGTGTTGTCACGCACGTGGGGTAAAGTAAATTAAGTGTTCACGTATGGTTCACGTAAGACGACCGCTGTGTAGAAAACTCCAAACGAATCCTTAAGCGGCTTAGGGTGAAGCCCACTTCCTGTTTTCTTATTGGGGCTTCCCCTCTATCGCGGAAAAGGTTTGCAAAATAATTTTACGAATGTGGTCATTCTGAATGTGATCTGCACAATTAAACAGAAAAGGAACATTTGTTTCGGGCATTCATAGGTACCGTCATTAAATGGCTTCAAAAGACAATGCACTGCTTAGTTTCGAAAAAACAACTGTTATGATGTTAGCTTCATTTATTTCGTCGTTTTATTTGCTCAAAATATGTGTCCGCAACTGCCAAGCCACTATTTTGTCTGTAGCGGAATTCTACTCCTTATTGTTAGAGAAAACGAACCTTTTGTTTGATAAAGCGTGCCGTACTGGGTATCATGCATAGCCAAGCGAGTATTCCCGTATAAGCGGTAAAGAATCAGATCGCGATGATGTGAATTTCTGAAGCGTGCTTGGTGTTCGTTTCTGAACTGAGTATAAACTCTTACGCATGCATGCACTTAAACATTCTAGAAGCCCACAAACGGCCACATGTGTATAAGGCTGAAAAAGAAAGTTCAATTTTTCTGTATTTTGCAAACAACATATTGGTCGACAAAAGGTGCGCACGAGGAGACTGATTGCACGCCCAGAAATAGTTTGAGTTTAGCGTACTACTTCAATTTATGGTCCCCTAAATCAGCAGAAGCTCAAGAATGCAACATATAGGCATATAATTCATGGTATAGTCCCTACTAAGGAGATTTTCAGTGCTTAATTATGAGATTAAAGTTAATGTTTATAATGGCGTCAACAGTAATTTAATAAGTTTGACCTAATGACGTCAGCAATATCTGCGTGTACAAGTTTGCGAAATCAGCTCAAATATCTTGTAGGATGTTAGAGATGGGGTTCGTTATATTTCCGAGCTTTGGTGTGACTCAGCCGATGTATCGTCTCTCTGTGCGTGCGTGTGTGTGTGTGCGTGTGTGTGTGTGCGTGCGTGCGTGCGGTGTGTGTGTGTGTGTGTGTGTGTGTGTGTGTGTGTGTGTGTGTGTGTGTGTGTGCACGTGTGTGTGTGTGTGTGTGTGTGTGTGTTTGTGTTTGTGTGTGTGTGTTTGTGTGTGTGTGTGTCGGATTTAAGACATCAGTGTAAGGTCTGTGCACACGATAACGGCTTAGTTGGTATATACTGCGAAAACGTTATTTGAAAGATGCGGTACTCTTACAACGGCCTAAAAGCTGCTGAGTGAATGGAAACGCTTTTCCTTTGCTCTCCTACAAAGATCTTCGATGCCTCTCTGCTGTCTTTTTGACTTTTCTTGTTTTCGCAAGCTACCTAGAAGTGTTGGAGAATTATTTTCTAAGTGTTGTGGTTGCGGGAGGGTGACGCTGAAATACCTTCATTATTCCCTAAGCTCAGTGCCCTGCTGGATACTGTCTTCGCATTGCACAGGTTTCTGATATTCATTGGGGCCAGCAATGACAAATATTGGGGTTTGATGATGTTTGCCTAATCTCAGGCCTCCGCAAAACAACTGTAATCAGATCAGAAAAAAAAAACATGACATTATTGTGGAAAGCGCGAAAGGTGGTTGCCGATGTAAACGAATAGCTTATATTTGGACTGCAGATATTTAGCGGACACACCAGTAACACTTTAGAAGTGTAAAGCTTCTGATGTGGAGAATATTGAAGAGTGTGAGAAGAAGCTGATGTGGAGAATAGTGTTTCACTGAGGACGCCGCAAAATATCCTCCACATTTCTTGGCAGGTGGCATGACAGCTTGACGATGACGGCGGCGCAACGATGAAGATGTGACAATAGTGTGACAACAGTGGAGACGTCGATGCGACGGAGACGGCAGCGGGACCAAAAGGACGACCCAAATGCGACGGCGCGACGACGACGGTATCACAAAACATTGCGCACCTTCCGTTCCTTTTCCGCTCCTTTAACTCCACAGAGGCCAGATTCTCCTCCGCCAATAACTATGAGAACAAGCAGATCGTGGATGTCGGTGTAAGCGAAGATGGGGTGAGCCGGCCAGACGACACGGCCCATCTCGACAACAGACGTGCAGCGGACGGTGGAGACAATCGCGCCCCGAAGCCTCCCGTCCAGGAGGCGTAGATGCAGGTTCCCACGTGGGTACCATGGAGGTTATACATACTTCTGGAGTAGAGGACAGTCTCCAAGAGTGAGGCCGGTCACCGCTGTGTTGCTGAGGCGAAAAGCCCGAGTCGTCGCCGCCGCTGTATCACGTCGTGGAGGCCGTTGGTCGCGCTTATTCATTCATTGTACGCAGTCGGAGCAGTGTTCAACTGATTGCGGCATGCTCTTCGAGGGCATTACAAGATCTTAGTACCTCATGGCTGCCCTAACCACGTAAAGTAGACACCTTTGGTGTAATCTTCCGGCTCTAACATAAGCGCTCGTTGTTTGCTCCTGACCGGATGTTGTGGGTACGTTTGCTTCAGCTTGCAATGGTCAAGAAGGTACTGGCACGTAAACGTATTAAATTTACACGTGAAGGAGCCGCTTGCGCGTCGCTGCACGTGATAATATTGAGCGCTACGGCATTCGGCTCTCACGTGCGGTGCGCATTTTCCACGACATTATATATTCGGTTTGCACGCACAACGCACCGCCTGTGTTCCTAGTCGCGAAACGACTGAGACGTCCACAGAAGAAACACGAGTGCTCAACTTGTGACGAAAAAGAGAAAGGTTGCATATGCAACGCACACCCAGACATACTAATCTGGCAGATAAAGTGAATTAAAATTAAAGTCCTGTCCCGTTCTTCTCTTGCGTACGTATCTCCTTGACTCAAAGGCTTCCTGCGTATTTGCAAATACGTACCAACTCGCGCAGCAAGACATTATGTTGTATTATACCATAAGCGCAAGGACGGTTGTGCTCAATTCTAATTGCAAGGTTACAGAGTGCTACATAATGTCTCGGATACACCACACTACTTAGAAACGTAATGGAACGCATTGTGAACAGCTTCCGGACTTGTATTGTTTTAGATTCAATTAACAAAGAACGTAAGATCCAAAGAGAGCTTATAGCGAACCAACTTAAATTTTGAAATGTGTTGCCGAAAAAGTCTTTTCTGCTCTGCCTACGTTTCTGCATGCATTGATGACTACTACATATGTCTACGGTGCCTGAATGCTTGCAACTCAGCTAGTACAACTAGTATGTTACATTAACAAATCATCTCGATACGATGGATGAGGGGCATCTGTTTCTTAAATGCACATACAATATAAGAGAATGTCCGAAGCCAAGTTCGATGGTGCAACTTCGGAATTCAGTGTATAAATATAAAGTGTTTCAGGATGTTAAATGCACGATTTGCAGCATCTCTCTAGGGAAAGCCAGTTTGGCAGTTTTGCAGCAAAATTAAAGAACACCTAATAGGGTGTTGTGAATAAAATATGGCTTCCAATAGCGCGAGGGTTTTTAAATTTTTTTTTTTTCGGAGCTACGGAGAGCAGATAAAAAAGTCCTAGTTTCGCCCAAAAAGCGAAGCATCGATTGGACAGCTATACGAAGTAGGGATGATAGTTTTATTGGCCGTCATAACTTGTAAACATAGCTATACTAACTAAATTAACAAACATGGTGTCACGCGCGCACAAGCCAATACAAACGCATCTCACTCGACGAGCGCGGAAATGCGCTGCCAAAACGCTGCAGTGAGGAAATGCGGTGTCCGCCGCGAGCTAATTGACCTTGGTGCAGCCGCTTGCATCAACGCGAAGTACGGTGTAAGACTACAGCGCAATGCGGACGCTGTACCCGTCGCAGATGGCTTTCAAGATATAGCGGCTCGGCCGGGTACCCGCTGCCGCAGGGAGTAAATTTCAGTCCCAGAAGATTTAACATAGAAGGCTTCCGCTGTCGGTGCTTTGTTTCATGACATTTCTTGGTGGGCTGTCATTCTGAAAACTCCGAGGAACAACTTTGTCAAGGATGTAAGACTTTGGTGATGGAATGGTGTGGCCATATAACCCACATATATCGAATAACAAAGCGTGGCATACACATATACCTAAATATATATACGGCAATTTTAGCTGACGGGACGCCGGCGCCGGACATTCTGCAACACGGAGCCCTTAACGCTATCGCGTTAATGCGACATGAGGTTACTCCACAGCCATGTAAAAGATCTCACGAGAGATACAATAATCCAATAAATGAGGACGGTAGTCGCCCGTTTAAACCGGAGTTGCTGTTGGAAAGTGTACTTACAAACGGTGGTTGGAAAATGTTGCTCGCCAAGCAGCGGGTAAGAGTGGTGAATATTACGCAGCCACATCACACGAGAGACCGCTCGTAATTTAACACAGCGAAGAAGTGCGATTGACAAAGTGTTCCGCCGTTTGCTTTTCTTGAAATCTGTAGCAAAAGCTGGTGCAGATTTTTTTTTCGAGCACAACGCACGATTGTGGACCTATGTACATCTTAAAGATGTTTATTCTCAATTTTTGTCGTGGAACTACACATGCAACGGATTCCTGCGCGTATTCTGCGGCCGCCTATGTTCCGGACGCGGCATCTCTTGCCTCTATCAATGTGGTCGTCGCGGCTTCACTCGCTCCCATAGGCGACTGCAGGGACTGTTACTCCAGAAGCTTGATGTAACCTTCTTGGAGAGTGCCGCCTCTACCTCTCTCCCTCTTCATGGTGTGGGCACGTACGCCATTGTTGTGCGCACCCCTATAGCTGCTCATTGTTGGTAACTGGAAACGGTTGGAATTATTCATTAGCGCTCAAAAAGCGCAATCTTTTGGCCAGTTCGTGCAAGAGTTGCGGAGTAATCTGAGCGAGGTATGACGCGGCGTTCACTTGACTTGTTTGTCCATTTATTTCATTTATTGTTCTTGCAGTCGTACCTGTTATTGGCTTTCGCCCGAGTATCTGGGAGACGCTTTCTTGGATATGCAAATATTATTATCTTTGCTGCATTGTACGAGCCTATGAAAATTGAGCGCAGTGAAAGGCAATTGCGACTAAACTGAGCCTGTCTATTAAAGACATTCGTAACAGGCGTCGAGAATAAGGTAGAACATTAATGCATTTTTGCGGCAAGTGGAATCAGAATTTCATGAAGTTAGCTTCAGAAAAGTTACTTTCGTCAACGTAAAAACTGAGTCAGCTGGTGCACGTATTGGACATGGCAACCAGGGTCCTCAAGATTGGCAACCATGCTGTACAAGCATGGCAGCCGGGTCGCTGATGCAAGAGCGCCAGCGCCCAATATACGCACTGTTACTAGACAGTTTTAGTTACACGTACGTAGAGGCTTTGCGTACGTAGAGCTTCTACGTGTCAGCAGTGCGCATGCGTAGAACGTAGCGGGCGCGCGCGCGTCTCACGGACGTACGTGAGATGCGATTCTTTGCGTGCGTTTCTTGCGCACGTAGACGGCCTCGCGCGTGAGTTCCGCGAGATCACGAACAAGCGATAGCGGGCCGCGCGCGCGCAGACGGCTTGCACCGAAACACGGCGACAGGATCGAATTGGCTACCGCCGTGTTCACATTTCCCGATAGATGTAGCTACGGGGGTCCCTCTTGGCGTGCGTCGCGTACGTGTAGCTAAAAGCGTTTCGGATGGCGTGCACGTAAGGTACGTAGGCTTGTCACGTTTGCGTACGTGAAGCCTCTACGTACGTGTAACTAAAACTGTCTACTATCTATCTTCAGCTCGACGGTTGTCTGCGTCGCATGCTATCTTGAACGACACGTGGTGTTAGAAGTTTCTTATCACGCCCATTCCAGCTTTGACTGAGCCAGCGTCGTGGAAGGACTACCACCCCCTGCTCTTTAGTGCTTTCCGAGGCGCCAACAGAAAGCTGGAAGAAATTCAGACAGATGATTGACCTTCACGTCAGGGAAACTTCATCTGCGACAGTGCGCACGAGTGCACAGAAGGCTGCAGTCTTCCTCCATGTGGCAGATCAGGAAGCAATTGATATATTTAACACGTTTGAACTGTCATCCGGAGAGTGTCAGGATTACAACGCTATTGTGAAAAAGTTTGAAGAGTATTGCACGCCGAAGCGTAACGAGACCTACGAGCACTACGCCTTCAGAACTCGGCAACAGCGAGATGATGAGCCATTCCAGCAGTTCTTACGCGATGTTCAGCTTAAAGCTCAGAGCTGTAACTTTGGAGACCTGAAAGAATCAATGGTTCGATACCAGCTGGTGTGTGCAATGGCGGAGAAGAAGCTCCTGACGCGGCTTCTACGGGAGAAGGACCTCACCCTGGAAAAGGCCATAGAATGCTGCAAAGCTGCAGAGCTAACTGCCAGCCAAAATCAAGCGTGGGAGAAGAACGAACTGAAGCTAAATGTCGTGCGGAAAACGCAAGCCACGGTGGAAAACGCCACAAAGAAATATATTCGCCAGTGTCACTACTGCAACCGAAGTGATGAGTCGCGAAACGCGCAGCATATGTCGGAAAAGAAAGCACTTTGCGGTGTGCTGCAGAACACAAAAAAAAAAAGAAAACATTCATAAAGTTCACTTTCCAGGGCAGACTGAAGTGGAATCAGACGATGAATTCCAAATTTTGACCATGAGCATAAGCGATGTATCGAGGGACCAAGACAGGATAATCACGGCAGCCCTCTTTAATCGCGCTATGCGCATCAAAGTTGACATGGCGGCACAAGCCAACTTGCTTCCTCACGCCCTTTTTCTGAAAGCGAGCGAGAGAAGGTGCCTTACACCATCTGGCACTGTCCTGATGAGCTACGACAGTGGAGTGATAAAGCACTAAGGAAATGTGTCGCTACCACTTACTTCGCATCGGCGAAAATGAAGAATCGACCGATTTCCCAGTGGTCAAGAAAGGAAAGCAAGCGCTACTGGGCCTTCAGGATTGCAAATCTTTCGGTCTAGTTTCAATAATACAAGCGATTCAAAAGCCTGCTGATTTGAAGACTGAAGTTTTCCGCGATTTTCCGCAGCTTTTCGAAGGTCTAAGCTGCGCGAAGGGAAACCTACAGCCGCGAGCTGAACCAAGGCGGAAGCCAAGTGTCGCTGACCTCACGCCGAATTCCGCATGCGCTTCATGAGCCACTCCGCCAAGAACCATCCCGCATGGAACGTCAAGAAATCATTAAAAAATGCAAGAGGCTGCTGAGTGGAGTCCCCTTGTCATTGTCCGACAAAAAAGAAGATGGCCGAATGCGCATTTGTACGGACCCTAGGCACGTAAACTGGTGCGTGAAGTGTGATCATTATCAGCTGCCGTCCAGAGAAGAAATCGAATCTGAGCTTGCAAATGGAAAGGTGTTCAGGAAGGTAGATGCTAACTGCGGTTTTTATCGAATTCCCTTAGAGGAAGAAACTTCAAAAACCTGCGCCTTTTCCACGCCGTTCGGAAGGTATCACTTTTTAAGGCTGCCTTTCGGGATATGCATCGCGAGCGAAGTGTTCCAGAAAGCGATGGCCAACATTTTTGACGGCCTAGAAGGTACTCCTATCTACATCGACGAGATACTCGTGTGGGGCGCAATGGGACAGGAACATGACGATCGCTTGCGAAGGGTACTGTTGGCAGCAAAATCGGCAGGACTAACGCTCAACCGTGAGAAGTGTGTTTTCTGTGCGCATGAAGTAAAGCACTTAGGCAGCGTTATTTCGAAAGACGGAATTAAGCCAGGTGAAAGTTTAAGTGTGTAGTCGATTTGCCGCCTCACCCGCCAAAACAAGGTGTTCAAAAACTACTGGGCGCGGTGAACTACTTCGGAAGATTCGTTCCAAACCTTTCTGAGAAGACTTAGAATATGCGGGCCCTATTAAAACGCAAATGCATGTTCGATTGGTCAGGTAGCCATGAGAACGAGTGGGAAAACCTGCGTGAGACGTTGTCGACCGTACCAGTGCTTGCCGTATTGGACCCGACAAAGCAAACCAACATAACAGCGGATGCGTCGAGCTTAGCGCTAGGGGCGGCGCTTTTACAGTCGCACGGCGAGCACTGGCGACCAGTTGCGTATGCATCTTGTGTGTTTGCCGACGCATAAACAAGATACGCGCATATTGAGACAGATGCTCTGGAAGTTCCGTACGCATGTGACCGGTTTCGTGATTGTATCACTGGCTTCGACGTAATTGTAGAAACGGATCATCGAGCACTGATAGCTATCGCTAAAAAAAAAAAAAGAAAGAACCTGTCAGACATGCCTCCTCGCCTGCAGCATTCCTTTCTGTGCCTCATGCCGTTCAAAATTTCCTTGCAGTACGTCCCAGGGAAAGACCATGTTCTGGCCGAGGCTCTTTCAAGAATCAGATGCGACAGCAATGAGCCACCTGAAAGCGAACTAGATGTCGCCATTCATGCAACGGCTGTCCTGGCCGCGCTTGTCAGCGGCACAACAGCCTAGCGGATAGTGACAGAGAGATAGAGATAAAACCTCTTTATTGAAAATCCCTGCTGGGTTCGAAAGGGTAAAAAAGACAGTTAGAAAAAATGAAAGTTTTTACACGTGTATAGCGATAATAAACCGTATATTACAATTTACCGCGGAAAGCAGCAAAACGTTGGGTGGCCATGCCATGCCCCCTTTAGCGATGCTTAACTGCCGGCGATTAGAAAGAAAGTTCCGAGGCCAATTTAATGTCACTGAATCTTATCATAGTACATTTCACTTTGAAATGAGGTGGCAGTAGGCTGCGCTATCAAATGCCTTGGAGAAGTCGCGGAAGATGCTATCAATATATAGATTGTAGTCCATGTCAAAATTAATTTGTGAATTTTGACATGGACACACCAATTTTGACACAACTTTCCTGAACCCGTGCTGTTTAGTAAAACAAAGAAAAAGTTGTTTTGTTCCACATGGTTGTATATGTAAGAGGCAATTATATGCTCGGCTAATTTACAACAAATACATGTTAGTGAGATTGGCCGGTAGTTGTCTGGTGAGTATCTGTCTGCGTTTTTTGAATATCGGAACTACTTTCGCGGTCTTTCAATCTGATGGAAGTTCTGAAGTTCTCTGGCATTCGGGTTCCCCGGTACATCTACTATTACGGAGCAGAATACCAGTGCTACATTCATAAACCCCGACAGCAGCTGTGCAGCGTGTGCCTCTCCACGCGTCATCGAGCAGATGTTTGCCCAACCCCGGATAAACCCCGGTGTGCTGCGTGCGGAACTTCCAACCCCTCCGAAGGATATGATTGCACGCTTGATTTTTTCATTGTGGTGGTGAGCACCCCGCCACTGACTCTCGATGTCCTTTAAGGCAACGCAAACCCTTTAGCAAGAGCCACGTGTTCCGAGAGCAGCAGAAAATGGCGGAGCAACAACTCCAGCACGATGAGAAGTCCAGCAAGGTAACGACATTCAACAGTGCGGCACATGTGACTACTGATGCAACACGTGGTCGTCCTCGCCACCGATCCCGGGGACACAGCCTGTCCCAAAGACGCAGTAGGTCCAGTATCCGCAGGCCGTCCAAGGACCAGAAGCAACCACGTGGTCGACGCCGATCTGGGAGCCGCAGCCTGACGCAGCAGAAACAGCCACCGAAGGAACCTCAGGCCGCGTGGACGAAAACGCCCGACCATCACACCAGGAAGGCGACAGCCGTGAGTTGGTCAGCGCAGTTTCCCCCTCTTTCCTCCTCCTTTCCTTCACCTCCGTCCGCACAGCAAAAGAACAAACAAAACAAACTGTCTCCCACTGCGACGCTTTCACTCACCCAGACACACACACTCGCACCTGAGAAGCTCCCTCACAATTCCTGCACCGAACAAGAAGTGTACGAAATGACAGAGGAAATGGCGACTGTTTTAAGTGCGGAGATGCAAAAAATGAAGGAAGAGATCATGGCTGATGTCAAGCACATGCTACAACAGGTCATACAACAAGCCATGACTGACATGAAACAATTTATCAGCGCAACCTTTAGCTCAACTTTCAGCCATGAAAACGACTCACTTCCACATGACACTAACGCCACTAGAGAACCAAGAAGGTCACACCCTTATACCCATCCGGCTCGTACAACAACACCTGCCCTCACCAGCGAGGCGGTATCAACCAATCATCGCCAGCAAACCTAAGAGGCGCACTACCACCACCTTCCGAGTGTGGCAATGGAATTGTAGAGGGTACCGAAGGAAGAAGGGTTCCCTCACACAGTCCCTAGCCACATATCCTCACCCAACAGATGTTATAGCACTTCAAGAAGTACATTGCACTCCCACACTCAGTGGATACAATGCATACACCGACAAGCATGACACCACCAAACAACCACTAGCTGCCGCCCTTGTGTCCAAACAAATCACAGTGATCGAGCACACGCTCGACAGCTCCCACATTCCGCATGTGCTCTTAGAAATTGTACCTAGGAATCGATATGAAACCAGCTTGTTTTTACTTAATATCTACCATGCACCCAAATCGCGACGAGACGACTTCGGACAACTTTTTTCGGCCGCCAGTAAACAAGCCAAAAAATTGATTATTCTGGGAGATTTCAATGCGTCCCAGCCAGCCTGGGGGTACCAACAGAAACTCCAAAAGGGCGCCGTAACGTAACCAGAACGGGTAACAGTGTAAGCAGGGATACCTGCCCTGGCCTAACAATGGTCAAGGGGTTGACTCAATGCTCCTGGAACAACATAAAGGAGAATCTGGGCAGTGACCACAGCATTCTAGCCACAGACGTCCAACTGGTGGCCATACGCACCCCAGAACGTTCAATTAAAATAAAGAACTGGGACACTTTCCGGCGCAACAGAACCAAATCTGAACAACACGACCCGCCATCTCTACACGAGTGGACACAACAGCTACAAGCACAGTTTAAAGCAGCCACTAAGCAAATTACTGCAACAACGGAGACACTGGATGTAGACAGACATCTGCTCCATCTCTGCGGTGCTCGAAGAGGCCTGACCAAACGATGGAAGAGGCAGAGGCACAACAGTAGGCTGAAACGAAGGATCGCCCGGATCACAGCAGAAGGTGAAGAATACGCCACCAGTATCACTAATAGCAATTGGCACAACCTCTGCGACCGCCTTAATGGCACACTAAGTAGTTCCAAAACGTGGTCCCTCCTCAGAGCACTACTCCACCCAACGCACACAAAAACGCACTATCATCCACAAAGAACAAATGAATGACGACGCGCTCCTCCAAACACTGCAACAAAGATACATTGCTACAGGCCACCGACCGGAGTACAAAGACTATCCCCACGAGGAAGAAACCGAATTGGACGGCGATATTACAGAGATAGAAGTGAGGGCAGCCCTACATGGCATAAGACGAAACACGGCGCCCGGAGCAGACGACATTCACTATGCACTGCTACGCAACCTCGACGACCAGGCCATACGGCACCTCACTGCATACTACAACGACAATTGGCAAAACGGAACGCTTCCACAGGAATGGCGACACGCCGATATCACCTTAATTTCGAAACCCGGGAAACCGTTGTCCCTCCAAAATCTTAGACCCATTTCCTTGACGTCGTGTATTCGCAAACTCTTCGAGCACGTAGTTCTAAATCACCTCCAGCCTCACCTCGAAGCGAACCAATTCTTTCCCAATACCTTATTCGGCTATCGACCAGGTCTGTCTGCGCAGCACATACTCCTACAACTTAAGGAGGATGTTGTCGATGGTCCAAGTAAAGCTCAAACAAGAGCCATTCTGGCGTTGGACCTCAAAGGAGCCTTCGATAACGTCTCACATGACCTCATTCTAAACAACCTTGCATTCTCCCGATGCGGAAAGCGCATCTATGATTATGTCCGAGCCTTTTTATCCGACCGAACAGCCACCATCGGCATAGGTGATATTCGGTCGGATATCATAAAACTTTCCGGCAGAAGGACTCCCCAGGGTTCCGTTCTCTCACCCACCCTGTTCAGCCTGGCGATGGCAAAGCTACCACCGCTCCTCGACAAACTTCCGAACGTGCAGCACGCCCTATACGCCGATGATATTACAATCTGGGTGACCACAGGGTCAGACGGCGCCATTCAAGGCGCACTACAGGAAGCCGTAAATATAGTTCAAGAGTATGCAACAGCTGGAGGACTCACATGCGCAGCTGAGAAGTCCGAGCTCCTGCTTGTATTCAAAAAACGGAACAAGGCCGATATTCCACCAGCCATAACATTGCATCTCAATGGCAACGTTGTTCCAAGGGTGGACAGACTACGTGTATTAGGACTTCACATACAACACAACGGGAAGGCCACACATTCCCTACACGTGCTCCGCCAACAACTTACCCAAATAAAGCACATGATAAAGCGCATTACAAACCGCCGACAAGGACTGAAAGAAAAAGACGTACTCCGAATCGTGCAGGCCCTCATAATTAGCCGATTAACCTACCACCTCCCCTATCATAATCTGACTCAGACTGAGATGCACCAGATGGACACCCTCCTCCGTACGGCACTAAAGGCAGCGCTGGGACTACCCCAACATGCGTCTGCGCAGCTCCTACTACGATTGGGGGTGCACAACACCATCCGCGATCTAGTTGAAGGTCATCTTAACAGCCAATTGCAACGTCTGCAACGAACAATGCAAGGGTGCCACATTTTATCCCGGCTAGGATACCAAATACCAAGAAAACCACAACAGGGAAACCGCACACTTCTTCCGCTTAGCATTCGCAACAAAATTCACGTGGCCCCAATTCCCCGGAATCTGACCCTGACCGTCATAAAGGCCGACGAAAGGCACGAGCACAAGCCCTGGCTCGCCTATTTCGCGATGACAAATCGAACACTCCAGTCCTATACACCGACGTGGCCCACTACCCACAGAAACGTGCCCTATGTCTAGTCGTACTAGATAGTGCACACATGCTGAGAGCTTCTGCCACGCTCAACACTGTGGACAGTGGCACGGCGGAAGAGGCTGCTATTTCCCTAGCCATCGTACACGCTTCAACCATGCCGGCGCCGGACGGACCTATCACAGTGGTCACTGATTCTCAGACCGCCTGCAGGACTTTAGCACAAGGGAGGGTGACACCCTACACACACCGCATCCTTACATTATTACACCCCACAGCGTTACACAGGTTGCGTATTGTCTGGACACCTGGACACGCCTCTCTCCATGGTAATGAACGCGCTAATGCGGCAGCCCGAGAGCTCGCTAACCGGGCGCCATTGGAAGAGCTGTCCAACCCAGACGACGCACCGACAGAACCACTGAACTACACTAAAGCTCTACAATATTACAGAGATACCAGGAGACACTTCCCTCCCCCACATAATTCCCTTAATCGAGAAGATGCCGTCGCGTGGCGACAGCTTCAAACTAATTCATTTCCCTGCCTCTTTTATCTTCACCTCTTCCACCCCACACAGTATCCCTCATACTCTCCCTATTGTGGAGCAAAGCCCGCAGTATATCATTGCACCTGGGAGTGCCCACACCCTCCGGGCTACTCCCCTATTCCTTGACCTTCCCCTTCCTCCTGGGAGACTGCGCTGACCAGCTCAGATCCGCAGGAGCAGCGACGGCTGATCCGGCGGGCACGCGGAGTGGCGCGAGCCAATGGGGCCCTCAACTAAGGGCTCCACCCTGCGAGGAAGTCGCCCAAACTCATGATAAATAAATGTTTTCTCTCTATCTCTCTCTCTGAAGTTGGTGAATATCTGAGGATGTGATTGATGTTTCTGAAAGTCGTAATGGTGTTCCTTAGAATTTTGGAATGAATATCATCGACGCCACGTGATTTCCATAACTTAAGATTGTTTGCAAGAATACAATGCCATCGATAGTAATGTTGATGGGCGTCTTGTACTTATGTTCCCAATCGGGAACATCAGTTACGGTAGAGTGATATTCTGTACTAAATATAGATGAAGAATGTGTTGAAGCATTAAGGACAATCATTTTACGGAAGGGGCACACAGTCGCTATCATGTAAAGAAATGTAATTAGCGTTGCCGTTCGGTGAGATATGTGAAAACTTTTTTAGGCTTGGATTTGAGCAGAGATGGAAGGTCACGTAAAAATATTTATCTTTAGCAGCGCATAAAGTGGAGATTTAGTTTTGTAAACACAGATTGTATTTTTCCTGGACCAATGGGGTGTCCGGTCGTTTGGCACTCCTTTATACATGTTTCCGTTTGTTGCCAAGTCGCTGAAGGAAATTCGTGAACCCAGGGTTCGATTGGTCATTGCATATTTTGACTACTTCGACGTGCTGGTTTAGTAATGAACGTAATTTGTCTCGAAAGAGTACCCAGTTTTCCTCGATCGTTCTATTGTAAAAAGAAGGAAGAAAAAGATTCTTGAAAAAAAATTCTAGGTCAGCATTAATGGTAGTATAGTCACCCTTGGTAAAGTTTCAATTTTTTTTACTGTGGCCGTTTATGATAACGGAGTATTGAGGATTAATTGGAGTCGATTATGGTTGCTAAAACAATCGAATTGCGTAATTTACAGAACTGTTTTCGGGTTGGTTGTCAGTAATAAATCCAAGGCGTTTGGACCACGAGTGGGTTGGTTGACAATCTGGGAGAAGTTGAAGTGTAGTGTTAGAATAATGAATTATAATGGCATTCGTCAGATAGAGGTTAGCTTTGCTCAGTCGATGCGCAGAAAATACGGATCGATTATACCCGCGGGGCAGCCCTTAATTGCTTTAGCAATACTGTTGCGAAGGTCGGTGACGAAGGTTTGGCATCAGTCAGGAGGACGGCCACATGCACCAATGAGTAGTAGTTGCGAGCGGCGTTTAGTCTGACAGCAAGGTGGAGGCATGGGCAAAGAGGATAACTATGCCCCTTACCCTCTCGGCTGGCGAAATAAATACATGACAGCGCGGTGTGCCCTGCGGTTGTTGCTCTTAATTTCAATAAAACTTACAATACTTGGAAATCAGTAGTCACATTATTTGCGTAGCCCAGCCAAGAACAATGCCCGCTCGTCTAGTCACGATTACGCACGCGCACTGCCTTCCGGCTTCTGCGCTCGCGCGATTATCTCGACATGGCAGCTACCGCCATCGTTGAGTGTGCACGGTCGCGTGTTGCGACAGCAGTTCCAGGCTCTTCGATTTTTTAGTTCGCCAGCCGAGTGGGGAAGGGGTACAATTATCACCTTTGCCAATGCCTCCACCCCGTTGTCAGACTTAACGCCATCACGCGACAGCCGCGACACATCAGGGAGGAGATTTGCGCCCATCCCCACTCTTTTCCATGTGTAATAGTGCAAAGAACACTTAAAAATTGCAGTCGGATATCTCGAAGCACAGACACGATAGAAGAATTCTTCCAACTGATACTGTGTATAAATACAACTGCCTCTAACTTTTCATTACAAAGACGCCCACTTACTGCTGTCCACAAAAAGGTGATTATTCAAGTTTAGTTCATTGTGTTATTGACAGCGACAATTATCATCTCACGTTTTGTCCCCCTGGCCCCAAAACTTATTTGCACAGGTCGTCTTCGCGTGCCTCCCAGTGTCAAATTTTCAGAAAACCATAATGCTTAAATTTGAACACCCTGTACGTTACTTTAATTTCTTCGCATGATGTTTCCGACGGCGAGTGTGTCTTGGCTCCGATTATCGACGTTCTGTTAGCCCGCGTTGTCGCCTTCGCTCACACAACTGTTTTCATTGCTGGCAATAAAGCGGTCGCTCCTCTCCTCAACGCCAGCTTGTTTACTAAGGTTATCCCGTAAGGCATGTCACTGGCCACCAATCGTTTCACCGCATTATTGTTCCGCCAACTTCGCTCCTTCGTCTCTCGACGACATTATCAATATGATCGCCCCCGATCTTACCCAGGCGCAAGCTTAGGATCTCTATCACGTTCGAGCATCCTATCGACATCTTTGATTTTGACGGGGACCTTCTACGCCAAACATCTGTCGTCACTCATCGAATCAACACTGGCGACTCCGACCCTATACTAAAGCATTCATATCGCGTATCATATCATCAACGTCGAGTCATCTATGACGAGGTCGATAAAATGGTTACAAAGGACATGATCGAACCTTCGTTTATCCTGTAGGCCTCCTCGGCCATTCTCGTGAAAAAAGAAGGACGGCAGCTGCCGTTTCTGCGTTGATAATTGACGTTTAAACAAAGCAACCCATAAATACGTCTGCAATTTGCCTCGCATCGATGAAGCCATCGACTGCCATCATGGGGCCAATATTTTTCGTCAATCGACCTTCGGTCCGGATATTGGCAGATTTCAGCCGACCCAAGGATGAAGCAAAAATGCATTTCTTACGTCATATGGCCTGTACCAATTCAAGGTTACGCCGTTCGGACTGTGTAATGCCCCAGCAACTTTCGAACGTATGGTGGACTCTCTGCTGCGCGGATATATGTTGCCTATCCGTTTATGGTATTTAGACGATGTCATTGTTTATTCACCTAAGTATGACAATCACCTCATCCATTTAGCGGCCGTTCTTGCCACTTCCGTCGAGCCAATCTGCAGCTGAACTCTGCCAAGTGCCGGTTAGGAAGACGCCAAATAACTATGCTCTATTTCCTTGTCAGATCTGCCGGTGTTCAACCAGACCCCAGTAACGTGCCAGCAGTGCAAAAATTTCCCGTGCCGTTCTCAGCCAAAGACGTCCGGAGATTCGTAAGATTATGTTCCTACTTTCGTTGCTTTGTCCGGAACTTCGTGGACATCGCCCACCCTCTCACTGAACTCTTCAAGAAAGGCGTTCATTTCGTGTGGGGATCCGAACAAACAGTTTCGTTTGCTGCCGTTAAACGTCTATTGACTACACCACCAATACTGGCCCATTCCGAAATTGGGGCTGTGCTTCGCCGAAAACAGCACGGCAAGGAATGTGTGATCGCCTACGCCAGTCGCCTTCTTCTATCATCCGAACCGAACTTTTACATCACTGAACGCGAGTGGCTGGCTTTAGTGCGGGCTGTCACAAAATTTAGAGCTTACTTGTATGGCCGAACTTTTTCCGTGATTACAGGCTCTACTTGCTCTCGTCGCTCAGGGATCCGCCTGCACGTCTCGACCGCTGGGCACGACGGTTCCAAGAATACTCGCTTGTTGTGCACTAGGAATCTGCACCATTGCACCAAGACGCAGATTGGTTGTCACGCCACCCTCTCGATGCTTCTGACTTCACTCACCCTGACTCAGACGCTTGCATATTGTTCGTCGTTGCTTCGACTGATATGGCTGCGGAACAGTGACAAGACGCGCCTCTACGGCTCATCATCGACCGTCTAACCACTCCATCACCAGGCCATTCTGTTCACCTCTTTCAGCTGCACGACAACGCTCTCTATCGTCGTAATCTCAGCTCTGATGGCCGAGAGCTTCTGCTTATCCTACCTCGACATCTACGATCCAGCGTTCTTCACCAGCATCACGACGTGCCACATCCCGGCCACTTAGGTGTCTCCCGTACATACGCCCGCTTACGTTGTCAGTTTTTCTGGCCTGGCATGCACCGTTCTGCGCGCCGTAACGTCACTGCTTGTGAACGCTGCCAACGCCGCAAGGGCTCATCAGCTCTACCTGCAGGCCAGGTACAACCAATTTATATCCCTGCAAAGCCATTATTTCGCACCGGCCTTAACCTTCTAGGCCCTTTCCTTACGTTCATCTCGGGAAATAAATGGGTGGCGGTCGAAACAGTTTACGCCACAAGCATTGCAATCGCCCATGCATTGTCGACAAGCTGACCCACAGACGTCGATGACTTTCTCCTCTACGACGTAGTTCTAAATCATGGCGCCCCTCGGCACCTCGTCACAGATCGCGGGAGGTACTTCGTTTCACGGGTGACCTCCTTTGTGCCTGCTCTACTGCACATAAGCTCACCACCGCGTATCATCCACAGGCGAATGGACTGACCGAGCACCTGAACCGAACGCTCAGATGCTGGCCGTGTATGTTTCGCCTGATAACCGTGACTGGGACAGCACGTTGCCATTTGTTAGCTTCGCATACAATTCGTCACGGCATGACACCGCTGCATATTCCCCGTTTTATGTACTGTTTGCCCGACATCCTGCATTGCCATTCGAGACTGTCCTTCCGTCGCCTCCTCACTCGCCTACTGAATACGCCAGTGACGTCATTGGTAGAGCTCAGCAGCTCGCCCAAGACGAACTCTGTGTTTCACAAGACTCCCAAAATTCCCATTACGACAGCTGACACAGAAGTGTACAGTTCATGCTTGACTCTCTGGTTTTCCTGTGGTTGCCATGCCACCGCGTTGGCCTCTCAGAGAAGTTCCTACCAAGTTGCACCGGGCCCTACAAAGTGATGCGTCGACTCGGAGATGTCAATTACTAGATTATACCCTTGGGCCCCGCTTTTTCAATCTCCTCGCTACTAACTGATGTTCACGTTTCCCGGCTGAAGCCCTATTGCCCTTCTGGCTCCTCCCCTTCACAGCAAGTGTCAGGACAGCGCTAACACCACCGGAGGGTCATGGTACGGAGCGATAGGTAAATGGATGAACGCGAGGTTTGGCATAACAATGAAGACAGGTCACTTGCACGTGGGCTGGCTCAGGCATACTTTCTTGCCCTAGTTTTCTTTGTAATTATTTTGTAAATATATTCTTTACCTACATCGGGGCTTCGTCACAGTATCATAATATGCGGGCATAGGTGTCAGTGACCTTCCTTCGTTCCCTAAGGTTCTGCCATTCCAGAATTATGTAGGAGTGGTGGCTTAGTTAGCAAGTACTTTGTTGAGAAAGGTTTCTGCGCTCATCTGAGAGCTAAGTCACTAAAGATGTGGGGAAGAGAGATGTGTTTGAGCCTCTCTGTGTGAAGGTACTTGAGGAAGTGAAGTAACCGTGCCATTTCGAAGTAAGAGTTCAGCGGGAAATTCACGTACTAGCGGTCACCAAGATCACAAGACCCCGTAGGACAGGTTGGGCATGGTAAGCTCGAACTCCAAAATGTGAAGGGGTAGGACTATGACCCACTTTCTTACCTTCCCCGGGAACCGCCACATGTCGCGGCGGCCAGACAACCACAGTATCAGTGACATCATTCTGTTTCTGCAGGAGAATCTCGCTGATACATAGAGCTATGGCATCTTCCATGCTGGGGTTCTCTACGTGCTCTATTGCTTAAAATGAGTCGGTGTAGGTGATGGTTGGCGCTGTCTTTTTCCTTGTAATATGGTTCAGATAGCAAATAAATTCGGTCAGTGCAGGGTCCCCGTGGTTCTGTCTGGAAATGTATCCTCCGTATTCGCCGGTCGAGCGTTTGTACATGGCCGGGACAAAGCGGTATCCATCCTAGAACGGCGTGGCTACATATAGCATCAAGGTAGTACTGATTAAGCCGATGAGTCGCTGCCTGGCTGAAGTGGCTCCAGTTGCGAGTGGCGCAGATGTCTTGGAGGTGTACATTTAGGAAAAGCAAGGGCGGTGTCTTCACCTGCAGTGTCTCAGGGTTCTACTCGCACGCGTAGGGTTTTCCAGAACGGGGCCTTCCGACCCTCTGTCTTGAGATGCAGTTAGTATGAAATTATGTCCGTGCGTGTTTGAGGATGTCTTCGATGAACAGCAGGGACGTTATATGCTGTAATTTTATTAGAACTTATTACAACGAATCACACTACCACAAATTTGACGAAGAAACCAAGATTACTTCATTATATTGATTATTGCTCTTTACTGAATTATATACCCAGTGGTGCACACAACTTTCAACATGCAAAGAAGACTACGGCTCCGCGGCCTGCCCAACGGCTGCGCAACCGCGTATGCAATGAAATTTTAACGAAACAGGAGCAAAGAATCTCCGACGTGTACATCACGCCACAGCCTTTACGATAGCGTCCTTATGATTCAGTGTGATGGTGTTTTACTTCTCTCTCCATTTGGCTCGGTCATATTGTCGTGAAACCGTCGAAACAGTGACGCGGTCGAGAACAGCTAGCGCACTGCGATACGAAGGAAGTCCGTCGTGTTCAAGCAGCTTGTGGCATACAAGACACTTGGTCGGCTACCCAGATGGATCGGTATTCTCGGGGGACTTCTTGACATTGCGAACCCGTCGAAATGTACGCAGTGTGCGGCCGAGAGAGCTCGGCACAGCGCTAGGAACACTGTTGGCCGTATACGTGGACACGTTTGGCCCATTAAAGTGCAAACATCAGGGACCGCATTCATAAAGCTTTTGGTTCGTAAGTACTATTTACTATAGGTTCATCGCCTTCACTAATAATATGTCCCACAGCACCGCTGGCTGGCACAAATGCTTTAAGCATTTTGTGTGTTTTTTTTTTTAATACCGGTCCTGATCCGCCGCTCTGTCATGGCCCTGCGGCTGCCGCGGATCTACTGTCAGAGTTAGCTCTCTATATGCTGTGCGATAAGGAAAGGCGTCAGGCAGGAAAATGCGATCTCTCCAATGGTATTCACGGCGTACTTACAGGAGGTATTCAGAGACCTGCATTGAGAAGAAGTGGAGATCAGAGTTAATGGAGAATACCTTAGTAACTTGTAATTCGCTGATGATAATGCCTTGCTTAGTAACTCAGGGGACCAATTGCAATGCATGCTCACTGACCTGGAGAGGCAAAGCAGAAGGGGTGGGTCTAAATATTAATCTGCAGTGAACTAAAGTAATGTTTAGCAGTCATGGAAGAGAACAGCATTTTCCGATAGGTAGCCAGGCACTGGAAGTGACAAGGGAATACGTCTACTTAGGGCGGGTAGTAACGGCTGATCCGGATCATGAGACTGAAATAATCAGAAGAATAAAAATGGGCTGGGGTGCGTTTCGCAGGCTTTCTCAGATCATGAGCAGCAGGTTGCCATTATCCCTCAAGAGAAAAGTGTATAACAGCTGTGTCTTACGAGTACTCACGTACGGAGCCGAAACCTAGAGGCTTACGAAAAGGGTTCTACTTAAATTGAGGACGACGCAACGAGCTATGGAATAAAGAATGATGGGTGTAACGTTAAAGGATAAGAGAAGAGCAGATTGGGTGAGGGAACAAAGACGAGTTAATGAGATCTTAGTTGAAATCAAGAAAAAGAAATGGGCATGGTGAGTACATTTAATGAGGAGGGAAGATAACCGATGGTCATTAAGGGTTACGGACTGGATTCCAAGGGAAGGGAAGCGTAGCAGGGATCGGCAGAAAGTTAGGTGGGCGGATGAGATTAAGAAGTTTGCAGGGATAACATGGCCACAATTACTACATGACTGGGGTAGTTGGAGAAGTATGGGAGAGGCCTTTGCCCTGCAGTGGGCGTAACCAGGCTGATGATGATGATGCTGTGCAAGCGAGTAAGCTTCGCTTGGCCGGCTCGTGGTGGTTTCAAGCAACCTCGAGGGTTGCGCCCAGCTGCGTCAGCCACCATGGCGCGTCACATTGAGAGAAACGGATGTAGAGGCACTGTGTTTTTGGCAAGCCGTGCACAACAATCATCATGGATATGTGGCACGGCGCACCTAGGTGTGGCTTGCGAGATTGAGATCTCGAGAGGTGCGTCTAGCGGCCTAGCTTTGCCACCAACGTGCCACAGTAAGACAGAGTTGCGATGAGATAAGAAAGGAATGCAGCTTCTGCGCAGCAAGTCTGCGCGTGGCTACGCACGGCGGTGAGAAAGACCAGTGTTGCACGACGGCGTGTTCAAGGCGGCAATTTAGAGTTTCCGCGCCGAACGAGCGCGGATCCCGGTGGAAAGCGATATGCTCGTTGCTTAATGGGCGGTAGTTTTGGCTTCGACGACGAATATACTTCTTTACATTGACTGTCAGGACAACTTGACTTCGTTAAATAGACATAATATATTCATAGGTTCGTATGGGAATTTCATAAGCACTCATTTACTTCGTTATATCTCGTTTCGTTACAACGAGGTTCAATTGTACTGGTGTATCTTCGAATACCCATGATAGCCCAAAGGACGTTTCAGTAGACTATTTCCAGTGTTCTCTCGGTTGTTTCGAGAGCATTATGAGTGTGTATGCGTAGGTGATCTTACCACTTGCAATAGAAATTGTTACGCGAACGAAGGATTAAGAACTGGAGACTATTTACAAACAATAGTTACAAAGGATAACTGCAGCGCTGGCCAGTCCAGCCGACAGCTCGAGAGCCACTGAGCGTTCGTCGTCTTCGTCGGGACAGCCGCGTGCATCGTGCACAACAAACATGCAATATGCATGTATCATTATCCCCGGCCACGGAAGCACCGTCCCTGTGGGTCTAAACATCGGTGAGAACGGGAGAGTAGTGTGGTTTGAGGCTTGCGACATGCGCAATGTCAGTGGAATTCGGGGGAGATGAGGCACTGCTACTGACTGCTGTGAATTGGTACGTAACTGGAGTCACGGCAGGCAGCGCTCGATATGTGCCTGTGTACCGAGACAGGACTTCTTCTGACATGCCAAAGTGACAAGTCGGGGGCCACAGGAGTACCAGAGATCCAGGTGAAAAGTGTACCTCTCTGTGTTCGCGATCGTACAAACGTCGCTGCTTCTCTCGGGAAGTCAGGAGACGAGGGCGGGCAATTTCGCATGCTTGGGCTACCCTGGTGATGGCGTCCAATGCATAATCGCTGTTCTCTGCTGCCGTGGATGAAAGGGATGTGTCCAGTGGCAATGTGGGTTCTCGGCGGAACAACCGTAAGACCGTGAAAAAACCGGCAGTGTCATGACGCCAAGAACTATATGCAAAAGTGACATAGTGTAGGGCAAGGTCCCATTCGGACAATGGTCGGACAACACATACCTTGCAAACATGTCTGTTAGTGTGCGATTCAGACGCTCTGTGAGATCATTAGTCTGGGGATGGTAAGATGTAGTCAGCTTGTGCTTGGTTGAGCAGGACTGCAGGATGTCGGCGATGGCTTTAGAAAGAAATGTCCGACCACAGTCTGTGAGCAGTTGGTGTTTAGCACCACGCTGCAGAATCACGTCGCGTAAAAGAATATCGCCGACATCTGTGGCACAGCTTGATGTAAGCGCTTTGGTGATGGCGTAGCGTAGGGCATAATCTATCGCCACAGCGACTCACTTTTTGCCAGACGTGGATAGAGACAAAGGGCCAATTAAGTCCAAGCCAGCGCGAAAGAACGCCTCCGAATTAATGTCGAGCGCTTGAAAGCACTCGGCAGAGGGAGCGTCGATGGTGCTTTTTGACGCTGGCATTTCTCACACGCCGCTACGTATTTCCGGACGGAGAGGGCAATGCCAGGGCCAAGGAAGTGTCGGTGAATCCACAGGGCTAGCCTTGGGGTTGCGCTGCTCTCTTCAAGACACACGGCCATTCAGGGCGCACGATGCTCACTATCCCTGCATTGGCTATCGGCACACGTGGGGATCCCGGGCAATGAAGAGGCGGACACTCTTGCAAAAAGTGCCCACCACTCAAGTGTCCCCTTCAGCCCTGCTGTAATGGCCGCAGACTTCTCGAGACACAGGCTGCGCCGGCACATCATCGCCTGCCACCCGGACAAACGGGTATCCCTGGGCCGGCCTCCACGGCCTCTTCCACAGCACGGCCTCCCACGAAGGTATGCCTTGTTGCTGCTCCGAGTGCGAGTTGGCTGCTACTGGACGGCAGCCCGCCGGCACCGCCTTGGGAAAGCCACCTCGCGAGCCTGTGCCTCCTGTGGTAAACCAGAGACTCTGGAGCACCTCCCGCTGGCCTGCCCTGCTCACCTGCAGCACCGAGGCCGACTTCTGCAGGAGCTACACCACCTGGGGCTCCCATGTTCACGACAGGAAGATATCCTCTTCCCCTGTCGTAATCAGTTACCAGCCTTCCTAAGTGCCTTCGAGTACCTCGACTCGTCGGGGCTCTCGGCGATACTATAGGAAATTTGTACAAAGACAGCTAGCCTAACGTCCATCCCACCACCTCGGGCTTCCTGATCCGCCACTACTTCGCTTCGGCTGGGCCACCTCCTATACGGTCTACCTCCAGCCTACTCCTTCGGTCGAACCCACTGGGCCCTCCCGGCCGGGCTGCTCTGATGCGGCTGGGATGACCCTCTACCTTTCTTCATCCTACCCTCTCTCTCTTTTAATCCCTTCTCTGCACCCTGCTGGCGCTGAGATGTGCTCCCTCATGGGTTGCAGAAGATTGTGCTAGCCTTTCCTTCTTCCCCACAAGAACCACTTATCTCGGTCGTAGGTACGGGAGACGCCAAGGTGACCTGCCGTTGGCAAATCGCGAAGTTCTTCGAGAACAGCCGACCGGAGGTGCTTAGGAATGACGAGGAGTAGGGCAGGACCGCCGCAACGTACATTGTGACGGTATAATACACCATCGCGTAGAACAAACTGGTGAAGGGACGAATCAGAAGACGAAGATGCCAAGCCATCAATGATGAAGCACAAGGTCGTATCATGGCGTTGCTCGTCGGCAACGAGTAGCATCTGAGAAATGGAGAAAACGCAAGCGTCGGCGTTCGGGGTCATGGTCGGCGGGCGGTTCGTCCACTGGATAGCGTGATGAACAGTCAGCATCTTGATGTATTCGGGCCGACTTGTGCACTACTGCATAGGAATATCCCTGCAGCTGCAGAGCCCAGCGACCAAGCTGGCCGGTGGGATCCTTGAGTGAGGAAAGCCAGCAGAGCGCGTGGTGGTCCGTGATTACAGAGAAGTGCGCGCTATACAAGTATGGGCGGAATTTGCAAACCGCCCAGACGAGAGCCAGGCATTCATGATCTGTAATCGAATAGTTGCGCTCCGCTGCTGTGAGCAGGCGGTTAGCGTAGGCGATAACACAATTTTGACCTTGTTGGCGCTGGCCTAAGACGGCTGCGATACCGTGGCCACTGGCATCAGTGCGCACCACTGTAGGGGAGGACGAGGGAAAGTGGATCAATATAGATGGCGTGGTGAGAATGTTGGTGAGGTGGACAGACGCGGCAGTTTGACTGGGGCCCAACGTATACGCCACATCCTCCTTCAGAAGATCGGTAAGGGATCGGGAAATCGCTGCGAAGTTTTTAACGAAGCGTGAGAAGTAGGAGCAGAGTCCTACGAAACTTCGGACGCCTTTGACAGACTGAGATACAAGAAAAGACGTCACAGCGCGAATTTTTCTCCGGGACTGTTTGAATACCGGAAGCGTCGACGTGGTGGCCCAAAACTGTAGTCTGCCGACGACCGAAGTGACACTTCGATGAATTTAGTTGGTGCCCAGCCTCGCCGAAGACTTGAAGAAGGGCTCATGAGCTCTGAAGGTGTGGGCCCGCAATGTAATCTGCCACTGGGGATAATGATACATGCATATTGCGTGTTTCTTGGGATCGATGCACACGGGTGCCCCAACGAAGACGACGAATGCTCTCTGGCTCCCGAGCTGTTGGCTGAACTGGCCAGCGCTGCAGTTATCCTTTGTAAACATACTATGTAAATAGTCTCCAGTTCTTAATACTTCGTTCGCGTAACAATATGATGCATGATGACGGCCGTGTGCCAGCTAAATTGTTGGATATACAATTTATAGTGTGCAGGCGCTTGGGCTATTGCTTTTTGATCTCGATGATCTAAAATGATCTCCACTGGAACTTAGGACCGGCATGCCGAGAATGTTAACGTGCCCGCGTGTCGCTTTGACTTCATGGTGTTCGAGTACTAAGGTTATTGCTTGCTGTGGTAGCCTGACGCTTCGTCTGGCATTGATACATGGAAAGTGCGTTTCTTTTCCGGTGCTAAAGTGGAGTTTTATTTTTAGGATGAGCGTCTTCAAGTGGAATAAAGGTAGCTTGAGTTTCCGTTGTCATGTCCTGTGTATTTCCGCCATAGTCTCGTGGTTCAGCCCAAATGGTTAAGTCTTCCGCATGTACGGTATAGCAGATCCAAGTGCTTGTTTCAAGTTCTCAGGACACAGTGAGCATGGTCACATTAAAATCAGGTGGCCAAGATGGAGCTCTGGGGTGTGCCTCGATTTTTATAATACATGACGGGGGAAGGGGAGGTATTGATGTTGCTGGGGCGGCCTCGTTTCAGAGTTTCAGAATAAAGTTTCAGAATTGAAATCCAAGCGCTCCGCAGCTTCCGCGTCCCGGCGAAATTCCGCAGCGGGCGGCCTCGTCGCGGAATTTCGCCGAGGCGGCGGAACCTGCGGAGCGCTTGGATTTCAATTCTGAAACTTTATTGGTTCTGAAATTCTGAAACTTCTGACGCGAAAGGTGCATTGACATTTCCAAAGTCGTACTTTAGATTTTAAATTCCGAAACATTCTGGGTTTAGTGTTGTTATAAACATTTGACACCAAAGGTGCATTCGCTTTTCTGAAGTCGTACATTGGACCATACAACGAGACGCGCCAAATCAAAACACTATCAGACAAGTTGACAAAGCACGCAGTGAGTTCCGATGAGACGAATCGTTGTAGTGACTCATTTGGGCCGTCATTTCACAGAAAAAAATATCAACATTTCTTTTGACCTACGCCAAAGCACCCATGTCGAGACACTAAAGCCAGCAAAGGTAACTACGTTCTTCTTTATTCTTCTACTTTGTCTGTTTTTTGTTTTGTTCTCGCTACCAGCCGGCGACCTGAACCAACCCGAGCGCATGTATTCTTCCCGTGTTGCCCCGACCACCCTGCCGCGCACTTCGATGCGCGTCCTTTTTTCCCTGGCCAAGTGGAATTTCGCTTGGCAGAGTTTTGGACGTTTCCTGGCTAGCAGACGAGAAAAAGAAACAATGCATTGTCGCTCGCCGCCATCACTGCGGGGACTCGACCGATTGCATCGCGTTCGCTTGAGTGCAACCTCTCCGGAAAATTTTGTCTCCCCGGTGTGGGATACTGAGCAGTATGCGTGTTGTTCTCTGTGGACCACGCGTCTCACGCTTTCTTTGATATTCCCTTGGTTGCCGCATTAGCGCCGAATGTAGCCAATTATAGTGGCCAACATACTTTCCTTGCGTTCTTTCATTTTCGTGTCCCCGCCTCACAAAAAAAAAAAAGACATTGTTGTGGCGACGCAAATTGTCGCATTGATTTTGTTACTTCTTTTTTTTTTTTTTACAGAAAGTAATGGGACACGGGACGCTTCAGTTTTCGGATACTCTTACCATATTATTGCGATAGTATTTATATGGACACTTTAGGCGCGTTCGTGCCGTCATCGTCGCCCTCATGTTTCGTATGACGTTCAAGGGCGACGCAATCGTGACCGCGCGCCGCATAGTGTATGTGCGAGCGAAATCGTAGGGGGGGGGGCGCGGAGATGCCATGAGTGAGCCGGCGATGGTGACTCAGTCTTCTGTACGCGAGGGCGAAAAGCGGGGAGCAAGCGCGCCGCCTCCTGCCGCACACGATACATCAGGGGAAGTGGAGGGAGGGGGGGGGGGGGGCTGTCATCTGTGAAGCTATGGGCACGCACATGCCTATTTGCCTTGTTTGACGCATTATATACAGTGAATTTTTCTTAGATACGTAGATTTATTCAGGATTTATACGTATACATAAATATCGTGTTGCGAGGTTTTCTGCATACGTGCGGTGATCTTGGTTTACAGTGACACTTTTTTGCCCTTTATCAAGCTGTATCTTCGCATTTGTAGATTACATTGTATCTTCGTATTTCTAATGTACGAGGGCTAGTCAAATGAAAGTGAGCCAGCCGAACCCCCGCATTAATGGTTCGGTTAATTATGTGCGAGGTATGCGCATCTCTCATTTAAGGAAGAGACACGCAGGTGAGAGGATAAAGGTTCTTTAAAGGGACACTAAAGGTTAATATTAAGTCACCGTGGACTGTTGAAATACCATCCAAGAAACCTCGAAACGCTTGTTTCATGCGAAGAAGAGACTTATTTTAAGAGAAAATGCGGTCTGAAGCGTCCGCGTACCTCTAGCGACGTTCAAATCGCCCGCCCTCCGATCGAGGAGTGGTGACGTCATGGTCTCATAGTGACGTTGCGCCGTCGGTGAGTAAAATGGCGCCGGCAGACGGCGCTACGGCTTTTCTGCGAAAAACGCGAACGCGCGGCCAGAAACAGATCCAAGACAGAGCCGACAGCAGCGCGAAAGCGGAACTATGGTGGCTAGGGGAAGGGAAGGCGCGCGAGGATAAGGTGGTTCTTTATTTTATGACGCCAACTTTAACGCTCGTTGCAATGGACAACCCTGACAACGAAACATTGGCTCGCGATGCTGGGCTCGACTTCAGTGATTTAAGCGCGGACGAACACGACCTGCTGCTGAGGGCTCGCGCTGCCGGCGTCGTTGCGTACTACTACGATGGCAACTGTATGTCATGGCTATACATATTCGTACATTTGTAGCTTTCCTTCGTGAAAACCAAACGCGGCACACACCGTCTTCGACCTGCAGTTGTTCTTGCGCTTCGGAGAATGCAGGCAAGACGGACGGAACAGCGCTACGGGAAAGCATTGCTTTGAAAGGCACTCCACGCGACTTCACTATGTCGGATTTGAACTCGTAATCCTCTGAACGAAAGGGCAGCAAGCACACTATGCGATTTTTCGGCTCTTTGCCAACGCGATGTGGCAAAGGTACGGCACTAAACCACTTCGAACGGAGAGGTTTACTCGTTGGCACACAGTCATAAGTAACGTTGGATTCGCCGCTGCAACTGCCCTTGGCCAAGTTCCGCGGACCGTTCGCGCATCCCATGACATCACATGGACGTGGCATTCTCACTGCTTGTTCCAAATGCAAGTTTCGCGATCCAGCAGAACCAGCGCAGCACGATGCGATAACGAAACAATTGAAACTCCAAAACGCGCGCGGCACAGAATCGAGCGCTGAGAGTCAGCGAAAACGAAACCTTTCCACCACCCAAACTGCTGAAGGGTAAAGTCAAAATATTATTTTTATCTTAGAATCGAACAAAAATAGACAAGTAGCATTTTCTTTCGTCTTATAACCTAATGAAATGATCTTTTTAATACGAGCAGTTGAGTACTAGTCACATAAATTGTGATGAGGAGTGCCTTCGTCATCGGGCTAGTACCGGAATGTCGCTGGACGGTCTCAAATCGTGTCATGCATTTACCTCAATTTTTCGGTTACTAAAGCTCTGTTCGCGATTACATTGGCGCCTTACACGTTCTAGAGCATTGCTTTATCACTTTAACTTGACTTCATAGTAACCTTTAGTGCCCCTTTAATGATCGCACACACTGCGTTGAACATGGTTGCGTGACATAATGGACACTCCAAAAGATTAACAGCGCGATGTCGACGGTTTTGACACCTGAAGATGTTTTCCAAAAAAGAAATTCGTTGCTTTATGGCTTCCTGGTACGTCGAACATTGCATTTCATTGGCCACTGTGAAGCGTTGGAGGAAACGGTTCAAAGAAGAACGTGAAAGTAGCAAAGACGATCCAAGAACGGGCCAACGCCATCGTGCCATCACTCCGAACACAATTGCGAAGACTGACTAGACAAGAACGGAGGATAAGCATCGATGAACTGGCAAGGCATATGAAGATCAGTCACGGTTCGGGTCACAGCATAATTCATGGATATCTCGGTTATCGGCTGTTGTGTGTGCATATGGATGCCCAATATTTTTAACCACCTCCAGAAGACGGAGAGGTTTGGCGCTGCCATGACTCATCTGATGCGGTATCACAATGAGGGCGACGACTTGTCTGCAATTGTGACCGGGGACAAATCATGGTGCCGCTACTGCGAGCCTCAAACACGACGGCAAATTTTACAGCAGGAACATTTGAATTCACCACCCCAAAGAAAGCAAAGGCCGTCATTTCTACCGGAAAAGTGTTCACTTTCTTTTTCGTTCGTCAGGGGCCATTATTGATCGAACTTGCTAAACCTGGAGAGACTCTATCTCGATTCCGATATTGTGAAACGGCGGATCAGTTGCGCGTTGCAATGAAGCACAAACGACGTGGAAAATTGAGGAATGGGTCATCTTACTCCACGACTATCGCGGCACCCACGTCGCTGATGTGGCTAACTTACCGCAGGTAAAGTTCAAGTGAGAAACACTGCAACGTCCGCCTACAGCCCAGACCTGTCACCTTGCGACTTCTACATTTTGGAGCATTTGAAAAAAAAATACAGCTGAAGGGAACCAGATTCGTCTCGTACAACAACATGAAAGAGTCAGTTACGGAATTTTTGTAGCAGCAACCCAAGAAGTTTTATGAGACGGGAATCACGGGACTCGGTAGCCAGTGGGACAAATGTCTAAATGCTCATGGAGACTACTTTTAAATAATGTACGCCGTTTGTGATATATTCCCATCGGTTCACTTTCAATTGACTCGCACTCATATATTTTGCAGAAATCCGGCTTTTTACATCCGCTCTCTGTTGCGACTTTAATTCCGGTGCGATTACTCGCAATACAGGACCGGTGACAGCTGCTCCTGCACAATAAATTGTAACAAAGGACAGCGTCATTGAGATCTTTCCCTAGTCGTTCGATATGTACAAAAATGTAAACAAGGTTCTTGAATGACAGCGAGAGAGCGATGCAAATGAGCGAGAGGCAGGGTGGTCAACGAAGTTTCATTGAAATGTTTGTCCTCTACGTGTTCATTTCAAGGCGTTTACATTCTTCAAATCAGCGCCATGCACTACTTTGCTGGTTTCAAACTAATATAGTTTTAAAGTTCCTGTCATAGTTTCTTTACTTACTCAATAGAGGGAAAACATGGAAGCATTAATATCAGTTATTTCGGGCACAATTTTTCGGACATACTAGCACAGTTTTTTATTTAAGAAATACATATGTTACTTGCCTTGGCAGTGCGTAGCGTTCAATAATTCGTTTGCAGCGTCTTTTGCAACGGAAATGCAGTTGTTAATAAAGTATTTGATCCCTCGACAAATGTTATGAGCAGGAGGCCGAGCTGCAACGTGAGACCCCCTCCCCCCCTCCCCCCCCCCATACACACCCCGACCTCTCCGAACGAAATTTTTGGCTATGCCACTGGTCAGAAGAAATATATAATGAAGCCATAGGAGGCATAGAGAAAATTAGGCCTTATTTTTCATTGAAATGAACAAATTTTAAGCTAAAGGTAATTCAAACTGGACTAAAAGACAACTTGATGCCGACGGAGACCAAAGCAAGATTTCCGTATTACGCGTGTGGTGCTTTTATGTGGTGCGGTGCAATGCTTATGACATCCAAATTCGATCCCTTTGGTTTCCTCTACTTCACTCGAAGAAAATTGCTTAGTGCGCACTCTTTACACATCCATGGCAATGGGCGCTCGCATAAAATGGAATCCGGTGACAGCAATTATTGCGGCTGTTGAGGCCCCTCTTGGCAAATCAAAGCGAAGTCTCAGATCCGGGGAATGAAAAGCGTGTAGCAAACGAATATCTGTCACGCAAGTGAAGGCCACCACGGGGAGTTGTTTCTCAGGAAGCCCCGAAAGAGGACCCTGCGAAATTTTAACAATGAATGTGACTGATGTGCGCCATGTGTTTCTTTCTAGATACTTTAACACTAATGAAAACTGCTGTCAGGCGCAGGCTCGTTTATGTAGATTACACGAGGGCTCTAGTGGCGATTATTATTAGTGGTAATACCCATAAACCTGTGCGCCCTTGTTATTGGAAAGGATCTGTTTATTGATAAAGGCTATCAAGGTTGTCATTGGTATTCGAGTAAACGAGAAGGCCAACTTGTCTGGTATGCAATGGCACTACATTGTCCTATTATGGATTTTTGAATTCTTCTGTGCAAAAAAAAAGGGTTTGCGGGAGCGGAAGGCTTGAGATGTGGAAGCTTGAGAAGAGCCTTCAAGGTGTAGTGTCATCTGCTAAGGCCATCTTCGGTACACATGAACAAGGACTTTCTAAGGAAGCAACTAGAGATATACAAAAGCAATCGCCGACAATACCAAGAGCATTGAGAATGGCTTCGTTGAACGCGTTATCATGTGCCCTCTGGGCACTTAGGAACACAGCGGCAGACATAGGTTTCCGTTATTTTCGATGCTGTACCTGCGTAACGAGATCAACAAATTTATATTGTTACGCCCACAAAAGGCGTTACTTTGAAGCCGGGTAGAGTTAGATGCGATGGCCTTGATCAGCTGAGCGCCTGTCGATATTCAGCTAGCCAGCCACACCTCGTCTTCCTCGTTCACCACCCTTCGGTGCTCCCGCATACTGTTGGTTGAGGCGTGAACCCACTATGCACGTTAGAGCGTCACATTTCCCTCCGCGCAGGCGAAGCCCGCCGGGCAAGTCAAACAGGCTGTCGTGAAACAAAGGGCTTTAAACGAGCGACATGCGAAAGTTCAGTCTTTGCTGAACGTCGGCCATTTGATTTGAGACGTGCTATGCGGTAGGTTAATTCGCTGATACGCTCAGTAATAACATAGGGTCCATCATAGTGGGCCAGCAGTTTTTCACACAATCCACGTTTCCTGGTTGGTTTCCAGAGCAACACTAAGGGTGCGATCTTGTACGCGTTCCAAAATAGAACGGAGGCCGTTCGTTCCACCGAGCCAAATACGATTCGTCAATTTGAATCGTGCCGAACGCCATGACGTAAATTGTGACGTGATATCTGCTGTCAATCATTCCGTGTCGTCTGCTATCGGACGAACGGAACGGAACATACCGCCTATTTCGTGACGTAAAGAACGAACCGCCTCCGTTCTATTTTGGAACGCGTACAAGATCGCACCCTAAATCACCAGGGTCATATATCACGTGTCGGCGTCGGCGGTCGCAGCGTGCCTTCGAGCGGTCTTGCGAAACAAGAGTGCGTTAAGAAGCAAGTCGTCGGGCTTCTTCAGCAAGACAGACTGTCTCTGATATACAAAGATTATGGTGGCTGGAGAACGGGAGGATAGTGTCTAGTGTATAACGAGGCGGACGAGCGTAAAGAAGAAAGAAGGGACTGTAGCCCGTAACTTCATGCTTTGAGGTGTTAAATGCGTACGTAATGAAGGGTAGCACGCTGTCCCGGTTCTTATGATCTGACGCGACATACATGGACAGCATGTTAGTAAGAGTTCTGTTCGTGCGTTCCGTAAGGCCATTTGTTTGGGGATGATACGGGGTGGAATGTCGAAACCTTGAAGCACATAGACGAAGCATCTCTTCGACCACGTCTGCAGTGAACTGCTACCCACGATCGCTGATGATGACTCTGGGAGGTCCATGTCGGAGATTAACAAAACGCAGCAGAAAAATACACACTTCGGTTGCAGTAGCCGATGGTATTGCAGCTGTCTCACAGTAGCGTGTCAAGTGGTCGGCACACACGATAATCCAGCGATTCCCGTCGGATGAACGCGGTAAAGGACCGAGGAGGTCGATGCCAACTTGCTCAAAGGGAGTGCTGGGGGGTGGCACTGGATGGAGTTGCCCAGGAGGAGCACTCGTCGGACGCTTGTAACGTTGACACTCGCTGCAGCTGGACCCATACTGGACGGTCGTCTGGCGCAGTTTAGGCCAGTAGAACCTTTCTTGAAGGCGGTAGAGAGTTCGCGCAGAACCCAAATGACCAGATGTTGGATCGTCATGCATAGCGCGCAAGACGGAGAACCCCATCACGAACGCAGAAACGAGTGGATGGTGCTGATTGCCTTGTAGTAATGAGCAGTGGTTCTAAAGTTCTGTCTTTTTGTTGCTCGACCTTGAAGGTATTTAAATCAGGAAATCCCGGCTCCAGGGATGCGATATAGCAGTCGAAGTTGTCCGCGTCGCACTCCGTCGTTGGAAGCGGCATGCGCGATAGGCAGTCAGCGTCGGCGTGACGGCGGCCGCTTTTATAAGACACGGTAAAGTTATATTCCTGTAAACGAAGTGTCCAACGCCAAACCAGCCCGACGGATCACGGAGATTAACCAGCCAGCAGAGAGAATGATGGTCTGTCACCACAGTGAAGGGGCGCCCGTACAGGTACGACCGGAAGCGCTGTACTGCGAAAATAACTGCAAGACATTCTTGCTCTGTAACGGTGTAGTTACGCTCGGACTTACTTAAAGAGTGACTCGCATAGGCGACGACGTGTTCTTTGGTGTCGACGCCTTGAATAAGGACAATATATTGGTGAGCGGCACCGGGGAAAACAAGCCTTGGTGTATGGATAAACATCGGGTTATGAAAACTACACCCATGTGGAAAGTATAACCTTCGCGGGCATGCGCTTGCCAGTGAAGGCATGGCGCCGTCGGTGCAATCACCATCCATGCACACCTACGTACTTCTGTTTGAATTTAAGCCCCCCCCCCCACCCTCCATCCCCCACTGGGCCAATGTAGTCAAGCGGCGCCATCACCTTGCATTCTAAAACAGCAGTCTTTCAGCGAGACCAGACACAATGTTATGAATGACGAAGAAGCCCAGAAAAGCGCTTGGCGGAACTCCACTGCCAAATGCATGAACACTTGCTGAGCTTGAGTGGAATACGTCGCCTTCATCTAGCATACCGCCTGCTATCAACAAGTTGCCTGAACAAGATGTAGAGTCAGTTATTTTATTGAACTCACTAATGACTACCATTCGCACACTTTTGGCAAATGCACAAACTCCGACTGGTCGATGCGTTTGGCAATTGCTGGATACTCTAGTTCCTGTCCTTAAACGCTTGCGTTATAAGCATTGCTTGCCCACTTCTGCAGAAGTGATCCTTTCAAGAGGAAGCCAAGAAGACGCCAATTGTTCAATGAAACTCCGGAGGCGTCAAGTCGCGTATTTTCAATTTTAGTCCACGTGTTTATGTAAATCTGTTCCCGGTGCTATTCATATTTGAACGAAACGTGCCAAATATCCTGAGATCATACGGTTGCGAAGCTGTTGTTTCCGCCACCTGTGACAAAAGTAGCAAGGTCCGCGTTTATGTTCGCAAGGAACTCACCGACGTGGGCAAGGCTTTGCCCTCCACGACGACAATCAGTATAAGTTCCTTAGAGTAAAGAAGAACAGTGGCAAGGTCAGAGCCGTCACAAGCTACAATTCCCCATGAGCTGGTTTAGCCTGCAAAAGGCTTGAATATATTGTAACGGAAAAATGAAAGAAGGGAGGAAGAAGAAGATCGCGGGACGCTGGCTGCTGCGTGTTGTTGGCGGTAAGCCATCTTATCTATGCTGGCTCATTTTGTATATATATATTGTAAATGTAATCTTCTATACTCCCAACATCCCCGTAACATATTGGTGAGAGGTGCGGGGTACCACAGTTGGAAGCGGAGCTCCACAGTGGACGTCGCATTACAGTCCGCACCGTGACCGACAGTGAGCACTCGGGATCAACGTCGTTGCCGCCTCCTACGTCACCGTCACATGCTAGGTCGCTGTCACCTTCGGTTGTCGTTGTGCAACGCAAGGATACTGCAACCCAAGGTTGTGCAACCCAATGATACCGTTATCCAAGGATACTGGAACTTTCTGCGGGACCGATGGTGCCACCGTTCAAGAGTGGGTGGCCATGTATGAACGCGTGACTAGCTAACCTGTTGTTCTACCTAGGAGGCACGGCAAACGTGTGGTACGAAAACCACGAAGATGAATTAACCAGCTGGGACCAATGCAAAGAGAAATCGACAGAGTTGTTTGTCGAACCAGCCGGCATTGCTGACGACGCGTTTAACCTGCTCACGTGCAAAAGCTGCTCTACAGTTGATGCACTCATTAAAGAGTGCCGACAATTCGAGCAGGCCAAAAGCCGACACGTCTTGCAACCATTCGCCTGACTTCCCAATACCGCCGCAACGTCAACGTATGAAGATACACACGCACAGCACCATGCGTCGCCATCAGAGGACGTGGTGTGAATCGTTAGACGTGAACTGGATTCGATGGTGACCACAGCTTTCTGTTCGCGTAGCCCTGATGCTACCGCATTTTCAGTTTCACTCGTACAAGCCATCGTTCTCCAGGAACTTGAAAACAGTGGCTTACATTCTGAGTGTGCTGTCGCCAATCCCAGAGCTAACGAACGCCCTTCTAATATTTTCGCTCCTCCCCGACGCTTCTCTCCACGTTATCGCAACCCGACTCAGTGGAGAACTGCGGATGACCAGCCGATATGTGTCACCTGTCGCCGTATTGGTCATGTCGCCCGATACTGTCGCAGCTCGTGGCCCTCAACACCTAGCATGCCGACCAACCTGAGCCACTTTGATGGAAATAACCGCAATGTTTCGCCTACCGCCGAGTCTAACAGCGCGGACAACTCTGCTCGGAACACGTGGTACGGCCATTCGCCATCGCCGCACGGACACTAGTCTCGTTCACCGCAAACACGTCGCCAATCTTCCTGTTTGCCGCAGCCACGCCGCCTTTCGTCCCTTGTGCTTTTTGGCCGCACCCTTTCGGAAAACCAGGAAATGCAGCCCTCGGAAGCGGTGCGGCATTGCCGACTACTGCAGCAAATACTCTGCCTGTGCCCACAAGGATAAGTGTAATAGACGCTAAAATAGGCGGCGTACCTGTCCAAGCACTCGTCGACACTGGAGCCGACGTAACTGTGATGAGTGCTAGCCTACGTAGACGTTTAAAAAAGGTCCTCAGCCCAGTAGAAGCCCGAGTGCTTCCTGTGGCCGACGACGGCGTGCTGGTTGTTCTGGGAATGTGTAGTGCGCGTTGAAGTATAGCCGGCCGCTCTACTTCTGTTCTCTTTGCTGTGATCGACAACTGCCCTCACGACGTTATCCTTGGATTGAACTTTTTATCCATTCATTCTGCTCTCATCGACTGCGCGACCAGCGTTCTTCAGTTAGAACTGCCTCAACTCGCCGATGCTCCGAGCACCACCCCATCGCATTTGTGCTCGTTTCACGATGTGCGTCAGCCACCCGAGGCAGTTACTTATGTCACATTTGACTGCACAGCCACAGGTTCCTGGCGATGAATATGTGCTCTGCTCCATCATCGACGTGCTTTTGAACCAGAACGTTGCTTTTCTACATACGCCGGTCACGGTTACTAATAACGACGTCATTCTACCACTTCTGAATTTCAGCCTATGCCCTCAAGTGATTTGGCCCGGCATGTTCTTGACCAGTGTTTCTAGTGGTTCCGAAATTGATATTCGGAGTCTGAATGCCGAGTGTGGTGTATTAGCACCAATTTCAACTCACAGATCTGGTTCCTTAGGATGACGGCGAAAATTATTGCACCTGACCTCACTTCGGCACAGGCCACAAACATACGTCTCCTGCTTGAATCATACAGTGGCATCTTTCATTTCGGCGACAGGCCTTAAGGCCAAACATCTGTTGTTCAGCACCGTATAAACACTGGATACACGAAGCCTATTCGTCGGCGTTCCTATCATGTATCGCATGCTGAACGTCGAGTCATCCAATCAGAAGTGGACAGAATGCTCCGCAAAGGAGTCATCGAGTCATGAGCAAGTCCTTGGACTTCGTCTGTCATCCTTCTGAAAAAAAAATCGCACCTGGCGCTTTTACGTCGGTTATTGCCACTTAGCAAGATCACGCGAAAGACGTCTACCCACTACCACGCATCGATGACGGCTCGAACTGCTTGCACGGAGCTAAATACTTCTCGTCCATCGATCTTCGATACGGCTACTGGCGGATTGCAGTCGATGAAATGCATCGCGAGAAGACTGCCTTCATCATGCCGGATGGCTTATATGAGTTCAAAGTCATGTCCTTTGGCCCTCTCTCTCCCTTCTCATATTTCACGCGGCGCGCTAACAATCCGATTTCGATAAACTGTTTCCTGCGACGTTTCAACGCATGATGGACTCTCTTCTGCGAGGCTACAAATGGACCATCTGTCTCTGTTACCTTGACGATGTTATTGTTTTTTCGCCCAGGTTCGGCAGCCACCTTACCCGACTGGCTGCTCTTCTTGTAGTCTTCCGAAAAAGTGGCCTCCAACCGAACTCCAGAAAGTGTCAATTCAGGCACCGCCAGATTACCGTGTTGGGACAGCTCGTTGACGCATCCGGTGTCCAACCAGATCCAGAAAAAGTTCGTGCCATACGCAGTTTCCCTGTGCCACGTTCCGCTTCTGACGTGCGCTGCTTCGTCGGCCTGTGTTCTTACTTTCGCCGTTTCGTCAAAAACTTCGCCAACATTGCTCGGCCCTTACTCCAATTACTCCATCACCGAGCGGGAGTGCTTGACTTTACTTTGGGCTGTCGCCAAGTTCAGGCCATATTTGTACGGCCGCACGTTTTCGGTCATTACAGACCACCACGCACTCTGCTGGCTGTCTTCCCTCCGGGACCCGACAGGACGGCTTGGTTGCTGGTCTTTGCGGCTCCATGAATTTTCGTTTGCTGTCAAATATAAGTCTGTACGCCTGCAGAAGGACGCTGACTGCCTCTCTCGTCACCCCGTAGATCCCCCTGATCCTGCTGCGCATGATTCGGTGACCTGCGTGATGGCTTTTACTGACGTGACGGACATGCGCGCTGAACAACACCGCGACGAATCCTTACTGTCCATCATCGCCGGAGTGCAATCTGGCAGCACTTAAGCCACGTGCCGCGTGTTCGTTCTGCACGACGGCATCCTCTACCACCTCAATATGAACCCTGACGGTCCTGAGTTGCTCCTTGTCCTTGCTAGTCCCCTGCGATCCATCGTTCACGATGCACCGACGGCGGGACACCATGGAGTTTTGGGTACTTACGACCGCGTACGACGGCGGTTTTTCTGGCCGGGTTTCTACCGCTCCGTGCGTCATTATGTCGCCAATTGCGAATTGTGTTAGCGCCGGAAGAAACTTCCACTGCCACCTGTCGCACGACTCCATCCAATTGAAGTTCCCTCTGAACCTTTCTTTCGCGTAGGCCTTGACCTGCTTGGCCTTTTTCCGATGGCGACTAGAGGTAATAAGCGGATCGCAGTCGCTACTTATTACGCGACACGCCACGCGGTAACAAACGTGTTGCCGACTAGTTGCGCAACAGACGTCGCCCATGTTCTCCTCCACGACGTCATTCTCCACCAAGGGGCACCTCGACAGTTACTTACCGACCGCGGCCGTTCGTTGTTGTCTCTAGTTTTCGACGACCTCCTCCGCTCTTGTGCCACTGAGCACAAGCTATCCAGCGCCTACTACCCACAAACGAATAGTCTACGGAACGTCTCAACCGAACAACCGCAGGGATGCTGTCGACCTACGTCCCCAATGATCACCGCGACTGGCACGCCACGCTGGCCTACGTGACATTCGCGTATAACTCGGCCTGACATGACACCGCACGACATTCATCCTTTTATCTTTTGTATCGTCGCGACCCCACATTGCCGTTTGACACCGTCTTCTCTTCTGTGCCACATGTTGCAACTGAGTACGCTCGTGAAGTCGCCTCACACGCACGCGCTCACATGGCACGTGAAGTAACGCGATCTCGTTTCTTCGCCTCGACGCATATACAAAAAGAGCGTTACGACTGGTGCCATCGCGATGTTCGCGCCTGGTGCTTGGGTGCTCCTTTCGTCACCATGTCATCGGGTTGGCCTCTCCCAGAAGCTTCTCTCTCGCTACACATGGCCTTATGAAGTCCTACGTCAAGTTAACGACGTAAATTACGAGATTGTGCCGCTACTGTTTGATGCGTCCTCAATTCCGACGCCTGTTCACGTCGCCCACGTTTCGCGGCTGAAGCCATCCTTCGCTCGCAATTCTTCGACTACCGTGCGCCGACGCGGCGCTTCACCACCCGTGGGTCCTGTTACGGAAAGATGAAAGAAGAAAGAAAGATGAAGAACGTGGGACGCGGGCTGCTGCGTGTTCGTGTCGGTCAGCCATTTCATGTAATCTGACTCGTTTGGTATATATATTGTAAATACGATCTTCTATACTCCCAACATCCCCGTAACAATATTTTGAGCACGCGCTCCGCTCCTTTGACAATGACAGGATGTTTTATTGCTCATCATCCGCTTCGCAAAACTACAAAAACCACTCTAAGAGGCGGGACACTTGTACCTTTTGCTTCTGACTACGAACTCTGCCTCTTGAACCACGGCAGCCTGTCATTCCCAATTAAAATTAAATTATGGGGTTTTACGGAACAAAACCAGTTTCTGATTATGAGGTACGCCGTAATGGATGACCACCTGGGGTTCTTTAACGTGCACGTAAATATAAGTACATGGGTGTTATCGCGTTTTGCCCCCGTCGAAATGCGGCCACCGTGGAAAGGATTCGATCCCGCGACCTCGTGTTCAGCAGCCCAACACTATAACCATTGAGCAACTACGGAGGGTCCCGACAATCTTGAGAGGGTTGTCGTAAAACACCTGCCTAGATCTGACTTTGGTGTCAGTATATCTTGCCTGGACCGTCTACTGGCTCACAATTTGCAAGCCCGTGAAAGTGACCATATTCGCACTTACGCTGCGTCAAAGCGCTAGTCAATGCTTTCTCACCTATGGTATCTCGAACAGTTGATTGGTCCGAATTTCAAGCATTTAGTAACGCCAAATGCAAGGGTAGCCTTGCACGCATCATATAGTTTGCTTTGCGATTGCTGATGCAAAACATGCTTCAACGCGCTGCTTCTGGTGGTCACCTACTCGCACGGAGTTCGACATTATATCGGAAAGCCTTCGCGCAGTAATTCGGCACGCAGACAAGAGATTTACACGCACACAATCAAATTCTAGACCTTAGAGAGGTCAGCCGCATCCATTAGAAAATACTTCATCGCCTCGTTAACCTCCCTACCTTTCCTTTTTCATTTGCTCTCTCTCTCTCTCGTCGCATGGACAAACTAGGCAGTGAACGATGGAAATCATTCTGTAAATTGTTGGATCCCCCGCCAACCAATTCTTTCGCTTATGCGGCACCCTCAAGAGCCTTTGCTCCTCTGCTCAGCAACGCCACCCTTTAAGGCACTGGCTCTCCGCCAAGGCTGTGGAGAAGTGGACTTTGGAGAAGACTTCTGAGACAGTTGTATGGGACAGAGTGCTACTAATGAAAGCTTCATGCAAGATTAAGCTATGGACAAACCTTTCGACATGGAAGGACTGAAGGCTGCTGCGGCCATTTCCAGGCGTTCCTTTTCGCACACAATAACGTGCGCTGCTATACACCACCTTGAACATGAATCACGAGAGATCCTGCTCCGTCATCTCAATGTTTCATGGAGTGAGGTCTTGTTCCCTCTAAGCCGTCTTGTTCCAATCTTAAAGCAAAGTTTTCCCTCGGACTAACATGCCATCGACATATTGCTCTCGCTAGCTGTGTTGGAAAGTTGATGGAAAGGAAAGTGGGGGACTCCGGAAATTTCGAACCCCAGGTGGTCGAAATTTCCGGAGTCCCCCACTACGGCGTGCCTCATAATCAGAAAGTTGTTTTGGCACGTAAAACCCCATAATTTAATTTTTTAAGGATTATCTTCACGCGCTTTGCGTGCTTTCTTAAACATTACAATATTTATCCAGACCCGATGGCATGCTTTCAGCGTGGCCATTAGTTTGCCGACAATGTGATTGATATTGTGTCTTCGATGCAACAACAGAAATCGTGCAAACACCACTACATAGCACCATATTTAGACGGGAAGGGAGCTTATGATAATATTTCTCTAGAAGGCATCCTTGACGCACTTGCGCCTGCTGAAATCAGAGGTTGCATGCTTCGGTGGATTTGGAGCTACCTGACCCGAAGGAGCTTCTTTGTATTCACCAAGGATGGCCAAACTAGCGCCCACTACACCAGCCGTGGAGTTCCACAAGGAGCACCTCAGTTTTGTTCAGCCTAGCCCTTATTGGGCTGGCGAAATCCCTGCCACTGTCGGTCATTCTTGATTTACACGACATTTGCATCTGGGCTTCAACAGTAACGCGCCCGCAGGTACGGGCAAGCTTACAAAAGGCTGAATATCTGACATGTGTTTATCTTCAGAGACAATTGGCCTCGGCATATAAAAAGCAAAATGCGCATTAGTCGCCTTCCACGGAAATTGATGACTGTATACTCGGGGTTTATTAATGGCCAGCCTATATTACACCGGAGAACCCATCGATCTGTACGGATCATTGTCGACGTACTTACACAAGAGACTCTTCTGGGCTCACCTTTCCAAAGCCATCGCTAGAAAACATGGAGACCATCGGTGTGTTCTACCCTTCTACTGTACAAAGCGCGTTTCATGGGTTTCTCGCATTACAGCCCTCCGATGCTATCAGGCATGCGAAACACAAATGTTAGAGTGCTTGAGAGAATGCACTCCCAAGCGCTTGGAACCTGTCTTTGTCTACCGCGATGCGCTTAAACAGTCACAATTGCCCATCGCCAGGGAACAGTACATCAGTACGTATATCAACTCATCCTCGACTCATTTTCCGAACGTAGTATCAGCGCATGGCTTCGATTTCATAAGTCTACTAAAGACAACTTCTTCGAGCATTGTAACCTCATGCAGGTCTTCTCTTACATCCGGTTTCACGACTGCACCAAGATCGCCATGCCTTTGCGGTGTGTCCGGCAACCACATGTGCGGCTCTCCATTCTAGGAGTTGGAAGGAAGTCCGACTTGTTAACTTCTTGCACCGAATCAAACCGCTTACATGCACTGCATGATTCCCACTTCTATAGAGTTCACACTTATACAGATTCCTCTGTAACTCTTATCAGCTCTACTGGTGCGCTGGTTATTTCATCAACTTCAAACTACAAGGAGTTCAAGATCAGTCGTGTTTCAACATCGACAGGGTCCGAACTTGCCGGTTTCCGTAGCTCACTTCTTTATGTGCATCAACAGTCGACAAATCACTGTGATCAAAGGCTACAGGATATCAACAGATACATTAGGCTATCAGCCCTGCAATCACCCTTATCAGCTCTGAGCCGCAACCAACATGAACAATTGGTGACAACGATAACACTAAATTCAAGCGGTGGATTGAAGCCACAACGTAGTTCTTCATTGGCTACCTAGCTACTGCAGCATTAGTGGCTATGAAAGTGCCGACAAAGCTGCCCGCAAGGCACATGGAGAATGTGAAAGCACCTTGATACATTTGTCGATAACGGACTCAGCGCGGCATCTTAGCGCCTACCCTATATTATTAATCTAGAAAATACACGCCACATTCTCGCGCTACTGGCCTCTCGATTCACTTTGCGCGTATTCGCGGGCTTCTTTCACGCTTGGAAAAATATTTTTATGTAGCACGTATTAAGCAACGTAAAGATCCATCGGGAGTTTAGTATGTTCACTGCAAGTTACTAACTGATACTTTTTGTCTAATTGTAATATTCGAGAAAATGATTCATTGTTTAGAGTAATGATTAATTAGGTGCAATGCAAAACATTATCTGAGTATCCCCTAGGGAGGCGAATAAAAGTACCTTGGTTCTCTCCAGCTACGTGGCATTTCCATACACTTAAATGTTGGTGCATGAAAGTATATATTATATATGTTCGGCGCCATCTAGTATTCTCTATCTGGGCTGTATGCCGCCCTGAAGGAAGGTGATCGTCGTGCTAGCCAATAACGAAGGAAGAAAGAATGGAAAATTAACATAAATCGTTACATCACTCCTTGGCCTCAGAGCCACCGGTGCCGCAGAGAACCTCCGGCCGCGCTGTTGCTCAGCGTCAGATGCAGAGCCGATGCTACACTTATTGAGACATAGAGTGAAAAGACAACAGTGACGATGCCGTCGCGTCGCTAACGGCTGGCTTCAAAAGTCACATGTCCAGAATGAATTTAAGAAGAAAAAAAATACATCAAACAGAAGCGGTGGAATTCTCCTTCAACGCTGTCGCAATCGGAGACAGTTGGCTCTACGCTCACGCTCAGCACAATACCTCCATTCGTCGAACAAAACATTAAAACCAAACGGAAAGAAACGCTACGCCATTCGCACTTGTGACGTGAGGGCATTCCTGGGCGTGCGAGGAGAGACACCAATGCGAGAAGTAACTGCGACATGAACAATCGCGCTATACTAACGTAGACGTCAGTCGCAGGCTCTCTATACGGCCTGGAGTTCACTGCAGTGCAAGAGCCCCTTTATTCTCTTCGCTGCAGTTCCGATAACTGAGCTTGCATCAGCACTCGCCTTTACGCCCTAGGTCGGCGGTTATGCGACGGGTTCTCTGCCGGGAACATTCTGACAGCGTATTTGGGGGATGGCCCCCCACAGTGTGCTATGACGCAGGGCTCAGCGACGGGAAGCGACCGTCTGCAGTTGCTGTGTTATATTTTATTTTACCTGCGTACAACGAAAGTGGCAATGATGACAAATTATTAGCGATGACGCTGGTGTATTCATGCGGCTAAGGGACAAAACGAACCATGATAAGAAGCCGTACGCAGACGTGTAACGAGTTTAGCGTTTTATGCTGTCGCAATAAAGCTTGGAATGCGATGGTGACTCGCCGCTGGAGCTCAGTGGCTATGGCGTGTGCTGCTAAGCTCTAGGTTGAGGGTTCGATGCCGGCAATGGATACAGGAGGGCCAAACGCAACACCACTCGTGTACTTCGATACAGGGACTCATTCGATAAGTCCGGGTGGTCAAAATCATTATGGAGTGCTTCACTACGACGTGCCTCATAAACAGATCCTGCGGTTCGGCACGTAAAATTTGTCAACTTATTTAAATTTTTACCAATAGTGTTTCCCATTTCAGCCGGTAAGGTTTGGGAGGACATGCGGAATTGATATTGTTATGGTAAGAAATGTACTATAGCTCGCACAGAAAGAATCCACAAACAAGTGTGTACATTGCACGACCGCACGTGGACGGGCGCACCGTATCTAGAAAGACATAAGCAGATAGCTGATACCTTTGTGCGAGCTGTGATCTCGCCGCTCTTGCGTTAAAGCGATAGACAGCACGAAGGTCACTTCGCACTACGCTGTTGTCGCGCTTGCTCGCACCAGCATTTTGACAGCGAGTGACCGCGGTCATCGAGTATGGTGCATGTTTGGTACGCACACTGACACCAGGCTTGTTAATTCAATTAGCAAGCGAATGTTTATAAGTTGATACGGTGGACAAAACTACCATCCTTACTTCGTATGGCGGTCTGCTAATTCGCTATCGCAATCGATGATTTGCCTTTAGGTTTTTCTATATTACAACCTACGCATGTCATTATCAATCGCACATAGTGATCCATGGTGAACTAAATATTATTTGAATATGTTCCCCGATATTATGTAAAATGTTTAGGTAATGCAGTGACACAAGGCAATAAGTATTTAACAGAAGTCCCTGACCACGCACAAAAGCAGCACTAGGGCGCTTACCAGAATATACACTTGGTACAATTATAATATTTCAAAAAATAATGCTATTGGTGTAAAAATCTACAGTACAAGTTCATCGCTATACAAGGCAGCTGTATTGTCAAGGTTATAAACGTCGAAGTAGATAAAAGAAAGACAAAATATTCGCAAGGAAACGGAGAAAGAATGTAAGGAGATATACCCGACCTTGCAGAATTACAAACTAAGTACCAGCGAAATTGTTTCTTCCGACCGGCCCAAATATTAGAGTTAGGTTCCTGTATTTATACCTCAAAAGGCTGCTCGGTTCAGTTTGAAACCTTGCCCGTATCTAACGCTTTCGAGCTCTTATTATTAGGAATTTTCGAAAGCCAATAATTGGTCAGCACACATGATACTTTGCCAGAACATTAACCATAGCGAATGACATAACATTCCCCTCTGTTTTTGCAAGATTTTATCTTCGTTCCCAGATCTCCAAGATCACCGTGATAAATTGCGCTTTGTTCGAAAAACATTGATAAAAGTCTCGATCCCATTCTGCAGCTCACACAGGATCTCGCAGAAACCAACTACGAGCGTTTTGTGAAGCTTGAAAACAGGAAAAAAACAAGAAAACGAAGGTTCAGTATTAACTTAGAAGATTCCTAAGCAGACTAGCAACGAGAAAATTTTGTCCGACACGCCACTTACCGTGGTCACCCGTCCAATTTCCACGAAATATAAATATGCAACTAACAACTCTGTCGGGACAATGGGAAGCATAGCTGATAGCGACATAATGACACGTTCTAAAACTTGATTAAGACATGTTTCTTTACAGAAACTGTGTTTGATCCAGCTCATTTAACTTCACATGGAGATTTTCGTAGCGTTCCACACATTTGTGCTGAATTCGGTCACGGTGGGATTTGTAGTTTTGGCAGGGCAAAGATTATATTCTTCTCCGTTCGTTAGACGCCCTCATAACGCTGAGCACTTACATAGGTAATTGTTTACCACAGCGTCATGTAGCCGCCCACATTGGCATTTTTCTATACACAACACCCATCACATCTTCTTTACTGCCAGCCAGGTGACCCATTACCAGGTGACCAGGTGAACCCATTATGTATCACGCATAGAAAGAACTAAATAACGAGGGTTCAATAATTATTCGTAACACCCCTAGGTAAGCCAGAAACGTTAGAACTTCGCGACACATTCCACTTAGGCTGCTTCATTCCTTCTAAATATTAAATTTGTGAAATGCTGAGTGCTATAGAGAATTTTCGAAACTTATCTTATAACGGCAGCTTGACGCTTTGGAACGCTTGCTTAGGATTTTCCCAGTTCTTAAAGTATTTTTTTCGCGAAAGCTGTATTTTATCCAAAGGCACCACAAGCATGGCGTACTCTTCCCCGTATGTTGGCAAATATTCCACCTCGGTTGTAATTGTAATTATTCCAGGGCAACTGTATAAGTTTTACACCGCTCGTCAAACACACCGTAACCCTCCCGGGACGGCCCAGCGCCAGCCTTCTCCACAATGCTAGTGTATATGGCGCACCCCATTCCTCGTCTGCTACAGCCCTTCGCGGCGAGGTATGAAAGACAATCCGTACTGTCCAAACAGAGGATACGTAAAAAATAAAAGCACAACTTACGTCGCTCATGCATTCTCAAAGAAAATTTGGCCTCAGATGTTGTTTTGTTGGATTTTCCAGCGTGTAAAAGGGGGTTTCGAAAGTGGGTTTCGAAAGTGGGGTCGAGGATCAAATGGCACACTTTGCCCCTTCACTTCTGACAAGGGGGGACCGATTGGCGGTGTCGAGGAGAGCAGCAGCACCCCCTTCGAGCTCAGCAAAATCCATGTTTTTCTTTGGTTATAGTTCCAGTAACCGATCTAAATTGTTTATCACCAGAACTGTGAACGTCTACGGAACCCAGGGACACCATCCTCTTGGACCTAGGCCCGTTTCCGGTGGCTCCACAATTTCAAGAAGCTACGAGGTACACAGCGTCGGAGGTAGCATGCATCAGAGCTAAGGCGCGGCGGTGGCCGCCGTGTCGCGTCGGTGCAGCGTCTGGCAAACGACAGTGACGCATATCGCATCTCAAGAAATCGCTTCTCTTGCGTCGGGTGCCTCAAATGGCGCGCCGTCCCAACCAAAACCCGTTACAGAGGAAGACGGCATGGATTTTTCCTATGTCTTAACTCCTGGTAAAGGTGAAGTGAAACTACTCCACGGACGCTTAGGACCTGCGGCAGTTTACTAGAGGACCCGACGAAGAGGGATGGCAGACGGTGCTCACGCTCCGCCAAAAAGGGCAGCAAGCGAAGGAACGCCTGCAGGCGAAACGGAACTCACCTTCGCAAAAGGAACAGAACTCAACCTCATCCGCCGACGCAGGGTGCGACAGAACATACCGCCACTGCCGCAGGATGACTTCAAGATCCTTCCTCGCCCGCACCACGGACTCCTGTTGAAAACTCTAACCAGCCCGATGCTCGCAGAAGCAGCGATCGCGGCCTGCCACAACAAAGTAAAGGGTGAGCATTTTATACTGCGCATAAAACAGGGCTCAAACATCGCAATAGTCTCAATGTCTGAGGAAGAGACAGTTAATCTCCTACGCAAGATCACAGCTCTCACAGTCAATAGCAAGACGCCTGTGTTCAATGCGTACGCTGCCACAGCAGAAGGCGCCGTCAGAGGTGTCATTCGTGGACTCTCGCCACACACGTCCGGAGAGACAATCAAGGCAAACCTCCGAGTACGTACCCAGGGCACCGAGATAATCCACGCAAGAATGCTAAGGGACTCGAAGAGCGTAGTCATCACTTTCCTCGGCATGTTCCTACCGCGGTTCGTCTACTATTTCGGTGGGGAAATGGCGTGCCATCCATACCGCAACTCGGTGCAGGTTTGCAATATTTGTCACAGCGTCGGCCACCGCACTCTGGGTGGAACACACGGTCAGGACGTGGAACACCACTTGCCCGGATTGCTGCTAGAATCAATAATCTTGCTAAAATCACCCTCACTTCCAATACGCAGTGAAAGCTCCCGAGGTGCTTTGCGCACGAGAGCTTTTCTGCCTTTCTGCCAAGCAAACCGATACCCCGTTGCTGCTGCCCTAGAGCGTGCCAACCACAGCAAACGCTTGTTTCTTGGTGTGAGGTTATCGTAGAATTGAATGAACGTTTTACTGTAGGCACAGGTTAGCTTTTTCTTGCCAAATTTCTTTAGTTTTGCGTGAGACATACCGTATCAGCACAACAGGTATCCGATCACCCTTTGCTGGCATTCGCTGTATGGCATCCATTTCCTGCTCCCTGAAAGGGACACATCAAAACGCCTTATGAACTCAATTACCTTGTCGAATAAGTCCTCATTCTCACTGTGCAAAAGTCCATGTATTTCAAGGTTGTGTCTCTCCGTCCATAGTGTTCTATTTCATTCAGCTGGTTTTCCAAGTCGATGATTTTGTTTTCAGCAGTGCAATTTTGGAGTCGACATAGGCGCGCCTTATTCTCAGTGATTTCTCGAGACTGATTGACAACGTGCTTATTCACTTCGTCATATTGATTAGACACGTGTTCTACTGGGGTTTTAAATAAATCACCAAGCCTTTTAACTGGAAAAGGGAATTAACTTTCTCTGCTAGAGGCATTAATAAAGACAACCTTGCATTCATAGCTTTCATTTTAATAATCTAGTAATTCTGTTCAACTGAGGGCGCTCCTACGTCAGAAACGGGCTCGCAGGAGTGTCTGCCAGCCTTAAAAGTTCGACACACCCACTGCAATTGTATGGTATCAGTTTAGCTGGCGTTGAAAGTCCTAGCTTTCAGGTCCGAGCAGTTACCAATCTTATAATTGAAATCACATCCAAAGCAGACAACCGACAAAACACTGCAAAACTCAAACGTCGCAAACATCGTGCCCTGTGTGCGCGCACGGTTTTCATTATGTGGATTTTTCAAAACAATTAGTACGTGCAGTGACCGGCGCGAACTGAATTAATGACCGGAAAAATACACAATTGCGTAGGCCTATTGACCGGGGGGAGGGGTACAGGAGCCCCCCCCCCCCCCGCTTTAGAACTGGAGGGGCACAGTGGGCCATTTGACCCTCCCCCCCACTTTCGAAAGCTACTTTCGAAACCCCCTTTTATACGCTGGAAGATCCAACAAAAGAACACATGAGGCCGAATTTTCTTTGAGAATCCATGAGCGACGTAAGTAATGCATTTATGTTTTACGTATTCTCTGTTTGTACAGTGACGATTGTCTTTCGTGCCTCGCGGCGAGGGCTGTAGCAGACGAGGAATGGGGTGTGCCATACACGCTAGTATTGTAGAGAACGCTTGCGCTGGGCCGTCCCGGGAGGGTTACAGTGTGTTTGACGAGCGGCGTAAAACTTATACAGTTGCCCTGGAATAATTACAATTATAACCGAGGTCAAATATTAGCCAGCATATAGGGAAAATGTTGCCACGCATGTGAGCGACATTAGGTTCATATCAATAAAATGCAGTTTCGCACAAAAAAAAGCTACTTTAAGAATTGTACAAAATCATAGGCAAGCATTCGAAAGCGTCAAGCTGTCGTTATCAGATACGTTTCGAAAATTCCCTAAAGCACTTCTCATTTCACAAATTTATTATTTAGAAGGAATTAACGCAGCTTAAGTGGAATGTGCCTCGAAGTTCTAAAGCTTGTGGGCTGCCTAGGCGCGTTACGAATTATTATTGAACCCTCGTTTCAACTGGTGTCCTCAGTGAAAGAAACAAGTCAGCATCTCTATTTTTGCTGGCAGCAAAGAAGAGGTGATGGGTGATGTGGGTAGACAAATGCCAGTGTGGGTGGCTAATTGACGCTGTGGTAATAAATTACCTATGTAAGTGCTCGAGCGTTATGAGGGTGTCTAACGAACGGAGCAGAATTTAACCTTTGCCCTGGCGAAACTGGAAATCCCAACGTCACCGAAATCAGCACAAATGTTTGGAGCGCTACCAAAATCTGTGTGGGAAGTTAAATGAGCTGGATCAAACACAGCTTCTGTAAACAAAAAAGTCTTAATCAACTTTTAGAAGGTGTCACTATGTCGCTATCAGCTATACTTACCATTGTCCCGACATAGCTTAAGTTGCATGTTTATATTTCGAGGAAATATGACCATGGTAAGTGCCATGTCGGACGAAACTTTCACGTTCTTTGTCTACTTAGAAACCATCCAAGTTATTACTGAACCTTCGTTTCAGACGAAGGTTCAGACGTCAGACGTCTGACGTCGATTTTCAGACGTCACAAGGCGTTCGAAGTTGGTTTGTGAGAGACCCTGTGCGAGCTGCAGAATGTGATCGAGACCTTTATCAATATGTTTTTTGAACGAAGCGGAATTTATCGTGCCGCTCTTGGAGACCTGGGAACTTAAAAAAAATTAAATATGGGTTTTTACGTGCCAAAACCACTTTCTGATTATGAGGCACGCCGTAGTGGAGGACTCCGGCAATTTCGACCACCTGGGGTTCTTTAACGTGCAACAAAACCTAAGTACATGGGTGTTTTCGCATTTCGCCCCCATCAAAATGCGGCCGCCGTGGCCGGGATTCGATCCCGCCCTTGTGCTCAGCAGCCCAACACCATAGCCACTGAGCAACCACGGCGGGTTGCCTGGGAACTTAGCGAAGATAAAATCTAGCTAACAGAGGGGGATGCTATGTCATTAGCGATGGTTAATGTTCTGGCGAAGTAAGATGTGTGTTGATCACTTATTGACTTTCAAACATTCCTAAATATAGGAGCTCGAAAGCGTTGAATACGGGTAAGCTTTCAAACGAAACCGAGCAGCCTTCTAACGTGGAAATACAGGAACCTAAATTTCATAGTTGGACAGGTCGGAAGAAACAGTCTTGCTGGAAATTACTTTGGAATTCGGCAAGGTCACGTAATTCTGCTTACGTTTTCTTTTTTCTGTTTCCTTGCGAATATGCTAAATACTTTATTTTGTCTACTTCGACGTGTATAAGTTAACAATACAGCTGGCTTAAATAGCGATGAACTTGTACTGTAGATTTTTACACCAATAGTATCAATTTTGAAATATTATAACTGTAGCAAGTGTATATCTTGATGAGCGCCCTAGTGCTGCTACTGTGCCTTGTCAGGGACTTCTGTTAAGTACAAATCGCCTTGTGTCACTGCGTTGCCTAAATATTTTACATAATATCGGGGAATATATTCAAATAATATTTAGTTCACCATGGATCACTATGTGCGATTGATAATGACATGCGTAGGTTGTAATATAGAAAAACCTAAAGGCAAATCATCGATTGCGATAGCAAATTAGCAGACCGCCATACGAAGTAAGGATGGTAGTTTTATCCGCCGTATCAACTTATGAACATTCACTTGCAAACTAAATTAACAAGCCTGGTGTCAGTGCGCATACCAAACATGCACTATACTCGATGGCAGCGGTCACTCGCTGTCAAAATGCTGGTGCGAGCAAGCGCGACCAACAGCTGAGTGGGAATTCACCTTCGTGCTGTCTATCGCTTTAACGCAAAAGCGGCGAGATCACAGCTCGCACAAAGGTATCACCTATCTGCTTATCTCTTTCTCGATACGGCGCGCCCGACCGCGTGCGGTCGTGCAAAGTACGCACTTGTTGGCGGATTCTTTCTGTGCGAGCTATAGTACATTTCTTACCATAACAATATAAATTCCGCATGTACTCCCAAACATTTATGGCTGAAATGAGAAACATTATTGCTATAGGTATAAATAAATTGAGAAATTTTACGTGCCCAACCTCAGGATCTGTTTATGAGAAACGTCGCAGTGAAGAACACCAGAATCATTTTGACCACCCTGACTTATCGAACGAGCACCTATATCGAAGCACACGAGTGTTGTTGCCTTTGGCCCCCCTCTATATGTAGCCACCGCGGCCAGGATTGAAGCCTCAACCTTGAGCTTAGTAGTGCACGCCATAGCCACTGAGCTCTAGCGGCGAGTCACCATCGCATTGGAAGCTTTATTGCGACAGCATAAAACGCTAGAGTCGTTACACGTCTGCGTACGGCTTCTTATCACGGGTCTTTTTGTCCTTTAGCCGCATTAATACACCAGCGTCATCGCTAATAATTTATCATCGTTGCCACTTTCGTTATACGCAGGAAAGAAAAACATATTACAGAGCAACTGCAGATGGTCGCTTCCCGTCCCTGAGCCCTGCGTCATAGCACACTCCGGGACGCTGCAATGTACGCCGTACTGCGTTCGGCGAATGTGGAAGGATATCCACCAAATAGGCTGTCAGAATGTTCCCGGGGGTGGGCGTGTCGCACAATCGCCGACCTAGGGCGTAAAGGCGAGCGCTGATGCAAGCTCAGTTATCGGAACTGCAGCGAAGGGAATGAAGGGCCTCTTGCAGTGCAGTGAACTACAGACTGTGTAGAGAGCCTCCACCTGACGTAGACGTTAGCATAGCGCGATTGCTCATGTCGCAGTTACTTCTCGCATTGGTGTCTCTCCTCGCACGCCCAGGAATGCCCTCACGTCCCAAGTGCGAATGGCGTAGCGTTTCTTTCCGTTTGGTTTTAATGTTTTGTTCGACGAATGGAGGTATTGTGCTGAGCATGAGCGTAGCGCCAACTGCCTCCGATTGGGGCAACCTTCAAGGAGGATTCCACCGCTTCTGTTTGATGTATTGTCTTTCTGTTTCAATTCATTCTGGAAATGTGACCTTTGAAGCCACCCGTTAGCGGCGCGACGGCATCGTCACTGTTGTCTCTTCACTGTCTGGGAATAAGGGGAACAACGGCTCTGCATCTCACGCTGGGCAACACCGCGGGCGGAGGTTCTCTGCAGGATGGGTGGCTGTGAGGCTAAGTAGTAGCTATTTATGTTAAGCTCACACAGCATATCTCCGCTTAAATAAAAATAGGTACAAAATTATAAAGCAAGTAGGTTCTATTTTTCGTTCTTTTTTCCTTCGTAATTGGCTAGCGTGATGATTGCCTACGTTCTGGCCGGGATACAGCCCAGATACGGGATACTCGATGGCGACGAAGATATATATATATATATATATATATATATATATATATATTGTAACGACGTGGGATCGACGAGTATGCGTAGCAGCACCGCCAAGAAGCGCACTTTATCAGTCGTCCAAGGGAACAACAACAACGTCGTCTTCGTTTCCCTGCTTCACCTAAAAACCCGCGCTACTTCAGCGTCGTCCCCACTGGCGCATACCCGCTGAATCATGGTTCTGGCAAATATAGTTGTGTCATTTGCTCCCCCTTTAGAAAAGATCATCGTCCCGATGATAGAGGTTTGGAAAGCAGCGGTAAAGAACTGCGCAGTCTTGGCAGTCCTCATAGTACGGCTTCATACGCAGCACGTGAACGACCTCGGGTAAATGCCGTCGGCGCTTTGAACAGTGCGAGCTGTCTGGAAAGACTTCGTAGTTGACGTCACTGATGCGTCGGAGAACTATGTAGGGCCCGAAGTATTTGCGTAGGAGCTTTTCAGAGAGCCCACGCTGTCGAATAGGTGTCCAGACCCACACTTTGTCGCCGATGTTGTATGTTACGGCTTTGTGACGAAGATTGTAGCGTCTGGCGTCACAGTCCTGTTGTTCGTGGATTCGCAGACGCGCAAGCTGCCTAGCTGCCTCTGCTCGGTGTGTTATCTCTTCAGCACCCGTCTCGTTGTCGTCAAATTCATGGGGGAGCATTGCGTCTAATGTTGTTGTAGCCTCACGGCCGTATACGAGACTGAAAGGCGTCTTGCGAGTGGTCTCTAGACGAGCCGTATTGTACGCGAAGGTGACATAAGGTAAAACCTCGTCCCAGTTCCTATGCTCTACATCTACGTACATGCTTATCATATCAGCCAACGTCCTATTGAGCCGTTCTGTCAGTCCGTTCATTTGAGGGTGATACGCTGTTGTCTTCCGGTGGGCGGTACCACTTAGACGTAGAACGATATCTAAAAACTGGGCCATGAACGCAGCACCTCTGTCCGTGACGACTACTGCGGGAGCGCCATGCCTTAAAACGATGGATTCCAGAAAAGATCGTGCCGCTTCATCTGCTGTTGCTCGTTGCAGGGCACTTGTCTCGGCATATCTAGTGAGATAATCCGTGGCAACGATTATCCACTTATTACCAGTAGTAGACGTTGGGAAGCGGCCCAGAAAGTCCATGCCTACTTGTGCAAATGGTGTAGCCGGTACGTCAACAAGGTGCAGTAAGCCGGCTGGTTTGACGGATGGCGGTTTACGACGTTGGCAATCCAGACATGTCTGAACGTAACGTTTAACGACCGCAGTAAGTCTCGGCCAGTAGTAATTCTGCCGAATCCGTGCCAATGTGCGAGTGTAGCCCAACTGCCCAGCAGTCGGCTCGTTGTGGCAGGCGTGTAAGATTTCACGTCGAAGCGGTGATAGGACAACAAGTAAGTAGTTGCTGCCGCTAGGCGAGAAGTTCTTCTTGTAGAGGACTTTGCGACGCAAGCAGTATGATGCCACCCCTCTTGCAAAGAGCCTCGGCACGCTGTTGGTTCGTCCTTCTAGGTAATCAATAAGCGGCAGCAATTCAATGTCATCCCGTTGCTGGCGTGAAAGATCGGCAGTATCCACGAGTCCCAGAAAAGCCGTGTCGTCATCGTGTTGTGCTGCCGGCTCAACAGGAGACCGAGAAAGGCAGTCGGCGTCTGCGTGCCGTTTTCCCGACTTGTATGCAACAACAAAGTCGAACTCTTGGAGTCGTAGACTCCAGCGTGCGAGCCGGCCGGAAGGATCTTTCAAATTAGTAGGCCAGCAGAGGGAATGGTGATCACTAACTACGGTGAAAGACCGACCATACAAATACGGACGAAATTTCAGAACTGCCCATACCATTGCGAGGCATTCTTTTTCAGTGGTGGAGTAGTTAGCTTCGGCTCGGTATAGTGTCCTACTGGCGTAAGCAATCACTTTTTCGCTGTCGCCCTGCCATTGTACTAGCACCGCCCCTAGATCGACATTACTAGCGTCTGTATGCAATATCGTCGGGGCTTCCTCATCGAAGTGTGCTAATACGGGAGGCGATTGCATGCGTTGCCGGAGCTCGTGGAATGCCCGCTGCTGGTCTTCGCCCCAAGTAAAAGGCATATCTTCTCGGGTGAGCTGTGTTAACGGCCGTGCGATACGCGAGAAATTCGCAATAAATCACCGGTAATATGCACAGAGTCCCAGAAAACGTCGCACGGCTTTTTTGTCTGATGGAATCGGGAAATTAGCGACGGCGGCAATTTTATCCGGATCAGGTCAGACTCCTTGGCTACTGACGGCGTGACCGAGGAACTGGAGCTCATGAAAACCAAAATGGCACTTCTCAGGCTTCAAAGTGAGACCGGCAGAGCGTATCGCTTCAAAAACAATTTTCAGCCTTCGTAAGTGTTCGTCGAACTTTGCGGAAAAGACAATCACGTCATCCAAGTACACTAGGCATGTTTGCCATTTGAGTCCGGAGAGCACAGTGTCCATTAGACGCTGCAATGTTGCTGGCGCCGAACACAAACCGAAAGGAAGTACCTGAAATTCATAAAGTCCGTCAGGCGTCACAAAAGCTGTTTTCTCACGGTCTCTCTCATCCACTTCGATCTGCCAATAACCGCTTTTCAAGTCCATTGAGGAAAAGTAGCACGAGTTTCGCAACCTATCCAAGGAATCGTCAATACGTGGCAGTGGATAAACGTCCTTCTTTGTGACCTGATTGAGCTTCCGATAGTCGACCCAGAAGCGCAGGCTACCGTCCTTCTTCTTCACTAAAACTACAGGTGATGCCCACGGACTATTATATGGTCGAATAACACCATCTTCCAGCATCGTCTTCACTTGTTTTTGTATTCCTTCGCGTTCCTTTGGGGCCACACGATAAGGGTTTTGTCGGATGGGTCTGGCGTCGACATCAATAATGATGAGGTGTTTGGTAAGTGGCGTTTGACCAACTCTTGACGCAGAGGAGAAACAGCCCTGGTACTGATTGATGAGCTCAAGAAGACGGTTCCGCTCAACGGCCGTTAAAGTCGGACTAACGTCTACAATAGGCGCAGCTGTGTGCATTGTAGAGGCCGACTCCTGCGCTAAGTGGCAGTCTTGTATTTCTGTCACTTCGTCGAAATAGGCGACAGCAGTGCCTCTAACGATGTGTCGGCGTTCCTTACTAAAATTCGTCAGCAAGAGTTTGGCGCTTCCGTCGATTACATTGATAAGTGCTCTGGCAATGGAGGCGCCTCAGTTCAGTGCTAGCGCACTGATGTGTTCAGCTACTCCAGTCCCATTTTGCAGGCTGTCACAGCGCACCTGTACGAGAGAGCAACTCCGCGGCAAAAGTATGACGTTGTCCGCGGCAATACGTAGGCAAGGTTGTTGTGGCTTCTCATGGGTGACATTATCTGAACTCGTGGCAAATGTGACGCTTCTGTCACGGATGTTAATCACGGCGCCGTACTCCCGTAGGAAATCCATGCCCAATATAAGTTCTTTACAACACTCAGTAAGGATGACGAGGGTGACGACGAAGGTTGAACCGGCGATTAAGAGTCGGGCCGTGCATTTCCCGACAGGTGTCATCAACTGACCTCCGGCGGTTCTTATGTTGTGCCCGTGCCATGGTATCTTCCCCTTCCTCAGTTTGTCAGCGACCTGTAAGCTTAGGATTGAAAAATGGGAGCCAGTGTCAACCAGAGCGGATATTTCGTGGCCGTCAATGCAAACGATGAGCTCGGCGCTGACGATGTCAGTTACGTCTTTCGTGCTTCTATCCGTCGTATTCGTCGTTGTGCTGGGCGTCTTTTTCGTCAATGTAGTCTTCACGTCGTCGTTCGTCGATAACAGGGGATGTGGAGCAGTTCGAGTATTGGCACCTCACTCCCGGAGGTCGCTGCGGCTAGTTTCCCCGTCGAGGGCTAGGCGATCTGCCCCTAGTGACGTCGGCAAAACTACGACGAGTCGGCGAATTGTAGCGCGCCGGAGATGGAGAAGGAGAACGTGGTCGGGGCGTCGTCGTATTTTGTGGCGGACTGTTCACAGGAGCGTCGTTGTAAGCGCGTCGACCGTCGTACGGAGAATAAGCATAGTTGGCAGGAAAGCTTGGGTGTTGAGCGGCGCGATAGTTGTTCCATTTGCGGCAAACTCTATAGACGTGTCCAGCTTCACCACAATGGTAGCACAATGGTCGACGGTCGACGGTGCGCCACAAATCGGTTTTCCGACGCTGATAGTTCGGCGGTAACTCTCCATGGAGCCAAGGAGTGGCGTGCGCATGTCGAAAATACGGCGTTGTTTGTGCTGGCATGATCGGCGGTGTCGGTAGAGTCGACGAGGGCGACGATGTCAGCTCCGTTTGTGGCGTAGGTGGTGTTGTAGTTATGGGTGTCAACGGCGTTGAAGTTGCGTTGAGTGGACGGCGAACAGCCTCCGCATAAGTGAGGCGCCGCGGTACGTTCCCACAGTCTGGCGCTGAAAAAGCTTGCCGGACTTCCTCCCGGACTACATCAGCAACAAAAGACAACGCTGGCGTCGGTTCCGTAGGCGCAACCACAAAGCCGAGCTGCCGAAGCTCTTCTCGCACCACTTCTCGGACAACTTCACGCAGAGACATGTCGTTATTCGCAGCCAGTACGGAAGTGTTCGCCGCCGAGCGGCTCATGCCATGCTGGTGGTATCGTTGATGCAGGGCCCGTTCAATGGCTGTAGCCTCTTTTGTGAACTGTGCCACTGTTGTCGGTGGATTTCTCACAAGGCCGGCAAACAGTTGCTCCTTCACTCCTCGCAACAGATATCGCAGCTTTCTTTCCTCTGGCATGTCTGGGTCTGCCCTACGGAAAAGACGGGCCATGTCTTCCGATAACATAGTAACACTCTCATTGGGCTTTTGAACGCGATTTTCAAGGAGGCGCTGCGCGTTTTCCCTCCTGTCGATGCTTGAAAAGGTATCCAGCAGCTGTGCGCGGAAGTCGTCCCACGTGGAAAAGCTCCTCTCCCGGTTTACGTATCACGTACGAGCATTGTCCTTCAAATAGAAATAGACACTCGAGAGTTTGTCCGCCGAGCTGGTCTTACGGTTATACTGGGCGACGCGCTCGAACTGGTCTAGCCAATCTTGGACGTCTTCAAAGGCATCACCATGAAAGCTCTCCGGGGCCATAGGATTCTGTAGTGTTACTTGCGATGGAGCTGCAGTGGCCATGTTATTTGTAGGAGGCAAACGATTTCTCGAAGTTCCTTGCAGGGGACTGGACTCGGGTGCTAAGCCTAGCAGGCGACGACTGAACCGGTGGACCGGTGTTTCGATGCGCGATGGTGATTCCGGGCTCGATCGTCGGCTCCGCGAAGGGGTGCCAAGCATGAAGAATACCCAGCACCTCCACCAGTGTAACGACGTGGGATCGACGAGTATGCGTAGCAGCACCGCCAAGAAACGCACTTTATCAGTCGTCCAAGGGAACAACAACAACGTCTTCTTCGTTTCCCCGCTTCACCTAAAAACCAGCGCTACTTCAGCGTCGTCCCCACTGGCGCATACCCGCTGAATTGTGGTTCTGCCAAATATAGTTGTGTCAATATATTTATATATATATATATATATATATATATATATATATATATATATATATATATATATATATATATGGTTACGTATGGAAAGACACAGATTAAGGAGAATATATGCAGGCTATTTACACTTGAGACAGGTCGCCAGGCCGACACTCGCGCCAAAGGCACAGACCCACATCGTCGTCGTCCTCGCGGCGGCTCGTCCCTTGAGCATCGCTCGATGGTATCGTAATACTACCCCCCGGCGGCAAAAGCGCCGTCACGGTGCTGTTAAATATCCAAGGCGCGTGGAGAGTTGTAGGGTTTGAGCCGGGCGACGTGCACAATGTCACTGGTTGTCACAGCGGAGGACGTAGTGGGCGTGGCTAGAGCGATTTCGTAGGTGACATCGGTTACTTGGCGAAGCGCGCGATATGGGCCTGTGTAGCAGGAAAGCAGTTTTTCACAAAGGCCAACTTCACGTGATGGCGAACTCTCGTCTGCCTAGATAAAAGTGCTTATTGAGCTGCTCGAGAGTCGCTGTATACAGTTGGGAAGCTCGAGCGTTTGAGAGCTAGTGCTATCGCTGCTTGTTCAGCTACCTCTGGCTTCTTGGTGTAAAGTGTGAGTTGCACGTTCGCCCGTGTCCGTCGATTACTGCTACCGAGTAGGCGTGCTTTCCCAGTATGTACGCTACACCCTCGTGAAGCAACACGAGGGTGCCGGGCACAAAATGGACATCACGGTGACGGAGGTCGTAGCGTTGCTTTTGTTTGCCTTGAGAGACTTGTAGACGAGTGCGCGCAAGTTGGCGTGCATGGTCAGCATGGGCGATAGCATCACGGGCATAAGCGCTAGCTGAAGCTGTCGTGGACGGAAGCACAGTGTCCAGTGGTAGCGCCGGTTCACGGCCATACAAGAGGTAAAAATACGAAAAGCCAGCAGTTTCGAGACGGGAAGAGTTATACGCAAATGTAATGTAACGTAGAGCCTGGTCCCAGTCACGGTGGTCGTCTGAAACGTATTTGGATAGCATTTCTGTAAGGGTGCGGTTCAAACGCTCAGTGAGGTCGTTCATTTGAGGGTGGTAGGAGGTGGTAAATTTATGCTGTATTGAGCAGGCACGCATGATGTCGTCAGTGACTTTGGCTAAGAACGTACGGCCACTGTCGGTTAGCAATTGACGCGGGGCACCATGAATCAAAATGATATCATGCAGGAGGAAGCCCGCAACATCAGTTGCGCAACTGGTCGAAAGAGCGCGGGTTACGGCATAGCGGGTCGCGTAGTGCACCGCGACTGCAACCCACTTGTTTCCTGATGTAGATTCCGGAAATGGGCCGAGAACGTCTGAGCCGACACGATGGAAGGGCTCGGCAGGGATGTCAAGCGGCTGTAGGTAACCAGCGGGGAGCTGGGAAGGCTTCTTGCGTCGTTGGCAAAGTTCACAAGCGGCGACGTAACGTCGTACGGAACGGGCAAGGCCCGGCCAGAAAAAACGGCGACGTACACGGTCATAGGTTCGAGATACGCTGAGGTGTCCCGCCGTTGGTGCGTCATGAAGCTCTTGTAGAACGGTTCAGCGGAGGTGTTTAGGTATGACAAGTAGGAACTCAGAGCCGTCCGGATGAAGGTTACGACGGCACAGAGTACCGTCGCGGAGAACGAAGAGGCGTAGAGAGGCGTCGGCCGGAGAGTGTTCAAAACGGTCGATGAGTGCTCTGATGTAGGCGTCACGACGTTGTTCGTCGGCGAAATGAAGCAGCTGCGACACAGAGAATACACAAGCAGCACTGGCAATATTGGAGGAATCAGGGTCGTCAACAGGGTAACCCGACAAGCTGTCAGCGTCCTGGTGCAGGCGGCCAGATTTGTAGACCACGGAATAGGAAAATTCTTGTAGCCTCAAAGCCCATCGACCAAGCCGGCCTGTAGGATCCTTTAGCGATGAGAGCCAGCAGAGAGCATGATGGTTAGTGACTACAGAAAAAGGGCGACCGTAAAGGTAAGGACGCAACATCGCAACCGCCCAGACTACAGCAAGGCATTCTCGTTCCGTAATGCAATAGTTGCGCTCCGATGGTGTGAGGAGGCGGCTCGCATAAGGAATCACGCGATCCTGGCCACGCTGACGCTGGGCTAGGACGGCACCTACGCCATGACCGCTGGCGTACGCAATTCTGTAGGGGCATCAGGGTCGAAGTGGGCGAGAATGGCTGGTGAGGTGAGAAGAGCGACGAGATGACAGAAGGCGGCGGCTTCTGCGGTACCCCACGAGAATTGTACGCCTTTCTCCAAAAGATTAGTGAGGGGTCTAGCAATTGCCGCAATATCTTGAACAAAACGACGAAAGTACGAGCATAGCCCGACAAAACTTCGAACGTCTGCGGCTGTCTTCGGAAACGGAAAGTCTCGGACAGCGCGAGTTTTGTCGGGAGCAGGCTGTACTCCGGAAGCGTCAACGAGGCGGCCCAGAACAGTAATTTGGCGGCGGCCGAAACGACATTTGGACGAGTTAAGTTGCAGCTTCGCCTATCGAAATACATTAAGTATAGCTGTTAGACGCTCAAGGTGAGTGTCGAACGTGGGCGAGAAGACGATGACGTCGTCGAGGTAGCAGAGACATGTGGACCATTTGAAACCATGGAGCAAGGAATCCATCATACGCTCAAAGGTGGCAGGGGCGTTGCATAATCCAAACGGCATTACTTTAAATTGTTATAGCCCATCAGGTGTGATGAACGCGGTTTTTTCTCGGTCCATATCGTCAACAGCAATCTGCCAGTATCCCGAACGAAGATCAACAGACGAGAAATAGCTTGAACCGTGGAGGCACTCAAGGGCGTCGTCTATACGTGGGAGCGGGTAGACGTCCTTCTTAGTAATGTTGTTCAGATGGCGGCAGTCTATACAGAAGTGCCACGAGCCATCCTTCTTCTTAACCAACACTACAGGTGACGCCCAGGGACTCGAAGACGGCTCAATGATGTTTTTGTCCAGCATTTTGTTGACTTCACTTTGAATTACTCGGCGTTCCGACGAAGAAACTTGATACGGTGGTCGGTGAATCGGAGTGGCATCGCCAGTCAGTATCCGATGCTTGACCCGGAGCGTCTGGCCTAACGGGCGATCGTCGAAGTCAAAAATATCTCTGTAGGATGATAATACTTGGTAAAGGTCTTCAGTCTGCGCAGAGGACATGTCCGTCGCAACCATTTTCTGTATCTTGGGGTCGGCGGCCGAGGCTGGCACGATGGGCCTGCTAAGCTCGCAAGAAGCATCGGTCGATAAGGTTGCCACGTGATGGTCGCCGAGACAATCAACGGTGCAAGGCAAATACCTTGCTGTAGAATTGGCTTTACCAATCAAAAGTTAAAGATAGGCATGAAATTGCGGTTCGCAGTAATAGTAAGTATACTGTGAGGCACGGTAACGTCATACTGTAGTGGAATGTCGGGCAGAGGAGTGACGAGGAACTCGCCATCAGGGACTGTTGGGGAAGACAAGAGTTCAATATAGGCTATTGATTTTGGCGGCAGGCGAATAAAGCCGGTGGGGCGTAGGCGGCACTGGGGTGCGTCAGAAGGTTCTGCGAGAATCCGCGACTGAAGGCGAAGGATACTAGCAGAGCAGTCAATAAGAGCAGAATGCGCGGAGAGAAAATCGAGGCCGAGAATGAGGTCGTGGCGGCAATCAGCAATCACGGTGAAGAGGACAGGAGTGTGGCGGCCGGCGATGCTAACACGTGCCGTACACATGCCGATGATAGGCACAGTACCGCCATCCGCAGCGCGGACGACGCGTGCCGACGCTGGGGTGAGGAGCTTGTTCAGTCGTCGCCGCAAGGCAGCACTCATAATAGAAAGATGTGCACCTGTATCAATGAGTGCCGTGACAGGATAGCCATCAACGTCAACGTCAAGAAGGTTTTGGTTCGTGTGTAACGTGAGCAGAGGATTTGACGGCAGGGCTGACAACGCAGCTTCACCTCCAGAAGCTGCAGTGCCTAGTTTTCCGGCTGGATGCGGGAGGCGATAGGCGACGGAGAGAAGCGACGGGGTTGGGGCGAACGAGACTGATAGCGTCGAGGTGAGGGCGAGCGGCTGTAGCGAAGGTTTGGGGCAGGAGCATCAGCGGCAATGGGTTCATGGCGGGTGGCATAGGGAACAGAAGGTCCAAAGGGGCGGGAATGAGCGGCGGTGTATGTCCAAGGAGGTGGTGGCCATCGGTTGCGGCAGTGACGAGCGACGTGGCCGATGCGACAGCAGTGAAAGCAGATCGGCCTGTCATCAGGGGTACGCCGTTCGGCCGGGTTGCGGCTAGATGTGGCAGAAAAGGACTGCCGGGGACGAGGAGGGCTGCTAGAGAACTGGGGAACCGTGGGTGCAGACGATGAACACACGGAGTTGAGACCCATGTTCTCAAATGCCTGTCTGATGACGGCCTGAATCAGCGCAATCGTGGTTGCTGGTGGATCGGGAGACGTCGCGGAGAAAGCTGGCAAACAGGCAGCCTCGAGCTGGTGGCGAACAATACGAGTTACGTCGTCACAGGGGGTGGTCTGACGCGGTCGACCCTCACATGTCGACGAAGCAGCAGTGTTGGGTAGCCGCGTGATGTGATGTGTGATACGGCGGGTCTCAGCTTGTTCAAGGCGACGGCATTCTTTGATGATGGCGCCGATAGTCGAGACGTGGCCGAAAACAAGCAAATTGAAAGCATCGTCGGCGATGCCTTTTAGCACATGCGACACTGTATCTGCTTCAGACATAGTATCGTCAGCTTTGCGGCAGAGCGCCAAGACGTCGAGGATGTATGAAACGTACGGCTCCGTGGATGTCTGAACACGAGACCCAAGAGCCTTTCTCGCGGCAGCCTTGCGTCCAATGGGGTCGCCGAACAGTTCTCTGAGCTTTTCTTTGAAAGTGTCCCAACTGTTTATCTCGTCGTCATGGGTTTGGTGCCCCACGCATGGGGTGCCGCCGAGATAAAATATGACATTGGCGAGCATGATTGTTGGGTCCCACCTATTATTAGCACTGGCGTGTTCATAGAACTTGATCCATTCGTCAACGTCCTCTCCCTCCATGCCAGAGAACACATTAGGGTCGCGATTTCGGGCAACCGTGATGATTGGAGCAGTCAGACAAGCCGAAGCCGTTGCTGAGGCGGTCTCGTCACCGGGAGGCATGGTGACAAGCTCGATGTACCGACCACTCTGGAGTTCCGTGGGGAGGACGGGGATCGCCGACCTCCACCAGAATGTTACGTGTCGAAAGACAGATTAAAGAGACTATATACAGGCTATTTACACTGGAGACAGATCGCCAGGCCGACACTCGCTCGCGCCAAGGGCACAGACCTACTTCGTCGTCTTCCTCGCGGCGGCTCGTCCCTTGAGCATCGCTCGATGGTATCGTAATATATATATATATATATATATATATATATATATATATATATATATATATATATATATATACACACTTTTGTGCGCCCAAATGTGGAAATATGGAAATGCCGTGTAGCTGGATAGACCTGCGGCAATTTTAAGTGCCGTCGATTGGGGACACTCAGATTATCTTTTGCATTGCACCTCAATAATGATTAGTAAAAAAAAGAAGGCACCCGTCCATCGACTGGTGCAGACACCACACTCCATGCATAGACTTACACGACAGGGACGGAAATCGCATACCTACAGTTGACAAAATACGAATTTTAGGACGAATCATCCAAAGTAACGGCTCCAATTGGGTGATGCTGGACACCATCATGATCAAGATTGCGAACGTGATCCGAATGTTTCGGTGCATCATGAATAGGCGTAGGGGACTGAGCGAGGACAACGCCATTAGGATGATCCACGCTTTTGTACTCTGTCACATCACATACGTGGCTGTGATGCTCAACAGAAAAAAGAACATTGGAAAAGGCTCGAGGTACACATACGCCGAGCTTTCAAGACAGCGTTGCGGCTCCCCGATAATGCCTCCACTGCACTACTCTTAAAGCTAGGAGTGCACAATAACCTTGCTGAAATCATCGAGGCTCAGCACACGGCACAGATCGCACGCCTATGAAGCACCAAAGCGGGTAGAGAGATTCTCGTCAAGCTTGGCCTGAACACCATAGTGAAAAGGCACAACGTCCTGCAGTCACCTAAAGTCATGCGAGAAGCTTTTAAAGTGTTCCCCTTCCCAAGAAACGTACATCCGATCCACAATCAGGGAAGAAGACTCGCGCGCGCCAGAGCCCTCGCGGCGGACGCGGCAAGGTTTCCCGACCAGACTGCTTTCGTGGATGCGGCGTACATACCGGGAAAGCACGCCTACTCGGTAGCAGTAATCGACGGACACGGGCGAACGCGCAACTCACGCTTCACACCAAGAAGCCAGAGGTAGCTGAACAAGCAGCGATAGCACTAGCTCTCAAACGCTCGAGCTTCCCAACTGTATACAGCGACTCTCGAGCAGCTCACTAAGCACTTTTATCTAGGCAGACGAGAGTTTCCCCTCCCGGATAAGAAATTCACCCGCAGTCAGTCGGTCACGTTACGCTTGCTCCAAACGAACTCATACCCCAACCCCTGGCGCATGAAGCACATCGACCCACACTACGACGGACAACATGTGTGTGAACAGTGCAGTGAACGTGTAGACTTGAACCATATGCTGTGTGGTTGTGCATCGAGTGACGCCTACGCTAAGAACAAGGAACATTGGGACAAAGTGCTAAAAAGTGCTTCGGGCTGTGCAGAAGGCCCGCGCGGCGGCGGAGAGCTTCGGGCTCTCTGTGCCGACGTGGGAGCTGCCCTCTACACCTGGCGCCTAACCAAGTGTCCTTCAGGACCCCTACTGGGGGGATAAAGTTTTACCACTACCACCATGCGGAAAGGTGCCTCGCTTGGAGAAGTCTGAGGTGGTGGTGTTGTTAGCTCGACAAATGCCGTGAAGAGTTGCATGACAATGAGCGTTCGGGGAGGCCGCGTGTATCACTCACTGACCACAGGAGCATCTAAATTTTACTGCTGCGATTGGACAAATGACTGAGACGGTGTGGAGAATATGCTGAAAAATAGTGTAAAGTGCGTAAAATAGCACGTATATCTGTAATTACCTGTATGCGTCTTATTTTCTCTAATAAAATATAGGGGCAAGGACTTTCGGATTCGCCCTCGTACATTCGAGCTCGTTAGACGTGCCGCGTTCTTTTATTAAACTTGCGTTGAAGCAGCTTTTGCCATCATACGTTGATAGAAGTCAGTGTCTTTGTCGTTATGAATCGCACTTAGGTTAAGAAGGAGATCCTACTCCTACCTCCTCCCATGCTCTGCCACTGCCTGTACAAAAGGGCCACGTTCCACGTCAAGTCATGCAAATGTTTCTATTGCCCGTAGTCCTCAACGTTTTGGTGCTGAAATAACGTGAATGGAAATTGAGAATAGAAGCATGAGCCAAAGCGACTCAGTGGCAGTGATGCTCTGCGGCTGAGCACGGTATCGCGGGTGCCTTTTCTCTGCCGTTTCGGCTGCAATGGAAAGAGTGAATGGAAAAACACTTCTGTACCGTGCTTTGAGTGCACCAGTAGATCTCCAGGAAACTCGATATGGACAAACGCATTCTCGCGAGCTCGAGTGCTGCGCTTCTTGTGCCCCTCTGTGCTTGTTCAGACGATGAACACACCTCTGCCAAAAAGCGAGGACACATTTTGTCCAACATCACTTTGCAGCATCAGTTGCGGCTCTACGCAGCAGCAACTGATATATACTGGTAGTGCAAACTGATGGATTGTGCTAACTGGCTCTCTGGTCTAGAGAGCGACCGACCACTACCCTGCGTGGATCGTGGAGGAACTGCGCGAATTGTTTGCCCATATCGCCAGCTCCAATTCAGGCAAGAAGCGTGGCATGTCTCGTCCAACATCAACTTGCAGCAGCAGTTAAGTCTCTATGCAGTGGTAGTCACCTAAATATTTTGGGTGCTTTCGCAGGTTATTGTCGTTTGTGAATTGCATTCGAATTAGGGGTTTTTTCTTTCGCAGCTGCTGATGCGACTGATTTGGTTCTTTTTTTATGCAACCATACTGTATCATTTTCGTCCTTGTTCTGCTTTATCTGCCATCATGCGAACTATTGCAGAGTTTGCGAAGCCCATTGAGCAGATGGAAGCCTTATCTGAAATTAGACTGGAAGAAATAGCTACGAAACTTAAGTACAAATGCAAACTCAACTTAAAAGCATCTGAACCTGATGTACCAAAATTGAAGACGGGCAGTGAAACCCTTCTGCCAGGTATCTACGAGCTCAATGTGCTCGTGGAGGAACTACAAACTGCCAACAAGGCCCTGAAAAAAACAAAACAAAAATTATATCTAACTGACCGTGTGCCCGATCAACAACAATATTCGATACTTAACAATGTGAACTTAAAAGAAATTTCATGCTCTCAGGAGAAGACTGTGCGGCCATTCGCTACTAAAATCAAATTTTGACGTCATTCACTGTGTCCCCATTAAGACGGACTCAAACAGAAACATTAACGCACACTGCTGTTCTCGCGATAAACAAGGATTTGTTTATTAGCAAGGCGCGAAAGGCGAAGATTCACACGAATGACTCGGTTTTCCTGGGCGTCGCCAAAATCGAGTATTTCGACGTGATTACCAGACGCCTGAAACAAACGGCCGTTCGCTAAGGCTCTTTCAATGAAAAGGACGAGAAAAAAACAAAATACCTCTCCAATCTGTGAAGAAGGATGACCCGCGAAGCTTTGTATGTGGGCTCAATAATGGCCAACTGCACCTCCGCGGCGGGTCGCCCGGCATTGTACAATTTTCAGGATCGCCCACGTATGGGAAGTGCTTAACGCTTCTTCACCTCCGCCGCAGTTTGGCCCGGTATTGCACTATCCTCGGGATTGGCTTACGTATGGGGAGTGCTTAACACCTGCTTGACACGCACCACAGGTCGCCCCGACATTGCACTATCTTCGGGATTCATTCCTACATGCGGACACGATAGATGGTAAAAATTTGTGGTTATATCTTTGGACAGACGACTGTGAGATTAAAGGAAGACAATGAAATGATAGCCGAATTTGTCGCATTAGGCACCGAGCCCAACGTTTCTGTTCTTGTGGAGGTTTGGGAACCCCGAATAGAGCCTACGCATCAACCTAACCTCGCCACATCACCCTACTTTGGTAAACTTCCATTGGTAAACTGAAATGCTTTTTTAAGCATATGCTGTTTATCAGCAGTATATTTCAACACGCGAAGTCTCAAAAGGAATTATGGTGAAATTAACGCCCTTCCACTTTCTAGGAATAATTCGTTTTTATTCTGCATGTCAGAAACATGGCTTTCGCCAGGTGATAAAATTTTGTTCGACCTTTCAAGACACGTGTCCGAATATTGTTATCGTTCATGAAAAAGTCGCGGTTGCGAAGCCATCACCATTTCACCCACCGTAGCTTAGAACCGAGATCTGACATTTATATTGCTGTTAACAGCTGCAAATATGCTTGAACCGAACTAGGGAAACCAGCATTCCCTCCTAAAGCTAACAAACATATTCTTGGGTGTATCTACCGTTCGCCTGCATCGTCAATTTCAGAGTTTTATCCATAGGTCAGCGCGGAGTGGGAGGCGTGCTTCTCGAGAACGTATCATTACAGCACAAAAATGCAGTTTTCATGCGTCAGCGAAATGCTAATATCTTGACAACAACACATATAATTGCACTCAGTATGCTAAATGCTTCTTAGGATTTAGTTATGAATCTTTAATCACGCTTCCTACTAGACCTATTGCTGGACACAGCAGCACACTCATTGATCATGCACATGCACTTTCCAATTTCCTGTCACAAGATAACAGTGGTATACTTGAAGAAAACATCACTGATTGTTATCCCGTTTTCTTTCCTTGTGGATGCATTTCATGCGCAGTCGTGCTGTAAAGTTTACAAAATGAATTACGAACTAAGATGGATTTCTGAAGCATCGACGGGTTTTGTGCTTAAACGTGTACCGATGCTAACGTAGCACATGTGCAATTTTGTTCCCTCGTACGACGATTCCTCTCAAGTATTCTAAAGCTGTGAAACCTGAAAAAAAAAACAAGAAACATCCTGTTTCTGTTAACCCGTGGTTGAGAATTAGCCTATTGCATTGCGTACGTACGAATGAAAACCTTTATAAAAATCACTCATCGTGCTTATAACGTTAGATTGAAATCACGTTACCCTCTTTGCACCAACATACTTAATAGACTACTGAATGTCGCGCTTCTAAGCACGAGGTCGCAGGACCGAGTCCAGGCCATGGCGGCCGCATTTCTATGGGGGCGCAATGCAAAAAATTATGCAGATCCCACGCACTGTGGGAATCGATGTAAGCGAAGCTTTCTGTGCTGTTTGCTTTAATTGACGATAATTAGCGGGGATGTTGACAACGAATGTTTAATTTCTTCAACGTTCTCTCCAACAAAGTATGGCGAGTTGATGTTAAAAGCTACCTTCCGTGCACCGCAGCTATTTCTCTGTGTAGTACACAAAATACACAGGGGGAGGTGTTTGCTTGAGGCGCTGTTGTGTGCCATAGTTCATAACCTCTGAGAGGGTTGAGCCTTGTCATTGCCTCACATGGCACATTGCATCGTGGCAAAAGAATTAAACTTGGATTGGATTATGAGGCAGGCCGTAGTTGCGCACTCCCGATTAATTTTGGCACCGAGGTGTTCTTAAACGTGTCGCTAAACCAAAGTGCGTGAGCGTTTTTTATTTCGCCCCCGTTGAAATGCGGCTGCTTTGGTCAAATCCGTGACCTCGACCAATGCGGGGCCCAGAGGCGTTGATTTGACGTGCGACCGCTTCCGTTGTGTCATCTAGACCCTGCGGTGTCCTTTAATTATTGCGGCTCTGTTTCTGCACGCCCTGCGTAAGTTGTTAATTAAGCATATTTGCAAGGTTTTATTTTTCAAAAATAACAGAAACGCACCGTACCGTACCTTGAACTTAAGTTTTTCCAGCCTTTCCTTGCCTTCTCACGTCGCCTTACCCCCTCCCCCCCCCCCCCTTTGCATATGTATGGGAACTGCGAACGAAGAGTGGCAAGGCGGTTGATAACTCGTTTCGCGACTGCGTCGGTTCTGTCGATTCCCTGCCCCCTCTCCCCCCTCTTCTCTTCCATTCTATCTAGCTTGCCTCTGGACATGCACGTTGGTAGAAAGGTAAGCGCTTGCGGGGGGTCAGGAATAATTAGAGCCGTCAAGAGGGGAATGTGGCGACGACACGGGAGCTTCAGAAGACATTGCGCACATTCGACGCGGTGCGGTCCGAACGAGTTCGTCGCGTCTCTTTTCTTCTCTACCACGCTTCTCGCATGCATATACACGCTCTGAAACACCCCACTTCGCGGTTTGCCAGACAGCCGCAGCAGCAGCAGCAGTGGGAAAGTCGAAGGAAAAGGCAAAGAAAGCTTTGCATTAAAAGGCCCGTGTCCCGTGTATTGAGGGCACGTTGCAGATACACTGGTGGTCAGCATTCATCTGGAGTCCCCCACAACGGCGTGCCTCATAATCAAATTGCACTGGAGAACAACGAGCAGCAGGCACTTGTCTAGGACGTGCCTTTGACCGGGTCGGAGTTGACCTTTATGGGTCCCTTCCGAGTACTTCAGGTGGCAACCGCTGGGTGATAGTTGCGATAGACCATCTCGCGCGCTACGCGGGAACTTCGCCTCTGCCAACAGCATCTGCGAGGGGTGTTGCCTGGTTGCTTCTGCGTAACATCCCACTTCGCCGTGGAGCCCCCAGAGAGCTGCTGAGCGACAGACGCCGCGTCTTTCATTCTTATGTTATAGAAGCCCTACTCAAGGAAGGCCACTTAATTCACGGCACCACTACTGCATACCATCGGCAAACTAATGGGATGACTGAGCGCTTTAACCGCACCCCTGGTGACATGTTATCCATGTACGTTGCATCTGACCACACCAATTGGGGACGCATTCTAACCTTCGTGACGTACGCTTATAATGCCGCCACACAGACCACTACGGGATTTCTCCCGTTCTTTCTTCTTTACGGACGCGAGCCTTCCTGCACAATGGATACCATCCTTCCGTATCGACCTGACACAACGGAGGCTACTACCCTGTCCGAAGCTGCTGCACGTGCGGAATAGTGCCGAAAACTCTCTCGCAAATTTACTTCAGAAGATCAGCAGTGACAGAAGCACCTTCGGGATATTCCCTTTTCTCCTGCACCCTATACCCCTGACTCACTAGTATGGCTTTGCGTTCCCGCCACCAGCCCTGGACTTTCACCCAAGCTTGTGTTTAAGTACCAGGATCCCTACCGTGTCATCAGCCAAACGTCGTCTGTGAACTACTTGGTAGAACCCCTTGAGCCGCCTTCCGATAAGCGCCGCCAAGGGCGCAAAATTGTGCACGTTCAGCGGCTCAAGCCGTACTTTGATCCACCTGTGCTATTTTGCCCGTAGGCCGCCGAGGCGGCTCCTCTTCTCCGGCGAGGCAATTGTACTGGAGAAGAACGAGCAGCAGGCATTGCTTCGAGAAAGACGACAACAACGAGTGGTTGAAAACCTTGTGCCTGTGTTGCCTAAGCTGTGTGACCTTTCGCTGTGGTGCTTTACTACCTGAGGGTTCTACCAATTAAACCATAACGCCTCTTGACAAAATCGTGGTTTTGACACGTAAAATCCCAGAATTGAATTGAATAGACTATTCAAAACAGCCAAAAGGAAATGTTATCAAGCAAAGAAAATGCGGGTTGGTAATAACTCGAAAGAACGTATGCTATTCCTTTTTACACAATACGCCCTAAGGGGCCGTCATTGAGCTCCAGTCTTCAGGCCGTGTTTTAGATCAGCCTTTTGGCATTGCAAACGAATTCAATTCATTCTCTTACAGTCAGGCTTCCAGTCCCCCAGTGACTCTTAAACAACCTTTCGTCCATTCTTCGTAGTCTTTCTGCCTCCTTCCCACAGGACTTAATAAGATAATGGCCATTATGAATAAACTAAAGGCCAATATTGCTGGCCTTGACGAAATCATTTATTGCTCACTACATTTGTCACTGCGGACTACATTGCCCTACCGCTTTCGTACATTATCACTTTAATTTTTGAGACTCAGCCGTTTCAATTAGAACTAAAGGAGGCTAATCTTATCCCAGTGTTTAAGAAAGGCCACAGAACATACCTCTCCAATTGTCGCCCTATTGCTATTCTCACTAATATTATTGAGAACTGTATCGGGAAACAGTTAACTAAATACTTCTATAAATTCAATATTTTACTTTCTCGTAAATTCGGCATCCGCCCAGATTTTTCTGCTGTTCTAGCTTTGCTGACTTTCACTGATTAGTTTAAAAAAGCTATTCATGCTGGCTAATTTGTTAGAGCATTTTTCACTGATCTGACCAAAGTTTCCGTCTGTATTATTCACAGCATTTTGGGAGCTAAACATTAAGCTATCGGTTTTACTTGGCATGTTTTAGCGATATAATTCGCAAGAGGCTGTATAGAGTCGTCTCAGCCAACGCAAGGAACAACAGTAATGCTGCTCTATTTCGGACTGCAACATCTTCGACCCAACTGGCAGTATCAACGCATTTCCTGTGGTACATTTGCCATGAGGAAGCGCACGCTGTTCGTGCAGTGGTGAAACATGTCAGTTTCACCCACAGGCCCGGTTTTCGTAAGTTGCAAGTACACTAAGCAGAAAGGCAATGACAACAACGAAGGCATGTGAAGAAGCACTGGTTTATTCAATTGAAAAGTAGAAATTACAAATCAATGAAAATGCAGTTAAGCGAAAAATCAACTAGCCGCAGCTGGGATACAAAGCCACGTATTTGCATTACGCGTGCGATGCTTTTGCAAATTGAGCTACCGCGGCAATGTCTTCCCGTCCACAATGGTGGGTGTTTATGTAGGATTAATAGAGTTAGCCCTGGGAGTGTATTAGCCAGCCCCACCGTTCGTGGCCTAGACGCCTGATGTAGAACATCCTTTCTGCCACGAGGCTTCAGTGGCACGTGGACTTGAGAATGAAAAACTGGCCAATAAACCTATACGCGCTACCTGAAGGAAACAAAGCTTCAAAAGCATCAAATCGGGCAGAGGGATAATTGAGACGTCGTTGTAGGTTTGCCTCGATGACGAAGACGGTTTAAGATAGTTGCGGAGAAAGAGTGGTGATGAGAGGTGTGGTTCACTGAAAATAATGACACATAATAATACATGTAAGAATTCCCTCCTTGTTGTGTAACAGTGGCACATAACCACCCTAGAGGATTGGGCAAGGATGACCACATACTTTGTGGCAGATACAAAATGGTTCAATATTGGGGTAGGACAATGATATTTAGAAAACTCAAAGCTTTCTGATATTATGCACCATTCTAATAGATAGCTGTCTGTTTTCTAAATGCTTACGAAAAATTGTTATATGATACAGATTTTATGCCGCGATTTATGGTTTATTACCAAGAAAGCTGCGCTCGCTCGCACTAGATTGTCGGTCAAAATTCCGTGCTATATGAACCGGAGCATAAGGTGGCACATATCTGCCGTCGCCTAAGGATGGGGCACGCCAAAAATGAGAAATTTATGAACACCAAAGAAGCCGCCAATTACTGCACACTCTTTCATTAGATCTGTGTGGTTTGGAAGTTGCTATGATCCAACATTACACGTCCAGGCTTTATGCCGTGATTTATTGTTTCAACTTGCTGAGCACAGGTGCGAACAATGGCGTAATTTTGTCAGGTAATATGCTGGTATATAGGCCAGCTTGCCTTGTGTTATCAGGCGTGATAAACAACGACCAACCAACCCACCCCTGCAAGACCATGAGATGTTAGTCAAAGCACGCTTACTTTCAGAAAATTTCGTACTGTGTCTTTTTCCAGCACTAAACGTTTCTTAGCGCTTCGTAATTGAAAATGGTCTGCGTTGAAGGCGTGTCCACAATTTGGTAAGCAAAATGAGTCGACATCGCTGCTGCTTATCAGTCGCACATTCCACTACCCGCAGACACGTAGTCCATTTCCTTGGCAAGGTTATAAAATGATGCCGCTGTTCTGCGTCACACAGTTCATACCAGGCCACAGCAAACGCGGCGCATCTCCTATGTATCGATATCGATATTTCTCGTCAGTCCATCCACTACAGATAGTAATGAGGTTTTCTTCATCATACAAAAGAAATCTAGCACTCCTGCTTCTCATCTTGCTGTTTACCGCAATGCTGCGCAACGCTCAATGATGTTCGCCGCCAGACATCGCTGAATATGTGGCTGATAAAATTATAGAGGGGGGCTCACGGACGACAAATGCACGCGTGCGCCTGGCACGGACACGCATGAAGCACTGCATGACTATGCCAAGCTAACAGCTTTTAGAACCGACCGCCCCCCCCCCCCCCCCAATATACGATTTCTTCCATTTTCAGGGGCTACATCTACTCCCGTGAACGAACGCTCTGACGTCACTGTCACTGTGTAAGTTAACCTGCGAGAGGCTTTGAATGCAGCGAAGTGGTACTAAAGTAAAATTTTACTAAGCATTTCCCGAAGGCTGTTTTGAAGCAGTGCTGACGCTATCCTGCCTTCAGTGGTAGCGTCCTTCAATAGCAGTTTCTCTTATAGAAGGTGGTGGTTCTAGTCATTCTATGTCTTTTTTCCACCGAAATCAATGGCTCTCAATGCGCGTTTACAGGCGTTGTACGCATTACTGCGTGCGACTGTTTCTGGCTTAGCTCTTGAAGTGAGAAACGTTTCTGGCCGTATTACCCGCAGACCAGTTACACGAATTTCGGTGCGCTCCCTAACAGGCACGTACTCAAGGAGGGGCCCGGGGGGGCCTGCCCCCCGTCCCCTAACTTAAGTGACAAACCCCCCCCCATGCCCACGCCCCCATTCCACACACACATTCCTCAAGCACCACCAAATCAATCTTGAGACTAGACAGCTATTCGGCGGTTATTTTGCTGCCTCTTTCACTCCTTTTTGATGGCGGTAGCTACCGACTTCTCCTGGGGTGTGAAGCCCATTTTCTCATTGATTCGGTGCTCGCGGGATTAACTGGATATGCGTTCAATCTGTCACCATCTATTGAGGCACTCCTAGCCTCACCCACATACTGTCACCATCTATTGCAACGGTTACGCGCATCGATGTTCCTTCCTTAGTTCAACATTCTTTGTTTACACTCATCCAAAGACCAGGAAGGGGATTCAGTTCGTAGTAGGCTGGAAAATAAGATCATGCGAAACAGCGTCCATCATCAAACCCTGCAATAACCGTTAAAGCCATAAGCAATATGAATGTCACCCGTTACCTCATCTGGTTTTTCCCTAATTGTAAAGCACCTTTCGCGCAAATTGGCAACTGGAAACAAGAGTCACAAGGAGATTAGAAATTACGCGATATACTAAGAGAGAGAGCCGAGGCAACAGCCAAAGAGGAAGAAAAGGCGAAAATGAACAAGTTTAACCATTTTTTGCGAAAGTATTTACGGGTCAACATCTTTTTCTTTAAAAAGGAAGTAGAATAAACACTGCCGGAAGTGGAGAATGATTCCATGTGCTTTCAATGACGCTTCTACAGTTATTAGTCGAGCCGCCTGACGTAGCCACTTCTCTGCTGCGCTTATGTGGGCGTTTTTCTAACCTTTCGCGGTGGGCGCAGTATGTCTGGAACCGCAGCCTCCAGCGCTCTACGCGGTTGTACGGAACCGTGGCCTCGCATCGTTACGCAACTTCCCAATTAACAATACGAGTTGGTTTTAGCACTTCGTATAGTAAACGTGTGATTCAAAAGAACTGTGACTGTTCCGGAAATATATATTTCTCTATAATTCTTCCAGACCTAATTCAGGAAACGCTACTAGAAATATTTATTTTAGACTTTCGCTTGTTTATTTCTTCTTCGCAGTGTTCTTTCTGCGCTTATTTCCCGCGCTAGTCCATTTGACGTTGGTCCTTGCTTGTCAAGTAAACGAGAGGTGTATCTCACAGGCCTACCCGTGAGATACACCTCATTTAATTTCTCTTCTGCGGGCTCACTCATTTTTATAGCGAACGGTAGGCATTATTGACGTTATACTAGTAAAAATGCCCCCCCCCTCTTATTTTCATAGAAAGGTTACCTTGGCTTTCACCCCCCCCCCCCCCCCCCCACGCGATAGAAATTGCTGGGTACGTGCCTGCTCCTTATAGAAAGACGTCCAGCTTTCAAAGAAAGACTGCAAGTGAATTGAGGCACAAGCGTTGCAGTTCCTGAAGTAAGACAAGCAAACGAAAGACTGAAATGCTATATATCGAAAATACAGAAATTCAAATCGTGTACAGTCATAATTATGAAAGATGCTTAGAAGTGTGGAAGCAGGGTTGTTGAAAACAATGGTTTTCATGCTGTTTACAATGCTGTTCCATGCGCAGTCGGAGAAGCGGCACCTTCTGTGACACGGCGTTGTCGCCAATGCAAAAGTTGTGCAAACTGGGTTGTCATTCTTCATTTATGTTTTCTCTTTGTTCTAGGAAAGTGTGGCGATCAGGTAGGAACAATGGGACATTGAACGGGTACATTGAATTACTACCCACGTTATTCTTTCGCTACATGGATGATCTCCTTTTAAAGTAAAGCGACCGCTCCCATTTTTCACAAACAAGTGTTTCATGGTGTCGGCAGAGACACATATGTTTCGTCGCGTATAGGCACCTGTCCTTTTGGCATTCGTGTATCTTGTTATCGTACACCCGACCATAAAGCATTATGGACCATGAAATCTGCGAGAAATCTGAATGATCTCCTCAACCTCACAACGCAGCCTATTATTTGCATTTCGGGCATCGACTAGAATATGCTAACATTTGCGCCTATATTATTTCTGGCTACTGCTTCAGGCTGCTCCGGAATGGAACGTTTTATAAGATCCCGTGGTCCGTAAACTTTTGTGGCCGGGTGCACATGTGAAGCGCACCATTTCACCGCTATTTCGAAACAGACTGTTCTTACATGTACCAGCCTTATTCAACAATTACCTGCTCATCCCAATGAAGAAATAAACAAAAATGTTGTGACGGCATTTGTCATATTATCCATCGACTGCCTTTATTTTGCCTCTCCGCATCTTAGAGTCTCCCAAGGTAAACCCCACCAACATGTCCCAGAAGAAGTTCTCCTGCGGAGTTGAATACTTAACGTATACAGGGTCGTAGATATCAATGTATCAATGCTGGAACTGAGCGTGCAGAATTTTTTGTCGAAGTTATGCTCGGTGCATTTTGTGCTCATTGCGAAGGCTTTCGCTATCAAGCATCGGCGAAGCCAACACGATCGTTTCCCCTGTCAAATATGGTGTAGTAACGACCGATGAACCTGTCTCCTAGAATCCACAGTGATCCTAATGGCAGCGGTACGTCCATGGCAACGAAGCCACTCAGGCACATGGTTATGCCGTTCTCCGTCACCTGCACCAGCAGATTTAGCCAAGACCACGTGTTAGTGCCTGGAAGTGCTGTGAGTGGACTAGGAAGATTTTACCAAATTGACCAACACTGCCCTGGGTGGAAGAGAGACATGAGCACACTCTAAAACATGACGTTCTTCACTCTGGGCGTCGGTTCTTCACAAGGTCGGCTGCATCGCGACTGGCGACGGGGAAGCTGCAGGGCGTTATGATGGTTGTAGGCAGCTGGGCCGGCGGCTCCCGTCGAATGACAGCGCAAATTCACGCTGCCGCCCCAGCGCTGCCGAGGAGATAAAGAACGCCCTATCGCGTCCCCGCCGCCAGTCACGATGCAGCCGACCCTGTAAACTGAACGCCCGCTTGAGAGCAGCACGGTATCACTCTGCAAGCGCTCCGACACGTGGCTTTTTTCGTGTTTCGCGGGCTCCATCGCGATCACGTCGAAGCTCCGGGAATGTCTACAAGTTCTTCAGATACCTCGAAACATGCATCCAGAACACCATCGAGGCAGACGGCTCGCCAGGGTAAATAAACGCCATCAGACGCAAGCACCGTAACGACCCGCAGGCGCGCTACGTGGACGCAGCCAAGTATCCGGCGTCACAGACCACAAGGGTACGACACTGGCGTTGGCGACCATTCTCGCCTAACGCGCCGACACAGCTGAGGAGGCCGCTATAGCACTCGCCACCCACACAAGTGAGCATGCCATAGTGGTCTTCACCGACTCTCAAGCAGCAGCACGTAACTACATGAAGGGCAGGATCTCTATAAAAGCGATCAACATACTGAAACGTGGCGACACTCCTCCCCCCCTACACCTGCATCATGTGGGTTCCGGGACATGAGGGACTCGAGGGGAATGAAGCGGCACACGCCGCGGCCCGCGCAAGCGTCAACCGGGCCTCCCCGCACGAGAATCTAGGCATGTCCCACCCACCCAAATCAGCGGAGGAAACAGAAACAATACCGCTAACTTATCAAGCACTACTGCAGCACTATCGCCTTGGACGCAGGGTATACCCTCCACCACATCCAAAACTAACGAGAAACGAAGGCACTGACTACAGGTGACTCCAGAGCAATACCTTTACCCATGGAAGCTTACTGCATCATTTCCACCCGACGCTATACAGCTACACCTGTCCACACTGCAACGTGCCAGACAGCCTGGCGCACCTCCTACTGCAATACAAGAAAACCCGAGAAACCATCACAGCGGCACCACTAGTAGCCCCAGCAGACGCAGACCAAAACTTCCTCGCTGAAACGTGGGAGGCTTCGATCTCCAAGCCTGACCTGGTCGACCAGCGCGAACTAGTCGCCCGGGCCCGGAGGGCGATCCAAGCCAGAGGGTTCCTGGAATAAGGGACCCTCCCACCTCGACTGACAAGTCACTGCTTAAAATAAAGGTTTCATTCTCTCTCCCTCGCGGGCTTTCTTTGCAACCCGGGAAAAAGACTCCGTGAGATGGATCATGCAGGAAACAACTCGATCGGTGGTTTCTGAAGGCGCTCTACAAATCTGCGTATCATACTTGGGGTTCTTAGCCAATAATTAAAAAGCTGGTTAAATAAACTTAATGAGTGAGTTAAGGGGAAAACAAAAACAAAATTGCCTCAGTTACTATAGGCCAATGCGAATAGTACGCGTTCCGTTCAATTCGCTTCCGACGCGTCTTTCATTTTTAAACCCTTCGCTCAAGCTATGTGGAACACCATGTATAATAAGCTTCTGTTGGGATGTTTTATTGCTAACTTCAGGGGATTTACCACACTGCCGATTGCTGAAGAAACATTTATACAACATTCGTGCAGATACATAAAGACAGTATGGATGGTTCCTAATGTTGCGCTAGGTACGCGTGCCGATGTTCACAAACGTGTCGGGTGATCGTATATGTGATAGTGGCTTCCGTGTTTAAAAAATACGACAGCCAAGTTTAATCCTACACGAACTGCTGATCTCTACACAGCAAATAGCTGCAACCTAAGACGGCGTTACTTTTTTTAATGAATGGAACAAGGACATTGCTAGCCGAATGTGTTCAACGTAAGAAATCAGCACCTTTCTGTTTACAAGTGCTTTGGCGTAACAAGATTACGTGACAACTGCGTAAACGAGACTGATACATCCAATTGTTCTACTGTCCGGTGAGGTAGTCTAAAATACCCGAGGCTGCCCGAGAATGCCTCATATGTCTGAGGGTGTATCCGCATATATATCCAATATATCCAACGAAACCCTCAGATATTCGAGGATGCCTCTTCGAGAATTATGTGGCTGCCGGTATTGGGCCTACAGAAAACGTCAGAGCAATCAGTAAGTGCGAGAAGGCAAGATCTTGAAAGTAATCTAGCGAAAGAAAAACAAAGAAAACTGGACAAGTCCGAGGCAAACAGACGCGCAGAGCGCCGTGTGCTAATATTGGTTTACTAACTAGTTTGCGCACTCGGACATAAGTACGATGAAACTTCTGCGCTACTTCTCGGCGCTTTCCGTTAGGCGGTAAATCAATTTCAGCATTGCTTTGAGAGCGCAACTCTTAAGCGCCCTTTCCTGCGGCGAACGTCGACGTCGGCATTGTCAATCGTAACCGAGCGAACGAGTTCTGCGAAGGATCAGAGCGAACGTGGAGCGCAGTGGGAGATGACAGACGGCGATAGGGAAGAGAGTGCGAGGAGAAAAGGGCAGGAAGAGGGTGCAGCGCAACTTGGTGTGGAGAGCGGAGGAGAAAGGTATGGCGAAAGCGTGAGAACAAAAGCGTAGTGCCGCGCATGACGGGCTTAATTCGCGTCGACGATGACTACGAGATGGCGCCAGAGTAGTGTGCGTCTTCTCTATTGAAATAAGGCGCTGCATAAGCGGAGGTCTGTCTGCGGCGGTTGCTGTGAATCGCGCCCACGCGTCACCCAGCCGCTGCCTCTCGCGATCTCCCGATTAGCGAGGCTGTCGCGCTATCATAACTTGAGAACACGTGTACAGTTGCGTTAACATTTCACATTACGGAAAAGTAGTCGTCCGTAGATGCTTGTGAACTGAGGCTTGTGTTACGAACCCTCCAGAACTTTCATGACAGCGGCCGCTGTCATGAACTAGTGCGTACGCAGAACATTACCGCTATATTTACTACCCTTACAGCTGTCCTGGCTGCCGGACTTGTTTCTACAGAATTACTGGTGAAAAAACAAATAATACCTAAATATCTTCATCGCAACAAGCACACTTCGTCAACAGTGCGATTCCTGTAATAAAGCACATCCTAATATGAATGCTTTCTTTATGGTTTTGGCGCGTCTGTTTGGTCAGTCTGAGTAAAGTGCAGTTTACTGCTACGCTCTATCTGTGGTCGGTCCATTATAGCCAGCGCGCCGACCTTGGATGCATTGTCGTAGCAAAGGGGCATAATGACGCAGACAATACAACGTGCGGCCGCGAGGGTCAAGTGGTGGTGGTCTACGCCTCTTGCCATCTTCACTGGCAGGCACGTAGTTTTTTGCTATGGTGAAAAACGCTTTGTAGGTTATACTCAGTTGCATGACATTCATTTTACCCCTGAACGAAAGCGTCGCTTTTCAGAGCCAAAAATGTGGGTTGGATGCGCGCAAGTTTTTCTTAAGCGTCTTTGGTGGAGGAATAATGAAATTAGCATGGTAGGCCGAGGCAGTGTTAAATTTATCATTTTCAAGTTTCTGCTCACGTGTGGCCCAGTGACACGCCACCTGTTAGCTGGCATGGTGGTGCGAAGATCGGCTGTGCTTTATGGAAAGAGATCACAGCCTTCCTTAGGCACCGTGAGAGCAAAAAGATTTAATGTACGGAGCAAAGTATATTCAGCCTGTTGCAAATAAATGGGTGTTCTGCAGGTTCGCTTATGAAAGGAAAATCTACCCCTAATTTGTAAACACTTACCTTGGAAATGTAGCCTTCCGGATCCAGCACAAATTCTCGCTTGTTCAGATTGAAACTAATCTTCGGCAAATGAGGTAAAGATGTGCAGTTCACGACATACTGTAATGAAAAAAAAAATTGAATCACTGTTACTCTTTGAGAAGCGTAGGTTTCCCCGGTCAAGATTATCTATCAATTTATATATATATATATATATATATATATATATATATATATATATATATATATATATATATATATATATCCGCCGAGGGGCGGAATTTCAACAACATCTGGCCAGCAACGTCGATAGGATACTTCATTCCAAAACCATACGCATTTAGGGCACTTAGTCGTAACTTCACTGTTGCGTTATAACAATGTTGCGGTCACAACCAAAGCCGTGCTCCAACGCACAGGGGAAGTTACGAATACGTGTCGCAAATGCGCATATTACAATGAGCACCCTATCGACATTGCTAGCTGAAAGTCGTTGAAATTGGGCAGATATTTCGCAATAGTCTTTATTGAAAATGCCGACCATTGAGTTACAGTTGTGAATTTCGGTCTAGTTCCAAAGATGGTCGAAGGGGGCAATGTCCAAAGTTCCTGGGTAAGCACCCAAAATATCGCTGAACTACATCTTGATCTCTTTATGTTCTTTGATTTTTTTCTTTTAAAATTCTGCTAAAATCTCAGGCAACATAGCAAATACCTTCGTTGACAACAGTTCCGTCTCCTTTGATAATTCTGGTACACTGAATGACATATTATGTTGAGCAATACCGGGAAATATGTTCAATAGCAAGTGGGATTGGGTCATGCCATCGCGAAGCGCTTGCGGAGTGTCGATTATATTGCACGATATCACCAGACATGTTCAGTGAGAAGTACTCACACAATTGGCCCCGCAGAATGAATTCATCGGCCATATGGGTTAGCAGGAATAAAACATGGAGGCATTCGATTATCAGAGAGGGGATTCTACACAACAAATCTTCTGGTAATCTGCGCAGTTCCAGGTTCCGACTAACGGCATGTAACCAAATACCTATGCACCGCAAGAATCTTATCGAACACTAGTAGCCCTGATTTATAAGAAAACGGAAATGCTTACAGGTATGTAAATAATAGAGATGCTAGCTTGAAAGGAGCACACAGTTATGTTTTACACATAAGCGGCACCTTTTTGCTTAATATAGTAACTCGAGAATTTGGTGAGATTGTTTTATTTAGTTTAATCTGAAGGTGTTATTACGAGGCCGAATCAGAGTCTTTGCCCTATCTTTAATCATCCATACAAGGTACATGCAGGTAATTACAAATATACGTACTATTCTACGTACCTTACACTATTCTTCCACATAGTCCCCACACCGGTTGTGACGTTTGTACCATCACGGCACTAAATCTAAATTTCCCCTGCCGTCAGTCCGCAACGGACGCGGCCTCCCCGAACATTCATTGTCACGCAAGTCGTCACGGCCTTTTGCGAACTCGCACCACCACCACCTCACACTTTTCAAGGCGAGACGCTTTTCCCCTTACGAGGGTTGAAATTCCCCAGTGGATTTCGGTGTGATGTTCGTAATTTTCTCCACAGAAAACGAATCAAACTTCGTTGCTCGTACGCATTGGAGGGGTAAGCACGACAGCCATCTTCAAAAACTGACAGCAGCGCCGTGCCGCGGAACTACCACCAGATAAGGCCGGCCCGCTCCGAGAAAGGTCCACCGCTGGGAACGGATATGTTGAGTTCGCATTTACAGCCGTAATGTGGCTAAAAAAAAAAAACAGGGGCAAAGTCTTTCCGATTCGCCCAAGTAGTAAGAATTAATGGTATTAGAACCCATAAGGTGAAGTAAAAACTAAATATCAGAACCACACATAATGTAATATCTAAGAAGAATGGCACTTGGCTTCCAGCTCGCCGTGGTTAACTATCGCCCATCTTAATTTCAGTTTAGTTAATAAAACACGAGTTATTTTAGTGCTCAATACCACGAAGTGTGTTTTCGGTTTGCAGATATTTAAACATTTTGAACTTCTCTAGCCGCAAGGAGTCGGCGATGCAACTGTCACTAATTAAACGCGTTACCATTTCAACTCCAATATAATTAAAATCTCACCTCTCCAGGCGAGACTTCCTTGGCTCTTATGCGCCTGTTCAGCTTATCTATCTCATCTGAAGGCCCGACGATCGCAGATGTCCCGGTGTCAGCGATGGCCTGGCAGCCTCGCTTGCAGAAGGTAGTTTTACCGCATATCTTTATTCTGTTGAGAGAAAAGAAAAATTAGAACGGAGGAAACAATGAGATGCGCGAGGGAGCTAAGGCCGAATTAAGACACTATCATTCTAAATGCGCTAGAACGATTTTTTTTGTGCGTCTCGTTATTACTGCCTGTAACTATGATAATCTATTGGCGAATAATGAAATATTCTTACTGGAACCAACATACGAACAAGGGCAACAAAATGCCACGCAAGAATGTCCTGACGATGACCAGGCTCCTTCAATGACGATTGATTCTAACCTCAGCCTTCCTTTCTTCTCCCAATGTCAATCATTGCAAACTTCATAATTCCTGCGAACCATTTGGAGTGTATAACTGACTGCGATCACTCGCACTTGTCATGTTGTGCGCAATGCCTAAGAATCGCGCATGGCTACAAGCAGGAATCATAAGTTCTCGTGTACGCTTCGGCCGCCAAACCGATAACAGTGCTTGCATTACCAGTGTTATCTCTGCATTGTTTTAAAATTTCCAATACTTTGTTTAGCAGTGCCCAGACTTACACATTCGGTTGCTGAAAAGAAATTTCGCTTATCTTCAAATACTCTAAAATACCGAAAAGCTCCTTTTTAAATTCAAATCCGAATAGATAATGCGTGGTATTTAATTCGTGTTGGAAACTTAATATATTCGCCCACTCCCAGTCTATATTGATTTTCATTACTAGGAACTGCACTGCACTTAATGTTATTTGGGTGAAATAACTTTTCACCAGTGTACACGGTTTTTCTGCGAGGCCTGAGTATTGGCGTATCTTCCTAACATGACATGCTTGCATAAGTACACCCCACCTTGATATGATGATTTTATAACTTACAATAACGGACACCAGCTGAGGCTGTAGTATCTGCTGACATACTAACCTTTAAAATTTATTCAAGCCTTTCAGATAAATACTCACAACTTATTTTTACGGTACCATTAACTTGAGGCAACAAAGAATGCCGTCAGAGCGCTTAATCTCGGGTTGGCTGTGGAACCCTGCTAGTGTTGCCTACATTGGAAATAGTGAAAAGCAGTGGCGCATAGCAACGCGATAGTAACGCTAAATTGGCAACGGCTTTCGCCACAAGTGCGAGTGTTCGTAGCAGGAGGCACACGCAGGTAACAACATCAATGTAAGCCGACCCACACACGCTATTATACATATCTCACTGAAACGGGCCACGAGGAGGCACGTTTGCTTTATGCCATGAGGAGGTACAGGTTTTGGTTTAATTTAAGTTCACGTCCGCGGCTATTAAGTTAGCCGACCCTGGCAACTTCCCCTTAATCTTCGCTGGCATCTTGTTGGCGCATCTTTTTGGTGTTGCTAGGTCGAAATCCAGCTGAAGTGCGTTCTGTACTGTGAGCCACTATGTATAACTTATTCTAACGTCGTCATCACAATGAGATGGCATTTTTTGCCTCTTAGCTAGCACTTGGATGAAATTCTAAAAGAGAGTGTAACATATAAAATGCCGCATGTTTCTCCTATGCTATATTATTTGCTATTGACCTGTTGCAATGTTTTTACGAAAACGTTTCGGCCACCTCGGTGAGAAGTCGAATGTGCATGGGCAAGGCGATGTCCTCGAGAATGGCACAAACGCGAGAATGTTTTCTGCGACGCAGCCGCGTTGATGCTGCTGCGAGAATGGCTTACCAAATATCGTTACGTTTTGCATCGTTCGAGTTCAAAGTGTAGGCACACTGGCACAAACTGGAGCTTGCTTTATTCCGCGATTTTCAAACCCTCGCCCACAAAATTGTGATTGCCACTATATTATGCCTTTACTATACATGATTATGCAGGCATGGCAAGCATAATCATTCGCATTACATACATGGAGGACGCTTTGTTTGCCGCTTCCTAGGTGCAATCATGCTTGTCCTATTCTTTAAATGCCCCTAGTGACAATGTAAACGCAGTAAGTAATCGATACTTGTGGGCTATATAGTGAGCCATGATACTGATAAAGTAGCGCACTTGAAAGAAACGCGTTCAATTTGTGCGCGAACGTGTCTATTTCGAGTGCGCTGCTTCATCAATATAATGAAATAAAATGACATTTCCAAATTTTGAAGCTAGACACACACGCGATTTGTCCCCGGCAGTGCCAAAAACCAGCTATCATGAGTTCTGACCCATCCATCTTGAACTGCCAGTAACCTTTCTTGGTCACCGGTAAGTAGGTGACGCGTCCCTTGTAGTGAGCCTTGTCGACTCCCCCGAAAAGCACTTCACCACCGCTGGGGTCACCGAGGTTGCGATTCAGGTAGAAAGCAAACACCGGCGTCACAGCTAAGCCCTGTGCCACCATGTTGTCGAAAACGGGCGTAACGTTAAGAACGGCGGCCTGCGGATATCTCAGACCCAGGATGCCGTCAAACTTCCCAATGCTGATGGCCGGGCTGATCTTCTCCGTGACTTCGGCAAACATCTGGCCCTTGACGCGCGCCTCGCCGATCCCGAGAGTGTCGATGCTGAGCTCGCCCGCGGCTGCGCCGCTTCCGTACAGGATTGCGAAGTGGGTGCCGTTCTTGACGTACGTACTCGATCGGCTGCTGTAGTACTTGCGGTGCACACCTGGACACAATAACGCACACGAAAGGGAACATAAGGCCCACCGCAATGTGACTATGTATAGCGTCCACTACTATTACGAGCAGGATGATTGTGACAATCTTATAATCAGGGTTGGAGCCGTACGATCCTTGCTTGATCAAAAAATCCGAGCTTCCGGTTCTCGTTCAGTTTTTTGTAACATCGCTGATGTGACAAAACTGCAGCAGTTACCAAGCCCCAGCGATGCAGCCGTACAGGCAGATGTGACACTGATTTAAGTCACTGGTGGCGGAGACTGGCAGTTGGACACTGTTTTGCAATACTTCACGTGTTCCTACGATAAATTCCTAAACAAGCTTACTTCACATCTGGGAAAATATGCTTTAAGCAACGTCTATGGGCGATGGCACCCGCCGCGAATCCGGCACCGCTGAGTGCCACGTCCACAAGCAGGGACCACTCGGGCTAGAATCGCCATAAAATAAAATTTCCTTCATCTGTCTGGCAGCGCAATTTTGTAAGTTTGGCTAGTTGCTGTTGGTTCATTCCGGAATAGCATGAATAGGCGGGACGTGAACTGGGCAAACGCTAGACAGTGTTGTCTTCTCGTTTTTCGATTCTTGTGACTCATCAATTTGCAATTTGGAAGCTTGTAGTGTCCATGTCGGCGTCTAATAAAGCAAGTTCAAGGAATATCAGCAGACGGCAATTCATCCTGCACTTGTGTATTTAGACAGCAGCGACAACGGCATTTTCGTGTTGGGACCCCAAACATGGCTCACGCGAACGAGGGCGATTATTTAGGCTGAGTAATGCAACCGGCTTAAGGAACTAGAAAAAAACAAGTACAAAGTTACGCGTCGACAGACCTATAAAACAATTCCTTGTGATATGATAAATTCGGAGCTAGGTGTCGTGGACGTGCAGTTTCTGTGCCTACAACAAGTAAGAAGCTCTCCGCTAATTTACTCACGACCTGCGGGGACTCTCGCTGGACACTTGCTGGAGGGCACCCAGGGCTTGGAAGAGCCAGTGTGGAAGATGACTGAGAAAACTTGAGGAGGTGTGCCCAGCGTGATGTTCCCGTAATACTGGGCCGGCACATTTTGCAAAGTAAACTATGTTGCTCGTGTGCCATCCGAGGTTTCCTGCACAAATCTGTAGACGCCAACGTATTCTTTCTGGACAAAGCGGTAACGTGTTATGGAACCAAGTTTGCATCAGATCTCTGTGAAGATGTTAAATTTTTTTAATGTACATACGAAGTGAAAAGCAGTGTTGATATTTTATATGGAGAGAGTAGACAAAATTAAAACTGCATCCGTAGGTCTTCACGAGATTAGAGTTCATATTATAATCATTATTATAGGTTGGAAATGTGCAGCTGTAAAGCTTTATTGTTAGACTGTGGTCTAACTCTCAATATGTATAATGTAAATCACTCTCGATGTCCAGACACAGAAGACAAGGAGATCAAATTTGCCAGAAGGATAGTCGACCAAGCGTTCATCTGAATTACAAAATTTTGGATTTAATATTTTATTCGTAGTTTCATAAGTAACGGCCATAGGACACCATCTTAGGCGCATTTAGCTAAGGGAAGCGCGGTCATTTGAAGTTACGGCTTTGAGCATGACGTTGTGAGGGATGTCGATAACTAACGATTGAATAATTCAAGAAAGCTAACGCGGCAACCTGTATGCACCACGTGACTCATGAAAAGTGGCAATATCGATGCTCCTGCGGCTGAATTACAGCGCAAAGGACCGAAAGAAAGGAGGATTCGTTCTCATGGGAAGGCAAAGCTGGCCGCAGATCTCAATGGTGGCCTCGCATCTAAGCAACACAAAGCTGCATCATCTTTGTAAGCACCGCGCGAGATTTGGCATATTGATGGCAATGAAAAACTTTGCTGGTGCGGTACAAGTGCGTGTACACTTTTGACGTGGCAGAACCGTGGCAAACAGCTGTGGAGCTGCGGCACTTGATTTTACGCCGTTAAATTTGTCAGTACACTGCTTATATTCGTACCACCCGACGCCACGGTACATATGATCAGCCTGTTCTGATCCTTCAGAATCACTAGCAGCAAGTAAGGATATGGCATTATAATATTTGAATAACAGCTGACAACAGTAAGACCAAACTTGTGTGTTTTCATGGCCCTCACAAGCCTGTTACTGGCTTGCTAAAATAACAGTTACATATAACTTTATCGGATTCGCGGGATGGATGAAACTTTCATTGTTCCCCTGTAAACATGTGCCAGCTGTAAAGCGACTCGATATTTTGCGCATAAATGTCGTGAATACGAATTTGTCAAACGAGTGCAGAGGTTGCGGGGGGGGGGGGGGGGGGGGGGTATGCGAGGGAGGTTCCTAAAGTAAGTTTCGTCATTTATTTTCGCACAGGAACTTTATTGCCAAAACATAGACCTTGATAGCATGATCTATACACCGTGCACTATTTTTTCCCCGTAGTCGCCACCGACATTGAAACATTTGTCGTAGCATGCAATCAGTTTGAAGAAAGCACTCTGTAAACATTCAGTGCCCTGCGATACAAGGAATTCCCGCACAGCCTGCTGCATCTCAGCATTGTTTTAGAAGTTACGTACCGAGAGTGCAGCTATCAGTGCAGGGAACAGGTGGAAGTCCGACGGGACAAGATCGGTGCTGTAGGCCGGGTGATCACATCTCTCCCATCTGTAGCGACGAAGCTCTTCTTGCGTGAGCCTTGTTGTGTGCGGTATTGCGCTGTCGTCCAGGGGCGCAACACCTTCACTCAAGAGCCCTGGTCTCGTTCTTCGAATGGCGGACCTGAGTTTGGTGAGGGTGTCGCAGTTGCATTGATGCCGCCTTCATGGAGGAAATAGTGATCTGTTCTCCAATAACCTCCGGCATGTCGGTCTGCTGCTACTCACTCTTCTTCGGCACTCTGCGCATTCGTCATTCCTCCTTCGCTGACGCTCATTCCGTCGTTGAACAAGCAACGGGAGTGTATTGTTATAGCGATTGTTTGTTTCATCTAGTGTACCATTTTCTGCCTCGAAAAATTACGAAACTTACTTTCTGAACGTCCCTCGTACATGCCAAATGTTACCAATAAATACAATACGTCCATTACCACTCCGGAAAGAAGTTTTGTATGCCATGGGCGACTAATAAATTTTCATATGATGCCTGACGCTCTTATTTATCTATAGGCGTTTCGAAGAGAAAAACTCTCTAATGAAAAAAATTCTAGGTTATTCCTCACTGTGAACCTAGATGACCAGCGGAGCTGTAAACTTCATGGTAAGAAAACTTGGGGTAAAGAATTCATTGCATCACTCATTGTCACATAGCAACTATGGTCAGATGGGTGGTTGGTTGAGCCGGATGACTTAAACAGGAAACGCGTAAACCACTCCCTTTTCGGTTCCTATACATTCACACTGAAATCACCGATAACGCATGTCGTATGCGTGGTTCCAAAGAATGTAAGCACTATTCGCTTCACTTTACTGAGGGCTGGTATCCTCCACCTCATGGAGCTATGAGCCATAGCCTTTTTTGCGTGCTTACGGCGCTACGAGTGCTTATAGAGGTATGAGCCATTGATGGTGAGAGTTACAGTGTGCACAAGGAATATTATACACAACACCTGGTTACCTTTCTTTCGTAAGCTTGTCTTTGACATTTACGAGATTTTAGGATTTTTTTGCTAGCACGTGTGCAACGTCCACATCAAAATGACGAACTACACGGGCTAAGGTCTCCCTAGTAGCGGGAGCATGTGCTATCGCAGCACGTTTAGGAGTAACAAAGGTGGTGGAGGAAGCGCTAGGCTGGCGGTATAGGGGATGCTATACTGAAGACACAAATGAAGCAGGGTAGTCGCTAAGTGAAAGTTCATGGAGCATGACACGCAAATCTTTTTTTTGAGTCTTTAGGAGAGCTGCAGGTTTGATGCGAACGTTGTATGAGCGATGCGGCGACAGAATTTTGTGCCAAGCAGGATGAAGTCACACAAAGTTCAAGTAGCGACCCGTGTGCGTAGGTTTTCGAAATACATTGAAACGAAGTCCTGTCCCTTCATATTGCACCATACCATCAAGAAACGGAAAGCGACGATCCTCCTCCAATTCAACCGTAAAACTTATGGCCTGCTCTATTGAGTATAAATGTGACAAGAAAGCATTCAGGGCATCCTTCTTTATTAAGTAGAAGCAGCCGTCCACATATCTAAGAAAAATTCTTGGTTGTGGCACTTACGATGTTTAAAGACTCGTTTGTTTCATGGCACATATGGAGAGAACAAGTGCATGGCGTCCCAAAATCGCACGGAGAACTTAGTGCTCCTAAGCTATTGTTAGCGTGCTCGCACCCACTAAGTTCCAATGGTTCTGAATGACTTTTACATAGCTAAGTGAAGAAAGGTAAATGCATTTCTTTGTATAGTAATATGGAATAAAACGATAAAGACGATAAATAGGCGAATTCGTTATTACCAATCTGTTTTGAACAGCTCATGAACATGCTTGGAAATTGCAAATGGGCTGCGCAGAGCAGTATTGCAGAACAATATTCTATAGTACTACTAATAAAGTATCGAAGCCTCACCGGTTAATAATAGTGACAGTACTATTACTACTATATTCAAAATAATACTACCTGCAAAATTATATGGAGATTGCTCACGAAGGTTTACGGTGCATTTATTCGTATTATCGGTGATAAACAAAAAGGTGCAGGGATGCTTTATCCAATTTTTACGTCATTATCTCTCTTTAACACAAAAACTGTGCTAATTTTATTTACGTAATTGTGGCATGTCTTTTCATGAATATTTGAACATACAGCCACCTATGCGCACCAACGTGACTTGTGAATTGATTTCTGCATACTTCCAGGGAGTACATGCGGCTGCGTAATTTAGACCCATACACAGCACTTCCTCCTCCTCTATATTTCGCACGCAGAGCCTGTAGTTCATATTTCTTGTGAACGCAGCAAAGAAGGGGAGAGAGAGAGAAACCGTTTGAGGAAGGTAGGCAGGGTAACCGGTAAAGCGTCCGAATGGCTACGGCGCATGGGCAAAGAGACAGGACGCAATACAACGAGGCTAGAGAGAGGGAGAGAAAAAATAATTTAGATTGTGGGGTGTTACGTCCCAAAACGAAGATTTGATTGTCAGGCACGCCGTAGGTGCGGGAATCCAGATGAATTTTGACCAGCTGGGCTTCTTTAATCTGAACCTAAAGCCCGGTACACGGGCGTTTCGGCATTTCGCCCCTTAGAAGTGCTGCCGCCGATATTGGGATTGGATCACGAAACCTCGTGTTAACAACGCAATGCTAAAGCGCCCAGGCGACCACGGCGAGTGAAGAGAGAAATACCATGCTTCCTGAATGGACGCACGCACAAGTAAAACACAATGTGGTAGAAGGCGACTGCAAAGGCCTATAGACAAGAAAAATTGCAGTGAGCCCCCTCTGAGCCATGTGCAATCTTGAAGGGCGAGTTCCGTGTTAGATTTTGACGGTCAAACAAAAGTCGGTGATGTAATCCCAGCAACGTGCAATACTTACGTTGACGTAATTCTTGAGTGGCTCCGTGATTAGTTCCTTGTATTTACTCGAATCCAGAGCGAGAGGTACGTTGAATGGCCTGCCAAGCATTCAGTACTGCTCGTGAACGTTTTTCACTCTGTGCAGTTGCACCCTAGGAAGCAGAACAGCAGGCTATAATGACTGAAAGGAATACGGTAATCTGAGGGGCAAGACTTTCGATAGTCGCAACCGTAGAAAGTAACATACAATGAAGCCAGAAAACATTCACCCACGGTTAAGATACTCTTTAATGCGAAAGATGGGCGCCGATCTATACGCGTTTTCATATCCTGTGTCAATATTTTCTACTGTGATTATATACTTACACGTTTTATACAGCGGATATTAACTACAAGCAGATTGTAATAGGCTTGAGTTATAACACCGTATTAGGAAGAGAAAAGTGTGAGTGGCGTAGCTGGCACGGACAATCGGTCTTGTGCGGCGCATTGTACACGGAGTGAAGTGGGGTGCGACTGCCTCACTAATCGGGAGATCGCGAGCGGCAGTGCGTGGGTGAAGCGTGGGTGAAGCGTGGGCGTGATTCGCAGCAGGCACCGCGAATCGCTGTTTTCATTAAGACGCCGCGCGCTACTCCGGCGCCATATCGCAGCCATCGTCGCCGAGCAGCCCGTCTTGTGCGGCACTACGCTTTCCTCCTCACGCTTTCGTTCCACCAACGACAAGAGCTGCCCTTCGTCGCGGGAAAACGGTGCCACCACTATCAGCGGGGACAAGACCCAAGCGAACGTAACATCGAGCCTTACTGGTAGACGCTCGCCATCGCTACATGCAGGTACAGTGATTCCCCTGACACACGATGGCACCGCGGACTGACCCAGCAGCTGACGCCGTTCACAGTGCGTAGCCCTCCGCTCCTCACGCCACCCTGTCCCCTGCCACCTCCGGCACCCCCCCCCCCCCCCCCCTCGGAAGCACATATGAGATCACCAAGGCGGCAGCGGATGCCGTAGCCGCCGTCAACTCAGAGCACGAGCAGGACGTTTCCCGTTCACTCCGGCGCTTTCCGCCTCATGCTTTCACGATAGCTTCCTCCTCCGCATTTCTCCTCGCGTTGAGTGAATTCTGGGGGTTTACGTGCCAAAAACACGATCTGATTATGAGGCACGCCGTAGTGGGAGACTGCGAATTAATTTTGAGCACCAGGGGATACTTAACGTGCCCCCAATGCAGGGCACACGGGCGTTTTCTTTATTTTTTTTTTTTGCAGGTAATGCCCATCGAAATGCTGCCGCCGGAGCATGGATTTGATTCCGCGACCTCGTGCTTAGCAGCCCAACACCATAGCCGCTAAGCCACTGGGGCGTGTCCTTCTCGCGTTGTCTTCACTCTTGCGGGAGCGAGAGGCTACTTTTTTCACCCGCCGCTGTGCGCCGCTTTCGCTCTTTTATCCTTCGCTCTGCTCGTTCGCTCGGTGACGCCGCCGATGCCCATGCACACCGACGCTCAACGTAGGAACGGGCGCTGATTCGCTGCGCTCTAAAAGCACAGGAGAATCTAAGAGTTTAGTTTTTTGAAATGTGCAGGGAAAGGGAAATTAAAGTGGATTAAAAGATAACTTTCCTCAATTGAAAGCCCGAGCTTTATATTCCGCAATACACGTGCGGTACTTTACCGATAAAGCTACCTCAGCGGCCAGCATCATGCCCACCTTCAAGGTTGTTTTTGTACAAGGTTAGCCCTGAGTGGCATTTGAACCTTGGGGGCCCGATATACGCGGGAATAGAAGCAGGCACATGGCAATAAGCATGTTGTTTAGGCCAAAGCTCAGGCCGTATAACGTAAAGCTATTTCATTTTTATTTTATTCCGACATCTTGGCGTCATACTTGCGTAATCGCCAGTGCAAGCATCGGGCGTTGACCCAGAGCGTCGTTATAAAAACCATTCGAACAGTATTACCATTTATAGCGGGTCACTTTGTTTGCTTTAAATGCGAACAGCATTGCCTGCCTTTACAGGTTTTTCTTATCTAAATGGGTCACAAGAGGCGAACAGCGCGCAGAAGTGGAGAGGGTTTGGCGGGTGCAGTGAAAGCAGATAACCGGATGAGGAGGGTGGTGCCGGCGTCTGCGATTGGTCTGCTTACCCTTGTTTGGCTTGCGGTGGCTTGTGTAATCTCGCGGTGACATGCAACGGGGAGTTGAGAATTTCGCTAAAACTGGCACTCAGTGAAGGAGAAATGGGATAAAGATGTCGTATGTGTGCCGGAAGGGTTGGACAACGTTATACTGCCACGTATTATTTTTATATTATAGGCAAAGAAGTACATTCTCCACTGCAGCTCCAAGTGGCCAGCGCCAGAACAACCGGCGGCCAGCAGACATTCTCTATTACGTTCGGAACGGGGAACTCTCCGGCAATTCCGCAAACATTTCAATTTCGTTCGGCATATTACAGAAGTTTTAAAGTGTACATTTCAATTTCGTTCGGCATATTAAAGAAGTTTTAAAGTGTACACGTCCCTTTGACGTTAATCTTTAAGGGAACCTGTGAGTTTTGATTTTGTGACGTTGCGGAGCAGACATGCGCAGTAGGGACAGACTCTCCCCCCCCCCCCCCCCCATCCTCCAATGTTGACCAATAGCGGAGGGGAAATGACAAAAATGGCGTAGAATCGAAAAAAAGACGTTCTCTTGGCCTAGACATGCGTGATCCATGTACACGGTCGTCCACTCTTAGTCACAATGCCGCTCCGTGCTGCCGGCGCTCCGCGGGGCGCCTCTGTCGGGCGCCGGAGAAACTATTGCGCAGGTGCAGTGAGAGCCGCAGGCGGCGCTTCGCGCGTCGTCTGCTACAGTGCGCCCTGTACTGCGTTGAAGTGGACTTCAAATTTGCACTGCCTCCGCAGAACGCCGATCGGAGAAACGTTTCTGAATAAACAAAAGACTACTGAGAAGCCTATCAGCTGCTTTTATCCCGTTGCAGCAACCGTAGCAAAGTTTCCTGCGTGCCTGGTGAAGTTGAAACACACAAATAAGCATACCGGGGAGAAAATGCGTGCCGCATAATATTCGAAGCTTTATACTACTGCTGCAGCACTACGATCCGCCAATGTCTTTAATTTTTGGCGTCTTGCTGAGTAGCTGGTAATAAGTGTTAGGAGACGACTGCTGTTGTCTGCTGAAATCTCGGCGCAACGAAAATTAATCGGAGCGGCATAGTAATAGTGGAGGTGGAGCTACATCTTCAGTCTCCTATTTTACCTTCCCACAGATAGCGGTAGACGGCCACGTAGACTCATGAGCGTATGAAAACAATCCCTAAGGTTTACCAGGACCTCAGTCTTCAGCTTTGCATGCCTTTAAGTAGTTGCTGAAAGGCTATTTATTAAGGCGATAGCGTTTAATTGTTCCTACTAGCGTCCATCCGTTACAGTTTAAGTCACGTGACCTTAATATCACGTGACATCACGGTGCAGCGCGCCGTGGTGTCACATGATCCCTCTGCCACGCTTGCGCCAGCTGCTCTTCTCATGTGTCAAGAAATGAATTCAAGCGCGGCAAATTCAACTCCGTGGAATGAGTCGCAAACGGCTTTCGCCTTCCCGCAGTTAATAAACATCTATGTGCCTCCAACCAATTTTACAGTTCACAGGTGGCCGCAGGAAAATATGCTGTACTGTGTTCCCACTAAGTTCAAAGTATGTGGCTGGCGCATTGAAGCAGGACATTTTGAATTGGGTATGTGGAGAATGTGGACAATACTGAGGGCCTAGTAAACCTTGGGGATTGTTTTCAAACGCTGATGAGTCTACCTGGCCGTCTACCTCTATCTGTGGGAAGGTAAAATAGGAGACTGAAGATGTAGCTCCACCTCCACTATTACTATTCCGCTCCGATTAATTTTCGTTGCGCCGAGATTTCAGCAGACAACAGCAGTCGTCTCCTCACACTTATTACCAGCTACTCAGCAAGACGCCAAAAATTAAAAATATTGGCGGATCGTAGTGCTGCAGCAGTTCTATAAAGCTTCGAATATTACGCGGCGCGCATTTTCTCCCCGGTATGCTTATTTGTGTGTTTCAACTTCACCAGGCACGTAGGAAACTTTGCTACGGTTGCTGCAACGGGATAAAAGCAGCTTATAGGCTTCTCAGCAGTCTTTTGTTTATTCAGAAACGTTTCTCCGATCGGCGTTCTGCGGTGGCAGTGCAAATTTGAAGCCCACTTCAACGCAGTACAGGGCGCACTGTAGCAGACGACGCGCGAAGCCCCGCCTGCGGCTCTCACTGCACCTGCGCAATAGTTTCTCCGGCGCCCGACAGAGGCGCCCCGCGGAGCGCCGGAAGCACGGAGCGGCATTCGGACTAAGAGTGGACGACCGTGTTCAGCCTTGGTCAAAAAACTTGAAGCCGCTGTGAACGGTCGGGGAGGCGCATTTACATTCGCTCGCCTGTGCAGCCGGTCGATTGCAGCGCCACCCCCGCGGCGCCAAGGGGAACTATATATCTAGGTAACTTTTCGCCCTAGGGGAGTCTAGGTCCCTAGTCGTCGTGTAAAAAACGCGCCTAGCTCCTGAAATGCCCTAGTCCCCATGCGCGCGCGCAGGGTTTGTGCCAACTCGCCGGAGCAACAGAGTGGGAGGTTCATTGCGCGTGCACGCAAGCAGCACGACCACGAACGAAGCGATACAAGGTGGAACAGCGGGTTTTACGGCAATCGAAGCTGTGTGTGTGTGTGTGTGTGACGCGCTTGGTGTGTGCAAAGAGCAATTAAGTAACGTGTGTGACGAATGTGTATGCGCAAAATAGCACGACCACGAACGAAGGTGGAACATCGCGTTTTGGCGTTTGGTGTGCGCAGAGCAATCGAGTTGCGTGTTTGACGCGTTTGTTCGCGCAAACAGCACGACCACGAACGAAGCGATGCAAGGTGGAACAGCGCGTGTTGCACAATCGAGTTGTGTGTGTGTGTGACGCGTTTGTGATGCGCAAACAGCACGACGACGATCGTCTTCTAAAACTGCGCCAGAGCAAACCGATTGTTGAGTACTACATACGTATTGCGCGGGCGTTAAAACTAGAGAAACACGGGATTGCGACGCGACCAGCCGCAGTGTATAGGACTGTACGTACGTTTTTGTAATGTGGTCAATCTTAAAAGGACGATGGCATTTCTGCACCAGCGGAGAAGTGGGAAATCGTGATTAAATTTGGCCGATCATTGTCAAAAGCAAAGGCTTACCCTTAATTAGGGGTTATCCCCTACCTTCTACTGAAACTGCAGCCTCTAGTAGTCTTCATGCACTGTTGTAATCATGACACCATACGACGATACCCTCTGACGTGGGGCCCAGACTACTGGAGAGCTGGTTGATCAAGCTTGCTCAATAAACTTGACCTTTTGTTCTTTGATTATGCTACAGTGCTAGAGCGTAGTTTCTTGCTATTAGTAAACAGGCAAGACAACAAAGCATTGCTACTCTACTCCTTGTTGCGGCTCTTCAGTCAATGACACTAGAGGGGAAAGGAATCGAGATCCAAGTCAAGGGGCTAATTGTGTTTAGTCAGTCTTAAACACCCTTAACTCAATGTTTTAAATGCCTGTGTGGTTGATACCTTGTCTAGTGGAACTTCTTGCCATATCCCCAAAATGTGCATAGCACCATAGGTATAGTTTGACAGCTGTAAGCAGTGCAATTAAGGGAGTGCAGTACCTGTATTGCAGCTTTACACCGGCTAAGATATTGAAGCTTGGGAGTATGTTCATATTTCTCCTCTATAGTGTGGCAAGAACTTGTAATCCGCCCTCAAGTTCTGCTGGAGCACAAGCTACTGTTGCTCTTTTGTGCATCTAGTGTCAGCAGACAAGCTTGCAGTATTGCTAGGTAGAAAAGCACTTAGGCTTCACGACCATCCAAGTCATAAATGAATAAGTGCATGGCTAGAAGTTGTAAATTGCAAGAAACAGTTCAAATGCCATTGAGCATAGTTGCGCTATTGCAATGTATCGTTTGGAGCATTGTACGAGCCATGGTAGTTCCCACATTGTGTTGAAGTGCCACACCGGTGACATATGATAATGATGCTAGTGTGATCCCGTGTGGCTGTACTTTGTTCTATAAAAACTTTTCATGTGTTTGAGATTATATTTAGTGCAGTATCTGAAAGGTTATGCACAGAAGATGATAGTTGACCTTACAGCCATTTTTTCTATACAGTCCTCCACTTTCCATCAAGTTCAGCAAATCATTGAAGCCCCAAAATAACACATTTAATATTGGTACTCAGATTGAACAGTTTCAGTTCTATGTGTATGTTTCAGAGAACTGGACCAAACATAAAGAATGAAAATTTAGCTACCTATTGATGCTGTAGCTTTAGGCTCTGCAGGAACCATTTATCTGCAGCACCCAACTTATCCCGTATTTGACGGATCATGATAGATGTGTGAAGAAGCACGAGTGTTATGCAGAACAGTTTTCAAGAGGTAATGAACCTCTACCATATAATTCATAAATAACTGGAAGGCTTCTCCTAAGGAAATGTTCGTGCTTTGCACTGTAACATTGACAAGTCCCTCCCTAAGATAAGGTGATAAAGAGAGCTGGTTTTATGAATCTGTTGTATTTCCACAATTTTAACATGGTATAAGTGAGGCCCAAAGCATAAATGGGACTGCGTGCTGTTCTGTATGCGTGCTGCGCTTATTGTACAGATCAATAGTAGCCAATCAATAGCCATTTCATTGAAGATGCAAACTGGATCATATCCTAGGGCCAACTCACTGTCAATGAAAACTGTTATACTGGCTTCCTGCACTGTTTATTGATTATGGACTTCTTTTTGAGGTGCGGTTTAAGTCCCTCAATATCTTAATGAATTGCAACTGGGAGAACGTGTCCATTCATTAGGACCACACTTTTTGTATTTAGCTCTCATCAATGTAAACAGCTTCATAATGAGAGGAACCTCAGACGAAATGCTTATTTTTTCCCGGCATCCTTCTTCTGCCTTCTTTGTAAGCACTATGGACATGTAAACAAGGTAATCTTGCATTTATCCTGCCTACAAGTGCCTCTTTTGACATTCATGCCTGTATTGCCTTTTCAGTGCCACTGAAAAGGCAATACTGGCCACTGAGCAGTAATGACGAAAGCATTGTGCGGAAATATGCAAGGTGATCAGGAAATGTAAAATGAGTCATACACCCGACTGTAGCAAACTGTTACAGAGAAAACCCATGCAGGTTTCTCGGAAAGTCTTCACAAACCTACCACATGCTTCAGACTGCTCCTGTGATTCAGATGTCTGCGATAAGACGTAAAAGTAGGTTCTCACGGGCCCATCTATTCTCTAGTTCATGAAGTCTTCATTCCAGAGAGCCTCACCATGCCGTAACACGAACCCCCGTATTCATAAATGTATCTTAACTTGAAGCCCATGCTTGACTCGATTTAAATGACGCCTGTCGTGAACACACCAAAAGAAACGCAATGAGCATCTTGGGCGCGTTCACACCATGCGTCATTTATATCAAGTCAAGCATGAGCTTCAAGATGTATTGCTGAATACGGCGGTAAGACTTGATAAAGGTTGCTATTAATTATTTGTCCAATGTTTCAGTTTTCTCATCAAGAATATCTAGCTTTTTCTGAATGCTACCAATTTTTGCTTCATTCTCCTTTTCACCACATCTGCTTCATGGCAATCTCTTTCATCTTTCCATCCCTTCTCCTTTCCCATGCTGTTGGCCAACGTGCAGGTGTCGTCTATGCGCTAGACAGTTACGATGTGGTCAGCAGGCTTTGGATTTCTCTGTCAACCAATTTCTCTCTTTGCTTTTGTGATCAAGTCCGCCTGACCCTTATATTACTGTATACAATGAAAACAAAGGCTTTTTTTTTCATGAAATGGGCAAGCACTTGCATCTCTTGCAAAGGATCTTCCAGTAAAGTTTCTCGTTCCTGCAATCACACTGAACATGCACGTCCATCATAATTTTTATGTATAAAACGCACCGCCAGAAAGAGTAACAAAAAGCAGCTATATTTTCAGATAACACTTGTGGCTAAGAAAGCAAACCAAGACCAATTATGGATGGTCTCCATTTTTTTTTTCAACATGCAAAGAGCATTGTGCACACACCTCTCAAGCATAAAGGCAGCACGTATGAGCCATGATGCCTCAATGGCTCCCATGTCTGATCACCCAAAAGAAGGCAGGCCAAACATAAAATTTGTTTTTTAGAAATTCCGTTTATTGTAGCTAAAATTTTATCTTGAAAACACAAAAAGTAGTCTTCATTTCAAGACCGTGCAACCTCTGGCTGTATTTTGCAGAGCATGAGAACATGAAAATATACTAAATTGAAATGGCAACAGCAAAGAAACACTGGCTTCCATCTTCTGGAATGCAGAAGAGAGTGACACTGCACACGGTAATCCAAAGTATGGACCCAACTTGGTCGTAGCATACATGCTCTGTGCTGATGTAACTTTCATTAGAACTGAAGTGTGGCATCCACTACTCGCCTGTGTCATCAAAGGCCATTTCATGTTGCCACACATTCTTTATCCGCTACCTGAAAAGATTACATTACACCATGAAGATGACAAAGCTCACATGCATTAAAGGAAAATTGGTTGGCTATCTTGTCTCCCATACAACTCCGCCAAATACCTGCAATTAGTGTAAGTATGCTAGTTCCTTGCACTGTTTCCCATAACACCTTTGTTGAAGGTACTGGGTAACAATATCTCAATCACTTCACAAACTGTGGAGATTATTGTTAATTTTTAAAGCGAACAGCTTTATTTGCCTCTCGACAGCACATGGCATAATTTGTTTAATGTAAAAGGTTGAAGCAATTCATCGGCGTGTGCTTCACAATTTGCCTTGCAAAGATTCCTCATTAACAAATATACTGTTTCGAGAGTTTTCATTTCAGTTTGCTGACACAATGACAAGAGACAGGAGGGAAGTTATGAAGCTGCTTGTCTCTCCACACCAAAAGCCAGCACCTATAGACTCTGCTAAAGATGTACTTCTCAAAATCTGGCTACTCCTTGACCAATCTGTGCAAAAATGTTAAATACGTGAGTCAGAAGTTATGTCAATCAGGCTGCTGCCACTCAAAGGGCAAGGCTCCTTGAAACAGCAAAGCTCAAAAAAGAAGGAAAGAAGAGCACGTGTGAATGTTTCATGCTTTATAACGTAGAATAAAGATTTCACCAACGCCAGGAATGACACGCATTAGTGCCAGCGGGAACATCGTCTTGAGAATGGTTCCTTGATTTGGATTACATATTTCAACTAACAATTATGCTGTATTGATTTACAGGTTATATTTATGAAATCAGCAGCAATTCTGCTCGTACAGTTTGAGAAATACGCCAAAATTGATGCATGGTTCTTTCACATAAGAATTTGAAGGATAAATTCTAGGAAGCGTTACAAAGGCAGAAACAGTGTTCGAAGGTGTCAGAATGAGGGCCATGAAATGAGGTCCTTGAGTAACCGAACAGTGCCGCTGCTGCAGACATTTTAAGCATAAAATGCTTTTAGCTCCTGTTGTCAGCCACCTTCAAGGAACCAAAAGCCAGAGCCATTATCCTGGCACTCAAACCAGCTCATCCGGGCAAACAGTCAAGACTGCAATACATATGTTAGTTACTTCCCAAACATGCTACAAAAAATACTGCTTCTGAGTTCTAAATATTTGCTCACAATATCACTCAAGCTGTAACTTCTAGTACGCTGAAGTTTTATTTGTCACTTTTAATAGCGACGTTCAGAGGCAGATACAAGGCACTGTACACTTGATAGTCATTTTTTGGCACTGAGACACAGTTGCTTGTGCTCTTTTCAATGCCAGCAGTCCGCGAGGTCCACGGCACATATGGTGGACCGAGACGAGACTTCCAATGGGGTTCTGTCTTTGACAGGAAACTTGCTTCAATAAGGACCAGTGTACAGTTGCGTGATGCAGTGGGGTGTGCCGTTGCGAATGTGCGCTACATCTATTTTAAGATTGTGGCTAGTATCATCTACAATCAATCTGCTTTGTCGGCAGCCATTTCATGCTTACATCTACTCTCGATTACAGGAGAGCCAGTATTTTTTAGTGTCACCAGAACAGCCTGAAAATGCTCATACAAAATTCTCCAAAGAGTGCACGCGCTTCCGAGCTTTTTTAGTCTGTACATTCCAGCTATCTGAAATGAATCCAAGAAAGTAGTGGATGTTAAGGATATGATCATAGAGCTATGGCATACTACTTCGAGGTAGATGAAGTGGTACACGAAGGTGTCCTGTGCATTCTATTTCAGTGATAACATCATAGTGAACGGTTGGATAGTGTTCAGGAGAGATGCCGCGCTAGTGCGGCCAGCATCAAATGCAATCAAAACGTGGCTTTGCTGTTGTTCAAAGCAGATATTGCATTCGCCCTACAGTAGAAAGGAAACGAAGCAACACCTTCAAGAAGGCAGTCCCCAAACAGCGAAAAAAAAAAGGTTGGAGGACACTTAAGCTGCGCCTTTAAGAGTGGAACACGATAGCATTAAAAGATCCCTGGCTGCTTCTCACGCTTCCGGGCAGCTGCAGCTTATGCTTCTGTAATGTTTCCCTGGAAATGCTGGCGGCAAACGCTATGCACGAAGGCGAGCTTTCTGGGGCGTGCCACTCCTAAGACAGACCTGAAATGGCAGCTGGAAAAGGGGTTTGTGTTTGAGTTTCCGCGCAACAGAATTATGTTTTCTCGCATATTCAAATTACAATCCAACGCTATCATGTCTCAAAGTTGTGTGCAAGTCACACTTTATGAATTTTTGACACATCCTACTTTGAGAATTTTAATGAGTTCAGTAACGCCTATATGCCACGTGGAGGGCCTGCATGAATCGGGATGCATGGTTCGGGATTAATTTTCGCATATGGAAAAGGTCGCCAACACCACTGCTGGATTTTCAGCGACACGGGGCCCTGAACGCTATGGCTGTTAATACTATTGTGAATCAGTTCCAGGCCAACAGCACATGTGCCATGCACAAAAAAAAAATAAAAGAAGATGCACGTGGGCACTTTCCAAACATTTTTTTACAAGAAAGGCAGAGGAAAAACCTTCGCTGCTAAGGCATCAGATGAGTAATGTGTAAAACATGCAATATAAAGCTTAATTGTACACCCGACAACGACTACATTGTAACGTAGATTGGAGACAGAGTCTTGCAAAATATAAGCTTCTCTTTAATGGCGGGCCAGAACAAGTGCGTGCAGCTTACGCACTTCATCGTCTTTAGTGGCACCGACCTTTGCGCGCGCCGTCCTGCGGTGTGGAAGCCCCACATCTTTGTGTCAATTGCCTCCCATGAGAAGAGCGACCGTCCGGTTGCGTCAAAAAGTTCTTTCAGCTAGATAAGAAATGGAGCTCCTCAGGTGCATCTCAGCATTCAGGTATGCGCATAGTATGGTTTCATGCACACTACACGAACAACTTCAGCGGGAGGACGACGACGGAGTGAACTGGGGTCAGAACTGCAGGGGACCACTTCGTAGGTCACGTCACTGAGGCGGCGTGTAACCTTGTAGGGACCAAAATACCGGTGGATCAACTTTTCTGAGAGTCCACGGTGGCGGACGGGCGTCCAGACCCACACGCAGCCGCCGGTATTGTAATGGATGTCGCGTCGACCCTGGTTGTATCGAAGGGTGGCGGTATGCTGTTGGCTCCGGATACGATGCCGAGCAAGCTGGCGTGCCTCTTCGGCTCTTTGTACGAACTCTTCTACGTGTTCGCTGGTCGGGCTATTATCAGCCATAGGTAGCATGGCATCAAGTGTTGACCTGACGTGACGCCCATATACAAGTTCAAACAGCGTAAACTGTGTAGTCTCCTGTACAGCAGCGTTATACCCGAAAGTCACATAGGGTAAGATCGCGTCCCACGTCTTGTGCTCTACGTCGACATACGTGGAGAGCATATCAGCCAGTGTTCTGTTCAGATGTTCCATTAATCCATTGGTTTGAGGGTGATATGCAGTGTTCTTGCAGTGAGAGCTATGCATCAGCTAGAGAACATCCTGCATAAGTTCCGCTGTAAATGCTGTACCGCGGTCAGTGATGAGAACAGATGGTGCACCATGTCGTAGGACGATGTGGCGTACAAAGAACTTGGCCACTTCATATAAATTTACTTGTGAAATAGCTTCGGTTTCGCCGTACCAGGTTAAGTAGTCGGTAGCGACGACTATCCATCTGTTGCGCGAAGAGGTCACTGGGAATGGCCCAAGTAGATCCATTCCTATTTGTTGGAACGGTGCTTGAGGAAGGTCCACAGGATGGAGAAAGCCAGTCTGTTTAACTGGTGCTTTCTTGCGGCGCTGACAATCGTGGCAGGTCTTCATGTACCGTTGCACAGAACAATGAAGCCGGGGCCAGTAAAACTTCTGTCGTATCCTTGCCTAAAGTCTTGGCGAATCCCAGGTGTCCCGCGCATGGCTCATGATGGCAGGCTCGCAAAATGTCGTGGCGTGGTGCCGATGGCACGATAAGGAGGTACGTATTGGGGCCGCTTCCGCCGTTTTTCCTGTAAAGGACGTTGTTGTCAAAGTAGTATGATGATAAGCTGCGCATGAGCAAGCAGGGTAAAACACCTTCAACTCCTTGGAGGTGTTCGATCCGCGGCAGCAGCTCAGCGTCAGTGCGCTGGTGCTCAGCCATCTTTATGGCGTCGATAACTAATGCCGCGACAAATGGCAAGTCATGGTCAGGGTCTAATGAGGTCGTAGGGAGTGGTGCACGTGACAAACAATCAGCGTCACTGTGCTTCCTGCCAGATCGGTAGACAACTGTAATATCATACTCTTGTAAGCGAAGGCTCCAATGGGCTAGTTTGCCTGAAGGATCCTTGAGGTTGGAAAGCCAGCACAGGGCGTGGTTGATCGCTGACAGAGTTAAAGGGTCTACCGTACAATTAGGGTCGGAATTTACCAATTGCCCACACAACCGCTAAGCATTCTTTTTCAGTGGTTGAGTAGTTTTTCGCAGCCTTGGTGAGACTGCGGCTTGCATAAGCAACGGGGCGTTCCGCACCAGCTTGCCACTGCACAAGCGCCGAGACTCGCATTGCTGGCATCAGTATGGATTTCAGTGTCAGCGTCTTCGTTGAAATGAGCAAGTATCGGGGCCTCTTGTAAACATGCAATTCATTGAACGACTGCTACTGCTCGTCCGCCCAAATGAAAGGCGCATCATCGCATGTAAGCCCTGTCAGAGGCTCAGCAATTCTCGAGAAGCCCTTGACGAAGCGCCCATAATATGCGCACAAACTAAGGAAGCATTGGACAACCTTCTTGTCTGTGGGTGGTGAAAACTCCGCGACGGCAGCTAACTTGTCGGGCTCTGGTCGGACGCCTTGAGGACCAACGACATGGCCAAAAAATTTGAGCTCTTGGAACCCGAAGTAGCATTTTTCAGGCTTGATGGTGAGGCCGGCAGTATGGATCGCAGTGAGGACACCCTCGAGTCATGCGAAATGTTCGTCAAACGTGCTCGAGAACACAACGACATCGTCCAAGTATATGAAGCAGGTTTGCCATTTGAGTTCAGCAAGCACGGTATCCATCGTCCGCTGAAAGGTGGCAGGTGCGGAACAGAGACCGAAGGGGAGAACTTTGAACTCATAAAGCCCATCGGGTGTCACAAATGCTGTTTTTTCATGACCCTGTTCATCAACTTCGATTTGCCAATATCCTGATTTAAGATCCAACGAAGAAAAAAACTTGGCATGTTGTAGATGATCCAATGCGTCGTCGATGCGTGGCAATGAATAAACATCACGCTTGGTGACACAGTTCAACTTTCTGTAATCTCCACAGAAGCATAGTGTGTTGTCTTTCTAACACTACAGGGGAGGCCCACGGGCACGTGGATGGCTGGATCACGTCGTCTTGGAGCATCTCTTTCACCTGATGCTTGATCGCTTCCCTTTCCACTAGAGACCCTCTGTAAGGATGCTGACGGACAGGACGTGCAGACTCGTCCGTAATAATGCGGTGCTTTGTGATGGACTTGCGCCGCACTTTGGATGATGTTGAAAAACAGTCCACAAATTCATTCGCGAGACTCAGTAGATGGTCTTTCTGATGGTCTGGCAGAGCGGCGTTAATGTGAATCCGTTCTTTTAGGCTGGGGAACCCAGATTGCTGAGACGATGCGGTTTCCAATGTGGCAATGTCAGTAACGTTAGTGATTTCATGAAGAAATGAGCTCAGTTCAGCCATGTCATTCCTCGCGGTACATGCCGATACTCGTTGCTAAAGTTTGTTAGCAAAACAACTGAACATTTGTTTTGCACCTGAAGAAGCCCTCTGGCTATACAAATGTGGTGCTCAAGAAGCAGGGGCATGTTTGCCTCAGCAATTCCTTCGGCGGCGTCCTCCATGTCGCATTGGACAAGGGTAAGCACGCTGCTCTTGGGTGGCAACATGATGTGATCGTCAGTTACGCGAAGCACGATGTCACGGTCGTTGTCATTACTGTTCACTATGGCTTGCGTAGTAGCGAAGCTGACTCTAGACTCTTGCAGGTCGATGATGGCACCGTTCGCCTGAAGGAAATCCATGCCGAGTATAAGGTCCTTTGAACATTCAGGAAGATTGACGAAGTCGCCGATGTACGTGAAGCCCCGAATGTTGACTCGTGCCGTGCACCGGCCCATTGGAGTCCCATTGGATGCCCTCCTGCAGTACGAATCTGAGTTTCGGTCCATTGCGTCGAAACTTTGTTCAGTATACGTGCGAGATTCTGGCTCATAACAGACAGGTCCGCACCCGTGTCGATTAACGCCATGACCTCGTGGTCATCTGTGGTAACTGGTACGTCGCAGGATACTGACACGGAACTACACTGCTTTCTCTGCGTCTAAATTACGTCATATAGCGGTCGTTGCAGTGGAGGATCTTCAGCGTTCGCAACATCAGCGACCTCACCTCCGCAGGTCGCTGGACTCAATTTTCCCGGGAGGCTGGGCTGAGTGAGCGACGTCTCGTTGCTCTCAGCTTGAATAGGGGCTGGAAGACCTGTTTCGTGCGGGTGACGGTGACCGGGGTTCACGGAATCGTGGGGCAAACGAGGTCCAGGCATTCGCGAGGTATGCTTCAATCTCCAGGGCGCATAAACCATTGCGCGGGCACAGCGCATTCAGTGAAAATTCACGGAGCCCAGCTCGTTGGCAGGGACATGCCCTGTAGAGGTGATCGGCTTCACCGCAATGAAAACACAAGGGCCTCCGGTCTGCGGAGCGCCATACGTCACTCTTGCGAGGTGGGTGTGTTTCAGCCATGAATGGCGTGCAACGAGGCGAGTGGCTTGTTCAACGGCGCGCACGCCAAGAAGGTCCAGGACGTCACTCACATCGCGAAAAATCGGGGACAACGAACTTCGTGCAGCTTCCGTATACGACATGCGAGGTTGTGGCTGCCGTACCTTGTGCTGTGGTGTCTCACTTCGCTCTGGGACTTGGACTGCCTGCCTTATTTCCTCCCTGACGACCTCAGCCAGAGCAGGTCGCGGTACCGATGCTGGAGCCACCTGAAGCTTTTGAAGCTCTTCTCGAACGATAAGTCTAATGAGCTCCCACAAGGCATTGATATTGTACAGGGATATAGCGAGAGAGTAACGCGATAGGGTCGACACGTCGCGGTTCTACCTTGTTCGCTGCTGCAGTGCCTTTTCTATCGATACGGCTTCCGCGAGAAACTCTGCAACAATATTTGGTGGGTTGCGTATTAGGGCACCGAATAACTCTTGCTCGACATTGCGCATCAAATTCCTTAGCTTCTTTTCTTCCGGCATGGACGGATCCGCGCGTCGGAAAAGTCGGCACATATCTTTGAGAAACATTGCGACGCTTTCGTTCGGCCTCTGTACTCTCGCCTGAATTGCAGATTCAGCTCGCTCCTTGCGATCGAGGCTGGCGTATGTGCCGATTAGCTGCCGTCGGAATTCATCCCATGTCGATAGGGCCCTGCCTCACGGTTCTCAAACCAGGTCCGTGCATAGTCCTTGAGGGCAAAGTAGGCGCTGCGTAGCTTGCGCTCTGTAGTCCAGCCGTTGAATTCTGCGACACGCTCAAAGTGATCGAGCCAGTCCTCTACATCCTCAAAGGTGTCCCCATGGAAGGACGTGGGTATTCGCGGCTGGTTCAGGACGACCTCGGTCGGGGCGGCCGAGGAAGGAGGTGAAACCAATGTATTCATCCTTCTGACTTGATTGCGTAGATGCTCATGCTCAGGCGCCAGTCCTTGAAGTCGGCAGTTTTTCGTACTGGGCTTGTAGACGGTGTTCGATCTGGGAGTGGTAGCACGTACCCCACACCTCCACCAGAATAATGTAACGTAGATTGGAGACGGAGTCTTGCAAAATGTATGCTTCTCTTTAATGGTGGGGCAGAACAAGAGCGTGCAGCTTACGCACTTCATCGTCTTTCGTGGCGCCGACCTTTGCGCGCGCTGTTCTGCAGTGCAGAAGCCCCACACCTTTGTGTCAATACGCACAAATTGCACGCAGAATTGACGTCGACTTGGGGTGAAGGTCGCTTTCCGAGTTCTGCCTGGTGTTGTCTACAGGCAACAAACACATTGGTGAAGAAGCTTACACAAACATTTTTCGTTGTCCTTCACTGTCTTTAGTCTCTGTGTATTTTCTACATATCCACCAAACCTAAATGTTTTCCTTAGGGTTTTTCATGTTTCATCCCTAACAGTTAGTGCCCATTACAGTGTTGAAGATGTTTGCATGCTTTTTTCTTCTACGCACAGCACTTAAAGAAGAGCCATCCTGTCAGCCACCTAGGTCTACTCCTTTTGCTCAACTACATTTTTTAGCCCAATGATGAGAAAGACTTCTCTAGCATACCTGAAGGTCATGAAGAAGTAGAACAGTATTACCGGCTGCGTGAGATATTTGAAGACATACTAATGGTCTTTTTTTTTTCAGACAAGTTTCGAAACATGAGTTCCAAATTTATTAGCTTTCTTTTACCATTTTTTATAAGGCTATTCAGTAAAACCATCTTCATCCTCAATTACTGAATGAATTCATCTTTGATAGTAGCAACATTCTTGTATCATATAGTGTGTGTTGATGTTGGGCAGTGCTTCCACAATAACAGCCTTTAGGGAGTTTTTATCTATGTGTAGCTGTTCGTTAGTCTCCTTCCCAGTAACCCCCACCATACATAGTGGCATGCAGATTGAAGTATTTGGAATTAGGGACGCTACATCGAGGTTGATGTGGCTTCAGAAATTTACCACCGGACACTTGTAAGCCATGCAGATGTTGTGGAAGCAAATAAATTATATAGGGTGGTGCCTAATGACATTGTGCCCAAAAAGCTTTACTATGTCACCTGGGGCTGCTTGGCTAAGGCCATAATTGGCTTTTGAGGGTTCTCACTCGTATCACCCCCTACCTCCTGGAGGAACTCAACCACTTGAATGGCACCTTGCCACAGGCATCAGTTATTTCTTTTTGTCACAGATGATAATTAGACACAATTTCTTGTCTCACCCTGAAAACAATGTGGTTCGTGACAGTTCGAGAAGGTGGTGACCTCCAAGTTACTGTGGTCAGTGTGTAAGGCAACTAGCACAACATAAAGTTCCATCTCGTGCATCAGGCAGAATGCTGCTATTTCCAAATAAATTTGCTAAATAGGTCACAGAGGTGATTGTGAAGCTGAAGTCGAGTGCTTAGACAGATTGAGAATGTTAATGGTTGTGGAGATTCAAAGCTGCATCCTCAAATACTTTGCGCAGCTTGCATGACAATGTTGAAACTGGAACCTGTGTCCTGTGCACTAATATTTCACTGTTTTGTATGGCTACTTTTATAGAAGACGAAAGCCAAACTTCTCCAGGTTTAACACTGGTTTTACGACAGCTATGACAGAGCCAACTCCTTGGTGCACGCTTATGGTAGTGGTGACGAAGCCATCAGGAGCACTCCACACTTTTATGGATTACACAAAAACTGAACAAGCAAGTCCTATGAGCATCATATCCAATTCCTGCAGTAGAGCATACCCTTCAGATACTACGAGTCACAGCTTGGTGTATGAAAAATTGATGCCCAAATTCAGGGTTTTGGCAAATCCCTGAGAAATTACAGAAAGTTTTTGACCACCTTTACAGCACCGTTCCATTGGTTTCGCTTTAACTGCTCATGCGATTTGGTATCTGGTGTGCCCCAGATCAAACACAATGGTATATGAATGATATTCATCCAGAACTTATATGTGTTGCTTGTCATACGGTCGAGGTTATCGGTGCTCAACTAAACAGCAACACAATAAACTCTGCAGTACATTTGAGGGCACCCACTGTGCAAGAGCTGCCATCCACAAAGAGAAATGTAAGTTTGGCATCACAATAATATCCTACTTGGGGCACATGAACGAAAACAAGCTCAAAGCTGTCACAGACATGCCAAGACCATCCTCCAGAACTACTGCTGCTAATGGGCATGACCACCTATCTAGGTTTATTCACTCCTAACATGACAAACACTACACCCATTGTCCAGCATGCTGTTTTCAAAGCATGGTTAGTCTGGAACCCACACAGGTTCCAGAATTCTGAAAATGGAAAGAAATACTTTCTTCAGATCCAGTGCTTGGCTGGTGCTCCTCAAAATGAGAGACCAGCTGCTAATCACAGCTGATGCTTTGTGCTGTGGTCTAGTTGCAGTGCTCAGCCAAAAGCAAGACGATGGGCAACATGTTACTAGATACGCCTCAAGATATTTTGCAGAGACAGAATGCCTGGCTATGCCCAGATATAGAAAGAAGTGCTTTCTTTCTTGCAAGCTCGAGATAAATTCTATAAATGGGGCAACAATCTGTTTCCCAATTTATAAAGTGTGCACATGATTGATGCATTATGAGGCATAATGTACATCTTAGGCAAAGACTTTCCCGCAGCTGATACACTGTGAAGTTCTCATGTGAAGGAGAATAACAGGCACCACAAGGGCCTACCAAGATTGAAGGCTATGCATGCTGCCTCTCCCCACCTTCTTTACAAGAACTGAAGAAAGAACAAGTGCTAGATTAATGCTGCTGCCAACTTTGCATTTTCACTCGAAAGAGCTGGACAAGGTGTTGCAAACTCTGGAAGAATTCTGGCTTTACAAGGACAATGTAGTCCAAGACATGTTGATATGTTGGCAATAAAACCATCGCGCCCAAGAAGCTACAGGAGCTTACCCACCCAGCACTTCTCACTTGAAGGCCACTTTTCGAATCAATAAATGCCTAGCAAGACGACAAAGTACTGCATCATAAATACATACAAACAGCAAATGTCTTCAAGTCATGTCGTACATGCTAGCATCACAGGGCTAAGAGAAGGGTGACACTCCTGCAATTGGGATTCTGAGAAAAGCTGTTACAGAAGTTCACTATGGACATATTTTCTATTGGAGGGGTGTGGTGGCTCATCGTCACAAAATACTAGTAAGGGTATCCTGAGCTAGTACTGGCTAGTTTGACAGGACCTGTGGTTGCGACTCAATGCCTCTTTGTTTTCACAAGGCATGCAATAGTGTAGTGGTCGTGAACCGCAACAAACTGTAGCTTGCAAAAGGGCGCAGCTCGCTGTTTGCAGAATTCATAAGAATCCCAACAAATGGCGTGCAGTCCACGCTACCAACAGCGCAGTGATCTCACAGAAGCCACCGTAAACTTATCCAAGAACTCCCTTGAGACGTCAGGTGATGCCTACAAGACCCACAATTATAGACTGAGCCTTCTGAAAAATAGCTCCTCGCTAGTGCAAATGCTTACGAGCCAAAGGCTTAGGACTACACTTCCAGCTACTGCAGACAGCTTCTTTCCACAACTCCCGGACCGGAGGAAAATGAAAGTGCATGAGCAAAAGTGCTGGCAGAAACAGAAAACTTACTCTGATGTTGAGCATGGCATACAAGATCTACCCAATTTGTATCCAGACATTAATGTCCGAATAGTTGACCTGGAAAATGCAGGCACACTTCAGCAGCCAGGAGATAAGCCCAGGTGATAGTGGATAGACACGGACAAAAAGACCACTCATCTCAAACAGGACACAACGAGTTCCACTGCCTCTGGCTGCATAATCAAGGGTTCGATGAAAGTTCGGCTGCTCAGGCATGGAAACGAAAAAAAAACGTGATCTAAGAAATAATAGTCAAACGACTATTATTTGCCGAGCATGCGCAGGAACATAGTCACAAGATTGACTGGGACAATGACACTGTTGTTGCCAAAGAAAAGAACATGTCATCCCGGCGGCTGCTAGAATCGCTAATTGTTCAATTGACGCCAGCTACGATGAACCGGACACCAGGGACTATGCCTGCCATTTACGCATGTTCATTACGTCACATGCTGGCTACATAAGTGACGACGATTTCCTGTCCAATTCAGTGAACGAGGAACCCGTGTGTAGTTCCGAAACGTCGGGTTATACATCAGACTTGGTCAGTGACCATGAACCCCCCTTCATGCCTCTGGCTAGGGGAGAAGAACACAAGCAGCCACACGACTGTACCAAAGAGGTTCCGTTTTGTAGAGATCCTGGGCATCAACACCATAGAAGTGGACAATGCATAACACCAGCTAAGCAGTAAGCAACATGACCCTTTTTATACAGGGAAGGATGTGCTACAAAGATGCTCGTACTACTGTAACGCTAATGTGCATGCTTGTAGAAAATGATCACAATAAAAAACTCACCTATTGCCTTGTGCTCAATGTTGAGGCTACCATTCTGAATCACAATTACTTTCTCCCACCTAGCTAACAGTTCTTCAAATCTCAACGAGGTTTTAATAAGAATCTTGTCTCGACTACCCGAAACGCCAGTCTGTGTAGTAGTGTTACACAGTGTTGGGTTCAAATCTGCCATAATCATGAATCCGAATGAACTTGCCCACATTTCAGTTATTCTGCAAAAGTATTTGGGATCACTTCGTTGCTTCTATATGCACTGAGGCAATCACAGCTGTGAAACACATTTAGGTCATACTGAAGACGTCAAAGACCATGTAACATATGTGCTGAAAGGAGCAATGACAACTTACGACATTGACAGATGCCCTTCAGATGAGCGTTGCTGTGCCAGTCGAAATTGCTGCTTTGACAATGGCTAAACTTGAGACAGAATACGATGAGGCAAAGTGAAAAGAGAACAAAGGTGCATTTTTCAGCTACATCACCTCATTGCTCCAATGCCCATGCATTTGATAATTCATTCATACAATGCGACGGCCTAGGCAAAGCCACGTTTGGATGAACCAATGTCTGCTTTTAAACATCACAAAATTCCAATTTTTCACGCACTAACGAACAACTGGCAGGTTTGAGGATTTACGAGTGTCAAGAAATATTGAATCTGTCATTCATGTGTTTACACTTTGTCTCATTATCTTCGTATGATCAAGTGTATGCTTGAAAGCGCAGACACTACTGCTGGCTTGCTAGCTAAACGCACTTTCAAGTGGCAGCTGGTGATAGAAATCTTCGAGCATTTGTCTATAAAAACGCTCGCGTAGATTTCGCGGTATGCTCATGCGCTTTCAGTGCAACGCACTGCGTGACACCTGCCTGTCAGGCCAAGCAGGAGTGCGCCAAGGGCCGAAACACCAAATTGTTCATTTGGCCCTGTAAATACGTATGTCTCTATTATAGTGTGCCTGTATATACACTTCGACGACGGCAATGATGCCACCGCTTGCAACAGTCGGCCAATTTAAAGAATGTGTCACAGCGTTCGCTTTCCATGTGTACAATCTAACACGGCGAGTCTCTTTTTTCATGCGGAAGCAGCCTTCTGGATCTAAAAACATTGATATCGCGAGCGCAACAGAACAAACGGGCGGTAGTGCGCATGAGGTTAAAATCGTAGTCCGCAAAATATGGGCTATAAATAACGGCTCAAACAAGTTACAGATGGGTGTCAATTTAAGGCGTGCAGTGCATTTAAAGCGTACTTTCAGCAAGAACTTCAGGCGGCGTGAAAAATGATGCCTAAGCATGCATCAATAACACAATAACACAAAAAATTATGTACGTCCCAGATGAGTTGAAAGTGGTCGCGAACAGCTACCTTACCTGTCTGTATGAATGACAGGTGCAGCCTCTGAGCTTCTATACGATCCCTATTCGGTATTGTATTGGGTACAAGAAAGAGTTATTACGCGGAAATATAAGGAACAGCTGGGGATAACCAAGAAAGCTTAGATGTACCATTGAAGCTCCCATGCTACGCTCACATCCAATTGACAGGAAGCCGCCATGACACATTTTGACTACCGGAAACAGATGGCGCTTAGAGCGCTAGAATGTTGAAACAGTTTTTCGTTTAAAATATTCTACGTGTTGCTTATTTTAATTGCCAGTTTTCGTTTTTGTTCATTGTCCAGAGAATCGCCAACAAAAAGCACAATTTACAAACTGTTTATTATCACGAATAGCAGCGAGAACCGAAACCAGGACGACGCGCTCGTTGCGGGTACAGTTTTATTAACCTTGATCAATGCCTCGATGATAGTGCGCCGAAGCCAGCACATGCGTACAAAGGCGATGGATGCTACATTCATGAGAACAATATCTCGACATCGGTCAATGCTGCATAACATAAGCTTGCAGCTGTAGTTTTCACACACTTTTTACACATGGTACGCTTCGGTTCTTTTCGGATTTACTCTTCCGACACATTTTAAACTGTGCCACTACGCACATGCCAACATTTCGTCACAATTTCTTCTAAGCGGCATTTAGTTTATCGAGTACACCGACAAAACATGCGTGGAAACGCTTCCGAGCACCTGTCTCAGCAATAACCGCCGCCCTCCGCACCCCCCCCCCTTTTTTTTCTATACCGCCGCTAATTAATGCACGTATGAGTTAACCTCCACATACAAATCACTCGTGGCGTGTCCCTTATTCACTCCGAATTAAAAGTCGGTGCTGTAAACTTACGTACGTACAGTGCTATACATCGCGGCTAGTCGCGTCGCAATCCCGTGTTTCTCTAGGTTTAACGCCCGTTCAATACTTATGTAGAATCCCACAATCGGTTTGCTCTGGCGCACACACCACAAACGCGCCACGCACACAACTAGATTGCGCAAAACGCGCTGTTCCACCTTGCATCGCTTCGTTCGTGGTCGTGCTGTTTGCGCGAACGAACGCGACACACACGCAACTCGATTGCTGTTTGCGCACGCCAAAACGCGATGTTCCACCTTCGTTCGTGGTCGTGCTATTTGCGCATACACATCCGTCACACGCGCAACTAAATTGCTCTTTGCACACACCGAGCGCGTCACACACACACTTCAATTGCCGTAAAACGCGCTGTTCCACCTTGTATCGCTTCGTTCGTGGTCGTGCTGCTTGCGTGCACGCACAATGAACCGCCTACCCTGCTACTCCGGCGAGTTGGCACAAACAATACTACCACATACAATCTGCGCTATGGTATGTTTCTATGGGCCCCGCGCGCGCGCGCATGGGGACTAGGGCGTTTCAGGAGCTAGGTGCGTTTTTTACATGACATCTAGGGACCTACGCTCCCCTAGGGCGAAAAGTTACCCAGATATATAGTTCCCGTTGGTGCCGCGGGGGCGGCGCTGCAGTCGACCGGCTGCACAGGCGAGCGAATGTAAATGCGCGTCGGGGAGCGGCTGCGCGCCGCTGCTCGCTTGCGCCGAGGATAAAGAGAGCGAGGGAGGCATGCCTCTTACTCTCAAGCATGCTTTGATAACAGGGCTCGTGAAAAATAGTGCAGCGTTCACTTTGCCAGCTGCGAGGTCGTCTTGCGGCCGCCGTGGTACGGCGCTTCGTGCGAGCAAATGCGCTCGTCTGGGCAAAACTGCCCGGCTTCCATGCAGCGCATTATAGTACAAAATCTTCCTAATTATCGGAATTTATTACAATATTATCCTACACATTCAAAGGCGAGAGCCGTCGCATTATGCTTTTAGATAAACATTTTGAATGTGTTTCTAAGTGCGATGGAAACAAAAGATAAAAAATAGACCAACATCTTTCAGTGCTGTCTAGCGTTGTTCCAGGTTTCATTATAATATGCGGGCAATTCAATCATCGGTCGCTTAGAAAAGACCAGAAGCAGCAATTTCGACTACAATGTCTCTCTTCGGGAAGGGCCTGTAACCACCGTTGTAATATTTGAAATACGTTGATCGCACTTCTTCATTAAGGAACGACCAAACGAGTGCGTTTGGCGTTCAAGTTTTTTAATTGAACCCACAGGGAAGTTATGAAAACTTTTCGGGACTAGAAGATGTTTGCCCTGCATCGGTAGCCGATTGAGTTAGACCCATTCCCTGGGCATTTTGGAAAGTGCCCACTACCTCGCCTTCTTTCATATCTTCGTGCATACTGCCTCATTGTCGTTAGGGCCCACTTTCATGCAAACATGAGGCCAGTGTAGCTTCATCCCCTTTGCATTAGGCATCACGCGTTTGAATCGCCTAAAGTAGACCAGGGCCACAAGATTATAGGATTCTCTCATAGTGAAGGCGTCACACCGGCGGTGCTGTCGCTGTCACGGGTTCACTGGAAGGAGTATTTTAGATATAGTTTACTGAGGTATTGTTCGTCTCTACTGGAGAGGGTTTCACAGGCAGTTTAAAAAAAGGGCTATACGTAGCGTCCTTTCAACCAGAGACCTTGGCTAGTTTACAGTCAAGCACATGGGTAAGCTGCAATTGTTCGGGGCAACCACAGACCAAGCCACACACAATGCCTTGAAGGCATGCTACCCCCTGTGATTTCGTCGAGAGACGCTGGTGCCACCCTGAAGCTTATGTTTTCTTGATTAATTTCCTACTTGTGACATTCATGATTACAAATTCGAGATGCCATTGTGGCACGTTATTTAATATATCATTAAGCTGCTGAAGTCAGATCTCAGCTACGATCCTCGCAAGGTGCCCTTGTTCGAGCATGCGCAGGGCTATTCACTGCGCTGTTCCTTTAATTTGGTCCCTGAAAACAATAACTAATGATTACGATACTTGGAATTGTGAAATTTGCTTTGAGCCTATCACGTTTGACAGCGGTCGCCAGAGACCCCCGAACGCTCATCCAGCATACGCTGCAAACAGCATGCTAGCCGGTCGTGTGGCTTCCGCTTCGCCACCGTCGCGTTTGCGCCGCGCTCGTCGTACTAGTTTTTCACGAGCGCTGTTATCAAACGACGCTTGAGAGTGAGAGACATGCTTCCCTCGCCCTCTTTATCCTCGGCGCAAGCGAACAGCGGCGTGCGCCGACGGTGGCAGCGCCGCGATAGCGGAGCGCAGCTGCTTCCCGGCCGTTCACAGCGGGTTCAAGTTTTTGAACCAAGACTGTACATACGTCATATCACATGAGTAGTTTTGGCAGTGTTCATGACGTCGCGTCACAGAAAGGCGAAGGCGGCGGGGCCCGAAGGTTGTTGAATAGTCGTGAAGGGTTAATGGCGGAGATTAACTACAAACAGATTGGGATAGGTTTGAGTTTGAACACCAACTATGTGGAACACACAAAAAACAAATCAGCTTCGCTGATGCAGAGTGTTGTGCAGCTCACAATTATAAAACAATTCGTGATGGAATTATTTCCACCGGTACAATACACCCTCCTAGGTTTGACTGCGAAAATGAATAAAAAAGCTTAGTTGGGCAAGCGGTACGTGTCCGCTACGGCTTAGCAAAAAGTCTACTTTAGTGCGTTGGTTCACAACGACGAAGTAAAAATATTGCGCAACAAAGACAACGAGAAGGAACACATTGTACAAGACAGGCGCTGAGATCAGGTCATCAGGTTTAAATGCACAAAAAACAGTTTCCATTTCTATAACTAAAAGAAAATCCCATTTTCAGTATGCTTACTCCCTAGGTTCATCTACAGTTAATCATGTCGATAATTACAAATATTTAGGTGTAACGTTCACTGCTAACCTCTCCTGGAATTCACACGTTGATAACATTTGTTCCTCTGCTTTCAAAAAGTTGTGTTTCCTAAGACACAAGCTTCGTAATTCACCACCAAATGTAAAACGTCTATGCTATCAATCATACATCAGACCAAAGCTAGAATATGCAAGCATAGTATGGGACCCCTACACAAAACATAACATTTATAATCTCGAAATAATTCAAAGAAAGGCTGTTCGATTTATCTTTTCTAAATTTCGTCGTGTGGACTCTTCGTCGGAACTAATCACAGCCAATAACATACCCCCCCTTCAGTACAGAAGAAGGCAATTTCGCTTGGGCTTCCTGAATTCTCTCCTTAACCAGCAATTCGCTATTGGTCCTTCCTTGTATTTATCCCCCCTATCCACAAGACATACACGACATCAACAACCAAGATCTTTAACGCCATATTTCGCAAAAACAGATGCTTATAAATTTTCCTTTTTCCCGCACACAGTGTCTCAATGGAATTCTCTACCAGAGCGCGATCGTCTTGCCATCGTGTAGCATTGTATACATTTAGCCATTGTGTTCATTTTTGCTATTTATTTGTATCTGGATGTAAAACATAATGTATGTGAACCCGTATACTGAATGTGATTTGTTAAAAATGCCCGTCCTGCTTGGACCACGTTATGTGGTCTGCAGTATGTATAAATCAATAAATAAATAAATAAATAAATAAATGTCCTGTAATATTGTTCCGTAGCAATATAAAGTGCGAAATCATTTCTATACGCCATACTTGCTATTTAGTGCCTGTTTTCTGTTCACTGTTTCTTGCCCTCGTTATTTCTTCGTATATTTTTACGTCTTATTTAGCTTACACCATTATCGTCATGTAATCATCGTCAAGCCACCTCCTCATCCAAGGCGTCATTCTGCCGTAAGGCGAAGAAAAGAATTCCGGCAAAACCCATTCCACTACGGCTGTCGATGTAAGTGCGACTGGCGTTGAAGCAATGTAGCGAGCCACCGCCTTGCAGAGGAGACCTTTTTTACAATCTGGAGCGGTCATTCTGAGATTTTCATTGGTTCGCGTTCGTTTCTTCCACGCTAATGTGGTAATCGATGTCAAGCAAAGCATTCCTCGATGTTTGCGCAAGTGTTAAATATAAATGTTATGCACAGGGAAACGGATGAAGAGCTACTGACGGAAATGTTTGTCCTAAAAGGGAATGTATACCCGGCCACAAAATATTACGGACCACGAAATCTGAGAAAATTCTGGTTATCTCCGCAACCTCACAACACAGCCTAATAATATCATTTCGGGCCTTAACTAGAATATGCTAGGAACATCTTCGTTGACCGTATTAATGGCTACTGCTACAGGCTGCTCGAGGATTGAACGTTTTCCAACGTCCTGTGGTCCGTAAACTTTTGTGGGCGGGTGTACTTTCACATAGTCCTCTGCAGTCAATTTTCTGTCGCTGACTTCCCCACTTCTATGTAGCTCTACACTCCTCCATGAAAGCACGCTAAAGTCCCAGTTTCTTCAATTATTTTTACGCACTTGGCTGCTTCGTGCGGATTGCGCACGAGGTCGCTGAACTGCCTCTTACTCCATGCGTGAGATGTCGCGCCTTCTTCCTACATGTAATGGTCGGCTTTCCAGAAAACCCGTCTTATGTCTTCAATGTTGCACCACCGTCGTTTGGCATCTGTGTATACTGGGCCCTCGCCTTATTTCCAGAGATGAGAACTTGTATATATCTCCAAAGTCCAGAGTCAGAACGAACATCGGAAAGTACCTGTGCCGTCTTCGCGGCGTAACATACAATTTTGACTTTGTCTCTGTGTTCCAAATAATTGAATGCGCCAAGGCTTTGGAAGTGGTAAGCAAACTGATCTGCGATATCATGGAACACGTCTCCGTGGAAGGTGCTCGGTGCTGATGAGTTTTGCAAGGTACAGGGACTAGGCGATGCACATTTGCCGGGCTGGAAATTCTTTAGCAGTTATTTTGTCTGGAAGCGGTCCCAGTTGAGGGTCAAGTCCCCAGATTTTTCTTCTGGCAAGAATAGTCTTACGCACCAGACCCTTCCTACTTTTCAGGGTTTAGCGTTCTATTGACGTGCTATCAGACTTACAGAATGGGTGACAAGGTAACCTTATCGCAAAATGCTATGTGTCCGTTTGCATAATGCCCTTGTTGTTTCAACCATAGACATTTATAAAACAAGCAGATTTATGGAACAGGGCCTATAGGATCTTCCGATAGGGAAGGGAAAGGCCTCGAACACGCCGGATGATCAAGTGATATGACCTGGTTAGGAAATTTGCAGGCACAGGATTTAATTGGCGGACGTAATGCAGTGGTAATTTCAGAACGTTGTGACAAGCTTCGTGCTTCAGTGGGCATAATACAGAGCCAGAAATCTGAAGGTGGAGCCACGCAGCAAAGCCTAAGGTAGGTTCGCAGTGGCTGCATTTTTTTTTATCCCGCCGTGGTAGCATGGTGACTATATAGTGCAGCCCTTGCTTAGCACGAGGTCTCCAGTTCAATTCCGATCCCGGCGGCCGCTTTCACATGAGGGCGGAATGCAATTATCGTGCACCGTTCTTTTGGTGCACGCGTAGGATCCCTGGGTGTTAAAGTTATTCCTGGTCCACCACTGAGACGTGACTTACAATCAAGTCTGGTTCTGGTAAGTGAAATCGGAGAACCTAATTTATGTTTTTTTCATTGTTTCATGTTTCCCTTTCATACGTCGTCTTGGTCTTTCTTCGCCCTTTCTTTCTTCATAACGTGCATGTTTATATTTTTACCGCCCTTCCTCCTGGTCGGTGGGCGTTGCGCCCCTTTCGGTGACCAGCCTGAAATGGACCTTTTCATTATCTTGTTCGTAGGAATTAAAGGCAGGGAAATGCAATGGCGTGGCATGTTTCCGGAACACTTGTGCTTATCACAACAGCCTGGCATGCGCGCTCTCGTCACCGTAGCCTCTTTAAAAATGAACATGTACATTACCATTTGTTTAGTGCTGTGCATATATGCAGATTAATCTCGGCGCCAACTGAGTAACGTGTCCATTCCCGCCTGCAATTGTGCTGGTATTTCCACCAAACTTGGGAGCGAATTGCGACGTCCCATTGCTAAGGAGTTTCTTTTTCTTTATTTTCACGGCGAAGCTGTTTATGGCTAGGGTTCCATGTACTTTTTGTGTCTCTCAACAAATTTGCGTGAGCAAAGAACTATCATCGTCAGCAATGGCTGGTGCCACTGCTTGTGCGTCCGTCCGTCGTCGTCTTCCACAGCTGGCTCCGTTGCCACTCATGCCAGCGTTGCCATACTGCCCTTCCCTCTGCGAAGGCGCTGACGGCACTGGCCCACTGCCAGTCGGCGCGGAGATTTCGGTCTCAGATTCTTTGCCTGAATAAACCGCGAAATGAAAATACGAAAGTATATAGGGAATATATAACACGAATGAACGCGGATGTATAAAAAATAAATGAGTGGGCGTACCTTTGGTAACTATGACCACCGATCAAGAAAATAAATGTGTTCGAACTATTGTTCTGAATTCTGCGTCACCTCTTTCTCGTGTGCTATACACAGCTTCGCTGGTCATACACCTTCACCGAGTGGAATGGTTGATCATTTTTTTTTATATAAAAGGGCATTGAGAGCCGGGTAGTATTGCAGGTTCACGAGCAAAGGTTTCTGTATGCTGCTCGTGCCCAAGACATGCCAGTAATTACGCTTCCGGTTCCCTCAACTGTTCAGCAATGGTTGCCGTAAATCAACCCGTGAGCTCAGTGTCTCGCTAGAACGCCATCGTTTCATATATTACGTTATGTTTGGCCACCTTTTTCTTACAGATTACTTTTCGGAGCTTTCTTATCATACTCCCGAATACTTCCCGCACATTTCCTGCTGGGGGAAGGTAAAGCAAGGGTTCTGGTTTGTTTCAGTAATGTCATCGCCACTTCCCAACAATCTTCGTATTTCTGCGATTGCTGCTTTACACATGGGTATAGTTGGATTGAGATGAATACCCTAGCAACTATAGTCTTACTGGGTGCTCATTAAACTGTATCTTTGTGGCGAGATAGCTTGAAATCAACCGGTTGCAGCAATTACGCGGCTATTGCAAGAGGGTGTAGATAGATAAATAGAAAAAAAGTTTAGGAAATAAAACGCGTATTTTCGAATCGTGAGACGGGAAGATTTCGTGAAGCGGTTAACCAAGCGCTATACGTTTCACCGTTTCAGTGCTGCGTTTTGTGCACAATGGAACGTGTGCGCGTCAGATATCGCGCACCTGTGCTCACGATATGACAACTCTTATACTAACTGGTATTTCTTTAGTTATACTTACTGATTATAAATGCACAGCCGATTTCATGGCCAAAACCCGGTTTTGGTGTCAGTTATGGTGTGAAATTCGTAGTCATTGTCAACACGCGATGATCATCTCAAAGAGCTCTTTGGCGTTGCCACTATGGAGGTTTAGCCGCGAGTAAAATTTTCCAAATCTGCGCAGTTTTATTGTGCGTACAACTTATGTGCAGTTTCCTATTGTATGTTAACACTAACTGAGTTCTTTTTTATGTGTGAGACAATAAAGAAAAAAAAAGCGATTCTGGCCTAATGGTTTGAGCTTCGGGATGCTGTGCTTGGGAACCAAGGTTTGATCCCAGGATTCGACACGCAATTAACTTTTATTGCGAAAACAACTTCATGGACCCTCCAGGCGCATTTCTAACATCGCTGTCTAGAGTGGGCAATATCGGTGAAGGATTTTCGTTTAATCGTGTTAATTGATACGACATGTTCGATGAATCGTTTTCTTTAGTTTGGTAGGAGTGGCGTCAAAATTTTGAAATAGTGCTGGAATGTCGGAGCACGAGCAATGCCTGGGCGGCTGTCGTAGAGCGATTGTCGACTGCTTTTGCGAGTGCTGAGTGATGCCGAGCCGAGAGCTTCCCCACTCTTCCCCCACACGCCACCACGCCGCTTGAAACCGGCGACTTGAAATGTCATCGCACTTCATTCTATTAGAAACTAAGTCGTTGATCGCGCCAGTTTGGTGCATGTATTTCACATAGCCATGGAGCTCATGTCTATTCTACGAAACCTATAGTTTCCGAGCGTCTGTTCTCGCATGCTGGTTGTGCGGACATTCAAAGGTATCGGTTTCACCAAACAACAAAGCCAATTGAGATTCCTTCTTCTGTGGAAAAGAGCCTGTGGCTCAATATCCTAAATCAGTAATGCTATTTTCCCCTGTGCTTATTGCAATTTATTGCACATTTTAGTTGGATTTCACCTTTCATTGTTGTCAGTTCTTTAATTCTTGTTTAACTGTCCTGCGCACGGACACTACTCTTCTACTTAATACTACTCTAATTGCTATTTTATGACATATGTTGTTTATCTTTTCAAAGGTCACTAATGCCAAATCTATTCAGTCTTTAACAAATGAGAGATTATTCTTTATAAAACGTTATACACTTGTAATTCTAACTTGCTTCTACCTCTCAAACATTAAAATAGGTTCCGGCTAAAGTAGATAACTGTTTCAACCGTTTTGAAGTGCCCGGCAAAAATTTCGATTAATCAATTAATCGATAAAAGACCCTGCATCGAAAGCGATTATCCTATGAAGGCATGAAACGATCGATGGTTAATCCCTAATCATATAAAAATTATTTGACAATCCCTACCGCGTAGCGATCCGAATAAAGACCAAAGGCGATAACATTGTCGCCGCGCGCCGTATGCTGTATGGACGAGTGATAGCGTGCGAGGGGGAGCAGACGACTCAATCTCGCACGCGCAATGAAGGAAAGAGAGGAAAATGCAAACGGGACAAAAGATGGCGCAAGGCACCGGGGGCACGGGAGCGAGGGGGCGGGGCGTTCTACTCCGGTTGCTGTTGCGTTTCGTGCGGCCAAACGGGCTCTATTTTGAAAGCGATATGTGATGGCGACTAAGTAGGTGCGACGATGCCTGAAAAGTTTGTGTTTAGTTCGTGTTCCAGCGAGAGGCAGCACGAAGGTCAATTCACTCGCTGCTCCTGCTTCGTTTCCTTTGCCTAACGCTTCGACAGCCAGTTCCTGCGATCATCGAGTGAGTTGTGTTAATGTTTGCTTGTGCGCACGTGATGCCATGTCGGTTAGTTTAGCTAGTAAGCGAATCTTTACAAATCTATACGGTTGTTAAAACAACTATGCATATTTCTTACAACTGTCTACTAATTTGATGTCGCAATTGATGCTTCGCTTTCAGGGCGGAACTTTCACATTCTTTTAGTATGAGCTATCCGGCAGGACAGCAGCACCCAGCCAGCAGGCACAGTCAGAGACATCTTGGGAAGGTTCCGAAAGCAAGCTTCGCTTTAAGATGCACACACACAGGAACAATATAGCAAGTTCCACAGCTTCTGAAATAGTTCACAGGCCCCGGAAAGCCCAATCAGTCCACGATAAGGACATGATCACAAAATAGCTACAAGCCCATGTAGCTAAGCAGGTGAACAAGGTGAAGTGAGTACAAGAATTCTAGGAGCTAGGTCTGGGTCCGCTACATTTGATGCTATAGTATGGATGCAAAGAACAACGTATATAAATGTGAGCTAACATACTTTTTGTTACGTGCAAGCAGAGAAAACTTGTAATATATCTTAAAGTTCATGTCTCAGTATAAAATAACAACACATTTTGAAAATTAATCTAGTTATATTTAAAAGAAACAGAAATGATGTCTGGGTATTCTGCCGGTATTAGGCCGCATAGAGGCGCAGTTAAACTTGCGTGGAAACAAGGAAAAAGCAGTGTCCTTCTGTTTTACAGTCGTACAGAAGTAAAACGAAGATATCTATCAAGCTGCGCATGCCAGCACCAGCGTCTCACCTAATCAACGCCGAAGCGGCCCCGATGAGGACCGCGCCGACAGACAAGTTACGTAGTATTTGCATCCTCCTGCTTGAGGGTGACTAGAACGCACGCGAGAAACACTGGCAGTGAAGAATTCGATCGCTTTGTTGGCGGTATATGTAGGCGAACGTTTAGATAAAAGCGTCACGTGCTTGCCTGATGCCGCAGATATCAGCGCTTAAATCACGCTTTGTTGCTTTTTCTCATGATCGGGCTTGCGGTCAGAGTTCGAAATCGCAGGCCCTGCGGCATGCCATCAATCTGTCGGACACAAAGAAGTCGGTGGCGAATATGCAAAGGCGGTGGTACGTGCTTGCTTTGCCCAAAAGAACGTGATTAAGGGTGCGAAGAATCAGCATTTCATCTGCTATGGAAATCAACTTGCTCTTGCGTGCGGCGTTATCACAGTGTGGGCTGAGTGGGCGGGGGGCGTTAAACATGGAGCAGGAATAGATGCACACACACAAAAGCAAAAAGAAATAATCGCTTTTGCTTTACCAGCACAAACGTAGATCACTGAAAAACAACTCCACCATCGAGACACCTTGCGCGCGTTGGCGGACTTCTTTCACGCTCGGAAAAACACTTTTATGTAGCACGGACTGCGTAACAGAAAGCTGTATCGGGAGTTTTTCATGTTGCTCTACAATTTTCTAATCGACACTTATCATTTAATTATAATATTTCCGAAGTTCAATAATTAAGTAAGACTAATTGTGCGAGTAGGCGAAATGCGAAAAATAAACTGAGTACCTCCAAGCGATGACAAAGAACATTAATTTAGTTCTGTACAGCTACGTGGCATCTGCATATTTTTAAAGCTTGGTGCATGTTAGTTGGGACACTCTGTATATAAATGTGCGTACTTATTACGTAGACCATGTCTTCTTTTGCGTAAACTTTGGTTGACATGGGTTTTTTTTTTTTTTCTAATCACCCTGAATAAGACTACACTTGGTAGAAGTCACAGCGCTCTAGGAGTACATTCCCGGGCATGTAACTTTAACTGTTCTTCAATAAGGTATATGCTCACTGTCACTGAATCAAAATACACTTCGAAATCTCCAGCAGCTGCACAATCCGCATTGCCACACCTGCGCTATATAGCTCGAACTGAACTTAACGCTGTCAGCTTCCCAAAAACTTATTGATCGACCCGACTATCCCACCATGCATTTCACATGCACACATAGGGGTATATAATTGTGTTGCAAAGATGGAGTGAGTCTTATTTCAAGAGAGGGAGAATTTCTTAAATTATTTTAGCAGGTCATTGTTGAGCCATAAAGGAGAGGAAGTTCTTGGCGGCTATATGAAGGAGCGAAAAAGTGTTTACCATTCACGCAAAGCATGCATATTCGAACGTGTTCTTAAATGTAACTAGGATTAGTGACTGCCTTATTATAGTGTTTAATCGTGCAGCAGGGCTCAACCCATCGACATGGCCTAGTGCCTGTGGCGTTTGGCTGCTTAGCGTGAGATCACAGCGAAGCTTTCTGGACGCACAGGCTGTGTTCTCAAGGAAGCCGAAGGTTAAAAAGGAAGTATGCAGATCTAAGACACACGTTTGAATCTATATAGAACGAAGCCGTTGTGAAGCGAATACTAGAGAAAGAGACGAAAATGGAAAGGTAGGGAGGTTAACCAACAACGGGCCCGGTTTGGGACCCTACACATGAAGAGGGGGAACGGGGAGGAATGGGTAAGAAGAGAAAAGAAAACAAAAAGTCAGTCATTTGCAGCCAGTGGCAGAGGAACCTCCACTGTCACAAGCGTTCCAACAGTCCAGTATCCTTCACGGAGTGCACAACGGCTTTTCGGGCTTTTTGCATGCAAGAATGCACACGCTATTGACCAAAGATATTTTCTTCCGAGAGCAAACATTAAAGTAGTAGGAAGGTAAATGAGATGCGTATAATTGTCTAGTACGAGCGCGCGAACATGGTACGCCACGTGATGCACGCGCCTGCCATCTTGAAGACCTACTTGACGTAAGACACGAGAGAAGTATATGCCCACGATGGTAGCCTCGTTCTTAGAGTATCGGGCAGCTGTGTAGGGAAACACAGTTTCGATCTCATGTAATCGTTTTGCTGAGCCCACGCTGAAAGACCTATTCGGGAAGACAGTGACAATAGCCACGGTCAAAAGAGACAGGTAAGGCTTGCAAGAAAGCTTCGCTTAAAAAGACTCCTCTGCTGAGCTTTCGGCGCGGTGAAAACACGAAATGGGGTCTCAATTATTCTGGACATCTTCACGGCGTCTGTCTTATAGTTTCTGATGCTTCTGCGGCGAAAAATACCATCACTCAGGGAATCTGTACAACGGGCCAAGAAATACGCCTGATGCCTCAAGCCAGCCCTTCCATTTAGATAGGTACTGCAATTCGGTATTAGGAATATTTCTCGTTACAGACCTAGGGCTCTATAAAGTAAAGCTTTCCAAACTTTTTTATTCTAATTTTGCAAGAATCTTCCCTCCACTATTGGTCAATAAATTTTGGACCCACCACCCACTGCGCCTGTCTATCACGCGAAGTCACGAAAACCGCGAATACGCCCCATCTGATATGATATGTGCTTACTGATTATGCAAGATTCGACCGAACGAAAGAAAAATTAATTTCTCATTGCATCATTTTTTGCCCATTAGCAAAAAAGGCATTCTTTGACCAAGTGCTTATTGCTGAAACTTTTTCAGCCTTCGCCCACTTTGCCTGTCTGTCACGCGATGTCACAAAGCCGTAGAAACTCACAGCGTCAAAGTGACGTATGCGCGTTAAAGACGCATTAATACGCCGAACAATACTGAATTTTTTTCTGAATAGCCGGAGGCTGTCCTATTCCGAAAGGAATAGATGAAGGACCACCGGTTGCTGTCGCACTGGCAACTCGGAGCTGCCGGGGTGCATGGATTTATTCACAATAAAATATTTCGCGTGGTAGAATAACGTAATCGGGACCGTTCGGCACGTGTACGACATTGCTCTGCCAGCTCTACTTTGTTGAGGATCCGTTTTAGCTACATTTTTAATTTTCCGTTACAGGCCGCCGGGATTTTCCTCCAGCCACCACAAGCTCAGTAAGCGGAAGCGAACCAATCGCAGTCGCCGGCACCCCCATCCTCATTCGGTTATGTGCTTTCGCTGCTCTTGCTCGGCCCCATCGAGACCCTCTCCACATGAGCGCGCTCCTCGCATCTTCTCAGCCAATTAGATAAAAAAAACTGCTCAATGTAGGTAATGCTATTCGCTTTTAAAGCGAAAGAAGGTGACACCCTATAAACGAGAAACGCGTTTGTCTGGGCTTTGGGGTTACCACCCGATCCTTGCTTCGGTGGTTACGTAAATTTGACGTCAAGAGATTGGACTAAAAACAGATTGCAATAGTTTTGCGTTTTAGGGTCCCTAGCTTTAGGCACCTGTGAAATTTAAACGCGTTTGTTCTAAAATGGTGCACAGGGCCCCCATATATCAACAACGGAGGTGCTTATTTGGAAACTCTGATGTGAGTTGCTATATTACGGCTATACTTTATTGCGATAGCCACTTCTATGGAAATTCCAAACACATTTGCACTTTCGGCGTGGGATTCGCCGTGGTGTTCCATAAATATTTAGGTTGATGCATGCTGTTACGACTCTACACCACACAGACGTTAATTGGACGTTTGCCACAAGGCCAACACCCGCCCATCCATCAGTGCCTATCCAGACGTCAGCGCAGCGTGGACGTCGACTCTTGACGGGTCGCAAGAAAGACCACTACCTCACTATTACCTCGCAGCATCAGCTAAGGATGAAAGGGGGACCCCATCCGTTGCTACCAAACAACGACGGCGGCCTGGGATTCACAGTTAGACGGTAGCCACGAAGCAAACCACCACCCATCCATCAGTGCCTGTCCAGAGGTCAGCGCAGCGTGGACACTGACTCTTCACGGGTGCACAAAAGGGCTTTTCGATCAGTGCATGGGACAGAAGGTCCTGATGTGAACTAGGACGTTTAACTTGCTCCTGCGTGGAGTGGGCTTCCGTAATTGTAGCCGTGTAACTAAGCTAATAAACCCTTTTTCCTTCATTCCTACAACCTGAGGTAGCAGTCGACGGGCTTGGTGGATTCCTTGCCCATACGCCACCTTAGGTCACAACAATGCTATATGCGTATGCATGCATTGTTTTGGAAGGTACACTTCTACACTATTCCACCGCCAAAGTTGCTGAAACTCTATGCTACGTTCTTGACGTAAACTTTCCGGCGAATCTTGATAATGGTAGCCCGAAGACAAATGTTATAAAGCATAACATACACAATGCATAACTTTTATCCTAAATCTTCTGCAACTAAATAAATAAAGTGCACGGCATTATGTTTTCTAAAACTTGAAAGCGGTAACTTTACTGGCGCGGCTATTTACGGAAAGCAACCTGCCGTGGTTGCTCAGTCGCTATAGTATTGGGATGCTGAGCACAAGGTCGCGGGATCGCATCCCGGCCACGGCGGCCGGATATCGATGGGGGCGAAATGCGAAAACACCCATGTACTTAGATTTAGGTGCACGTAAAAGAACCCCAGGTGGTCAAAATTTCCGGAGTGCTCCACTACAGCGTGCCTCATAATCAGAAAGTGGTTTTGGCGCGTGAAACCCCGTAATTTAATTTTCTTTATTTACGGGAAGAGCGTTGGCGCCTTCTGTACGACGTAATTACAGCGCCTACACGACCTGATATATCTTTTACGGCGCGAGTAAATTTGGCACACCCGCGTATTGTTAGGTCACCTTCCTAGGAGTTCAACTGAAACGTTAGACGTTGCGATAACAGCCAGTGCTTCGACCTCGGGCAGAACTACCAATTTCCTTACAACATCCAATATGTTACACTTTAACAAAGAAACCGTTGAATGTCATGCGGCCCGCATTGACAGGTCTCTATGCTTTACAGATAGTCGGGGCCTTAATGCGTTTGTATAAGTAATATTCTTTTTTATAGCTTCATTACGAAGAACAAACATGTGATGACTCGCACTGTACCAGGTACTTTATTAAGCAGGTGGAGTCGAACGGCCCTTGCGAGGTACGTGCCATCCTCACTTGAAGAACGAAACAAACGTGCTTGAATTGACACGCCAGCGATACTGTTTTCTATTAGCTAGCAAAGATGTTCGCACATAAATGGATGACATGAGTGCAGGAAGGGTGGAAACGTTCCGGTTTCTGTAATACCATTCTTGCGATCTCAAGCAAAATCATCTTTTTCCATTAATGCAATAGGGTCGAGAGTATTCTTGAAGACGGCAGAACAATATGATTAGTCTGTCCTCCATAAGTAGCGTCATATGCAGCGACCTATGCATGGTAACCTTGGAGTAGGACGAGTTTTTGTAATTATTGAATTTTGCAAACGCTTTTTCGGGTGCCTTAGGTTTTGCCGATTAGGTGAACGCTTGCAAAAACTACGTCAGCATGTGTGTGGTGTTCTAATGTTCATGTAGAAGGGCACCGATTAGTAGCCAGGTTTGATAACAACTGCGAACGCTGCACATAGCCGACGGGGGCAAACAATAGGTGTCTGCCCAATCGAGAATGTTGTGATTTCACGAACGAGACCTGTTTATCGAATGTTTATCGAATGGTGCGCAAATTTACAATACTCCCATGAAACACGTCGAATAAGTTTATCTTGCTTCAAAATTCTAGTCATGCATTCGCGAGCCCAAGCTAGTCATGCTGTATTTGCCAATACGATCGCCTGCAGTATGTAACAAAATTTACGCTATTGTTCTAGTAGATAATTCTTCCTGACCTTTTCTGATACGTTCTACTTGTGGCAATATATCCTAACGATTTCCTCAGAACCGCTCAGTGGGAACGCCAGTGCACGAGTTCGTCAGCAGCGACACGTAGCACCTTGACCCCGCTCCGGCTCGGAGCCGATTAAGCGGAGTGCAAAGGTGCACCCACTTTGCTTCATCGTCGCTTTGCAGCCACGCTGTCTGTGCGTCCCTCCCACCTCTGAACGGCGGGCTACCCAAAAATGCGAAATCAGCACATTTCCCAGTAGTGTATGAGCGCGTAAAGAGAGAGTGCTGGGGGCCGTAAGGAACGCGTAGATAAAACGGCCCATGGCTACGAGGCCGACACTGGCGTCTATGCCGTGGGTTGACGTAACACAACTCACACGCACTTTGACGCTATTTCTAGCTAACGCAGAAAGAGACCATCATTCTTTTTAAAGCGTACCTTGCTTCGCCTCTTCCTTTAACTTTTCCGCAACTGCCACGCGCTCAATTGCCCCCTTGCCTGCACGTGCTACCTTACCACGCCTCTGGCTCTAAGCACCACTGAGCTCGCGCTGCCTGGCTTCAAGGGGACATAAAAAAGGAACAAGCGAGGCACTCGGCCCGCTCCTGAGCAGCATTTGCAGGAATAAGGACGACTTCTAAATATCTACCTTTTCCACTGCCGGTTTTTTTTTTTTACTTTTATTTTCGTCCCAATTTGCGCATCTACCTGTGGCAGCTGTTCTCTAGTGTTTCCTTGAGTTACTGCCTGCATTACAATATGCCTATACAAACTCTGAACTGGCTAAAAAATTTCAGAAAATTGAATCACTGCTTAGTGATAAACTAATCACCTTCTTGATGCCCTTGCTTGAAAAATTGCAAAACAACTTGACCAGGGTCTTCGTAACCTTACGTCCCTGGCTAGCAGTGCGTTACATGAGAGACCAATACGATAAAGTGCAGACGACTGTCGACTAAATGGTAGATCCAAACAAAAATTTAAGCGCCGAAAATGGAGCGCCAGGCAGTATAATTGCAAACATGGAGCAATAGAGCAGGATCAATAACGTACGCAGGGCTAGGATTGCGCTGTCACCTGGAAAAGAATTGCTGAAGTTATTGAATGCCCTCTTCTTTCATCGCCCGACATCGCCCCAGTTATCCTTGTTGCCATCAGAAGAGCAGAAAAGAGCCTTATTGGTAGTTTTTGCTCGCATGACAAGAAAAATGAATTCCTTCGAAAAGCTCGTAAGGCGCGTTTGCGTACGGCTGAAATAGGTCTCACTGGAATTAAGGATAGCGCTATTTAAGTCAACGAACACCTCACCGTTGAGAAGAAAGTACTATTCAGCAAAGCTCTCGATCTCAATATAGAAATGAAATGGTGTTGCCTTTGGAGGAAGAATTGCCATATCAAAGCGCGCAAAACTTGGATCCCAACCGTAAGGTCTTCCGGATAAGTGCCGAGTCCGATCACCGCATACCCACGTAGATATGCATCTCGACATTTTTCACTTGCCAAATTCGTTCCTGACAACATCCCTGCATGGCATGGCTCTGAACAGCGGAAACTAAATCGTTGCTGGTTGATTCTAATAACACAGCGCTACACAGAAATGTGCCAAGTTAGTGCAAAAATCGAGATAGCATTATAATATATTGCCTTTATTGATTGACTTGGTTATTCCTTTTCATTTTTGTGCATTTCTGATAACTAGGCTTGACTCTTCTCTCGGCAACTTATATGTGTTTCGGTCATTCCTGTCCGAATATTTCCACCGCAGGTCTGTTCGACATGGTGATTCGGCTATTTTCATATAATCAGAAATCAAGTATGGACGTAGTTTTGTGTTTAAACGTAGCTAACAGTGAAGCAGTGTGGATGAAAACTAACCTGCCACCTTATAGTAATCGCAACGGTCTGTTCTCTGGTTGCATTTACGATGCTCTATCTTACCTATTCCTGATTTCTCACACAATCTTTCCATGTTTCTTCAGAAAATTTCTGCTGACAATAAATTGATTTTATAGTTGGTGTCATTATCATTAATATAATTAATGTTGACAATAGTTCCGTAGTATTATATAGCGATTGCTTAGTTGGTTTCGGACTTCAGTTTTAAATTACTTCTACTCGATTTCCTGCTCGTGGAACTAATACTCTTCTTGATCATTCCTGAAGCAATAGCACACCGTCTCCAAGTGCAGGTGTCATTTACATGCCTATCACAGGTCTTTTTCACCAGTTTCATAACCTTCGCCGCAGAAAAGCCTCACCACGACACTAGCCATTTCTCTTCCAGGAGGACCGGGATAACTTTGTTAATTCAATTCAGTCAACGGGATCCTCAAAAGGTGTCTGAAAGATTCTGCGCATTAGTATTGAAAGCCGTGTACGCTAAGCTTGCAACTGCCAAATGCAGGAAAGAAAAATAAAATTTCTCCGCAATCCTGGGGTAACAGAAGGCTTATTGACCAGCATGCGAGATTAAGATAATATTTACAGGAAGGCTAAAAAACCGCCTTTCAATTTAAACCTGTAAAAAATACACGTATCCAGCTTTTCTGGAGAGGAGGGTTTAGTTCTCGTGAGTGCCACCACGTGGCGTACTGACCTTAAGCTTTTCAAACTTCCCGCTGTGACGCATGATGACGTCAAGAAAACAAAAATTAAATAAATAAAAGCTATCCCTGCGTATTGAGCTTCGCCACAATGCTTGTCCCGCCGGCGTTATCGGTGTTCTTGATAAAGCGTAGTCGCTCGTTGCCTGGAAATGACTTATCATCCTAAGAGCGTTTAGTCGCAACGAGCGACGATTGATTCTGGGCTTTTGATACGGTTCTTTTTTCCGATTTTTGACATTAAGGAGTACACAAGCTAGGGTAATCGTCGGAAGCAACTCGCAGCAGCCTTTCTTCAGTCGGCACATTATCTTTATTTCCGAAAATCGCACAGCGTCTACGAGAGACGCCGTCGTGGACGGCTTTTGATTTTGACTTTTTCATATCGTTGAGGTGCCTCTAATTATTTCCCTTGCGACCCTGCTATCCGCACTCATGGGCTACCGCAGCAACTCCATATCTAGATGTGCATAACTATTTAGATGGATACATGGATAGGTTGGTTTGGCACCTTGAGGCAAAAGGCACGACGCAGGAATTGTGCAAACTGTCTCTGTGTAGTCGTCCGTTAACATGCTATGGTCGAAGCTGCTCACAATATTACGTGCCATTTACTGGCCACCGGGCAAGGTGCACCTTTGGGCATGACATATACAGTACTTCCAGTTAGTTGTGAAAGCACTGCCCAGTCATGGTTATCCACTTGCGTGAAAGAAGACCACTATTGAAGAGTATTGTGCATTAATATATGCGGGATTTGTATGTTCTCCATATTGTCTACCATGTTTCCGTTCCGCCTATATAATATAGCCGCATTGTAGACTAGCAGATGGCGAACTCCAAAATGGCTACCCACATACTCGAAACCTCGCGCGCAACTCCTGACACTTCTATTCAAGAGTTGTGCGACTCCCAAAGACATCCTTAAGGAAAGGTAACTTATAAATTGTGGGGTTTTACGTTCCGAAACCGCGATCTTGTTATGAGGCACGCGGTAGTGCGGGATTCCGTTATAATTTGGACCAGCTGGGTTTTTTAAACCTAAATATAAGTACATGGGTGTTTTCGCAGTTCACCCCCTTCAAAATGTGGCCGCCGCGGCTAGGATTTGATCTCGCGACCTCATGCTTATCAGCCCAACACTACATCCACTAAGCAATTACGGTGGGTAAAGAATGGTGGCAGTTAGAAGAAGATGACAGTCGGCACGTGAGACAATTTGTTTGCATCGTCACGGCGCGAGAATCGGTACGAGTCGTCGAAGAATGACCGCAGAGTGCATTGTATCTAATGTGATGAAGTCCGCGCCCAAAATGTTATACCCGAATCACCCTGTAACGACTGACGACCACGCGTCTCGCTTATATGTGCAGTGGCCTGACAGTTGCCGGGTGCTGGCGTCGGCCACAGGACCTACTTGACCTCTCTACAAGACTTGCCGACATTCTCGCCTTATTTCGAACCATCGGGTTTGGGCTGAACTCCTTAAACTGCCAATTTATTTCTCCAGAGTCTTGGCTACCAAATTTACGTTTTTATTTTATCATTAGGTCATCTTTTATATTTAAGCTAGTACTATCCTGAGATTTCCAGTGGGTTCACCTTTCCCAAAATGCCTACAGTTTTGTGGGCCTCTGCTCATATTTTGGGGGATTGTTAATAGACGTTGAAACCATAACACTGCCCCCTACCATCCTGCTTAAGAAGTCATTTTATTTTCCAGAGGTCTTGTGGAAGCTTCTGTCTTCTTGCCGCTCATCAACCTCCTGATTTCCGCGTCACTTATATCCCATTTTGACGACTACGATCCCACGGAAGTTGGCAATGATGTAATGGCCATGCGATTGAAGCCGTTCTACTGTGGACGCGAAAGTCGCTTTTACTCACTGCGAATGAAAATATTGTATTATGAGCGCCAATCATAAATATATAAATTCACAACCGAAAAAATTATGCGTCCCACGCACTGTGGGAATTGATGTAAGCGAAGCTTTTGTGTTCTTTGCTTTTATTGACGAGAATTAGCGGTAATGCTGACTGCGAGTGTACAATTTCTTAAGCGTTTAGTGCAATACGAGACTAGCGAGTTGATGGAAAATGTTACCTTGCGTGCTCCACTGCTTTTTGTCTGCGTACTACACAACTTGCAGCGAGACGTGTTTGCTTGAGGCATTGTTGTGTGCCAATGTTTATAACTCCTGAGAGGGTTGAGCATTGTCATTGCTTCACATGGCACATCGCATCGCGGCAGACGTGTTGAAAAAACGATGAGGCTCTACGTGCTAAAACCACAATAAGAATATCAGGTACGCCGCAGTGGCGGACTCCCGATTAATTTTCACACCGTGGTGTTTTTTAACCTGCACCTAAATCTAAGTGCACGGTTTTTGCATTTCGCTCCCTTCGAAATCTAGCTCCCGCGGTAGGGATCGAAACCACGACGTCGAGCGATGCCATAGCCGCACAGCTACCGCGGTGGGCACAGAAGCGTTAATTTGACATGCGACCGCTTCCTTGGTGTTGCATAGACTCTAGGGTGATTTAATTTGGCTTTGCATATGCACGCCCTGAGTTAGTAGTCCGCTTGACGACTTTACATGGTGTTTGTTTTTGAGAAAAAGCAGAAACGTACAGTACTGCACCTTGCATTTGTCGTGTCTATTGTAGTAGGGTTTCCTCATCTTCGTTTCCTTGACGTAACCCTCCCTCATGTATGGGAACAGCCAGTGAAAAGTGGCAAGGCTGTTATTCACTCGTTTCGCGATTGCCGCCGGTTTTACCCATTCTCTGCCTCATCTCTTTGCTTCCTCTCTACCATTCTATTTACCTCTCCTCAGGACTTGCACATTAGTAGAGCGGTAAGCGCTGTGGTTTCTGCAATGCTTTTGCGGGGTGTCACAGATAATTAGAGCTGTAAAGAGGCTAATATAACGACGCCCACAGAGCTCCAGAGAGCACTGTGCACATGTGACGCGATGAAAGACGCGAAGGATCTGTCCAGTTTACTATCCTGTTTACTCCCACAGGTGGAGTAAGGGGGGGTCAACCAGGGGGTGTCTTGCGACAGTTGGAGTGTCCTCTTATGTCTCCGGGCTCTTTCCACGACTCCTGTGATCCATATTTCTATGTCGTTTATCGTCGCATTAATGGCGCTCTCGTTTCTGCGAAAGGCCTGCCAATCCGTGACCTTGGCTTTTTCGATCTTCATCGTCGCTTTGTGGTGCGGGATGATCGTTTGCACTATATAATGTTCGCTACCCAGATTCCAGTTCATACAGCTCCACTCATACTGTTTGAGTCCATGTACGAATGTGAGGTCGGGGCTGGTGTTTCTAGATACACTGTTGCCGATGCGCGTGGGTGTCTGCGGGTCGTTGAGTAGCGTGAGGAGGTTTTGTTGTGCTATGTTGTGCACACCTTCTTTCTTCTTGAAGGCCACATATCCCCAGGCCACATGGGGAGCCAAGCAAGGGTAACGGCCGTTTAGCGGGAAAGAATAAAAAAATAAAGCGGTGTATGTAACTTCACATTCTTCTTTTTTTCCGACGCTCCCGTGAACTAACGGATGGGATTAACTAACGAACGGGATTTTCCTTGCACGCAAAAAAAAGCGATGATCTCTGCTTGTTGCTACTACCACGCCCACACGTGCTTTGTGATATTATTTGCCAATGTTTTCATATGTCTGTGTTATTACTTTATTGTGGTGACATCGGAACTAATCCTGGGCCTACAACGCGTTCAGAATCTTTACTTGAAACACAGACGTTACCTCATGAACCCTCGGAACAAATGGCGGACCTCTTTCAGCTTCTGAAAGGCATTCTGTTGCGATCGGCTCAGTCCTCAAAGAATCAGACAGAATTGGTTGCTAATGTTAACGCTATCAAAGCCAGCCAAGAAAATATAGAAAGTAAGATCGGCTGGATGCTCTTGAAGAAAAAGCAATTTAACTTGATCAGTTTAAGGAACAGGTTACAGGTCTCCAGAAATCTGTACAGACGTGCAACACTCAGCTTGTTTCTTTGCAATCTCGGTTCAACTGCCTAGAGATCGCGAAGAAACAATCTAATTTTCCACGGCAACCCTGATTCTCGCGAATCATGGAAAGAATCTGAGGCATACATTGACGCGCTAACAAGTATCATCGGCAATCTACCCGACATTGCAATAGAATGCGCTGATCGTCTCGGTTCGTATTCGCCTGATCAATGCCGCCCCATTTTAGCCAAATCCACCAACCACAAAGTAAAGAAAAAGGTGCTTTCCGCGCGTAAGCTCCTAAAAGATAAATACAACAAGGTCTCTGATGACTACCCATCTACCACCCGCCATATTTGGAGTACACTGATTGCCTCTGCAAAAAGGTTACCGGGCAAACCCCTGTTTCATATCCGATACAACAATCTAGTTGTAAATAAAAAGCAGTACATGTACGATCCTGTTACAGGCAGCGTGGCAGAGTGCACGTCACAACACACGTGTATTAACACCGAACCATGTACAGTACATGACCGCGGTAGTTGGAGAAGTATGGGAGAGGTATTTGCCCTGCAGTGGGCGTAACCAGGCTGATGATGATGATGATGATGATGATGATGATGATGATGATGTGTACTGCACCACCTAATCGTCCATAGGGAAGTGCGAGGGACAGTGTTAGTGGCAGTGTGTTGATTCGAAACATCAAAACAAACGCGACTCGTTCACTTACACAATCGACACGTTTAACCCAGATATCATTGTACCCACCGAAACTAGGCTGCGTCCACATATTAGAGACCATGAAACCTTCCCTACCACATTTGGCTTCTTAGTTTATCGCTGCGACCGCACGTTGCGTCAAGGTGGTGGCGCTCTTCTGTCAATTCATAAATACCTACACTCTCAGCACATTAATATTGCTACTAACTTGGAGATAGTCTGGGCAATTATCGTAATAAATTACGAAAAAATTATAATCGGCGTATGTTATCGCACTGCTACTGACGCTGCCTCCTTTGCTAACGAATTACAAGACGCAATCTATATTGTCGTAGCACGCTTTCCTTCCTTACCCTTGTTTCTACAGGGTGACTTCAATACTCCAAACATAGCCAAGCATTGCGGACCCATTGTGTTACAGCCTTTTTATACGTAACCAAAAGATTTTCTTGACTTGCGCACACTGTTCGCTTTCCGTCAACTAATAACACAGTCCACCAGACTCACACCACACGTTGCTAACACCATTGACCTTCTGCTAATAACACGAACCGATTTTATTTCGAACATTACTTATTTACCGAACTTAAGCGATCACTCTGTTATCCACTTGAACATCAAAATTTCGCGTCAGAAATCAGAAAAAAAGATCAAGTCCATTCACGACTATCAGAAAGCTGACTTTGAATCAATTAACAATGAGCTATGTATTTTGCTTCACACTTTCCTGACTGATTGTTTTATAACCGCACTGTGCAATCAAAGTGGAATATGTTTATTACTAAAATTAGCGAATTAACGGAAAAACGTATCCCTGCCTACAATATTTCTTATAAAGAAAACGCTCCCGGGTACGGAACCCACATTAAGCGCGTTTTTAACAAAAAGAAACGGTTGTACAGATCAGCTATAACATCTGCAAACATGGAAAGATGGGCAGCCTGCAAACACGCTACATATAATTACATACCAGCGCTTAAGCAAGCTAGTGATAACATTTAAAAGAATACACATTGCCATCCATGCTAACTACTGATACGAAAAAGTTCTGGCGCACTATTAACCCAAAACATGGCGCCATAACCCTTCTTGATAGCACTGATAACGCAATTCCCCCTGCCGAATGTGCATCCGTTTTAAATGACGTTTTCACGCGCAACTTTTCTAAACACGCTCATGTAACACGCCGAACTACACAATCTCACGGCTACGCCACAATGTACCCAATAATAATTGAACCGGTCGGCATAAAAGAAATAATCGCATCATTGAAACTCTCATCTGCTCCTGGCTGTGATTTGATTAATGCAAAGTTTCTAAAATAACACTAGCACATATTGTTCCGTTAAACTTACAAAGATTTTCCAGCACTCAATTCACAAGTGTTCACTGGCATGCTGAATGCAAAGTTGGGAAGGCAATTCCTCTCTACAAACCGGGTACAAAACATTGCCCACTGAACTATCGGCCTATTTCTTTAACCAGTATATCATGCAAAATTATCGAGCATATTCTGTTTTCTCACATTGCCAACATCTAGAAGAAAACTAGTTTCTTTTTTAGTTTCAATACGGCTTCCGCAAAACATATTTGTGTGACTCCCAACTACTATCATTCACGCATAAACTTAACCTATTGCTTGACCACTCTTCAGTAGTAGACGTAATTTTTTTAGGCTTCGCAAAAGCGTTTGATAAAGCGTGCCATAACTTATTAATCTACAAACTCCGCCAACTAAACCTTGATACCAAAATATAGTACTGGCTTGAAGTTTTCCTCACTAGCCGCTCACAGTTTGTTTCAGCTAACGAAGTAACCTCTAAACTGAGTCCTGTTTATTCGGGAGTACCAGAGCGCTCTGTGCTTGGGCCCCTCCGATTTGTCATATATACTAACGAGTTACGTTCCTGTGTTTCAGCTCAAATTCACCTATTTGCTGACAACTGTGTAATTTACACCGACAAACCTTCCGATGAGGATGTAACCAGGCTTCAAGCTGACCTTAACACCGTTATGCATGGTGAACTTCATGGTTATTGGACTTAAATGTTAACAAGTGTAAGTTCGTGCGCGTATCTAGGAATGCCAATGAACCACCTGTGTACTCCCGTAATAACGCTCCATTAGATTTGGTAACAACTTACCAGCACCTCGGCCTTCAGATCACCTCCGATCTCACTTGCAATACCCACATCGCCCATATAATAAGTAACGTTAACCGAATGTTAGGCTACTTACGACGCAACTTTTCCAAAACACCTTCTTCCTTAAAATTATTCGTCTATGAAGCTTTAATACGACCCAAACTTCAGTATGCTGCTTCATTCTGAGATCCAGGTCAAATAAACCTAACGCACTCACTGGAAATTGTTCGGAAACCCTCCACTCGTTTCATTCTCTTTAACTACAACAGAACCAGGAGTATCAGTGCCATGAAAACTAGCCTCAATTTACCGTCCTTGTCATCACGTCGCAAAATGTTCCGTCTGAGCATTTTTCAGAAGTTAATTCATCACCCACTGTTACAGAACAAACTTATTTCCCCGCCTCCGTAAGTATCGCCCAGGCTAGATCACATTCAGAAGGTCGGCATTCCATTATGCAGATCAAACGCTTTCTTGCAGTCATTTGTACCAGGCACTTCCAATGAGTGGAATCGCCTTCCTCCCCCGACGGCCACCACGGCAGATCACCAATTAATAAATTATGGCGTTTTACTTGCCAGAACCACTTTGTGATTATGAGGCACGCCGTGCTGGAGGGCTCCGGAAGTTTCTACCACCTGGGGTTCTTTAACGCGAACCTAAAGCTAAGTACACGGGTGTTCTCGCATTTCGCCCCCATCGAAATGCGGCCGCCGTGGCCGGAATTCGATCCCGTGACCTCGTGCTCAGCAGCACAACACCATAACCGCTGAGCAATGACGGCGGCTTCACCAATGATTCAAGAACGTCATATATATATATATATATATATATATATATATATATATATATATATATATATATATATATATATATATATATATATATATATATATATATATATATATATTGTAGTCAAGAGGAATGCCCGGCGCCGCAGCCACGTCGCCAGTCACCCGGGTGGCGTGAGCTCGAGATTGCCTGAGGTGCTCTGGTTGAGACACGCTGCCTGCTGCTCTCTTGTGCTGTATTCATATTAGATTCTGCTGGAGGTGCTACGGTTTTCCCGAACCTGGAATTACGCACCCGAGCCCTGCCATCCGTCATGCCTGAAGACCAAAGCCCGACATCCCTACCGGTTACTCCAGCCATCGTATGTGCCGGTGTTCAGCGTCAGCGGGATCCTGATATATTGAGCGGCCCCGATGAGAAAGACGTTGAAGATTGGCTGGAATCGTATGAACGCGCCAGCAACACCAACAAATGGGACAATCCCCTAAAGCTCGGCAACGCGATCTTCTATTTATCGGGCGTCGCCAAGCTGTGGTTCAAAAACCACGAAGCCGATCTCCGCACATGGGCTAGCTTCAATACCGGCATCGCATAAGTTTTCGGCCGCCCTGGCGTGCGCAAACTTCGCACTGAACAATGGCTACGAAGCCGATCCATGCAAACTGGTCAAACGTTCACCAGCAACATAGAGGACATCGTCGACCTCTGCCGGCGTGTCAACCCGACGATGGTGGAGGCGGACAAGGTACGTCACATCATGAAGGGCATTTCCAACGATGCCTTTCATATGTTCCTCACAACAAACCCAGGCACTGTCTCTCAGGTCATTGAGATTTGCCAGAGTTTCGACGAACTCTGCAGACAGCGCCTTCTCACGCGGCGTCCACCTGCGTCCGACGAGACCCTCGCGAGCATGACCGCGGCACGTGAGATGGACTCCCTGCTTGGTCAGATAAAAAAGTTCGTCCGTCCTGAGGCCGCTCGTCAGCTTTCGCTGCTGTCCTCAGCCACGCCACCACCTTCGCGTTTGCCGGCCAACCTTCGCCAGGTCATCCAGAAGGAAGTGTGCGCAGCTCTTCCTTCTGCCTTTTCCCGAGGTGACTGCGCCTCTCAGCTATGCGGCGGCTCTCGCGCGGCCACCACGTCCGACCTTTGCGCCATCCCCATCGGTCGTGCCATTGCGTCCACCTCCTCACTTCGTTCAGCCGCGGTACAGCAGTGGACAATGGCGCCCTCCTGACAACCGGCCAATATGTTTTGCGTGTGGTGTACCTGGCCACGTTGCACGATTTTGTCGCCGCCACACAACGTCCTACCGCCGTAGCTTCGACGCCACACCATACGTTTCGCCATACCCGTCATCCTCCGCGTCTCAGAACCCCGACTAGATGTCTTCCTACTCCGATCACCGCCCTCTTGTTGACCGCCGTTTACCATGGCATCGACGCCGCTCGCTTTCGCCGATGCGCCATCGTCCTTCTTCGCCAGGACGGGAAAACTAATTGTCGCAGTTCCAGAGGCAAGAACTGCGTCACCCACGACTAGACCAAGGCCTCTCCCTTCTCCGACTAATGTTATTGACGTATATGTAGACGGTGACACTGGTGCCGTAGTTTCATTTATTAGTGCCAAACTTTGCCGTTCGCTCTGAAAAGTCACGACGCCACTGTCCAACGTGTCACTTCGTACTGCCAGTGCAGACCGCATCACGCCTGCAGCTGCGTGTACTGCTCGCGTTGTGATCAACGGCCTCCTCTACATCGTTGAATTTTTGGTGCTGTGTTCTTGTTCCCACGATCTTATTTTGGGCTGGGACTTACTTTCCGCTAATAAGGCCGTCATCAACTGTTCTCGTGCTGAAGTGAAATTTCTAACCCTGTGTAATGTCCCACTCCTTGACGCTCGTGAACCTGAAGATAAAGTATTTGTCGCCGAAGACATTACAATTCCAGCGCACTCATCTGCCTTTGCCACAGTGTCATGCAACATTGTTGCTGATGCCAGCGCAATTTTTACGCCATCTGCATTTTCGCTCGTCGCAAATGTTCCCCGCTGCCTTTCGCTCTTTTGGACGTTCATGCTGGCGTCAGCAGACTGCTCGTCGCCGACGGATTATCCTGTCTTCTCACTTTGAATCGTGGGGAGTGCGTTGGCCATGCCCAGTGTGTCGACCCTGTTACCGTCATTGACATACCAGCTGATCCCATCGCCACTCATGAGGTGGCTGGAGTGACCTGGAACCCTGCGCAGGAGCCGACTTCGCCCGATGTTTGTCATAGCTCCATTGCAGATACGTTGACTATTTCTCAACGCGACCAGCTTCTACGCGTTCTCAACAAGTTGCCATCGTCTTTCGACTGCCAGCATGTTCCCTTGGGCCGCACGTCAACTGTTTGTCATCGCGTCGACACGGGTACCAGTGCGCCACTGCGTCAAAGACCATATCGTGTATCCGCAACAGAGCGCCGTGTTATCGACGACCAAGTAGCTGACATGCTCAAGCGCGGGGTCGTTCAGCCTTCGGACAGCCCCTGGGCATCTCCCCTTGTTCTTGTTAAGAAGAAGGATGGATCGATTCGATTCTGTGTCGATTACCGTCGTCTTAAGAAAATAACTCGTAAAGATGTTTACCCTCTTCCGAGAATTGATGACGCCCTTGACTGTCTCCAAGGCGCGGAGGTCTTCTATCGATTTACGCAGCGGCTATTGGCAAGTCCCCATGGCACCCGAAGACCAACCTAAAACGGCCTTTGTGATACCAGATGGCCTATATGAATTTCGTGACATACCTTTCGTGCTTTGCAACGCCCCCGCAACATTTGAGTGTATGATGGACAACCTCTTGCGTGGTCTCAAGTGGAAAACGTGCCTGTGCTTTTTAACAGATGTGGTCATTTTCTCACCCGATTTTCCCACCCAGCTCTGTAGGCTGGAGGAAGTTTTGCAGTGTCTAACTGCTACCGGCCTTCAGCTCAAGCTGAAGAAATGCCACGTTGGTGCAAGTCAGCTCACCGTCCTTGGCCATGTATTATCTAAACACGGTATTCTTCCTGACGCCGCCAAGCTCCGTGCAGTTGCTGATTTTCCCAAACCTTCATCCGTAAGAGAACTTCGCAGCTTCCTTGGCCTGTGTTCTTACTTTCGCCGCTCCATTCGGAATTTTGCGTCCATCACCGCTCCCTTGAATCAGCGTCTACGGAGCGACTTGAAAGGCTACGCTTGGCCGTCCGCTAGTGACGACGCCTTGCAAGAGTTGCGTCGTTTACTGACCTCGCCGCCCATACTGCGTCACCCGACAGCTCCGACCGAAGTACGCACCGACGCCAGCGGTGTTGGACTCGGCGCTGGGCTCGCGCAGCGCAAATCTGGATTCGACGAGTACGTCGTTGTATACGCAAGCCGCACCCTCACCAAAGCCGAGAAGAATTATTCCGTTACGGAGAATGAATGTTTCGCCATAATCTGGGCACTTGTTAAATTTCGACCGTACCTCTATGGCCGCCCCTTCGACGAGATTACAGACCACCATGCACTTTGTTGGCTGTCCACGTTGAAGGACCCTTCACGTCGATTCGCTCGCTGGGCTTTGCGGTTACAAAATTTGAACGTGCGCGTTGTCTACAGGTCTTGCCGCCGCCACATCGATGCCGACGCACCTTCCCGTTCGCCCATGTCAACCGAAAGCGATGCCTGCCTCTCTGCCGTTGACCAAGTAGTTTCGTTCCCAGCAGGCTGCGACATGGCTTCGGAGCAACGCAAGGATGCCTGGATTAGTACTCTTATCCGCTTCCTTTAAACCCGTTGGCTGTTCCTCCACCTTCTCGAGCTTTGCGGCGTCAAGCATCTCACTTCGAAATTCGGGATGGACTTGTCTATTGCCGGAATTACGTCTCTGACGTCCACAAGTGGTTACTGGTCCTACCTCGACATCTTCGTGGTGAAATATGTTCTGCCTTCCACATTGGCCCGCAGTGTGCACATGCGGGTGTTTTCAAGACGTACACCCGCCTTCGCTCCAAGTTTTATGGCGTGACATGTACACCTTGTGTGCAAATACATTTGGTCGTGCTCGCAGTGCCAACGCCGCAAGGTTCCTGCTCAGCATGTCTCTGGTCCACTCCAACCAATCCCCTGTCCTGCCAGGCCCTTCGATCGCATTGGCATTGACCTGTATGGACCCCTTCCGAGCACGGCTTCCGGGAACCTCTGGATAATCGTCGCCATCGACCATTTGACGTGATACGCAGAAACAGCCGCTCTGCCTGCTGCCACCGCTCGTGATATAGCATCCTTCCTCCTGAAAAATTTTATTCTCCGTCATGGTGCACCTCGCGAACCTTTAAGTGGTAGAGGACGTGTCTTCGTCTCTGAAGTCGTAAACGCGCTCCTTGCTGAATGTCGCATCGTTCATCGCACTTACCTGCCCACGCCTACCATCCTCAAACTAACGGTATGAAGGAAAGATTTAACCGCACCCTTGGCGACATGCTCTCCAAATTTCGTCGCCTCTGATCACACTCATTGCGAGATCATTTTGGCATTCATCATGTTCGCCTACAACACTGCACCCAGGCGACCACAAACTTCTCCCCATTCTTTATCTTGTATGGCCGCGAACCTTCGACTACTCTCGGCACCATTCTTCCGTACAGACCCCACTCATACGAATGTACGCTCATCTCTGAAGCTTCCCGCCACGCAGAGGAATGCCGTCAGCTCGGCCGTTCCTTTACAGCCATCGACCAAAGGAAGCATAAATCTAGACTTGACGATGATCACCCGCATTGTGACTTTCTTCCGAACTCGCTTGTGTGGCTTCGCACTCCCACCGTTCCTGCTGCAGTCTCATCCAAGCTTGTCTCCAAATATCAAGGACCCTACCGTGTTGTAGCGCAGACATCGCCTGTGAACTATATCTTGTCGAGCCTGTCACGCCACCTACGGACCAACGCTGTCGTGGTCGTGAAACCGTCCACGTACAACGCCTGAAGCCGTATTATGATCCCATGATTCTATGTTCACCATGAGTCGCCAGGATTGCTCGTGTTTCTGCGGGGCGGGGGGGATTGTAGTGAAGAGGAATGCCCGGCGCCGCAGCCACATCGCCAGTCGCCCGGGAGGCCCGAGCTCGATATTGCCTGAGCTGCTCTGGTTGAGGCACGCTGCCTGCTGCTCTCTTGTGCTGTATTCATATCAGAATATTGTTACGGGGTTAAAAACAGTCCGACGTATATTTACATAATATTTACAATAATTATATCAGCTGCCAAGATGGTAGACGGCGCGCGAACCCAGAACATCGTCTTCTTCCGACCAAGCTGAAATCATCTTCTTCGTCAGCGTGTCACCTGACCCCCGGCGGCTGAAGCACCGGCTCGGTGCTGGGTAGGAGGCGGGCGAGTTACACAACTTAAGACGCGTGACGTGGACCACGTAGGAAGGATTCTGAGCCATGGTTGGCTCAAGAGGGGCGATTTCGTACGTGACGTCAGTTACTTGACGCGAGACACGGTAAGGGCCACAGTAGCGTGAAAGTAACTTCTCCGAGAGGCTAACGCGTCGCGACAGCGATCAAAAGGAGAACCAGGGCGCACGGTGTGTAATGCACGTCCTGATGGCGGGCGTCATATACGCGCCGCTGATTGTCCTGCGACTTTACAAGTCGACGTCGTGCAATATGGCATGGTTCTTGTGCTTTGAGTATGGCTTGACGGGCGTACTCGGATGTGGAATTCAGAGTAGCAGGCAGAACGGTGTCGAGGGGTAGCGTAGGGTCGCGGCCAAACAAGAGGAAAAATGGAGAGAAGCCTGCGGTATCATGGCGAGATAAATTATAGGCGAAAGTTACGAAAGGCAGCGCAACGTCCCAGTCGCGATCGTCAGCGCAGACATACATGGGCAGCATGTCAGTAAGGGTGCGGTTAAGACGCTCGGCTAGACCGTTCGTTTGTGGATGGTAAGCAGTAGCAAGCTTGTGTTTAGTCGCACAGGGGTGTAGAATGTCATTGACAATCTTAGAAAGAAAGTAGCAGTTTCGGTCGGTGAGGAGCTGTCCAGGGGCGCCGTGGTGAAGGATGACGTTTTCTAGGAGGAAGTCGGTGACATCGGTTGCACAGCTTGTCGCAAGAGCCCGTGTGATTGCATATCGGGTGGCGTGCTCCGTTGCTACAGCAATCCACTTGTTTCCCGAAGCAGACGTAGGAAAAGGGCCTAAATGATCAACACCTACACGGAAGCATGGTTCTGATGGTACGTCAAGTGGTTGAAGGCGACCAGCAGGGAGTGCGGTCGGCTTTTTGCGTCGTTGACAGAGATCACACGCAGCGACATAACGGCAGACGTCACGGTATAGACCAGGCGAAAAGAAGCGCCGACGAACGCGGTGATAAGTCCGTGACACGCCAAGGTGACCTGCAGTCGGTAGGTCATGAAGCTGGGCGAGAACAGTCTGACGCAGATGCTCAGGCACAAACAAGAGTCAGGCAGGGCCGTCCGGGCGCATGTCAGAGCGGTACAATATACCATCTTGAAGTTGAAACATGTGAAGGGAAGGATCGGGCGTCGTTGAAGTTAGCCGTTGAATAAGGTGTTGCAAGGAGGAGTCCCGACATTGTTCGGCACCAATGTCGCGAAATGCAGCCAGAGAGAGAACCGTGACAGGTATGCCAGCCGCAGAAACATCAGGAGGGTCGACAGGATGGCGCGACAAGCAGTCCGCATCTTGATGTAACCGGCCGGTCTTGTATACAACGGTATAGTTGTATTCTTGAAGGCGCAGAGCCCAGCGGCCAAGGCGCCCTGAAGGATCTTTGAGGGACGAAAGCCAACACAGAGCGTGGGGATCAGTGATGACTGTGAATTGGCGGCCGTATAAATAGGGGCGGAATTTACCCGCTGCCCAAACGAGAGCCAGACACTCACGTTCGGTGATAGAATAATTGCTCTCCGCAGAGGAAAGAAGGCGGCTGGCGTAGGCAATAACACGTTCTCGCCCTTGTTGTTTCTGTGCCAAGATAGCTCCGATACCGTGGCCACTGGCATCGGTACGGACTTCTGCTGGAGCTCACGCTTCAAAGTGAGTGAGAATGGGCGGGGACGTAAGCAGCCCAATCAGCTCGGTGAAAGTACCAGCTTGCTCAGAGCCCCAAATAAATGCAGCGTCTTTCTTGAGGAGTTGGTTGAGAGGGCGCGCAACGTTCGCAAAATTTCGGAGAAACAGACGGAAGTAGGAGAAAAGGCCCAAGAAGCTGCGAACATCCTTGGCAGATGTTGGCACGGGAAAGTCTTTGACTTCCCATATTTTATCGTGATCAGGGCGTACCCCAGAAGAATCAACGAGATGTCCAAGCGCAGGAATTTCACGACGACCGAAGTGGCACTTGGACGAATTTAGTTGTAGCCCCGCCGGATGGAAAACGGATAGGATCATCGACAGGCGCTCGAGGTGTGTCGCAAAAGTCGGAGAAAAAACGATCACGTCGTCCAGGTAACACAGGCAGATGGACCACTTGAAACCGTGTAGCAGGGCGTCCATAATTCGTTCAAATGTGGCCGGGGTATTACATAAACCGAAAGGCATCACTTTGAACTGATACAGGCCATCGGGAGTAATAAAAGCTGTCTTCTCGCGGTCCATGTCATCGACAGCAATTTGCCAGTAGCCGGAGCGAAGGTCGATGGACGAAAAATATTGTGCTCCATGCAGGCAATCCAAGGCATCGTCAACGCGTGGTAGCGAATAGACGTCCCTCTTGGTTACCTTGTTGAGGTGTCAATAATCCACGCAAAATCACCAACTTTTGTCCTTCTTTGTAACTAGTACAACAGGGGATGCCCATGGGCTGCAAGAAGGTTCGATGATGTCTCGTGAAAGCATCTTGTCAACTTCGTTTTGGATGATAGGTCGCTCAGTAGGCGAGACGCGGTAGGGTCGCTGATGGATCGGGATCGCATCACTGGTGTTTATTCGTGTTTTACGACAGATGTTTGCCCTAGAGGGCATTCTCCAAGGTCGAATACGTCCCAGTATGAGGCAAGGAGGCAACGTAGTTCTTGAGCACGCTGGAGAGGAAGGTCGGGAGCAATCATTTTTGTTAGGGCATTCAAATCTGAAGGGACAGGGGGCGAAGCAAGAGTTGAACACGAGGAGCTATCACAAGGTAAAGCCGAAATGTTGTAGTCTCTGGCTGGCGTTATTTGCAGCAGGGATATTCCGCGCGGGAGCACTTGTGTACAGAGCGCAAAGTTCCCAAGCGGAAGGCAGGATGTGTTGTCCGAAATGGTAACGACGGTGTGAGGGAAAGCGATGTTATGCGAGAGCAGGACATCCGGATTAGGAGACACGATGTAGTCACCGCCTGGGACAGGTGGAACGGGGGAGACACCTGTGTAGGTAACGGCACGGTGAGGGAGGCGAATATGCTCTGTCGAACATAGCCGTATCGGATCACTATCGGGAGGCTCAATAGTAGCAGGTAGAGCGAGTTGCACAACACCATCAGAACAGTCTATCAAAGCGGAATGTGTAGACAGAAAGTCAAGGCCCCGAATGAGGTCGTGAGGGCAGTGCTCTAGTGCGTAAAATAAAACAGAAGTATGATGTACGGTGACACTCACGCGAGCCGGACACATGCCAATAACGGCTGGTGCTCCACCGTCGGCGACTTGGACCACAGGCGAAGGGGCAGGAGTGAGGACTTTCTTCAAACGATTCCAAAGCTAAGCATTCATCACAGATAGGTGCGCGCCAGTGTCAATCAGAGCCGTAACGGGTACACCATCCACTTTCCCGTTAATGAGGTTCCGATGTGTGGGCAAGGTCAAAAGTGGATTTTTGCGTCGGATCGGTTTGGCAGCATCACCTCCAGGTGCTGCACCCGTTAGTTTTCCGGAAGGGTGTGCTGGAAGGAACTAGGGGACGGTGATCGGCGAGATGGGGCGATCGGGAGAAGCGGCGACGTGGCGAAGGAGAGCGACTAGAGCGGGTAGGACGAGAAGTGTCGCCAGAATTAGCTGGCTGCGTTTGCGGGGCGAACCGAGGAGCAGCATGAGGGCCGTGGGATGAGTGGTAGGACCAGGGGGTCGAATTCCACGAAGACCGGCAGTGACGTGAAATATTTCCTATACGGTCACAAATGAAGCATATAGGCCTGTCGTCTGAAGTACGCCATTCGGCCGGGTTGCGATACCGCGCTGGGGCATTCAGGCTGCGGGTGCGTATGACAGTGCTGGACGGAGTGTAGTCAGGCCAATTAACTGAGCAGACGTTGGTCAAGCTAACGCCGGCCAATTCTTGGCGCACGACGGACTGTATAAATGACACGGTGGCCTGGCAATTGTCGGGGCCATGAGTTGGGGTCGTGACAGGAGATGCGGCTTCTATTTTACGTCGGATGACATGGAGGATGTCATCAGACCGATTGGGTGTGTGCAGACTGCGGAGGTCTTCGCAGGTGGACGTAGCAGCCGTGTTGGGAAGACGGGGAAATGACTGGGCAATGCGACCCCTCTTGGCTTCTTCAAACCGCCGGCATTCGGGAATGATGTCTTGCACAGTGGAAGAATTCTTGAAGACAAGGAGATGGAAGGCATCATCTGCTATGCCCTCAATGACATGAGCAACCTTGTCAGCTTCGGACATCTTCGGATCCCCTTTGCGGCACAGAGCGAGCACGTCCTGGATGTAAGTGAGATAGGATTCTGTGCACGTCTGGACACGCGAAGCGATGTCTTTTTGGGCGGCGCGCTGATGTCCAACAGGCTTGCCAAACAAATATTTGAGTTTCTGTTTAGTTTACAAATGTCCCAGCTGGTAAGTTCCTCCCCGTGGGTCTGAAACCAGACGCGTGCCGTGCCTACGAGGTAAAATATCAGATTCGCGAGCATGATGGTCTGGTCCCTGTGGTTGCTGGCGCTCACCCTCTCATATAGTTGAAGCCAGTCTTCAGCATCATTGTCGTCAGGGCCAGAAAGGGTTCCTGGGTCGCGGGGTTGTGCTAGAATGATGGTGGGCGTGGGTGCCGACGGGCCCGAAGCATCCTCACCTTGAGCTGGCATTGTAGATGCAGCCAAGGAGCGCCCGCTGCGTAAATCCGTCTTGATAATGATCCCGCAACTTCCACCAAAAATGTTACGGGGTTAAAAACAGTCCGACATGTAGTTACAGAATATTCACAGTAATTATATCAGCAGACAAGATGGTAGACAGTGCGCGAAGCCCAGAACATCGTCGTCTTCTGACGATGATTAAACAACTTCTTCATCAGCGTGTCGCAATATATATATATATATATGCTTGTCTGCTTTATTAGCTCCCGTTTGTTGCATTTACCCACTTTGCTTGTAACCACTCCTCTCTATAATGCCGTACTGGCCCTGGGGGTATGCTAAATAAATAAATAAATAAATAAATAAATAAATAAATAAATAAATAAATAAATAAATCAAACACTACGCGTGACGTGTTTCCTGTAGCGAGTTTTCACCGAGTGTCCATTCTCGTTGAATTTCCGTCTGTATAGCGCGGCGGCGGAGCTGAGCTGCTTTTATACCCCCGTGGTGACTTCACGAGACTTACACCCGCATCTGCGGATGCGTGGCCTCCGTACGTCGCAGCGAGGCAAAGCTACGATGAAGCTGTGCAGGTGCGCGCGATGACGTCATCGCTCGGCGAGATGTTGCTGAGCACGTTCGCCGGCCTCTTTATCAGAGTAAGCAGCATGGCTGTTAAAAGTGACACATCAGAATAGGTACTCAGTTTATTTTTCGCATTTCGCCTACTCGCACAATTAGTCTTACTTAATTATTCAACTTCGGAAATATTGTAATTAAATGGTAAGTGTCGATTAGAAAATTGTAGAGCAACATGAAAAACTCCCGATACAGCTTTCTATTACGCAGTCCGTGCTACATAAAAGTGTTTTTCCGAGCGTGAAAGAAGTCCGCCAACGCGCGCAAGGTGTCTCGATCGTGGAGTTGTTTTTCAGTGACCTACGTTTGTGCTGGTAAAGCAAAAGCGATTATTTCTTTTTGCTTTTGTGTGTGTGCATCAATTCCTGCTCCATGTTTAACGCCCCCCGCCCACTCAGCCCACACTGTGATAACGCCGCTCGCAAGGGCAAGTTGATTTCCATAGCAGATGAAATGCTGATTCTTCGAACCCTTAATCACGTTCTTTTGGGCAAAGCAAGCACGTACCACCGCCTTTGCATATTCGCCACCGACTTCTTTGTGTCCGACAGAGTGATGGCATGCCGCAGGGCCTGCGATTGCGAAATCTGACCGCAAGCTCGATCATGAGAAAAAGCAACAAAGCGTGATTTAAGCTCTGATATCTGCGGCATCAGGCAAGCACGTGACGCTTTTATCTAAACGTTGGCCTACATAAACCGCCAACAAAGCGATCGCATTCTTCACTGCCAGTGTTTCTCGCGTGCGTTCTAGTCACCTCCAAGCAGGAGGATGCAAATACTACGTAACTTCGCTGTCGGCGCGGTCCTCATCGGGGCCGCTTCGGCGTTGATTAGGTGAGACGCTGGTGCTGGCATGCGCAGCTTGATGCATATCTTCGTTTTACTTCTGTACGACTGTAAAACAGAAGGGCACTGCTTTTTCCTTGTTTCCACGCAAGCTTTAACTGCGCCTCTATGCGGCCTAATACCGGCAGAATACCCAGACATCTTTTCTGTTTCTTTTAAAAATAACTGGATTAATTTTCAAAATGTGTTATTTTATACTGAGACATGAAATTTAAGATATATTACAAGTTTTCTCTGCTTGCACGTAACTAACAAAAAGTATGCTAGCTCACATTTATATACGTTGTTCTATGCATCCATACTATATCATCAAATGTAGCAGACCCAGACCTAGCTCCTAGAATTCTTGTACTCACTTCACCTTGTTCACCTGCTTAGCTACATTTTTTGCCTTTTTTGTGATACTGTCCTTATCGTGGACTGATTGTGTTCATGATTGTGTTCAGGGGCCTCTAAACTATTTCAGAAGCTGTGGAACTTGCTATATTGTTCCTCTGTGTGTGCATCTTAAAGCGAAGCTTTCTTTCGGAACCTTCCCAAAATGTCTCTGACTGTGCCTGCTGGCTGGGTGCTGCTGTCCTGCCGGATAGCTCATACTAAAGGAAAGTCAAAGTTCCGCCCTGAAAGCGAAGCGTCAATTGCGACAGCAAATTAGTAGACAGTTGTACGAAATAAGAATAGTTGTTTTATCAACCGTATAGATTTGTAAAGATTCGCTTACTAGCTAAACTAACCAACATGACATCACGTGCGCACAAGCAAACATTAACACAACTCACTCGATGATCGCAAGAACTGGCTGTCAAAGCGTTAGGCAGAGGAAACGAAGCAGCAGCAGCGAGTGAATTGACCTTCGTGCTGCCTCTCGCTCGAACACGAACTAAACACAATGTTTTCAGCCATCGTCGCACCTACTTAGTCGCCATCACATATCGCTTTCAAAATAGCGCCCGTTTGGCCGCACCAAACGCAGCAGCAACCGGAGTAGAACGCCCCGCCCCCTCGCTCCCGTGCCCCCGGTGCCTTGGGCCATCTTTTGTCCCGTTTGCATTTTCCTCTCTTTCCTTCATTGCGCGTGCGAGATTGAGTCGTCTGCTGCCCCTCGCACGCTATCACTCGTCCACACAGCATAAAGCGCGCGGCGACCATGTTATCGCCTTTGGTCTTTAAACGGATCGTTACGGCGGTAGGGATGGTCAAATAACTTTTATATGATTAGGGATTAACCATCGATCGTTTCATGCCTTCATAGGATAATCGCTTTCGATGCAGGGTCTTTTATCGATTAATTGATTAATGGAAATTTTTGCCGGGCACTTCAAAACGGTTGAAACACAGTTATATACTTTAGCCGGAGCCTATTTTAATGTTTGAGAGGTAGAAGCAAGTTAGAATTACAAGTGTATAACGTTTGATAAAGAATAATCTCTCATTTTTTAAAGACTGAATTGATTTGGTATTAGTGACCTTTGAAATGATAAACAATATGTGTCATAAAATGGCAATTAGAGTAGAATTAAACCAGATACATGGCTCTCGTGGCATGGCACCTTGCGCATTCTTGACGTGCGGCAACCCTCCTCTCATCCAGCAGAGTTTCTTTTTGATACGCCTGTACTTTTAACACGGGTGTCGTTGCCGGTCCGATCATCTGTGTTACATCACTATCCGCAGCCTCAGCGGCAAGGGCCATCGCTTCAGCCTCTTGTAGCGTTAATTCCCGCTTTGCCAGTAGCTGCTTCTGCAGGGCACCTGACCGTATACCACAAACAAAGCGACCTCGTAGCATGCGATCCAAAGCACTGCCAAAATTGCAATTGTCAGCTATTCGGCGAATGTCTACTAGGAATTCATTAATCGGCTCACCCTCCGCTTGACAACGACTGAAGAACTTTTAGCTTTCGGTGATTTTGTGTCTCTTGGGACTGTAGTGCTCACACAGAACTTCGACGACTTCTTCATACGTCAACGCATTTGGCTTGCGCGGAGCCACCTTCGCTGCCAGCACTTGGATCGTATGCATATTTAACGCAGCAACAAGCAATGCTCTTTTCTTAGGGGAGTCTTCAATCGTATTCGCTTCAAAGTATGCTTCTACTTTAATAAGGTACAGCTTCCACTTCTCTTTGCCTTCTTCGAAGTCCGGAAGTAGGTGAGCCATGATGACCTTCGTTTCTCGGTTCTGCGTGAGTTCCGCTTCAGCGTCGATTTTCACTGCATGCGCGATGTCCATCCTCGTCGCCCCTGTAGCATAGCCATGGCATGCTCGCAGTAACGCCAGACCAGTGAAGCATCAGCATAGTCAGTAGAACAAAATCAACGTTTATTCAAAGGTGTAGAGCGTATTTATAGGTAGCCGAGTGGCAGGAAGTTAGGAAGGAGCACGTGTTAGTACTGATAGTCCGAACTCTGAAGGATCGCCAGATGAGGCGATAAAAGGTGCGCGCTCTTCGAAGACACGTGAAGTTGCAACAGCTACTCATAGCTTTCTCTTCCTAATTGGGTGTTATAACTCAAACCTATTCCAATCTATTTGTAGTTAATTTCCGCTGTATAGGCCGTGTACCTATATAATCACAATACAAAATATTGGCACACGAAATGAAAACGGGTATAGATCTGTGCCCATTTTTCGCAATAAGGAGCATCTTAACTGTGGGTGAATGTTTTCTGGCTTCATTATCTGTTACTTCGTATGGTTGAGACTATTGAAAGTTCTTGCCCTTCAGATTTTCGTATTCTTTTCAGTCATTTTATCCTGCTGTTCTGTTTTCTAGGGTGCAACTGCACAGAGTCAAAAACGTTCACGAGCAGTACCGAAAGCTTGGCAGCCCATTCAACGTACCTCCCGCTCTGTATTCGAGTAACACCAAGGGACCAATCATGGAGCCGCTCAAGAATTACGTCAACGTAAGTATTGCACGTTGCTGGGATTACATCACCCACTTTTGTTTGACCGTCAAAATCTAACACGGAATTCGCCGTTCAAGATTGGACATGGCTCAGAGGGGACTCACTGCAATTTTTGTTGTCTACAGGCCTTTGCAGTCGCCCTCTACCACATTTTGTTTTACTTGGCCGTGCGTCCATTGAGGAAGCATGGTCTTTCTGTCTTCACTCGCCGTGGTTGCGTAGGTGCTTTGGCATTCCGCTGCTAACACGAGGTTGTGGGATCAAGTCCCAATATCGGCGGCAGCACTTCGATGGGGCGAAATGCCGAAACGCCCGTGTGCCGTGCATTAGGTGCACGGTAAAGAGCCCCAGCTGGTCAAAATTCATCTGCATTCCCGCACCTAAGCCGTGCCTCACAGTCAAATTTTCGCTTTGGCATGTAACGCCCCACAATCTAATTTTTTTTTATCTCCCTGTCTCTGTCCTCCTTGTATTGCCTCCTGTCCCTTTGCCCATGTGCAGTAGCCATCCGGACGCTTTACCGGTTACCCTGCCTTCCTTCCTTAAACGGTTTCTCTCTCTCTCCCCTTCTCTCCTACGTTCACAAGAAATATGAACTACAGGTTCTGCATGCAAATTATAGAGTAGGATGAAGCGCCGTTTATGGGTTTAAATTACACAGCCGCATGTACTTCCTGGCAGCATGCAGAAATCAATCCGCAAGTCACTTTGGCACACATAGGTGGCTGAGTGTGAAAATATTGATGGAAAGACTCATGCCACAATTACGCAAATAAAATTAACACAGTTTGTGTGTTAAAGAAAGATAACGACGTAAAAATGGGATACATCACCACTGCACCTTTTTGTTTACCACCGATAATATGAATAAATGCACCGTAAACCTTCGTGAGTCATCTCCATAAAATTTTGCGGGGAGTCTTATTTTGAATATAGTAGTAACGTTACTGTCACTATTATTAAGCGGTGAAGCTTCGATAGTTTATTAATGTTAGTATGTTATATTGTTCTGCAAAAGTGCTCTACGCAGCCCATTTCCAATTTCCAAGCATGTTCATGAGCTGTTCAAAACAGATTGGTAATAACGAATTCGCCGGTTTATCGTTTTATTCCATAATACTATACAAAAAAATTCATTTACCTTCCTTCACTTAGCTATATAAAAGTCATTCAGAAGCATCGGAACTTAGTGGGTTCGAACACGCTAACCATAGTGTCACGTGGTGGTGACGTTGAAGAACACAGTACCAATACTGTGAACGACAAAACTAAATTTTATTGGGCGAACCTGTGCCCACAAAACAGGCTACACTTATAGCACAACGATAGCGGCAAACACAGTCGGCGATCATCGAAAATCTGATCAGCGGGTCAAGCGCGTCGGCTTTTATACAGCAGTCATCGAATGTTCCAGACTAAACGTTGGGACACGCGTGCCTTCCACAAAGCTCTACACCATTCGCGTCACGCGATGAAATCAGATAACACAAGGTTCGGCGACAACTGACAGCGTATAGAAGCATCGATAACTTTCCAGAAACTTCGGATACATGCAGGCGCGTCCCGCGCTGTGCGATAAGATTTGTTAGGCGGCGAAACATGGTCGCCTGATAAATATAAGTACACGTGTCAATATCTTAGGAGGCCTAAGTTCTCCGCGCGATTTCGGAACGGCATGCAGTTGTTCTGTCCATATGTGCCATGAAACAAACGAGTCTTTAAGCATCGTAAGTGCCACAACCAAGAATTTTTCTTAGATACGTGGATGGCTGCTTCTGCTTCATAAAGGATGTCTTGGAGGCTTTTTCGTCACATTTATACTCAATAGGACTGGCCATAAATTTTACGGTTAAATTGGAGGAGTATCGTCGCTTTCCTTTTCTTGATGGTATGGTGCAACGTGAAGGGACAGGGCTTCGTTTCAATGTATTCCGAAAACCTACGCACATGGGTCGCAACTTGGTCTTTGCGTCAATTCATCCTGCTTGACAGAAACATTCCGTCGCCGCATCCCTCATACAACGTTCGCATCAAACCTGCAGCTCTCCTAAAGACTTAAAAAAAAGATTTGGAAGTCATTCTCCATAAACTTTCACCTAGCGACCATCCTGCTTCATTTGTGGCTTCCGTACAGCACCACCTATACGTCCAGCCTAGCGCTTCCTCCACCACGTTTGTTACTCGTAAACGTGCTACGATACCATATGCCCCCGTTTCTGGCGAGGCCTTAGCCCGTGTAGTTCGTTATTTTGACGTGCTCGTTGCATACGTGCTAGCAAAAACAAAAACCTAAAAGCTCGCAAAATGTCAAAGACAAGCTTCCGAAAGGAAGGCAACCAGGTCTTGTGTATAATATTCCTTGTGCAGACTGTAATCACGTCTACATCGCCGAGACGGGTCAAAATTTCAAAGGCGCATCAAGGAACGCTATTATGATGTCCAAAAACAAAGTGTCTTCTAACGCTCTTGATGAGTATTGTATGTCAGAAGAGCATGATATTGACTGGGGTAGGACGCATGTGCTAGCCACCGAGAGTAATCTAATCTCACGTTTGCATCTCGAGTCGCTACTAATACAGGCTACTGATACCACGCTGAACCGCAATGAAGGCCGCCTTCCTTCCATTTATTTATTTATTTATTTATTTATTTATTTATTTATTATACCTCAAAGGCCCCAGAGATGGGGTATTACATGAGGGATGGGCTTAGTTTACCAAAACAGTGATTCGAGAGCAGCCTTGAAGTGATGAGCGTCGGAGTAGTGCGTGACGTCGGCAGATAGACCGTTCCAGTCCCTGGCGCTTTTCACAAAAAATGATCGTAGATGAGAGGTAGTCTGCGCCGGGGGAGGATGCACGGCTTTGCTGTGGTTAATGCCGCTGGTCTGACGATGAGCTGGCAATATAGCTGAAATGTGGAGTGGTGAATGATAGAATTTGTGAAAAAGACAGTCTAGAAATAAGACGTCGCGATTATAGATTAGTAAGACCGGCACGGGTTTTTAGTTCAGACACGCTTGCATGATAAGAATATTCAGAGTAGATAAACTGGGCTTCACGGTTTTGAATAGGTTCCAGTGTATTATATAGGTTATCTTGATGAGGATCCCAGACAGAGCACGCATATTCTAACTTAGGGCGGACATATGTAACATAAGCTAACAATTTTACTGATGTGGGAGGAAGTCTTAGATTCCGGCGGAAAAAAGCGAGGGTTCGATTCGCGGCATTGGCTAAGTTAATGACATGATGTGACCAATTTAGGTTAGTTGAAAAGGTTATGCCGAGGTATTTATATGAGTCTACGGATGAGATTTCGGAGCCGTATATGGTGTATTTCCCTGATTGGTGATGCTCTGATTGGAGTGCTCTGTCCGTTGTTTGCACCATCTATTCACACGTACATAATCGTCTCAATATTTCGTTTGCTGTCATTGGGAACCTGGAGCCGAAACGTCTTGCTTTCTTTCCTTTTCTTTTATATTTTTTGTCAGCGTCCATTTTAACTATCACTGAGCAATCCCGACCAGACGAGTTTTCGTCGAACCCTTGATTTCTCTAAGCACCAGTTCCAAATCGGGCATCGGCGAATTCAAGAGCAATACCCCGCAGCCCACTGAACCACTGCGGTGAGTAAAGAAGCAGGGGCTGCTGCTATAATTATGGAAGATTCTGCGCACGCCTCTTCCTCTTTTACCTGCATAAATTTGGCGCACTCGTTTCATTGCCTCCTCTCGTGTTCTCACCCTCCGTGCCAGTGCATTTCTAAGGTGGCGGGTCGAACGATGATTTGCGACGGCACAGTTTCACCCAAGAGCGGGTTGGTCATCTGAACTTTCCTTCACGAAGAGCACACGCGGATGAAAGCAGTGCGCGCAGCTGTCCCTATACAGTGACAGCAGAACAGCGACAAATGACGTCCACAGTGCACAAACGTAATTAAAATAAAGGTGACATGCTCTGGCCAGCCAACCTAATCCGTGTCCCACATATTTCATCATGTACACGTTGCCTCCCCAATAAACGGACTAAACAGAGCATCCAGTACACTGTCTATTGATTATGCTCATACAACGGATACTTGTACTCTGTACGATGCTAAAAGCACGAAAAGCAGTGGCAATAGGGCATAAAAAGCGGCACGCGTAAGCTCTTGTCTGCCAACGGTGACGATACTTGGGGGCAACGCCTGGACACTTCACTCGTTGTTTCTTTCTCCTGAGTACCTAGTCGGCTATTGAAGCACGAATCGGAAATAAGAGATAATCAGGACACAAAGGAAAATAAACAACCTGGAGGAAGTTGTGTGCTTGCTCCGGAAATTTTCCCGATATGCACTGCACACCGGCCTGCCTGTGTGCAGCTTGGCAGCTGATGGGGGTTTCTTTTAAATTGTGGGGTTTTTAGCTCCAATAACCGCCATTTTATTACGAGGCACGCCGTAGTGGAGGACTTCGGAATAATTTGGAATGCCTAAGATTCTTTAACGTACGCCAAATGCATGGGACAAGGGCTTTATTGCATATCCTCCCCTTCGAAATGCGGCCGCCACGGCCGGGATTCGATCCCGCACCCTGGCACTTGGTAGCGTGATAGTGTTCACGACTTATAAGCGATTGGCCATTGCTACGAGGTCGAACAAACAGCAAACAAACAAACAATCAAACAAAGACTCATAAAAACGGCATGAAGGCATGCACATGCACAAATTGATTGCGCGGCTTCATTTATATTCCTATTCCTCCAGATCAATCAGAAAGAATTGACAGTGGGCGTCCGTCAAAGAATTGCTGTGGGCGCCACTCAAGTTTGGTGCCTCCAGTGCGCTGCTCGCATTTGATTCGGTTTCCGCTGCTGCTGAATTAAAATGAAAAAAAAAAACCGGCTTGGACACACGTTGCATTCTCAATTCATTTACAGTGCAAATCAAGCGAATGGGTATCAATGTTTCTGCTCATTTGATATGATGTCAAGCAAAACAACACATCCACATTTCATGCAGGAAATGTACAGTCGATGGCAAAAGTCTAGAGCCCACCACCATCAGGAAAATATATATATATATATATATTACTTCTTATCTCAGTGCATCCCATTCGTCGATAAGGCGCACCCAGGCTGTACCACTTCATTTAAGCCTGAATCTATAGAGTCCATGCGAAGAAAAAAGTATTCGCCATATGGGACCCCGGGCATTTATTTATTTATTTATTTATTTATTTATTTATTTATTTATTTATTTATTTATTTATGGCTGTACGTTTAATCACGAATGAGCAATAACCCGATAGTGCGGATGGCAATGCCCATCGTGGTCTCACGACAATAACAACGCGTGTCCAAAACGCTCGATCACAAGTATAATGCACAGCGAAGCAGTATCTATTGGGACGAGAAAAGTCAGAATGACTTACACGCTGAACACTGCGCTGCGAACAACTTTGACTCGCTTGGTCAAAGTTGCCCAAGAGGGTGTCGGTTTCCCCAACTAATTATGGCCCTGCCAATTATCCCGCAAATGTTGAAGCATGGATAATACCATCTTGCATTTATTCACCATGCCACTTTTAACTCCTTATGTATGTTTCCTCGGCCATGAGAACAACTTACAGTGGCCGTGCTACACCATACACACTACAGCGTTTCCTTACAACTCTAAAAAATGTAATTCTGAGGTTTTCCTTCCAGAAACGCGATTTGATTTTGTGGCACGCCGCAGTGGGGGACCGCGGAATAATTTTCATCACCTGAAGTTCTTTAAACTGCGCGTAAACTGAAGCGCCCGATCACTTTTACATTTCATCCCCGTCCCTTCAAATTCTGTTGCCTATTTAGGTAATTATGCGTTGCGCAGTAAAACGGAAATGGTGCTAAACATAGCACTGGCGATGCTTCAAGTACCAGTGTCTTGTTGTCTGTTTGCCAAGATAAATGGTCTGCAACCGCTTCCAGCAGCCACTCAGTGTCCCCAATTATCACTTCCTGAAAACGAACAGCTCTTCTCGAGCGAAGTATACATGTGAAACCTTGCTTAAGTGATTTATCTGTCTTCAGATGGTACATCAGTGTCAGCGCATTGTTTGCTCTTTTGGGCTGACATATGGCGACTGCACAATCTTTGGGTGGCCATAAATCACGTCCTCCTTTTTTTTATGATTTCCGCATTTCAGCTCTTCGTGCGTTTTAGTTTTACAGCAGTGTTGCGTGTAGTTGGGTGCAGTTGGGAGTGTCCACGCTCTTAAAACATTTTGCGCATTTCCTGTAGCATCAATTTAGACAATGTACATGTTTTCAACCCGATAAAGTCATTTTGATGGAACGTGGTTATAACGGTGCGTTTTGAGGACAAGACACAGAAAGAATGCGCACAGGACAGTCGGCGAATGCCCTGTGGGCATTCTTTCTGTGTCGTGTGCTCAAAACACGCCGGTACAACCATGTTCCATTAAGCCAGCAACCAACTAGCCCATCTAAGTCTGTTAATCGATAAAGCCAAGGTGTTGGCCTGAAAAGCAGCGCCCAGCAAAAGGAGCACTGCACAATTGTTATGCCAATGTTAATGCATAAAAACAGCAGATATATAAGAACAAAGCTAAGCTAAATAATTCAGTCAATCTGGAAAGTACGCATAGTCATTTGAAAGCTCTCGGTGTAATATATATATATGTATATATATATATATATATATATATATAAGCGTCTATCCTCTGGCATTCGTTGATTGTCACAGGAATACACGATATAACACAACGGTTTATTGGATGGATGATGAATGTGAATTGCTTTCTCGGGAGTACAGAAAATGTACTTCAATAGATATGTAAGCACGGCAACTTCTTTAAACGCAGCAGGTAAATTTTACATTCGGAGTTACGCAAATGCGTATATTGATCGCATGAAAAGAGATTTCATAGCACAATGAAGTCAATATACTTTTTACAGCTCAGCTGTATAGGGTTAGGGTGCCAGAGAATTTTCGTGTCCGCACACAGAAACTATAATTGTCAATGGCTCATATCTCCATAAGCAATCATAGCGCCGTAAGCAAGCTGAAAATGCAATCGCTCATAGCTCCGTGAGGCAGAGGGTACGATCACTCAGTAAAGTGAAACGAATAGTGCTTACATTCTTTGGAATTACGCATACAACATGTGTTGTCGGTGATTACAATGTGCACGTGTCGGGATCAAAAAGGGAGTGGCTTACGCGTTTCCTGTTTGAGTAATTTCGCTTGTGGTGCCACACCGATCTGGCTCAGTCGACCACCCACAATATAAAAAAATGTGTTTGCAGTTGCGAGTATGCCGATCAGTGTATATATCATAGCGGCCACAAAGTCATTGTGACCATCGTTACTATGCGACAATGAGTATCGCAATCAAGTCTTTACCACAAGCTTTTGTACCACGATATTTAGAGCTCCGCTGGTCATTTACCTTGGCAGGGCGGAATGACCTGGAATTTTTTCAATAAAATTAGTTTTTCTCTTTGAAACCACTATATAAAAACAAAAGCATCTGGCATCATATGGAAATTTATAGTCACCTATGGCACAAAAAATTTCTTTTTGGGCTAGCAATGAACAATTTTTACCGTTAAAGACGACAAGCTTTTAACGGTAAAATTAGGCATGTATGAGGGACGTCCCGAAAGTAAGGTTTGTAATCTTTTGAAAGAGAAGACGGTACACCAGATGAATCAAACAATCGACATAAGAATCCACACGCGTTGCTGGTTCAACGACGGAAGGAGCGTCAGCGGAGGAGGAATGACGCTAGTACAAAGTGCCGAAGAAGAAAGAGTAGCAGCAGACCGACGGGTGCCTGAGGTTATTCGAGCACAAATCACGATTTCCTCCATGAAGGAACCATAAATGTAGAACGCTACTGCGACACCCTCACCACACTTTGGTCCGCCATTCGAAAAAGAGACCAGGGCTCTTGAGTGCAGGTGATACGCTCTTGGACGACAACGCAATACCACACACATCAAGGCTCCCACAAGATCAGATTCGTCGCTACGGATGGGAGAGATTGAATCACCCAGCCTACAGCACTGATCTTGCCCCGTCGGACTTTCACCTGTTCCCCTGCACAGATAGCTGCACTCTCGGGACGTCACTTCCAAAACAATGCTGAGATGGACCAGGCTGTGTGGAAATTTCTCGCACCGCAGGGCACCGAGTGTCGCCAGAGTGGTTTCTTCAAAGTGATTGCATGCTACGACAAATGTCTCAATGTCGGTGGCGACTACGTGGAAAAAAAATAGTGCGAGATGTGTAGTTCATGATGCCATGGTGTACTTCTTTAGTAATAAAGTTTCTCTTGGAAAATAAATGACGAAACCTACTTTCGGAACATCCCTCGTATATCTCTCCGCAACCTCTGCACTCATTTGACAATTTCGTATTCGCGACACTTCAGCACAGTATATTGAGGTGCTTAACAGCTGGCACATATTTACAGGGGAACAATCACAGCTGCATCTTTTCAGCGCATGTAAAAAAGTGATATGTAGTTGTTATGTTAGCAAGTCAGTAACAGGCATGTGAGAGTCATGAAAACACATACGTTTAGTCTTCCTGTTGTCAGCTCCTATTCAATTATTATAGTGTCACATGCTTACTTTTTGCTAGTGGTGCTGAAGGATCAAAACAGACTTGTCATATGTACCATGGCGTCGTGTGATACGTATATCAGCAGTGTACTGATACATTTAACGGCGTAAAATCAAGTGCCGCAGCTCCACAGCTGCTTTGCCAAGATTGTGCCGCTTCAGAAGTGTACACTCACGTGTACCGCATCAGCAAAGTTTTCGTTGCCATCAACATGCTAAACCTCGCGCGGTGCTCACAGAGATGCAGTTTTGTGTTGATCAGACGCTAGGCTACCATTGAGATCTGCAGCCAGCTTTGCCTTCCCTTGAGAAGAGGTCCTCCCTTCCTTCGGTCCTTTGCGCTGTAATTCAGCCGCAGGTGCATCGATATAGCCACTTTTCATGGGTCAGGTAGCGCACACAGGTTGCCGTGTTAGCTTTCTTAAATTATTCAAACGGTAGTTATCAACATCCCTAACAAGGTCATGCTGAAAGCCGTAATTCAAATGGCCGCGCTTCCCTTAGCTAGATGGCCCTTATTTATGAACCTACTAATAGAATATTAAATCCAAGATTTTGCAAAGCAGATGTACGCTTGATCGACTACCCTTTTGGCAAATTTTATCTCCTTATCTTCTGTGTCCGGACAGCGAGAGTGATTTACATTATACGTACTGAGAGTTAAATCACAGTCTAACAATAAAGCTTTACAGTTGCACATTTCCAGCTTATAATAATAGACAGTTTTAGTATAGCGTACGCTATACCATTGCGTACGCTAAAAAATACCGGGTCGTCACTGCGCATGTGCTGAACGCTAAGCGAAATAGCGGGTATAGCGGGCGTACGCAACACAACATGAGTTAGCGTTAGCGTTTTTGCGTGGTTTGCTGAGTTTGCGGGAAACATGGCGGCGGTCCCGCATGCCCGCTTCGAGTTGAATTTGGCGTTGCTTTTGTAAAATGCACTTCGTTCGTAGCAAATGACTGTGTCAACGGCTTTCGCTTAGTCTCAGACCGCTTCGACGACAGAGTATTATGGATAACCTCGTGGTGTTTTCGAGATCGCTTCTCGTTTCGAACGAGTCGAAGCCTCACAATAGAAACATTCGAGATGTGAGCGCCACCTATCGCTACAGGCGCGAAATAGCCGAAACGACGGCATATGGCCTCTGTAATCCTAAGATTTCGCCGGCCAATTAAAATTGTAGAAAACGTGCGCTGCTTAGCGTACGCTATGTTATAGCGTATAGCGTACGCTAAATTAAAGCTGTCTCATGATTACAATATTTACTCTACTCTTGTGAAGACCTAAGAATGCTGTTTTGATTTTGTCTACTCTCTCCATATAAAATATCAGCACTGCGTTTAACTTCGTGTGTGCATTCGAAAATTTAGGATCTTCACAGAGATCTAACGCTCAAGCTAGGTTCCATAACACGTTAGCGCTTTGTCCAGTAAGGATACGTTGGCGTCTACTGATTTGTGCAGGAAACCTTCAATGGCACACGAACAACATAGATTACTTTGCAAACTGTGCAGGCGCAGTATTACGGGAACATCACGCTGGGCACACCTCCTCAAGTTTTCTCAGTCATCTTCGACACTGGCTCTTCCAACCTCTGGGTGCCCTCCAGCAAGTGTCCAGCGAGAGTCCCCGGATGTCGTGAGTAAATTAGCGGAGTGCTTCTTACTTGTTGTAGGCACAGAAACTGCACGTCCGTGACACGTAGCGCCCAATTTATCGTATCATAAGGAATCATTTTATACGTCTGTCGACGCATATCTTTGTAATTGTTTCTTTCTAGTTGCTTGAGATGATTGCATTCCTCTGCCTGAACAATCGCCCTCGTTCGTCTAAGCCATGATTGGGGTCACAACACGGAAAATGGCGTTGTCTGCTTTGGGGTCAGCTGCTGCAGAAATACACAAGTGCAGGATGAATTGCAGTCTGCTGATATTTTTTGAACTTGCTTTATTAGACGCCGACATGCAGACGACGAGCTTCCATATTCCAAAAAACCGAGGAGACAACACTGCCTAGCGTTTTCCGACCTCACGTCCCTCGTATTCGCGCTGTTCCCGAATGAACCAGCAGCAACTCGCCGAACTTCCGAAATTGCGCTGCCAGACCGAAGAAAATTTCATTGTATGACGATTCTAGTCCGAGTCGTCACCGCTTGTGGAGGTGGCACTCAGCGGGGCCGGATTCGCCCCCTAGACATTGCTTAAGGCATATTTTCCCAGATGTGGAGTAAGCTTGTTTAGGAATTTATCGTAGCACCGTATGAAGATTTGCAAAACAGTGTCCAGCTGCCAGTCTCCGCCACCAGTGACTTAAATCAGTGTCGCATCTGCCTGCACGGCTGCATCGCTGGCGCTTGGCAACAGCTGCAGTCTTGTCACATCAGCGATGTTACAGCAAAATGAACGAAAAACGGCAGCTCGAATTTTTGATGAAAAAAGGATGGTACGACTCCAACCCTGATTGAGCAGGATGATTGTGGAAATCATCCTGCTGCTCGTAATAGTTCTGAACGCTATGCATAGTAATATTGCCGTGGGCCTTATGTTCCCTTTCGTGTACCTTATTGTGCCCAGGTGTGCACCGCAAGTACCATAGTAGCCGATCGAGTACGTACGTCCAGAACGGCACCCACTTCGAAATCGAGTACGGAAGTGGCGCAGTCGCGGGCGAGCTCAGCATCGACACTCTCGGGATCGGCGAGGCGCGCGTCAAGGGCCAGATGTTTGCCGAAGTCACGGAGGAGATCAGCCCGGCCTTCACCATAGGGAAGTTTGACGGCATCCTGGGTCTGGGATATCCGCAGGGCGCCGTTCTGAACGTTACGCCCGTTTTCGACAACATGGTGGCACAGGGCTTAGCCGTGACGCGGGTCTTTGCGTTCTACCTGAATCGCAACCTCAGTGACCCCAGCGGTGGTGAAGTGCTTTTCGGGGGAGTCGACAAGGCTCACTACAAGGGACGCGTCACCTACTTACCGGTGACCAAGAAAGGTTACTGGCAGTTCAAGATGGATGGGTGAGAACTCATGATAGCTGGTTTTTGGCACTGCCGGGGACAAATCGCGTGTGTGTCTAGCTTCAAAATTTGGTAATGTCATTTTATTTCATTATATTGATGAAGCAGCGCACTCGAAATAGACACGTTCGCGCACAAATTGAACGCGTTTCTTTCGAGTGCGCTGCTTTATCAGTATCATGGCTCACTATATAGCCCGCAAGTATCGATTACTTACTGCGTTTACATTGTCACTAGGGGCATTTAAAGAATAGGACAAACATGATTGCACCTAGGAAGCGGCAAACAAAGCGTCCTCCATGTATGTAATGCGCATGATTATGCTTGCCATGCCTGCATAATCATGTATAGTAAAGGCATAATATAGTGGCAATCACAATTTTGTGGGCGAGGGTTTGAAAATCGCGGAATAAAGCACGCTCCAGTTTGTGCCAGTGTGCCTACACTTTGAACTCGAACGATGCAAAACGTAACGATACTTGGCGAGCCATTCTTGCAGCAGCATCAACGCGGCTGCGTCGCAGAAAACATCCACGCGTTTGTGCCATTCTCGAGCACCTCGCCTTGTCCATGCACATTCGACATCTCACGGAGGTGGCCGAAATGTTTTCGTAATAAAATTGCAGCAGGTAAGTAGTAAATAATATAGTATAGCAGGAACATGGGACAGTTTATTTGTTACACCTCTTTCACAATTTCATCGAAGTGCTAGCTAAAAGGCCAACAACGCCATCTCATTGTGATGACGAAGTTAGAATAAGTTATACATAGTGGCTCACAGTACAGAGCGCACTTCAGCTGGATTTCGGCCTAGCACCTCCAAAAAGATGTGCCAACAGGATGCCAGCGAAGATTAAGGGGGAGATGCCAGGGTCGGCTAACTAAATAACCGCTGATGTGAACGTAAATTAAAGCAAAACCTGTACCTCCACATGGCACAAAGCAAACGTGCCTCCTCGTCGCACGTTTCAGTAATATATGTATAATAGCATGTGTGGGTCAGTTTACGTTGATGTTGTTACCTGCGTGTGCCACCTGCTGCCAACACTCGCACTTATGGCGAAAAACGTTGCAAATTTAACGTTACTATCGTGCTGCTATGCGCCACTGCTTTTCACTATTTCCAATGTAGCCAACACTAGCAGGGTTCCACAGCCAACCCGAGATTAAGCGCTCTGACGGCATCCTTTTATTACCTCAAATTAGTGGTACCGTAAAAATAAGTTGTGAGTATTTATCTGAAAGGTTTGAATAAATTTTAAACAGGGTTAGTATGTCAGCAGATACTACAGTCTCAGCTGGTGTCCGTTACTGTAAGTTATAAAATCATCATATCAAGGTGGGGCGTACTTATGCAAGCATTTCATGTTAGGAAGATACGTGAATACTCAGGCCTAGCAGAGAAACCGTGTACGCCGGTGAAAAGGTATTTCACCCAAATAACATTAAGTGCAGTGCAGTTCCTAGTAATGAAAATAAATATAGACTGGGAGTGGGCGAACATATTAGGTTCCTAACACGAATAAAATACCACGCATTATCTATTCGTATTTGAATTTAAAAAGGAGCTATTCGGTATTTTAGAATATTTGAAGATAAGCGACATTTTTTTTTTTCAGCAACCGGATGTGAAAGTCCGGGCACTGCTAAACAAAGTATTGGAAATTTTCACAAGTGAGACCTGGACAAATGTTTTAAAACAATGCACAAATAACACTGTTAATGCAAGCACTGTTATCGGTTTGGCGGCCGAAGCGTGCACGAGAACTTATGATTCCTGCTTGTAGCCATGCGCGACTCTTGGGCATTGCGCACAACATGACAAGTGCGAGTGATCGCAGTCCGTTATACACTCCAAATGGTTCGCAGGAATAATGAAGCTTGCAGTGATTGACATTGGGAGAAGAAAGGAAGGCTGAGGTTAGAATCAGTCGTTATTGAAGGAGCCTGGTCATCGTCAGGACATTCTTTCGTGGCATTTTGTTGCCGTTGTTCGTACGTTGGTTCCAGTAAGAATATTTCATTAATTGCCAATAGATTATCATAGTTACAGGCAGTGATAACGAGACGCACAAAAAAAATCGTTCTAGCGCATTCAGAACGATAATGTCTTCATTCGGCCTTAGCTCTCTCGCGCATCTCATTGTTTCCTCCATTCTAATTTTTCTTTTTTGTCAACAGAATAAAGATATCCGGTAAAACTACCTTCTGCAAGCGAGGCTGCCAGGCCATCGCTGACACCGGGACATCTGCGATCGTCGGGCCTTCAGATGAGATAGATAAGCTGAACAGGCGCATAAGAGCCAAGGAAGTCTCGCCTGGAGAGGTGAGATTTTAATTATATTGGAGTTGAAATGCTAACGCGTTTAGCTAGTGACAGTTGCGTCGCCGACTCCTTGCGGCTAGGGAAGTTCAAACAGTTTAAATATCTGCAAACCGAACACACACTTCGTGGTATTGAGCACCAAAAGAACTCATGTTTTATTAACTAAATCGAAATTAAGATGGGTGATAGTTAACCACGGGGAGCTGGGAGCCAAGTGTCATTCTTCTTAGATATTACATTATGTGTAGTGCTGATATTTAGTTTTTACTCCACCTTATAAGTTCTAATACCATTAATTCTTATTAGTTGGGCGAATCGGAAAGACTTTGGCCCTGTTTTTTTTTAGCCACATTACGGCTGTAAATGCGAACTCAACATATCCGTTCCCAGCGGTGGACCTTTCTCGGACCGGGTCGGCCTTATCTGGCGGTAGCTCCGCGGCACGGCGCTGCTCTCAGTTTTTGAAGATGGCGGTCGTTCTTGACCCCTCCAATGCGTACGAGCAACGAAGTTTGATTCGTTTTCTGTGGAGAAAATTACGAACACCCGCCGAAATCCACAGGGAAATTTCAACCCTCGTATGGGGAAAAGCGTCTCGCCTTGAAAAGTGTGAGGTGGTGGAGGTGCGAGTTCGCATAAGGCCGTGATGACTTGCATGACAATGAATGTTCGGGGAATGTCCGTCGCAGACTGACGGCAGGGGAAATTTAGATTTAGTGCCGTGATGGTAGAAACGTCACAACCGCTGTGGGGACTATGTGGAAGAATAGTGTAAAGTACGTAGAATAAATAGTACGTATATTTGCAATTCCCTGCATGTACCTTGTTTGGATGATTAAAAATAGGGGCAAAGACTCTGATTCGCCCTCGTAATAACACTTTCAGATTAAACTAATTAAAACAATCTCACCTAATTCTCGAGTTACTATATTAAGCTAAAATGTGCCGCTTATGTGTAAAACATAACTGTGTGCTCCTTTCAAGCTATCAACTCTATTATTTACATACCTGTCAGCATTTCCGTTTTCTTATAAATCAGGGCTACTAGTGTTCGATAAGATTCTTGCGGTGCATAGCTATTTGATTACATGCAGTTAGTCGGAACCTGGAACTGCGCAGATTACCACAAGACCTGTTGTGTAGAATCCCCTCTCTGATAATCTAATGCCTCCATGTTTTATTCCTGCTAACCCAAATGGCCGATGAATTCATTCTGCGGGGCCAATTGTGTCAGTACTTCTCACTGACAATGTCTGGTGATATCGTGCAATATAATCGACACTATAATCAGAAGAATAAGAATGGGCTCGAGTGCGTTTGGCAGGCGTTCTGAGATCATGGACAGCAGGTTGCCATTATCCCTCAAGAGAAAAGTGTATAATAGCTGTGTCTTACCAGTACTCACCTACAGGGCAGAAACCTGGAGGCTTACGAAAAAAGTTCTACTTAAATTGAGGACGATGCAACGAGCTATGGAAAGAAGAATGATGGGTGTAACGTTAAGGGATAAGAAAAGAGCAGATTGGGTGAGGGAACAAACGCGAGTTAATGACATCTTAGTTGAAATCAAGAGAAAGAAATGGGCATGGGCAGGACATGTAATGAGGAGGGAAGATAACCGATGGTCATTAAGGGTTACGGACTGGATTCCAAGGGAAAGGAAGCGTAGCAGGGGGCGGCAGAAAGTTAGGTGGGCGGATGAGATTAAGAAGTTTGCAGGGAAGACATGGCTACAATTAGTAAATGACCGGGGTAGTTGGAGAAGTATGGGAGAGGCCTTTGCCCTGCAGTGGGCGTAACCAGGCTGATGATGATGATGATGAATCGACACTCCGCAAGCGCTTCGCGGTGGCATCACCTAGTCCCAATTGCTATTCAACATATGTCCCCATATTGCTCAACATAATATGTAATTCAATGCACCAGACTTATCAAAGGAGACTGAACTGTTGTCAACGAAGGTATTTGCTATGTTGCCTGAAATTCTAGTAGAATTTAAACAGAAAAAATCAAAGAAGAACATAAAGAGATCAAGATGTACTTCAGTGAAATTTTGGGTGCTTGCCCACGAACTTTGGACATTGCCCCCTTCGACCATCTTTGGAACTACACCGAAATTCAGAACTGTAACTCAATGGTCGGCATTTTCAATAAAGACTACTACGAAATACCTGCCCAATTTCAACGACTTTCAGCTAGCAATGTCGATAGGGTGCTCATTGTAATATACGCATTTGCAGCACGTATTCGTAACTTCCCTTCTGCGTTGTAGCACGGCTTTGGTTGTGACGGCAATGTTGTTATAGCGCAACAGTGAAGTTATGACCGAGTGCCCTAAATGCGTATGATTTTAGAACGAAGTATCCTATCGACGTTGCTAGCTAGAAGTTGTTGAAATTCCGCCCCTCGGCGGATATATATATACACATTGATAGATAATTTTGAACCTGGAAACCTACGCTTCTCAAAGAGTAACAGTTGTTCTATTTTTCTTTTTCATTACAGTATGTCGTGAACTGCAAATCTTTACCTCATTTGCCGAAGATTAGTTTCAATCTCAACAAGCGAGAATTTGTGCTGGATCCGGAAGACTACGTTTTCAAGGTAAGTGTTTACAAATTAGTGGTAGATTTTTCTTTCATAAGCGAACCTGCAGAACACCCATTAATTAGCAACAGGCTGAATATACTTTGCTCCGTACATTAAATCTTTTTGCTCTCACGGTGCATAAGGAATGATGTGATCTCTTTCCATAAAGCACAGCCGATCTTCGCACCACCATGCCAGCTAACGGGTGGCGTGTCACTGGGCCACAAGCATAAGTAACTGCAGTAGAACGTGAGCAGAAACTAGAAAATGATAAATTTAACGCTGCCTCAGCCTACCATACTAATTTCCTTATTCCTCCACGGAAAACGCTGAACAAAAACTTGCGCGCATCCAACCCACATTTTTGGCTCTGAAAAGCAACGCTTTCGTTCAAGGGTAAAATGAATGCCATGCAACTGAGTATAACCTACAAAGCGTTTTTCACCATAGCGAAAAATCAAGAAACTGAGACCTCCACCGCTTTACCCTCGCGGCCGCGCGTTGTGTTGTCTCCGTCATTATCCCCCTTTGCTACGACAATGCATCCAAGGTCGGCACGCCGACTATAATGGACCGACCCTAGATAGAGCGCAGCAGTAAACTGCACTTTACTCAGACTGACCAAACAGACGCGCCAAAGCCATAATGAAAGCATTCATATTAAGATGTGCTTTATTAAAGGAATCGCGCTGTTGACGAAGTGTGCTTGTTGGGATGAGGATATTTAGGTGTTATTAGGTTTTTTCACCAGTAATCCTGTACAAACAAGTCCGGCAATCAGGAAAACTGTAAGGGTAGCAAATATAGTGGTAGTGTTCAACGTAGGCGCTAGTTCATCACAGCGGGCGCTGTCATGAAAGTCATGGAGGGTTCATAAAACAAGCTTCAGTTCACAAGCTTCAACGGACGACTACTATTCCGTAATGCGAAGTGTTAATGCAACTCTACACGTGTTCTCAAGTCATGATAGCGCGACAGCCTCGCTAATCGGGAGATCGCGAGAGGCAGCGGGTGGGTGACGCGTGGGCGCGATTCACAGCAACCGCCGCAGACAGACCTCCGCTTATGCAGCGCTTTATTTCAGTAGAGAAGACGCACTCTACTCTGGCGCCACCTCGTAGTCATCGTCGATGCTCAGCCCGTCATGCGCGCCACTACGCCTTTCTCCTGACGCTTTCGCCATACCTTTCTCCTCCGCTTTCCACCCCAAGTTGCGCTGCACCCTCCTCCACTTTCCTCCCCGCGCTCTCTTCGCTATCGCCGTCTGTCATCTCCCACCGCGCTCCACGTTCGCTCTCTTCCTTCGTTGAGCTCGTTAGCTCGGTTACGAGTGACAATGCCGACGCTCACGCTCGCCGCAGGTAAGGGCGCTTAAGAGTTGCGCTCTGAAAGCAACGCCAATATTGACTTAGCGCCTAACGGAAAGCGCAAAGAAATGGCGCAGAACTTTCATCGTACTTAGGACCGAGTGTGCAAACTAGCTAGTAAACCAATATTAGCACACAGCCCTCTGCGCGTGTGTTTGCCTCGGACTTGTCCAGTTTTCCTTGTTTTTTTTTTCGCTAGATCACTTTGAAGATCTTGCCTTCTCACACTTACTGATTGCTCTGATGTTTTCCGTAGGCCCAATACCGGCAGCCACGTAATTCTCGAAGAGGCATTCTCGAATATCTGAGGGTGTCGTTGGATATATCGGATATATATGCGGTTACACCCTCAGACATCTGAGGCATGCTCGGGCAGCCTCGGGTATTTGAGGCTACCAAACCGGAGAGAAGAACAGTCTCATTTACGCAGTTGTCATGTAATCTTGTTACATCAAAGCACTTGTAAAGAGAAAGGCGCTGATTTGTTACCTTGAACACATTCGGCTAGCAATGCGTTTGTCTCATTCAATAAAAAAAGTTACGCCTTCTTAGGTTGCAGCTATTTATTGTCCAGAGATCAGCAGTTCGTGTAGGATTAAACGTGGCTGTCGTATTTTTTAAACACGGAAGCCACTATCACATATTTGACCACCCGACACGTTTGTGAACATCGGCACGTACCTAGCGCAACATTAGGGACCATCCATACTGTCTTTATGTGTCTGCACGAATGTTGTATAAATGTTTCTTCAGCAATCGGCAGTTTGGTAAATCCCCTGAAGTTAGCAATAAAACATTCCAACAGAAGCGTATTGTACATGGTGTTCCACATAGCTTGAGCGAAGGGTTTAAAAATGAAAGACGCATCGGAAGCGCATTGAACCGAGCGCGTACTATTCGCATTGACCTATAATAACTGAGTCAATTTTTTTTTTTCCCATAACTCACTCATTAATTAAGTTTAAATACCCAGCCTTTTAATTATTGGCTAAGAACCCCAAGTATGATACGCAGCTTCAAGTAGAGCGCCTTCAGAAACCACCGATCGAGTTTTTTCCTGCATGATACATCTCACGGAGTCTTTCTTCCCGGGTTGCAAAGAAAGCCCGCGAAACACGAAAAAAGCCACGTGTCGGAGCGCTTGCACAGTGATACCGTGCTGCTCTCAAGCGGGCGTTCAGTTTACAAGGTCGGCGGCATCGTGACTGGCGGCGGGGAAGCGATAGGGCGTTCTTTATCTCCTCGGCAGCGCTCGGCCGGCAGCGTGCATGTGCGCCATCATTCGACGGGTGCCGCCGGCCCAGTTGCCTACATCCATCATAACGCCCTGCAGCTTCCCCGTCGCCAGTCACGATGCAGCCGACCTTGTGAAGAACCGACGCCCAGAGTGAAGAACGCCAATGTTTTAGAGTGCGCTCAAATGTGTATCTTTCACCCAGGGCAGTGTTGGTCAATTTGCTAAAATCTTCCTAGTCCACTCACAGCACTTCCAGGCACTAACACGTGATCTCGGCTAAATCTGCTGGTGCAGGTGACGGAGAACGGCACAACCATCTGCCTGAGTGGCTTCGTTGCCATGGACGTACCGCTGCCATTGGGACCACTGTGGATTCTGGGAGACAGGTTCATCGGTCGTTACTACACCATATTTGACAGGGGAAACGATCGTGTTGGCTTCGCCGATGCTCGATAGCGAAAGCCGTCGCAATGAGCCCAAAATGCACCGAGCGCAACTTCGACAAGAAATTCTGCACGCTCAGTTCTAACATCGATACATTGATATCTACGAGCCTGTATACGTTAAGTATTCAACTCCGGAGGAGGAGAACTTCTTCTGTAATATGTTGGTGGGGTTTACCTTGGGAGACGTTAAGATGCGGAGAGGCAAAATAAAGGCAGTCGATGGATAATATAACAAATGCCGTCACAACATTTTTGTTTATTTCTTTATTGGGATGAGCAGATAATTCTTGAATAAGGCTGGTAGATGTAAGAACAGTCTGTTTCGAAATAGCGGTGAAATGGTGCGCTTCACATGTGCACCCGGCCACAAATGTTTACGGACCACAGGATCTTAGAAAACGTTCAATTCCGGAGCAGCCTGAAGGAGTAGCCAGTAATAACATACATGAAAATGCTGTTAGCATATTCTAGTCAACGCCCGAAATGCAAATAATAGGCTGCGTTGTGAGGTTCAGGAGATCATTCAGCTTTCTCGCAGATTTCATGGTCCATAATGCTTTATGGCCGGGTGTACGATAACAACATACACGAATGTCAAAAGCATAGGTACCTTTACGCCACGAAACATATGTGCCTCTGCCGACACCATGAAACACTTGTTTGTGAAAAATGGGAGCGGTCGCTTTACTTTAAAAGGAGATCAACCAGTAGCGAAAGAATAACGAGGGTAGTTATTGAATGTACCCGTTCAATGTCCCATTGTTGCTACCTGATCGCCACACTTTCCTAGAACAAAGAGAAAACAGAAATGAAGGACGACAACGCAGTTTGCACAACGTTTGCATTGGCGACAACGCCGTGTCACAGAAGGGGCCGTTTCTACGACTGCGCATGGAACAGCACTGTAAACAGCATGAAAACCATTGTGTTCAACAAGCCTGCTTCCACACTTTTAAGCATGTTTCATAATTATGACTGTACACGATTTGAATTTCTGTATTATGGATATATAGCACTGCGGTCTTTCGTTTGCTTGTCTTACTTCAGGAACTGCAACGCTTGTGCCTCAATTCACTTGCAGTCTTTCTTTGAAAGCTGGACGTCTTTCTATAAGGAGCAGGCACGTACCAGAATTTTCTTTCGGGAGGGGGGGGGAGCCAAGGTAACCTTTCTAGGAAAATAAGAGTGGGGGGGGGGAACTTTTACTAGTATAACGGGAATATTGCCTACCGTTCTCTATAAAAACGAGTAAACCCGCAAAACAGAAATGAAAAGAGGTGTATCTCACAGGTAGGCCTGTGAGATACACCTCTCGTTTACTTGACAAGCAAGGACCAACATCAAATGGACTAGCGCAAGAAATAAGCGCAGGAAGAACACTGCCAAGAACAAATAAACAAGCGAAAGTCTAAAATAAAGATTTCTTGTGGCGTTCTTGAATTAGGTCAGGGAGAATTATAGAGAAACATATATTTGCGGAACACTCACAGTTCTTTTGAATCCCACGTTTACTATACGAAGTGCTAAAACCAACTCGTATTGTTAATTGGGAAGTTGCGTAACGATGCGAGTCCGCGGTTCCGTACAACCGCGTAGAGCGCTGGACGCTGCGGCTCCAGACGTACTGCGCCCACCGCGAAAGGTTAGAAAAACGCCCACATAAGCGCAGCAGAGAAGTGGCTACGTCAGGCGGCTCGACTAATATCTGTAGAAGCGTCATTCATAGCACATGGAATCATTCTCCACTTCCGGCGGCGTTTATTCGCCTTCCTTTTTAAACGAAAAGATGTTGACCCGTAAATACTTTCGCGAAAATGGTTAAATTTGTTAATTGTCGCTTTTCCTTCCCCATTGGCTGTTGCCTCGGCTCTCTCCCTTAGTAGATCGCGTAATTTCTAAACTCCTTGTGACTCTTGTTTTCAGTTGCCAATTTGCACGAAAGGTGCTTTACAATTAGGGGTAAAACCAGATGAGGTAACGGGTGACATTCATATTGGTTATGGGTTTAACGGTTATTGCACGTCCTGTGCTACCGAGGCTTAGCGGAGAGACGAGAACTAGGAGTCGGATTCCTGATTATTGAGAATATAGCTGCTAACATACAGGAATTCTATAGCATTAACGAGAGGGTGGCAGGTCTTGTTGTGAAACTTAATAAGAGGTACAAAATGAAGTTTGTACAGGTCTACGCCCCTACATCAAGTTATGATGACCAGGAAGTCGAAAGCTTCTATGAAGACGTGGAATCGGCGATGGGAAGAGTGAAAACAAAATACACTGTACTAATGGGCGACTTTAATGCCAAGGTAGGCAAGAAGCAGGCTGGAGACAAGGCAGTGGGGCAATATGGCATAGGCACTAGGAATAGCAGGGGAGAGTTATTAGTAGAGTTTGCGGAACAAAATAATACGCGGATAATGAATACCTTCTTCCGCAAGCGGGATAGCCGAAAGTGGATGTAGCCGAAAGTAGCCGAAATAGTCTCGCCCGAACGGCGAGACTAGAAATGAAATAGGCTTCACACTCTGCGCTAACCCTGGTATCATACAAGATGTGGACGTGCTCGGCAAGGTGCGCTGCAGTGACCACAGGATGGTAAGAACTCGAATTAGCCTAGACATGAAGAGCGAACGGAAGAAACTGGTTCATAAGAAGCCGATCAATGAGTTAGCGGTAAGAGCAAAAGCAGAGCAATTCCAGATCAAGCTACAAAACAGGTATTCGGCTTTAACTCAGGAAGAGGACCTTAGTGTTGAAGCAATTAACGACAATCTTGTGGGCGTCATTAAGAAGTGTACAATGGAAATCGGTGGTAACTCGGTTAGGCAGGATACCAGTAAACTATCGCAGGAGACGAAAGAGCTGATCAAGAAACGCCAATGTATGAAAGCCTCTAACCCTACAGCTAGAATGGAACTGGCAGAACTTTCGAAGTTAATCAACAAGCGTAAGACAGCTGACATAAGGAAGTATAATATTGATAGAATTCAACACGCTCTCAGGAACGAAGGAAGCCTAGAAGCACTGAAGAAGAAACTAGGAATAGGCTAGAATTAGATGTATGCGTTAAGAGACCAAGCCGGCAATATCATTCCTAATATGGATGAGATAGTTAAAGTGGCTGAGGAGTTCTATAGAGATTTATACAGTGCCAGTGGCACCTACGACGACAATGGAAGAGAAAATAGTCTAGACGAAATCGAAATCCCACAAGTAACGCCGGAAGAAGTAAAGAAAGCCTTGGGAGATATGCAAAGGGGGAAGGCAGCTGGGGAGGATCAGGTAACAGCAGATTTGTTGAAGGATGGTGGGCAGATTGTTCTAGAGAAACTGGCCACCCTGTATACGCAATGCCTCATTACCTCGAGCGTACCGGAATCTTGGAAGAACGCTAACATAATCCTAATCCATAAGAAAGGGGACGCCAAAGACTTGAAAAATTATAGACCGTTCAGCTTACTGTCAGTTGCCTACAAGTTATTTACTAAGGTAATCGAAAATAGAATCAGGAACACCTTAGACGACTTCTGTCAAGCAAAGGACCAGGCAGGATTCCGTAAAGGGTACTCAACAATAGACCATATTCACACTATCAATCAGGTGATAGAGAAATGTGCGGAGTATAACCAACCCTTATATATAGCTTTCATTGATTACGAGAAAGCGTTTGATTCTGTCGAAACCTCAACAGTCATGGAGGCATTACGGAATCAGGGTGTAGACGAGCCTTATGTAAAAATACTGAAAGATATCTATAGCGGCTCCACAGCCACCGTAGTCCTCCATAAAGAAAGCAACAAAATCCCAATAAAGAAAGGCTTCAGGCAGGGAGATACAATCTCTCCAATGCTATTCACAGCGTGTTTACAGGAGGTATTCAGAGACCTGGATTGGGAAGAATTGGGGATAAAAGTTAATGGAGAATACCTTAGCAACTTGCGATTCGCTGATGATATTGCCTTGCTTGGTAACTCAGGGGACCAATTGCAATGCATGCTCACTGACCTGGAGAAGCAAAACAGAAGAGTGGGTCTAAAAATTAATCTGCAGAAAACTAAAGTAATGTTTAACAGTCTCGGAAGAGAACAGCAATTTACAATAGGTAGCGAGGCACTGGAAGTGGTAAGGGAATACACCTACTTAGGGCAGGTAGTGACGGCGGATCCGGATCATGAGACGGAAATAATCAGAAGAATAAGAATGGGCTGGGGTGCGTTTGGCAGGCATTCTCAGATCATGAACAGCAGGTTGCCATTATCCCTCAAGAGAAAAGTGTATAAAAGCTGTGTCTTACCAGTACTCACCTACCTGGAGGCTTTCGAAAAGGGTTCTACTCAAATTGAGGACGACTCAACGAGCTATGGAAAGAGGAATGATGGGTGTAACGTTAAGGGATAAGAAAAGAGCAGATTGGTTGAAGGAACATACGCGAGTTAATGACATCTTAGTTTAAATCAAGAAAAAGAAATGGGCATGGGCAGGACATGTAATGAGGAGGGAAGATAACCGATGGTCATTAAGGTTTACGGACTGGATTCCAAGGGAAGGGAAGCGTAGCAGGGGGCGGCAAAAAGTTAGGTGGGCGGATGAGATTAAGAAGTTTGCAGGGACGACATGGCCACAATTAGTACATCACATGGGTTGTTGGAGAAATATGGGAGAGGCCTTTGCCCTGCAGTGGGCGTAACCAGGCTGATGATGATGGTTATTGCAGGGTTTGATGACGGACGCTGTTTCGCATTATCTCATTTTCTAGCTAACCACGAACTGAATCCCTTTCTTGGTCCCTGGATGAGTGCAAACAAAGAATGTTGAACTAAGGAAGGAACAGCGATGCGCGTAACCGTTGCAATAGATGGTGACAGTATGTGGGTGAGGCTAGGGGTGCCTCAATAGATGGTGACATACGTTAAAGTGGGGCATAGATAAAGGGGAAAACAAAAAGAAATAATAAATAAATAAATATGCAAAGATAGTAATAATAATGATAAAAAGAAAAAGCCCCTCCCGTACCACTAAGTATAAGGGGAATTTAAAAAAAATAAAAAAATAATAGAATATAAGGGGAAACAGAAAAAGAAAAAGAAGGGGAAAAAAAAGAAAAAATTAAAGAGAAAGATAAAGAGAGAGAGAAGAAAGGGATAAGGTTACTATCCGGCTGGCCACTACTAAGGGAACGGACGACAATTCAGGGGCATTTTTGAAAGTCATTTAGTTGAGGTTTTCCTATATTTGTTTCCAGATGTTGATTATCTTGGCTTCTGGTCTCGTGCTTCTTTCTTGTCTGTGAGTACTTGATTCTTGAGTGTAGATGGCCTATTTTTCTGTCTTGATTTTCGGTCTACCTGCAAAAAGCTTGAAGACATATTTAAGTATGGGGCAAGGGAGATTTCCCTAAGGGTCTCACTTATCCTATTTTTTTTTCATTTTTTTACGGTGAGAAATTCTTGTGTAGAAGATGAAATTCTTGTTTGAAAAATATAGAAACATTTTTTAGTACTGAGACGGATGATGGAAGACTCACTAGTAAAGTAGTGTATTTAAAAAAAAATTGCTATTTTGTGTTTCACATTTAACAACTCTAAGTTGTGTATATAGATATAGATATGGGTGAGGATTTTTTTTTTTTAATTTAAGGTATTCTGATTGTTGAGAATTGTATGTGCAACAGGTTTATCTTAGGCATGTAAATCTGGAGATATATGTGCACGTATATATACAGTGGGTGAATTATCTCATGTTTGAAAGAGTTTTTAGTTGAATTTAAATTTCTAGTGATATATATTGGGATAATTTGAGTGAATAGCCTTTCAATTGAGTTCAGAACAGATACTAGGGTAATAGGTTTTTTTTCGCGCATACAGACATATATATAAATCACTTGGTGAAAATGCCAGACTTTTCAAATACCTAGGTCTTATTGCCAATAGATGGTGACAGATTGAACGCATCTCGAGTTAATCGCGCGGGCACCGAATCAATGAGAAAATGGCCTTCACACTCCAGGAGATGCCTGTAGCTACCGCCATCCAAAAGGAGTGAAAGAGGCAGCAAAATAACCGCCGAATAGTTGTCTTGTCTCAAGATTGATTTGGTGGTGCTTGAGGAATGTGTGTGTGGAGTGGTGGGGAGGGCATGGGGGAGGAGCGGGGTATGTCACTTAATTTCGGGAAGGGGGAGGGGGGGGCAGGCCCTCCCTGGGCCCCTCTCTGAGTACGTGCCTGATAGGGAGCGCACCGAAGTTCGTGTAACTGGTCTGCGGGTAATACGGCCAGAAACACCAACGTTTCTCACTTCAAGATCTAAGCCAGAAACAGTCGCGCGCAGTAATGCGTACAACGCCTGTAAACGCAGACTGAGAGCCATTGATTTCGGTGGAAAAAGACATATAAAATTACTAGAACCACCACCTTCTATAAGAGAAACTACTATTGAAGGGCGCTACCACTGAAGGCGGGGTAGCGTCAGCACTCCTTCAAAGCAGCCTTCGGGAAATGCTTAGTAAAATTTTACTTTGCTACGATTTCGCTGCACTCAAAGCCTCTCGCAGGTTAACTTACACAGTGACAGTGACGTCAGAGCGCTAGTTCACGGGAGTGGATGTAGCCCCTGAAAATGGAAGCAATAGTATATTGGGGGGGGGTCCTCAAAGCTGTTAGCGTGGCATAGTCATGCAGTGCTTCACGCGTGTCCGTGCCAGGCGCACGCGTGCATTTGTCGTCCGTGAGCCCCCCTCTATAATTTTATCAGCCACATATTCAGCGATGCTGGCGGCGAACGTCATTGAGCGTTGCGCAGCATTGCGATAAACTGCAAGATGAGAAGCAGGAGCTCTAGATTTCTTTTGTATGATGAAAAAAACTACATTACTATCTGTAGTGGACGGACTGACGAGAAATATCGGCATCGATACATAGGAGATGCGCCGCATTTGCTGTGGCCTGGTGTGAACTGTGTGACGGAGAACAGCGGCATCATTTTATAACCTTGCCAAGGAAATGGACTACGTGTCTGCGGGTAGTGGAATGTACGACTGATAAGCAGCAGCGATGTCGACTGATTTTGCTTACCAAATTGTGGACACGCCTTAAACGCAGACCATTTTCAATTACAAAGCGCTAAGAACCGTTTAGTGCTGGAAAAAAGACAGAGTACGAAATTTTCTAAAAGTAAGCGTGCTTTGAATAACCTCTCATGGTCTTGGAGGGGTGGGTTGGTTGGTCGTTGTTTATCACGCCTGACAACACAAGGCAAACTGGCCTATATACTAGCATATTACCCGACAAAAGGACGCCATTGTTCGCACCTGTGTTCAGCAAGTTGAAACAATAAATGACGACATAAAGCCTGGAAGTATAATGTTAGATCATAGTAACTTCCAAACCACACAGACCTAATGAAAGAGTGCGCAGTAATCGGCGGCTTCTTTGGTGTTCATAAATTTCTCATATTTTGCGCGCCCCATTCTTAGGCGACGGCAGATATCTGCCACCTTATGCTCCGGTTCATATACCACAGAATTTTGACCGACAATCTAGTGCCAGCGAGCGCACCTTTCTCGGTAATAAACGATAAATCGCGGCATAACATCTGTAGCATGTAACTATTTTTCATAATCATTTAGAAAACAAACAGCCATCTATTACAATGGCGCATAATATCAGAACGCTTTGAGCTGCTAAATATTATTATCCTACCCCAATATTGAACCATTTTGTATCAGCCACAAAGTATGTAATCATCCTTGCCCAATCCTCTAGGGTGGTTATGTGCCACTGTTACACAAAAAGGAGGGAATCCTTACATGTATTATTATGTGTCATTATTTTCTGTGAACTACACCTCTCGTCACCATTCTTTTCTCCGCAACCATCTTACAACGTCTCCGTCATCAAGGCAAAGCTACATCGACGTCTCAATTATCCCTCTGCCCGATTTGATGCTTTTGAAGCTTTAATGCCTTCAGGTAGCGCGTATAGGTTTATTGGCCAGTTGCCCATTCTCAAGTCCACGTGCCACTGACGCCGTGTGAATGAAAGGATGTTCTATATAAGCCGTCTAGGCCGCGAATAGTGGGGCTGGCTAATACACTCCCAGGGCTAACTCTATTAATCCTACATAGATACCCACGATTGTGTACGGGAAGACGTTGCCGCGGTACCTCAATTTGGAAAAGCATCGCACGCGTAATGCAAATAAGTGGTTTTGTATACCAACTGCGGCTAGTTGATTTTTCGCTTAACTGCATTTTCATTTATTTGTAATTTCTACGTTTCAATTAAATAAACCAGTGCTTCCTCACATGCCTTCGTTGTTGTCATTGTCTGTCTGGTTAGTGTACTTGCGACTTACGAAAACCGGGCCTGTGGGTGAAACTGACATGTTTCACCACTGCCGGAACAGCGTGCGCTTCCTCATGGCAAATGTACCACAGGCAATGCGTTGATACTGCCAGTTGGGTCGAAGATGTTGCAGTCCGAAATAGAGCAGCTTTATAATTGTTCCTTGCGTTGGCTGAGACGACTCTATACTGCCTGTTGCCAATTAGATAGGTAGCTAATAATTACCGCTAAAACATGCCAAGTAAAACCGATAGCTTAAAGTTTAGCTCCCAAAATGCTATGAATAATACAGACGGAAACTTTTGTTAGATCAGTGAAAAATGCTTTAACAAATTTGCCAGCGTGAATAGCTTTTCTAAACTAATTAGTGAAAGTCAGCAAAGCTAGAACAGCAGAAAAATCTGGTCGGACGCGGAATTGATGAGAAAGTAAAATATTGCATTTAGAGAAGTATTTAGTTCACTGTTTCCCGATACAGTTCTCAACAATATTAGTGAGAATAGCAGTAGGGCGACAATTGAAGAGGTATTGTCTGTGGCCTTTCTCAAACACTTGGATGAGATTAGCCTCCTTTACTTCTAATTGAAATGACTCAGTCTCAAAAATTAAATTGATAATGTGCGAAAGCGGTACAGCAATGTAGTCGGCAGTGAGAAATGTAGTGAGCAATAAATGATTTCATCAAGGCCAGCAATAGTGACCTTTAGTTTATTCATAATGGACATTATCTTATTAATGCCTGTGGCAAAGAGGCAGAAAGACTATGAAGAATGGACGAAAGGTTGTTCAACAGTCACGGGGGGACTGGAAGCCTGACTGTAAGAGAATGAATTCAACTCGTTTGCAATGTCAAAAGGCTGATCTAAAACACGGCCTGAAGACTGGAGCTCAGGACGGCCCCTTAGGGCGTATTGTTTAAAAAGGAATTGCATACGTTCCGTTGTTCTTTCGAGTTATCACCAACCCGCATTTTCTTTGCTTGATAACATTTCCTTTTGGCTGTTTTGAATAGTCTGTTCTGTTTCATTCTGGGATTTTACGTGTCAAAACCGTGATTTTGTCAAGAGGTGTTATGGTTTAATTGGTAGAACCCTCAGGTAGTAGAGCACCGCAGCCAAAGGTCACACAGCTTAGGCAACACAGGCACAAGGCTTCCAACCACTCGTTGTCGTCGTCTTTCTCGAAGTAGTGCCTGCTGCTCGTTCTTCTCCGGTACAATTGCCTCCCCGGAGAAGAGGAGCCGCCTCGGTGACCTACGGGCAAGATAGCACGCACACACACAAAGTACGGCTTGAGCCGCTGAACGTGCACAATTTCGCGCCCTCGGCGTCGCTTATCGGAAGGCGGCTCAAGGGGTTCTACCAAGTATTTCACAGAAGACGTTTGGCTGACGACAGCGTAGGGATTTATTTATTTATTTATTTATTTATTTACAAAATACTGCAGGCCCAAGCGAGGGCCCATGCAGGAGGGGTGAAAAAGATTTACACAAGCACTGGCAAGACATCAACCAGAAATCATCATAAATCATGAAGAGAGAAAAATATATATATATATATATATATATATATATATATATATATACATAAAGATGACACATAAATTAGCACCTTATGACCGTGAAAACAATTATGAACATTTAGGAAAAACAGTCCTTTGCAAGAAAAAACAAGAAAAGCGCTTCACATTATGACGTCAATGCCTCGAATGAGTCACTGTTTTGAAGCATACATAGCGGCAAAGCGTTCCACTCTGTAATCGTTCGTGGAAAAAATGAAAACTTGAATGTGTTAGTACGTGTTCTAAATGGTGTTATCGATTCAGCATGACGATTTCGAGTCACTCGTGACATCAGAGGTTGGACGTACTGAGCAGGGTCTAATGCGAGATGGTTGTTTTTTAAGTGAAAAAGAAATTTTAGTCTCAAAATTTTTCGACGTAGCTTAAGTTCCTGGATATTATTTTGCTGCATCATTAAGGTTGGGGAGTCCGTCAGGCGGTATCGAGAAAAGACAAACCGAATGGATTTACGTTCAATCATTTCTAGAGCATCAATGTTTTTCTTAGTGTGTGGGTCCCAAATAACACATGCGTATTCGAGGGTAGGTCTAATGATTGAATTATAGGCCAACAGCTTGACGGATGGAGGGGCTTGTCGAAGTTTATATTTGAGGAAGCATAACTTACGGAAGGCGGATGCGCATATGTTGGATACGTGGTTATTCCAACTCAGATTCTTTGTTATTGTTACGCCAAGGTACTTATATTCGCTCACTTCTTTGAGTGGGTGAGATGATAGCGTGTATGGAAAAGAGAAGTAATTTTTCTTTCTAGTTACATTCATGTACACTGTTTTTTCGGAGTTCAGCTTCATACCCCATTGGTTGCACCACTGAAAAACATTATTCATGCAATTATTTAGAAGCACCTGATCGTCTACGCTAGCGATTTCCTTAAACATAACGCAATCGTCAGCGAATAGCCTTATTTCGACAGGTTCAGGGATAACATCAACAATGTCATTAATATATATTAAAAAACGTAAAGGTCCTAAAACACTTCCCTGAGGAACACCTGATGTAACCGGAAGTTTGGATGAGCAGTAATCGTTTATATTAACGAACTGTGTGCGATTAAACAAGTAAGCGGCAACCCAATCCACAATAAAGTTTGGAAGGCCAATAGTCTTAAGCTTGAAAATGAGTTTAGCGTGAGGAACTAAATCAAAGGCTTTCTTAAAGTCCAAAAAAATAACATCAATTTGTCCGGATTTATCTAAAATAGATGCGAAAGTATGTACGACCGAGACCAATTGAGTAACAGTGGAAAAACCCTTCCTAAAACCATGTTGAAAAGGGGTTAATATATTCCTATTGTTTAGAAAATCAGTGATATAGTTGGCTATGATATGCTCAAGAATTTTGCAACAGGAAGAAGTGAGAGATATGGGACGATAATTTGAGACCAATGACTTATCCCCTGTTTTGAATACTGGCACGATTCGCGCTATTTTCCAATCGCCGGGAATGCTAGATGAACGCAGGGAAGCACTGAAGATGATTACAAGATAGTTAGCAACCATCTCGGCATATCGACGCAGAAACGCATTTTGGATATTATCAGGGCCTGGTGAAGTTTTAGTCTTTAAATTGAGGAGCATAGACGCCACGCCTGATAATGATACGATGTCGGAGTCAAGGTGACATGACGTGGTATCGACGCATGCGTTATCGCAAGCCTTTGGGAAAACGCTCTGAAAGTAAACGTTAAACTGCGAAGCGATTTTTTGTTTATCTGTAACAAGGGTGTCGTTATGCATTATTTGATTAACACCCTCTTTTTTTCGGCACAAGTGGGACCAGAATTTTTCAGGGGCGGTCTGGATAAAGTTTGGCAGCGTATGTTGAAAATAGTTCTGCTTTGCATGGCTTACAGCTTGGTTGAATAGTGTCTGATTCGTTCGGATAACGCTGTGGGAGGCACCGCGTCGTCTTAACCGTTGTAGTTTTCTTTTCTTGTGCAAGATGTCGCGCGTTATCCATGGGTTATTTTTCTTCATCTTTTTCGTTTTATTTGGCACAAACCTATCTATGCAGTACAAACATAAGTGTTTAAATTTATCCCATAGCTCTGAAACATCAGACCCACCAAAACTGCTGAGGTTAAGATCAAGGTAGTCTAAGATACTTTCGTCTTCAGCACGAAAAAAGTTTTTAATCGTCACTGTTTTTACAGGAGAACTATTTCGTGCTCTTAGAGGGCATGAGAACTTCACCATGTAGTGATCTGAAACACCTTGTTCGACTGACACAGAAAAAGTTTCCATACATCGGCTTACAAAAACAAGATCCAATATTGAGGACGAACTGCCTTGAATACGAGTAGGTTGCTTAACCACTTGCTGCAGGTTCCTACACAACATTAAGTCTAGTACACTCTGAACATGCACGCTATGCTCACGAGAAGCAAAAGGATTGTTCCAATCAACACCAGGAAGGTTGAAATCGCCACCAATAATTATTTTCTCCTGTGGGAAATTCAACATGTGTTCGTATAGATCATGTAAAAACTGCGGGGGTGCATCGGGAGGACGGTACACTGCGAATAGTAATAAAGAAAAGCCCCAGCATGACAACTTTAATGAAATACTTTCATGATTGTCGATTTGTCTTAGCAGAGTTGCTGCAATGTTATGTTTAACCAAGACGGCGACGCCGCCCCCTCTTGTATTCCTATCCCGTCTAAAAATTTGGTAGGAAGGTGGAAAGATGCTGCTGTCATGAATGTCATCACGGAGCCAAGTTTTCCGTGATCACGACGACATGAGGGCTGTATCCCAGAATGATGGCCTCAAGCTGATCACTTTTATTCACTACACTGCGCGCGTTTATATTTAACAGACGCAGCTCTTCAGTACATGAAGTTTCCTGTCAATTTTTGCTGGAGGTTCTTTGACGGCTAACCAATTCTACCCTAGAATTGGCGTCATCGTCCCATGTGTATAGGTCATTGTCTATGCGTTGTTTATCATGCAGAAGAGTCACTTTCTTGCCCTGCTGCTTTTCTATTTTGGCGCTTTGCCATAACAGCTTGCGTTTCCTTAGCGTGTCCGCCGAATAATCATATTGAATGGAAATTTTTGTTCCCTTGAGCTTTCGCGCGTTTTTTAGGACTTCCTGTTTTTCGTTGTAATTTTCAAAGAATACAATCACTGGTCTATTTTTTCCCGCCTTTCCAATGCGATGTATTCTTGCGATAGAGCAACATGTTACATTGAGTCTCTTAAAAAAAATATCTTCAATCACTTTTGCGCGAAGAGCTGTCTCATTTTCACCCCTGTCTTCTTGTATGCCAAAGATAACCAGATTCGAGCGTCTGCTCCTGTCTTCAAGGTCTACTACTTTAGCTTGAAGCAACTTCACTGTCTGTTCTAGGCTGTCAACTCGCGAAACGCGTCTTTCCAAATCGCTGAATCGCTCATTAAGGTCAGAAATCATTTTTCCTATGTCACTCTGCTGATTCCTCAGGGTGGCTATCTCTGTGACTAGCTTGTTCTGCACGTCTAATAGTTGGGTCAATAAAGCTTCCGTGTTAGGGCCCGGGTTCACCTCAATGTCCCCACAGAATAAAAGTTCGCATGCACAAAGAACTTCGCATGCAATCTCAACACACTGGCGTGGGTACGGCAGGACCAGGAGGCCGCGGTAGTCACTTTTGATTGTGCTATAGTGAACACTAACCTGCACAAAGCAGAAGAACGGCTTGTGAGGCCACATTGCGAGGCTCGGTCCGCCGCACCCACTAAAGTCATAGCGATGCGGCATGTCCCTTATGAAGGCATCCAAAGAAGTCACATGGTAGGGAGGCATAGCTGTGATGTCGATATCATGCAGCCAAGAGCACAGCTGATACGGTGCACGATGCGTCGCTGAATCCATCGGCCACGCGCTGCGTTGAATCCGCTCGGGCTGGAAGGTTGGAAGTTGGGTCAATAAAACCTGCACAAAGCAGAAGAACGGCTTGTGAGGCCACATTGCGAGGCTCGGTCCGCCGCACCCACTAAAGTCATAGCGATGCGGCATGTCCCTTATGAAGGCATCCAAAGAAGTCACATGGTAGGGAGGCGTAGCTGTGATGTCGATATCATGCAGCCAAGAGCCCAGCTGATACGGTGCATGATGCGTCGCTGAATCCATCGGCCACGCGCTGCGTTGAATCCGCTCGGGCTGGAAGGTTGGAAGTTGGGTCTATAAAACCTGCACAAAGCAGAAGAACGGCTTGTGAGGCCACATTGCGATGCTCGGTCCGCCGCACCCACTCTTGGGTGAAAGGTGACACAAATTGGGTGAAAGTCCAGGGCTGGTAGTGGGAACGCAAAGCCATACTAGTGAGTCAGGGGTATGGGGTGCAGGAGAAAAGGGAATATCCCGAAGGTGCTTCATTCGCTGCTGATCTTCTGAAGTAAATGTGTCGGCGAATTGTCGGCCCTATTCCGCACGTGCAGCAGCTTCAGACAGGGTAGTAGCCTCCGTTGGGTCAGGGCGATACGGAAGGATGGTGCCCATTGTGCAGGAAAGCTCGCGTCCGTAAAGAAGAAAGAACGGGTAAAATCCTGTAGTGGTCTGTGTGGCTGCATTATAAGCGTACGTCACGAACGGTAGAATGCGGTCCCAATTGGTGTGGTCAGATGCAACGTACATGGATAATATGACGCCAAGGGTGCGGTTAAAGCGCTCTGTCATCTCATTAGTTTGCCGGTGGTATGCAGTAGCGGTACCGTGAATTACGTGGCATTCCTTGAGTAGGGCTTCTACAACATAAGAAAGAAAGACGCGGCCTCTGTCGCTCAGCAGTTCTCTGGGGGCTCCATGGCGAAGTAGGATGTTATGCAGAAGCACCAGGCGACACCCCTCGCAGATGTGGTTGGCAGAGGCGAAGTTTCCGCGTAGCGCGTGAGATGGTCTACCGCCACTATCACCCAGCGGTGATATAAAGATCAACTCCGACCCGGTCAAAGCCCGTCCTGGACTAGTGCCTGCTGCTCGTTCTTCTCCAGTGCAATTCCATTATGAGGCATGCCGTTGTGGGGGACTCCAGATGAATGCTGACCACCAGTGGATCTGTAACGTGCCCTCAATACACGGGACACGGGCCTTTCAATGCAAAGCTCTCTTTGCCTTTTCCTTCGACCTTCCCACTGCTGCTGCTGCTGTGGCTGTCCGGCACACCACGAAGTGAGGTGTTTCAGAGCGTGTATATGCATGGAAGAAGTGTGGTAGAGAAGAAAAGAGACGCGAGAAGCTCCCGTGTCATCGCCACATTAGCCTCTTGACGGCTCTAATTATTCCTGACCCCCCGCAAGCGCTTACCTTCCTACCAACGTGCATGTCCAGAGGCAAGCTAGATAGAATGGAAGAGAAGAGGGGGGAGAGGGGGCAGGGAATCGGCAGAATCGACGCAGTCGCAAAACCAGTTATTAACCGCCTTGTCACTCTTCGTTCGCAGTTCGCATACAAATGCAAAGGGGGGGGGGGGTAAGGTGACGTGAGAAGGCAAGGAAAGGCTGGAAAAACTTATGTTCAAGGTACGGTACGGTGCGTTTCTGCTATTTCTGAAAAATAAAACCTTGCAAATATGCCTAATTAACAACTTACGCAGGGCGTGCAGAAACAGAGCCGCAATAATTAAAACACACCACAGGGTCCAGATGACACAACGGAAGCGGTCGCACGTCAAATCAACGCCTCTGTGCCCCGCCGCGACTGCTTTGCGGCTACTGCATTTCATTGGTCGAGGTCGCGGATTTGACCGACGCAGCCGCATTTCAACGGGGGCGAAATAAAAAACGCTCATGCACTTTGGTTTACGGACAGTTTACGAACACCTCGGTGCCAAAATTAACCGGGAGTGCACCACTACGGCCTGCCTCATAATCCGATTGTGGTTTGGCCACGTACAGCCCCCTAATCCAATCCAAGTTTAATTCTTTTGCCTCGATGCAATGTGCCATGCGAGGTAATGACAAGGCTCAACGCTCTCAGAGGTTATGAAATATGGCACACAATAGCACCTCACGCAAACACCTCCCCCTGTGTATATTGTGTACTACGCAGAGAAATAGCTGTGGTGCACGCAAGATAGCTTTTAACATCAACTCGCCATACTTTGTTGGACAGAACGTTGAAGAAATTAAACATTCGCCGTCACCATCACCGCTAATTATCGTCAATCAAAGCAAGCAGCACAGAAAGCTTCGCTTACATCGATTCCCACAGTGCGTGGGATCTGCATAATTTTTTGCATTGCGCCCCCATAGAAATGCGGCCGTCTCGGCCTGGACTCGGTCCTGCGACCTCGTGCTTGAAGCACGACATTCAGTAGCCTATTAAGTGTGTTGGTGTAAAGCGTGTAACGTGATTTCAATCTAATGTTATAAACACGATGAGTGATTTTTGTAAAGGTTTTCGTTCGTGCGTACGCACTGCAATAGGCTAAATCTTAAACCACGGATTAACGGAAACAGGATGTATTTGTTTTTTCAGATTTCACAGCTTCAGAAGACTTGAGAGGAATCGTCTTACGAGTGAACGAAATTGCGCATGTTTTACACGTTTAAGCACAAAACCCGTCGATGCTTAAGAAATACATCTTTGTTCATAATTCATTTTGTAATCACCAACTCGCCCAGCTTGCCGTCTTAATTCATATTGTAAACGTTACAGCATGATTGTGCATGAAATGAATCCACAAGGAAAGAAAACAGGATATATGATCAGGGATGTTTTTTTCAAGGACACCACTCTTATCTTGTGACCGGAAATTCGAAAGTACATGTGCATGATCAATGAGTGTGCTGCTGTGTCCAGCAATAGATCTAGTAGGAAGTGTGATTGAAGATTCACAACTAAATCCTAAGAAGCATTTAGCACACTGAGTGCAATTATATGTGTTGTTGTCAAGATATTAGCATTTAGCTGACGCATGATAACTACATTTTTGTGCTGTAATGATACGTTCTCGAGAAGCACGCCTCCCACTCCGCGTTGACCTATGGATAAAAGTCAGAAATTGACGATGCAGGCGAACGGTAGATACACTGAAGAATAAGTTTGTTAGCTTTAGGAGGGGATGCTCGTTTCCCTAGTTCTGTTCAAGCATATTTGCAGCTGTTAACAGCAATATAAATGTCAGATCTCGGTTCTAAGCTACGGTAGGTGAAATGGCGATGGCTGCGCAACCGTGACTTCTTCATGAACGATAACAATATTCGGACACGTGTCTTGAAAGGTCGAACAAAATTTTATCGCCTGGCGAAAGCCATGTTTCTGACATGCAGAATAAAGACGAATTGTTCCGAGAAAGTGGAATGTCGTTAATTTCATCATAATTCCTTTTGATACTTCGTGTGTTACAATATACTGCTGATAAACAGCATATGTTTAAAAAGCATTTCAGTTTACCAATGGACGTCAAACACTTACCTACTTCAAACACTTGCCTTTGCTTCGCGTGGTCGACAAATTCGACTTCGTCCTGCCATCTGCTAGCCGCTTGGTTAGCTCAGATGGTAGAGCGGCTGCCCCGGAAAGGCGGTGCTCCCGGTTACGAGTTCCGGAGCAGGACGAATTTTTCTTCAACTCTGAGGCTTTTCTTTAGAGGAAAGCGTATGGGCCTCCTTTGTAGCAATTGCTACGAACGGATGGATGTTCGATTATCCCTTTATTAATTACTTCTCTCCACCTTGCGGGTTTCCGCAGAACTACTACGTCAAATCATATTGACCGCAAATAAAGACGGGGACAGAGGGAGCGAACACATAAACAGCACGGGCGGTAATGTATGTGTTCTCTCCCTCTGTCCCCGTCTTTAATTGCGGTCAATATGATATGCAGTAAATACAAACTAGGACAAAGTGAAGCTCTTCTGTTCTACGTCAAACACTAGCAAGTACAATGGACGCCTTGAATCATTGTTTCTGAGGCAGCATGCCCATATATACGTAGCGTGACTCGAATCCAATCCATCCGGGAGAAGCCTTTAATTCTTCGTTACCGTACAGGCGCGGGTGCGTGAAAGCGAGCTTTGTGGTTCTTTTCCTTCTTTTTCCCTGCACGGCCGGCGCCGCATATGCGCGGAGACCAGTGGCATCTGGGGGTTGGGCGTGGAACCCAGCGGCACGGGTACTGCGCTGTGGTTGGTTGGCCTATTCGTCAAGGTAAAAGAAATGCCACAACGACGTTCATGAGACCGGCGAGATTCGCAAAGGAAAGCTTCGCTTTTACAACATGTCCAGGGTAGTTGACTAGCTAGCTTTAGAAATAGCGTCCTGTACCTCAGCGGCGTTGCGTACTCATAACCCATTTGTACATATTTTACGTTCGTTTAGCTCCCTTTGAGTTCTTTTCTCAAAAAAATTTTAATTATGGGGTTTTACGTGCCAAAACCACTTTCGGATTATCAGACACGCCGTAGTGGTGGAGTCCGGAAATTTTGACCAGCTGTGGTTCTTTAACGTGCATCTAAATCTAAGTACACGGGTGTTTTCGCATTTCGCCCCCATCGAAATGCGGCCGCCGTGGCCGGGATTCGATTCCGCGACCCGGTGCTCAGCAGCCCAACACCATAGCCACTGAGCAACCACGGCGGATGAGTTCTTTTCTACTGCTGGCCAATAGCGTCTCTTGAAATTGGCTTCTATATTTCTAAATTGCCCTGCGCTGCCGATAACCGCTTAAGGAAACTTTGAACCGCTTTTTATGGAAGTCGAGAAAGGCACTTGAGTTTAAAATATACTATTTCAGAAATACTTTGCAGCCAAACAGTACTTCAATGACTTCAGCTGAAGCAGAATGCGTTTAGCACAAGTAATCAAACGCTCAATTCACGGTGCTTCCGCTCCTTCAATTACTTGCACTGCTAATTCTACGGCGGAGCGGAGCGTGCCTGCAACGCTCCTCCTATTGAACGTCACTGTGGCGCACAAGCGATTTTTGTGCCTGCGACGCATCGAACGCGGTTCTCTTCAGCAAGCCGCAGTGCGCTCAGCCAGTGAACTCATCGCGGCACCCCGTGGCGGCCGTGGTGTCTATGCTACGTACAAGACCGCATGCAGCTACGTGAGACTTTAGCGCACATGCGCAGCGTTTGCCTCGAGCATGACAGGGCTTGAGTGCGAGCTCGCGCTCATATGCTCCAGTCTGGCCACGGCTATGTCAGCTGGAGAAGTATGGGAGAGGCCTTTGCCCTGCAGTGGGCGTAGCCAGTCTGATGATGATGATGTCAGCTGGTATGCACCCCTGTAAACGGCAATCATGTCACGAGCGCCAGTTTCTGCCTTGGTGCTTGGTAGACAATGCTTCTAGGGAAAAATTTTGAAAATTTAAGCCTGCTACTAAGGCAACGGTTTTGTTGATGCATGAGGTGGGAGACGGCCTTCCACCTTGTCGTCTGCAATGCGCTCAACGAGTGCATGATTTTCTCGGCAGACGCAAGAGCAAACTGCACGAGTTGCGTTTGCTGTCACAGTTTGCTTTGTTCTGACCGTCGTCATTATCATTTTTTTTTTCGTAATGTAATTTCATTTTGCGTGTGTGGTTGTTTTTGTACCCAATAAATGGCAGCGGCGCATCTGTCTTTTCTAAAATTTTGCTCTATTCCGTTTTCATATATGAGCTGCAATGCCATATATCGCCTCGCTGTTGCGCTTCGGCAAGACAACAGGCAGAGAAATGTGATTTATTTCGCAATTTTATTAGCGAATATGTGGAGCAAGCGATACAATACAGAAAATAATATTGCTGACCTGAGTATCTCGTGTATTCAGTAGAAACTGCACATTATATAGGCGCATATGCATATCAATACTTCATACAACTCTGAATAGCAAAAGTCATGGTTTTTTGCTTTGCATGTGACAATCCTTACAGCGCAAATCGTTTGTCGTAACAGTTATCTGGTATCGCTTAATTATCACTAAGCCAGACCGGTTGAAAAGCTGAAGACAGCAAATTTTTTATACCCAAACACAGACGAGAGAGACATTCGGGGGTGGGGGAGTCCTCCATGCTGGAGCTGTTGTCTGGATGAAAATGGAGGGAATAAACTATATTCTTACACACAACGCAACTCCTGGAGGAAATATCAGCACTGTGCCCGCAAGGGAGAGCTTTCTTTTCAAATAGCTCAATTCTGATATTTTGTTGTGAGATTTATGCTAAAAATATGGCACAAGAATTTAACAATCCAAATTCTTATTTTACCTGCTACTCTATTGAAGTAACAGGTCTGGTAATACTGCTTTCTCAACAGCTGTCTAAAAACATTGATCAGTTCCTCATAGCTAAATTTTCTTGATCCATGAATTTCTTATCCACTTGTCAATAAGGCATTGACGGATTCGTTTGTTCAAATTTTTTGTTTACTCCCTGACTTCCTCGTTCTGCAGCATGCATATTTCAAAAGTTCGAAGCCGTTGGCCAACTCCCTATGAGCATTTCCTGCTGTAGAATAACTTTTTTCCGACGCGGGGAACAAAACGCAGCGGGAACACCAGAGTGCGTGACTCACTGTGAGCACTGACGTAAGCCCCCCTTCGTAAGCATTGCGTGGCAGCGCGGCTTGGCACGAAGGTAAATTCGCTCGCTCTTAGTGAAATCTGCTCGTCTACTTAATTCACAATTAACAACTGCGAACATCGCAAATCTCAGATGAATATCCGATAAGAAAGAACAGATAAGCAGGCTTTTCATTTTTCTTTATTTTTTTTTTTTTTTTTGCGACGCAAACCAGTTCGCTACGTAACGTAATATGCGCCCGGCGCCGTAGCAGCCAACGTGAAGGAAGCAGCGCTTGCAGCGCTTTTCGCACCAGCGCGGTGCTTCTTCAATTAGTTCCCGCGCCTTGTCAAGCTCTAGGCGACCTGCAATGTCTTGTCAAGATTAGGCAAGGCTGGATGCTTCCATACCAACTCGCCCAATTTTCACTTTTGAAAAACAGGGAGGCACAACTCTCTCTAACCTCGTCTTGTGCAGCAAGCATTCAAACATATTCAGCAAAATTTAATTATGAGTTTTTTTTTCTTCCATAAAGCGAACAGCAGTCGCCGAGATATAACGAAACGCAGTTTCTGTCAGTGGGTCAGTTAGCGCTCACTCGACTAAAGAGCTGCTGTCGATAGGTTGCTTACACACGATAGACAAATGTACCGCGTACGGATGACCCTTTCTTTCGTCTTGCAGCGATTTCGATTAGGTTAGCGGCTATTCACTACATAAGTAGTACATGATAAACGTGTCTTTCATTCTCTTGGAAGGGGAAAGACGTGGCCCTGCTGTCCCTCCCCGTGTTGGCCCGCCATATTGCCGCAGGGAAGGTCTTGTGGCCTTTCTTCCGTTTTTCATACACCGGCGGAACCACTGGACGATACAGAAACAAAATATTGCAGGGCACAGTAAAAGGCAAACGCCTGAACGTGTGCAGAGAGCGCCAGGAGCAGACGAACAGAATGACAGCCGAAGCGACGACCGCGACAGCACCGCCTGTCGGCGCAACGAGTGAAACGATCAAAAGAACAAAGCACGCCAAAAAGGGAAACTACAAGGAAAAGCTTTTTATTCTGCACACGATTACGTAATATTACTTTAATTATTCGTAACTTCCAAAGATATAGGCAAATATTTAAAAAAATATATGGTAATTTTCCGTTGGCCACCAAAACATGGCGATGCTAATTGCCGTATACGGAAACTAGCCCAGCTATCCACCCAACGGTCTGGCCGTGCTACGAGGTATGGACCCACTTTGTCCTGCACCAGCTTGACCGACGTATAGTAGACACATCCAGCGTGTTGATTTTGAAGCGCTATCAATAGCTCAATGCGAAAGGATGTCTACCATGGCGTCGAACTTGGAGCGCCCAGGAGCTAGCGCGTGCTGGGAATCATGCGTGTGGTCTGTCCTTAAGTTTCGCCTGTTTCAAGGCTTGCTGAGTGTGCAAAACTAGTCGAAATTAGACAGACCTGACGGCCTCGACGCCGACAAGCTGGGTAGCCAGGTTTAATTCCTAGAATGGTGGTCACGGCCAAACTTGAACAGATGACAGTCGGCTGCTTCCGGAAGCGCTTAATTATTATCGAAACTCGGAAACAGATTTTACTTCAATCTATCTGTTAAGCTGCGTCAATAAATATACACAGTAACAGTCGGAAAACGTGCACTGGTCGAAATATCCTCCCTGATTGATGTCAGGTATTGGCCAATAGCAGCCTCGTATACCATGCGTTATAGTGCGAATAAGCGCGTCCCGAAAAATAGTGATGAGCAGACTTCCACTGAAAAGAAATCCGCTTCAATTCCACCCTAGCTGAGGAAGCCGCTTCGAGACAAGGTCTCGGAACCGCGTCCGCAGCAGGTTCCCAGCCCCGCTAAAAGACGCTGGACTCGAATCTTTTGATTTGGAAATAAAGTTCACGTTTTTCTTCTTCCATTCCGCCCTCTGAAAGCCGATGTACAAGGGAAGCTGTTGGCGACGTGAGGCGATGTTACCCAAGCACCACCATCACAAGCAGCATACATGCTCATTCCTTTAGGCCAAGCACAAGTGCCTCATTCAACTAATTCAATTTTTCAAAGTAAATTGCGTCAGAGAAATCGTAAAGTACGACTTAGACACAAAGTGCAAAAATAATAATTTCGGATTGTAATCCGAATATTCGAGAAAACGTATTTCTGTTACGCGCAAACTCAAAGACAAAGCCATCTTGCTGCTGCCGTTCTAGGTCTGTCTGAGCTGCCGCAGCGGCTAGGCGGAGGTTTTCGGACACTGTCATAATGTCGAGTATGCTCGCAGCACACGCTGTTCGACAGATGCAATGGGCAGAGTGCCGACGCACCAAGGACAGATGCGTTGTGTGCCCACGTAGGTCAGGCGCCCACACACGGAAGTGCCGCACGCATCCTTATTCTCCTAGGCCCTCCAACTAATGCAAGTGCGTTATTCAGCTAACTGAATTTCTCAAAGTAATATGTGTCACAAAATTCGTAAAGTACGACTTGCACACAAGCTGCACACATGGAAGCCTCGGATTTTGATTTAATATACGAGAAATAACGACATCGGCACGTGACAGTATCACCTGATGACATCATCACGTCAAACGTGCCGTCACTCAATGACACCCTCGTCAAGTGGTGATGTCACCTGATGACGTCATATAGTGCCTCATGGAGAAGGAGCGCACTGTGCGCTTCCCGCTTCCTTGCGCTGTCTCCGGAATCGTCCTCGATTTTTGTTTAAGCACCGCGCACGCACGCGAAAGAAATCGCGACCCGCTAGAAGTTAACATCTTCGCTGTAAAAGAGCACGTGAAAAAAAAGTGACTTCGCACTCCACTTGCGAGCTCCACGCGCATCGCACGACTACAAAATTCGGCTCAGATGTTCACAGCTGCGTATGCTATTCGCGGGTTGTGCTTTTTCACCAAGCCTGAGGGGTGGTTCAGGGCCCCTTTCAATGCCGCAATTGTTGCGCACGCCAGTAACTTGTCTCGCTGTTCTGTCGGGCTGCGCGCTGTTGCACAACAAGTGTCTCGCTTTTGTTCGGTATCTCCCTTTGCCCGTATCAGTTGCTTATCAGCAGGATTTCTCTTTTTGAGACATGGTGAATGGCCTGAAAAGAGGGCGATACTGTGTACTCGATGGTCAGGGAACACTGAGTTACGTGTCGTATGGCATTCGTGTCGTAAGCATTACGCTGAATTATTAGCCATTATTACGTGTCGTAAGCAATGTGCTGAATTAAGCCTCATACAGAAAGGAGACACCACCGCATCAGAATTCGTTGCACACAGTTTGCTTTAGGGAGAGCGAACAAGTTAGAAAATAAATATGCATGGGTTTAATGCGTTTATATCTGTCGGCAGTTGGGGGCGGAAACGTCGCATAGATTCGATTACGAAGGATTCTACCACATTGACACAAATCTATCAGATACAGGTCCCAAATTTCACAGCGAAAGTGGCTCCCGCACATAGGCGCCGAATACGCGGGGGGGGGGGGGGGGGGAGAGGGCAGAGGGGCCCGAGCCCTCTCCAAATTTTTTCGGGGGAGGGGCAGAGACCCCAACCCGGAGATGTGGAAGCCTACCCCCCCTCCCAAAGTGTCGTAACCACAGTTTTGTCACACACATCACTCGAGGTTTCTTTTATTGTGTCTCAAATTTATTGTGTCTAAAACTCACTGCAACTTTGTCGGTGCGGACTTGCACAGCTTTTCATTCATCTTTTCACATTATTTCTGCTAATCCTCACGATAAGAGGACAAGCGTGTTCTTGAACTTCAACATTTTTTGTTATGTTCCTCTGTGAACACCATGCACAATCACAATATATTTAAATATAGACACAGGATAACCTTTATTATATTTTTTTCAAGAGAAGAGGTGGCCAACTAACAAGTATTTCTAATGGTATCGATAGCCTATGCATAGAGAATGAATATGTTGCTGCATGTTCACCATACTTCAAATTGCTTTGCGTGCTTTTTTGATTCTGAAAAAGCGTGCAGACTTATCAGTATTTTATCGAAGTCGTGCGAAGTGCACGTGAATGCTATGTGTTTCAGTATTGCTTCTCATTCCAGTAGGCAAGGCTAACGACTCGTGGAAAAAAAGTTTTTCGAATAATTCACGACATTTATTAGGGATGGAAACATTGCCACTTGCATGCAAAGGTCTATAGACATGTATATCGTTCACTTAGTTACCGAAATGTGGTCAAGCCGGATCCTTTCCAGCTCACTGTTGTGGGCTTTTTCTCGCATTCACGATGTATGCGTCGCTTATTCAAGTGGTTTTTTGGACTTTGTACGTAACATCACGGCAACAACAAGAAACAAAACGAGACATAGAAAACATGCGTCAAGCTCGCTTGTACCGCGGCTGCGGACTGTTAAGCGGATAAGTTAAGAAAAATTTCTTGCACTTACACTTAGTTCACACCATTTATTGAATCCTTGAACTTCCAATGGCTATTTCATAAGGGGGGCATGCATATGCAAAATCTAACCAACAATACTAACACCAACCGAAAGCAGAGGGCACATTTTAAAACAAGAATATTTCCTGTTACTTCGAATGGGGCAAAAATTCATTTCGTCAAAATGTATTGTTCAACAGTACTGCACAAATAAACATGATCAGGCATAGCAAGTACTCTATCAGGTAACTGGTCCTATATATGACGTACTAGTTCTGTGGAATCCCGCAAGGTGGAGAGAAGTAACTACTAAAGGGAAAGTGAGCCATCCACCTAAAAATAGCAAATTGATACAAGGGAAACTCATACGGGTTCCTCGAAAGTAAAGCCTACCAGTTAAAGGAAAGTTGGTCCTGGTCCGGGACTCAAACCCGGGGCCACCGCCCTTACGGGGCAGCCGCTGTACCATCTGAGCTGACCAGGCGGCTAGCAGATGGCATAGCGAAATCGAATTTGTCATCAACTGGAAGCAAAGGCGAGAGTTTGACGTAATAGTTCTGCTGAAGTCCACAAGGTGGAGAGATGCAATTAATAAAGGGAAAATAAGACATCCACCCAAACATAGCTTATATGCAAACGTCCTACATATGTGTGTGTAAAGATACATGAATGCTTATGCTACATTATGCACACAGAAGAAAGAAAACCTTTTTCAAGAGTTGTACCTTCTGGCAGATATGAGTGGGCCATAAGCAGCAGAAACTTTATTAGATGGCATTGTGTAATATCGCTTATGAAAGAATGAAGAGTGCGAAGAGGCTTTTAAAGCAGTACCTCATGCTACTCTGATAGGAAGAGCGATGAGCAAGAAAAGTTGTGGTAGAGCACCTAAGTTCAAGCGTAACTTTTTGACAAACAGAAAGTTCCAGGTGATAGTTGGAGGTACATTTGGGAGTTCGAGGCCCACCCACATGACCAACTTTATCACTTCTGTTTCATGGGGGAACGAACCTCTTGCAATAAGACTTCCATCAAGGATGACAGCAGTTGTGATGGATAGCCACTTGCCTTAAGCCTGTGGACTTGTATGGTAAAGCTGCTTGACGTCAAGTGGGTGCAAGAGCAAACGACATCATTTCTGAGAGCATCTAGGACTATGGAGCTTTTCACCACTTTTGAATGATTGGAAAAGTAGGGGAGAAGGTGTTTCATGGAACGTGGGGCCTGCATCCAACAGGTGTGCTTCTTCTGGAGGTGCAACACAAGGTCGAAGAAGAGGATTTGGCCTTGTGAACGTCTACATAAATGCTCTTGAATTTTTGAGAAACATGATCGAACAGACATGTGGCTTTATTTGGGTGGACAGAAAGGATCATCAAAATATCCTCAACGTAACGAAACACTGTCAAAGGATCTGTTGCACTGAGCTGATCTCGGAGATACTATCGTAGTGCGCCAACAATAAAGTACTCATTATAGGAGCAATGCAAAAACCATATATAACCCGTTTTTTTGCACGTACAACTCTTCATTTGGCAAGACAGCGCTGTATCTTAGGTAGACATGCAGCAGATCCAGGAAATTGGTGACGTTGGTGCCAACTGCGTTCTGGAACCGGACCTCGCCTATCGCCTCAATGCCCTCTTGTACAACAGTTTTGTTGAGGTAGAGAATAAAAGAATCTTTGATGTCCACAGAGAAAGCATGTGCTCTTTTGAAGCTTGACTCCTCGGGAACAGGAGTACCTCGGCGGGCTTGCGCAGAGAGAACGGGTCCTTGATCGGCAGCTGCCTCAGACCTTAAAGGAGGTAGGACCCGAGGCACTTCTGCCAAGAGACAATGAGTCTGAAGGGGTAGCCCGTCTTGCGAGTTTTAACGGTAAAAAACGCGGAAAGGCACATTTTCTTGGTGCGCTTCATCGCACTAGACAACTTCTCTAGACCTGCTTTCTCAAACTTTCCTACAGCCAACTTCTTGGACTTAGATGGGTTGAACTCATTAGCAACCTTGAAATTTTCTTTGAGTGCGCAATCCGCAGAAAGGTGTCCGGAGTGGCATACAAAAAAGCTGTCCTCTTCGTCTGAGAGAAAAAACTTGAAGTCGCTACTCCGTAGCGATCCGACCATGCTCGGTACCTTGGGTCGACAGTGATCAGAGGTTCCCACTGGAAGCTCTTCTACACATTCAAGAACCACTTCTTCGCAGTCGGCGGATGCAGCTCTACTGCCAGCGGTTCTGACAAGGGACAACGCCTTGACTTTGTCAGCCGTGGGAAAAACGCAGAACTTAGATCTCAACCTCAAACCTTTTTCTACTTCGTCCGGTATAACTACGTCTCCCAGTTTGGCAACTGGCTGACATGGTTGAGGCCCACGTGGCTCACCGGAAACTCTGGGACGAGTGGGACGCCCAAGAGCCTCAGTTAGAACATGCCGCCTTCAACTGGTGGCGGAAGCCTTGAGCGAGCCTGCTAGGAGACGACTTCGTTGAGCAACCCAGCAGAAGCAGGTCCTTTAGCAGCCGGATCTGCCTCTAGGTCTCCGACCTCAAAAGGCGGCAGAACCTGAGCGCTGAGCCCTCGGCGAGTAGGAATGGGGCGACCAGTGATTTGCGGAGGCAGTAATGAGCGTTTCAAGCCGAACGTAAAATGGCGGTAATTGCAGAAGGCCTGCACAAGAAAAGCTGAACAAACGGATGGCCCAGAGAAAACACAAAAAAAGAACACTGCTCGCAGACGATAAATAATGACTTCGAAATGTTTAGATGCGAGCAAGTTGGTACGGACCATTCATTTTAAACAGCGCCAAAAACACACGGACACGGAACAGCACCGGACGAACTTTGACTGCCAACATCTTATTGAAACTTGCACAAATATATAGTAATCTCAACGGACTGAAAAGAGAAAGGAAGAAAGGGAAGGCGAGTCGCTTTCAATCAATTACTACTGCGCATGCCTAACTAATGTAATATAGTCATTATAGACACAATCGAAACTGATTAACTGCTAATGAACTCAAGTTCCTTATCGCAAAGAGCTGTAAAGGGCTGCTTATGCAAGTGACTCCTAAGCCACCAATTGAAAAGGCCTCAAAGCTTTTCCTGCCCATCTGATCGCTGTACCATCTCAGCATACGTGTGTCTTCTAGTCGGGTTGAGCAGCCAAACTTTGCACAATGAACAGCTAGATTACCTCCAGTATTAATCTTGACACTGTGCGCATGCTCCCGTAAACGTTCATTAAGGCAACGTCGCGTTTGCCGTGTAAGTGCAGGCACAACAGGTGGGAATGGCATAAACTATATTGGTTTTGCAATCTGCAGGCTTCGAGGTATGTCTCTTACTACACTACACCTTCCTGGCGTTTGCCGATTACCGTTGACTTTATTGCACAACCTTCTTTTTCCGCCTTCTAGAGCGTCACATACGCAGTGCATCTGTGGCGCAACCTGCCTGTGCAACGGGTTGCTGTCCTTGAGGAACCCTTGTGACGCGGCTTCGATTCCACAAAGCAACGGAAAAAATTTAGGCGCTTTTTCTCGCCCTTCTAGAGTGGTGCATACCCAGTCTATCTTTGGCGCAGCTTGTTTATGCGGCGGGTTGCTGTCCCAAAGGAACCCTTCTGACGTGGTTCGATTCCACTAAGCAAAAGGAAAACTTTAAGGGCTATTTTTCGTCCTTCTAGAGCGGCACAAACCCATTGCGTCTGTGGCGCAGCCTGCTTATGTTGTATTCCTTGAGGAACCATTGTGGCGTGGGTTCGACTCCACACAGCAACAGGAAAAAATTTAGGGGCTCTTTCTCGTCCTTCTAGAGCGGCGCATACCAAGTCTATCTGTGGTGCAGCCTGCTTATGCGACGGGTTGCTGTTCTATAGGAACCCTTGTGACGTGGGTTCGATTCCACACAGCAAGAGGAAAATGTTAAAGACTCTTTTTTGTCCTTCTAGAGCGGCACAAACCTATTGCATTTGTGGCGCAGCCTGCTTATCTGAAATGTTGCTTTCCTTGAGGAACCCTTGTGACGTGGGTTCAATTCCACTCAGCAACTTAAAAATTTAAGAGTTCCTTTTCGTTTTTCTAGACCGGCACATACCCAGTGCATCTGTGACGCATCCTGCTTATCCAACGGGTCCCTGTCGTTGCGGCACCTTTGTGACATGGGTGCAATTCCGTTCAGCAACGGAAAAAAATTAAGGGTTCTTTTTCATCCTTCTAGATGCACATAACCAGTGCATCTGTTTTGCAGCCTTCTTATGCGAAGGGTCACTGTCCTTGATGATGAGGAAGCAACATTTGCTGGGCCCGAAATAAATCGGTGGTGCACGCAGGCACCAGACGGGGTGGTTCCCTAGTTACGGGACCCATATGTTTCCAGCAGCTCCTGGCCCCTGTCCGTCAGTGCGAGCTGAATCGGTAGGGCGGGGCTGGATAACAAGGTCTCCCATCGCTCAAGGGGTTGGGGATTGGGGGTGTTGGTGGGAAGGGGAGGAGGGGGGGTCTTGAGTTCTGTGCACTCTGCCAAGACGTGCGGCAGGGTGCCCTTTTCTCTTCTGCGAAAAGGACAGAGGATATCGTATTCCGCAGGGTACATGCGGTTCATCAGTACGGGATGCGCAAGCGATCCCGCCTGCGCTCAACGCAGGATCGTCTGTTGTTGCCTGGTGAGTTTGGGGTGCGGTTCTGGCAGTCTGCACCTTTCCTCCCGGTACATCCGGGTAATGTCCCGAAAGCTGGTAACCGGGCGCGGTAGCTCTTCCGGCTCGTGCTCGGCCCGGATTGACATTTCTCGGGCATGGTAGTCGGCGATGGTGTTGCCTGCTACCTGCGAGTGAGCCGGGACCCACACGAGCTCTATGGCTCTTCCCGGAGGCTTGTGCTTGGCTAGAATGGCTCGGGCCGCGGAGGAGATTCCCTCCCTGCGGAAGCTTCTGTAGGCTGTCTTTGAGTCGGTGACTACGGTGTACACGCTCGGCTGTGCGAGTCCTTGAAGATCCCTTGTTACGTGGGCTCGATTCCGCTCAGGAACGGGAAAAATTTAACGGTTCTTTTTCGTCCTTCTAGGGCGGCACGCACCCATTGCATCTGTGACGCAGCACGCTTATTCGACGAGTTGCTGTCCTTGAGAAACCCTTATAATGTGGGTTCGATTCCACTCATCAACGGGAAAAAATTAAGGAATGTATTGCACACTTCTAGAGCGGCAAATTCCCAGTGCCACATGCCTAGTTATTGAATTGGCGTTGAAGAGCGGCACAAAAAGTTTCCTTGAAGACCAGCACAGACCGAGTGCGACATAATGAGTGGTCCCAGGTCGGTGTTAAAAAGCTTCTTCGAACAGTGCTACTTACCTAGTCCCGCACACACAGTGACTCGGGCTGACGTGAAACAGGCTCGTTAGAAAACAGCACGTACGTAGAGACAGCCACATACTAAGTGACACAAGTTGGCCCGATAGTGGCTTTCTATTCCTGTTGCTTTTCCACTGCAGCCCAACGGGCTCCCATTTGGCCACGCACTACCCAGTGGCACAGGTAGACTGGAAAACGACAACATACGAACATACATAGATACAAACAGAAAGCCACCGGAAAGTGATTGAAGTAACCTAAGAATACTGATGCATTAATACTCGTTTGTTGGCACTAGCATTTGGCACACATATGAACTTCGTTTATATACTCTTAGCGTCGTGTAGCTAGAGCATTAATCAAAAGACTAGCGCAAATAACAGGGCCACAGAAAGAGAAGACGACAGGACGTCAGGTCTGTGTCCCTGTTATTTGCGCTAGTCTTTTCATTAATGATGACACACCAACAAGCCCAGCTTTCTGCCTTGGTAGCTAGAGCAGCAGCCCAACACGGCAGCTTCCACTATGTCTGCTCCTACGGAGACACCTTCTTGGGCCAAAACTGACACTCGAAGGATTCCAAGATGTTCGCTGGTCTCCACGGCGACCATGTTGACGACTGGTCGTAAAATTAGAACCACGTCAGTGCACTTAACCATGTGTACAATTCCGCTGAGCCATGTAGCCTTCTGTCTAAACAACGTCGCGAAGACATGGTTTCTTAACCATGAACATGACTTTGTAGACTGGACCTCTTTTAAGCAGCTGCGGTGACAGATTATTGCCATCCACAATGTTCACTCAGAGGTAGCGAAAGAGAAGCTCCCCGCATGTGTTCAAAACATTGGTGGGTCATATACTTCATACACAGAAGATGTACTCGCCCTTTGCCGCCGTGTCAACAGCTCCATGGCGGAGAATGACAGTGTGCGCCATTTCCTCAAAGGCACTGGTACCATTCCCTTTAATGCCCTTGTCGTGAAGAACCCCCCTGCCATAGCCGACATTATTGCTAAGTGCCAGCATCTCGATCAACTTCATTCGATGCGCTTGCAGCCTAACGTATCTTATAAGAGGGCAACGAACTGCAACAAGCTGCGTGCACTGAGCTGTGCCATCATCTGCGACAAATTCCATGCACAAGCTTCATTGCGCGCTGCCGACGTCCATACAACGTCTCCTGGATGCGGCCTACGTAACATGGTGAGGGAAGAACTAGCTTCAGTGGCATGTGCCTAAGGCCCAAGCCCTCTCGCCTACCAACCTCCACTTACGCTCACATTCATGCTGTGGCATCACCTTTTCCGCAGCCTTCGTCACTTCTTGCCGCTGCAACACATGGGTTCCTCATTTATCTCAGCAAATGTACCGCCTCAGCCTTATGACAACAAATGGCGTTCATTCAGACCACCTTGCTATTACTGCGAATTTCATTTGACATCCACTCATACCTTCTCGGTCACACTTCCGTCGCAGTCTGCATTGAAACCGATGGCAGCTTCATTGTACGCCGCCGACCATACCGCATGTAATTCGCGGATCGGAAAATCATCGAAACAAGCGTCACGAACATGCCCAAACGCGAGATCATGCGGCCGTCATCAAGCTCTTGATCGTCGCCTATTTTTCTACTTCGGTAGGGCGGTTCTGTACGATTTTGCTTTCATTATAGGACACTCAAAAGTTCATGCGCAAGGACGTCTACCCGATGCCACAAATCGACGGTGCCCTTCACTGCTCACAGGGAGCTGAATTTATCTCAAGTCTCAATTTATGATCGGTTTAATCGAACATACCTACGCAAGGACAAAACGGCTTTTGCAACACCGCATAGACTAACAATTTAACGGTGTGCCCTTCGGGTAGTGTAACGCTCCTGCAGCCTTTGAACGTACGCTAGACACAGTTTTACGTAGCCTGAAGTGGACAACCTGCTTGTGATATCTTGACGACGACGTTATTTTTTTCTTCCGCTTTTGGCCAGCACCTTCAGCGTTTGGAGGAAGCTTTGACCGGCATTTCTAACGCTGATCTTCAGCTCAGCACTAAAAGTACCGACTTGCTAGCAAGGCAACCAGTGTTGGGCCACCATGTAAGCAAGAATGGCGTCCGGGCAGACACTGACAAGATTGGTGTCGTCCTTCGCTTTCCTCGCCCACATGAGAAACACTTGCGAAGTTTTCTTTTGTCTCGCTTCCTATCACCGGGGCTTTGTTTGCCATTTCGCAAACATACGGTCGCCACTCGAAAAGGCCTGCGTTCCAGAATCACAATAAGAATCAGTTTTATTTTCCTCAAGGAAATATGTACGCCAGACAAAAAGCTGCTCATTGAGAAGAGTGACGAGGCGTGGGGCCCTACAGGCAGTGGCAACGGCGGCAAAACAGCAGTGTGCGTCGTACACACCCGTGCAAGAAGAAAAAAAAAAGCAACACGAGAAACAAAAAAAGAAAGAAACTGTTCGCACCAAGCTGTGAAGAACGAGAAAAAATATTTACATATACATACACCAATACAAAACTATATTGTACACTGACATGTTATATTCACACGTACACACGCAAACGCCCCTATATATACATATATCTACACCTACATATACATTCACATATATACACGCACATGGCATATATACACACCATACAAGTGTATACCTAGTGTATGTACCAAGTGTATACCTTCAAGTTAAATATTTTATGTAGAATGAACTGTTACAAAAACGGTAGCCTGTAGTCGGACAATCTTAGTAATGTTTATTTAATTGTTTATAACGCAGTACTTTCTTAAGGAGGATTACTTTGCAAAGTTGCGAGGCCATTTAAAACTAGAAGAACAAAGTTTAGGTAAATCCATGTACAACCAATCATTCCCATGCTGGCTGAACTGTCTTGCTTGCGGCCTCCGGAGACACTAGAGCCACAGTGCCCTCTACTAATTGTGCGAAACTTTATGATAGGCCAATCCGGCAGGCAGTAGCCAGCAACCAGATCAAATCCGGGAGGGTTGTCAAAGAAAGATTCGCTTTAAAATATTTTCCCGAGTGAACGGCCTGGGATAAATGAATATCATTCTCTTCTATACCCTTGAAAGCTTCAATAACCTTCTTGAATCGGCGATGGCGATAGTACGCTGGCTTAGGTAGTATAGGCAAGCGTAACTTATGTGCAATCTTTCTGGGACTCAGAACGACTTGACGAAATTTTTAAATTTACGCAATCTTTGTCCTACGGCACCCCGCAGTGGGTATACTTAGCTGCCAGCCACGTTTTCAACATACGAGCTTCTACCCAAGCTTTGCCATCTTTAGCGCTCGCGTGTCGCCGAAGCTGTAATGTTATTCTCAGTTTTTCCATAGAGATAGAGATACCAAAGCTCCTCCGAGACTGTGTGATAATACTTTATTGTTTTATTGAGTGTGAATTACCCCATCCCAATCGCCTTTCAAACGCACACTGAGATTTCGAAACATAAGTCAATCACTGCTCAAGACATCTCCTCTTAGCATGAATTCGCAGACCACGACCAGGTGGGCGAAATTTATCGCCAAAATCTGCCACACTATATATTTCCGTTGCACATAGGGTTTCCTGGTGTGTTTAAAGAATGCGTTGTGCAATAATAATTTGCGAACTGATATTGAAGTTTCATCGTCTACTTACTAGAGTATTCGCCCTCTACATTATGTGTACACGTTAGGATAAATTTCCTCAAAGAAAGAACAGAAGCATCATTTTGGCTTATCGTACATATCGATGTTCTCGTCCCTCAATTCTACGGTTTTCTTATCATCCACTGTTCCAGACCGGCTGCCTCAACTGATAATGTATGCTTCCGATATATGTACGCTCTATTGTGAAGTGAAGTGAAGTGACGTTTATTCTTCTTTTCAAGGAAAAGAGGGGACCGGGACAAAAGGCGGTAAGGCCTGACGAGGCCAATGACATGCTACTTCACCGTAAAGGAATGTACGGGTAACAAGGCCTTATTCAGGCAGACAATGTTCTGCCTTTAGCCTGGCCATCCAATACCTTCACTCTGTCTGAATCAATGCTCAATAAATTGTTAAAAGTAACATTGGCTGGGCGTGATTCCCAGCGCTGACCAGGTGTGAAAGCACTGGTGTAAAAGCTCTAGCGAAAGCACTCGAGTAGATGCATTATATTATCTCAGCCCTTTGTGGACTCGTCGACATGTCAGACATGTCAGTACAAGCCTACAAAAGTGCTGTGGGATCCGAAAGCAATCGCGACCGAAAAAATGAAAGGCGCAGAAGCGGCGCTGCGATAACAGCGGCGCCGCAATACACGTGACGCGTCTATCTAACCGTCCCCCTAACTTAAAACACGGGCGAACGGGTCGATTTCTTCATTGTGCTGTGCTCATCATACTAGACCGGCTACAATCGAGCAAGATGATACGAAGGCTGCCAACTCTGGCTCTCTGTGCCGTGCTTTTAGGAGCAGCTTCGGCATTGATAAGGTGAGATGTTGCCGGTCGCGTAAATGCGGTCTCCTTTACGAAGACGTTAAATTTGCCACTGTGGTTTAAGTGAACCGAAAATTATTATGCAGGGTTATTTTTTTCACTTCTCAGCCAGCTCCACGTGATGTAAAGAAATAGGCAGATATTAGTGATACTTATGTGTCTTAATATATTTACCGCGACCGCAGAAGGTTCTCACAGCGAACACCAACCTTTTCTTAATTGCAAGTTACACAACCTCGTCATCATTATTTACATAGTATTTCTTCTTGTGGCCTCCGAGACACTCATAGTGGCCACCACTCTTAAGGTCTCCGATTTCTTTAAGACAGTGAGACGTTGCGAGCGTAATCCGAGGGAAGGTGACAGATGCGAAATCCATTAAAACTTAACAAGTGCCAAACCGTCGCGATAGCTCTCTGCATAGTCCGTCGAACTTCCTACTGCACGTAGCCGCAGGGGCATGGGTTCGAATCACTGCGGCAGTCGTGGTCAGTTTTGCTTTCTTCTATGGCAATTGCCGAATCTGACAATAACGAGAGGACATGAGGACCACAGGTTTATGATGACGGCTGCTAGCGTAACAGAAAAAAACTAATGGACGAACGGACGGACGCGGAATTCCAGTTTCGAGCTTGCAATTGTCGCGGTACAAACGCTGCAGCGGTGGGAATATTGTGCAGAGAATGGGTGAATCTGTCAAAAAAGCTAGGCGTGTACTAAAACTGCACCGCAAGTAGAAATACCTAGAACACTTAATAAAGCCGCACTCATTGCTGCGCAGAGAAGCAAGAAACGCGAGGCAAACTTGTAATAGAAGCAGGCAAGAGTGAATAAGTGTGGTATGTTTCAAGCATAGCAAAAAAAAAAAATTGTCCCTAAGTCAGCGTTATTCTACAATGATCGCTTAGGCGCATGATGGTATAACGATATATGTCATTCGCACGCCATAATTTAACCCATGCAGCTGTGATACAGTTGTCATTTGCGTGTCTTGACAGATACTTATCAAAATAAGCTCTTAACAGATTCGACAAGAAGTCCCCGTACAAAAACACGCGTGAATGGCCTAGTCCTTACTCAGCGAAGCCTCCAGTGCTAAATTAAATGTAGCTGTTGAATAGACAGCGTCAGAAATTTGAGACTTCTTTGAAGCTGTGAGACGCCGTGTGTAGATTCAATAGAGGTAGCTTTCTCTAAAGCGCGATGATTTGAATGCCATGAACAGTCGGCACTCGGCCCTTCATCGGCACTTTCGCACGTTACAGTGAGAGAAAGGAGTGAATATTTAAGCCAATTGAGTGTGTTTTCTTCCATTTTCCTTTGCTAGCGTGTTTTTTGTTTTACACGCGTATGTGGCACGAAGTACAAGCGGCGCCAGACGAGTAACATTTGGTAAATTATTCGTTTATTGTTTAAACAGTGTATGGCGTAGAATGCGTATTAGAGCTGCCGCCCCGACCCGCGTGCACGATAAACCATAGCAATTCTTTCTCTGTGGCTGTCGTGTACGCTCTCCACCCTGGGAATGTTCCTGTACCGTACAATGAACGCACGTGCACAAATTTAATGTGGCGTCCTCACCTATGGCATCTTCCATTGTTAGTGTTTGTGTTGTCTCGGACAAAATAATTCAATGAATAAAACTCCCATTCTATCGGTCCACTACAACTGTGCGTTCTCTCCTTTTTTGACATAATGGAAGACAAATACGATCCTTGAAATAACGTAAGTTTGCGTATCTTGGTGTTCCAGTACTGCATCTAGCGCACAACACAAGACAAGGACAGAGTGAAAACCGAAGAAAGCCGGCGCCAGCATCCAACAGATTCGTAGTGGCATTCCTCGCCACGTAGTTGCAAGGTGTGTCAGGAAATTCACAAGTGAGATAATAGAAACGCGAACAATGCTAAAGTGAGGGACACGTGTGCGAGCGCACTATCGGTTGAGTTAACAAAAAAAAAATAAAGAAGCCGTGAACAACTCGACGAAAAGAGCAACTCAACCATCTCATAATAGTGTAGGTTTTACTCTGTTTCTTTTTTGGCACTGACCATGGTTGTGACGTCTAAATGTGACAAATGCGCTTGGACATGCTTTTACTAAAACCCCATATATATGGGCGCGACACGTTTGAAAACAAACTCTTGTACGTTAGTGCCTGTCTTCGTCGGTTTTCACTCTGTCTTTGCCTTGAGTTGTGCACTAGATGCAGCAAATACGATCCCCTATGATCATCTGCTGATACCTGTGAACGCTGGTGTAGTCGTTTCAGTTCCAGTTCAGCTTCAGTTTATTGTTAATTCATGATACAATTCGTTAAACAAGAGCCCCGAATAAGGAAATTGCGTTAGAACAGACCTTATCGACCGTTAGCTCCCTAACTACATGTAACCTGTGGCCCTGAGCTGGTCATATCTGAAATCTCTATTCTGGTTGTTGTTTTTTCGCAGGTAAGCGAATTGCACCAAGTATATCGAATCTTGCGAAACCGGACAGTTGTAGTTTCAGCTAAGAATAGCACGCAGTGCATAAAGGTTGTGAAAATTCAAGTGCCATGCAGTCTAAATTGTGAACCAGATAACTTTGATACGTGTACGTAACTGAAGTGTCCTGAAGGTGATGTTCTCGCAATGAAAGCTACAAAATAAGCATTGACTTCCAAATAAGAATTCATTTTCAGTGCGTTCATGTGCGTTTCCTGTTGCAGCGTTATGAACCAAAAGCCAGCTAATCACTCTTGTGCTAAATTATGTGATAGGAAAAGAAGCAAATCAAAAGAAGCAAGCTTACGTACAAGGAAATGTCTCGCGAAAATGCTATTGTGACAAATATATTTCCTTTGTGCTGTGTGGGAACGGGGAGTTCTGTAATGCAAACGCTACTGTCCTCTCCCCTTCTTCTCAACAGGGTGCCACTGCATAAGATGAAAAGCATCCGGGAGCAGTACCGAGAACTCGGCTGGCCACTCAACGTTAGCCACGATTGGTCCGTCAATGACGCTAATGGACCCATTCCGGAGCCCCTCAAGAACTACCTCGACGTGAGTGCCGCTGTGCCGCTTCACCTTATATCATAGTTCCCGTGGATCGCGCATGACGATCCGAAGTACTGGTTAAAAAATAACAAGACTTCAAGTGAAAGTGGCTAATGGTTCATCGCACCCCGTTACCACATACTTCCTCTCAACCCGTCTTTCTAACTTCTGAAAATTAGGTAGACTGCACAGTGACCGGCTATCCTTAACCGCGTTCCCGCAAGCATGCTATATAATTGTGTACGAGCGGGTACACATTCGAAATTTTCTGCGGACGATAACATCAAGAGTTTGGGCCATTTACCTACGTCAGCAGCTGAAGCAAATGGCAAGAAAGTCAGTTTGTAATATTACGCCTCATCAAAACCAATAGATATGTGCAAGATATCGCAAAATGCTCGCATTTGGCCGTAGCCGAAAAGCGAACATGGCTGAAAACCCCATAGTTTCTTTATTGCCCGCGTTTGGTTTGTTCAAGCTTTAAAAGTTCAATCTAAGAAGAATATCGACACCATGCCGCTTATCTTGCCTGAAGCAATAATCATATCACGCGCTCCTTTCTTTTTCTTCACCAATGCCCGCCCAGTGCATCCAGATTTACAGGTTATGTTTACACAACGGTGGCAGCGCTGACCGGTTAGATTCACAGCGCGAGCCCAGTTCGTTCTTACTCCTCTTTTCTGGAGTGATGGCGCCCACACGCCTCGTCCAAACAAACATATACCACACGCGTGTAGCAATATAACGGTACTTGTCTTCATTTAGGTGTATGTGTAATACTTGATACATTACATTTAAATCAACGAATTTCACCCGGTTTTTATGGTTGGAAATGCAGCCTTCTTAAGCAGTTCTGTTAACAAATCTGTTCGGTTACATTTGTTGAAAAGGACCCTAACCGCCTTTTTTTAACTCTTTCGAGCATGTTGGTTAGTTTTTCTGAGTACAGAAACCAAGCAGTGTTTCCGTATTCTTGGATGGCTCTGATAAGTGTATTACAGGCCAATAACTTTGTGTCTGCTGGTGCTAGCTGTAATCGTCTTGTTATAAAAGCAGTCATTTTAGTGCAGATGATGGGATGTGCTGAATATGAGAATCCCATCGTAGACCGTCTGACAATATGACACCTATATGTATTTATGGTCTCTAACTTTAGACATCTTAGTGGAATTAATGGTATAATTAAATTTTGATAAATGCTTTGTTCTAGTTATGGATAACAGAGCGGAGTTTTTTTCGCAGATATGTATTTGCCACTTACTGCACCGCACTGAAACTGCCTCAAAAGCGATATTTAAGGGGATGGGGTCATCATCAGAATTGCTTTCATTGTACAGGATGCAGTCGTCTGCAAACAACCTTGCATCCGACATTAACAGATGAAAGCAGATCGTTCACAAAAAGTAAGGCTAACACCGGCGCTAAAACACTACCCTGCGGTACACCAGAGGTCGCTAGTACGACTAAGGATTTCACATGATTGAGCTCTACGAATTGCGATCTGTCTGGGGGGAAGTTAGTGATCCAGTCAAGAATTGGTCCCTTGCCCAAGGTAATTTGAAGTTTCAGAATAAGTTTGTTATGCGACACCCAGTCAAAAGCTTTAGGAAAATCTAGCAAAATCAGATCAGTATGTATTTGATGATGCATGCTTCAGGAGACTTAATGGACGAATTCGACAAGTTCGGTTACCGTGGGTGTATTCTAGCGGAAACAGTGTTGAAAAGGAGATAAATTTTGTGTTCTTCAAAGTTATTCGTTATGCGGCATTGACTCAATGCTTAGGCCTTACCGTCGACAGTCCTCGTGAGATGAGGTCTGCCGCATTTCTTTTTTTCTTCTTTCCGCGGTGCTCTTATGTTTAACCTTTCCAGGTCGCCCTCTGAACGCCGCAAATTTACAAAGAAGGGGTGACAGCTCGGGCAGTTCGCATTAAGAGCCGGCGCTTAACCGCTTCCTAGATATGAAAGACTGTGCATGCGCGCTCAAGCATTACTCGTGAACAACCATTGGATGTGTCACGTCTGTCGGTCAACGCGCCCGTGCTGATGTCCTCGATCAGGCGCATAGGGTGGGAAAAATCTAGCGCACGAAAAGCCGTCAGAAACATTGAGCGACCTATTAGGCGACATTTTAGGTTCTTTGCTATCTGCAGTGGAGTATTATTCGGCTCGAAGATTGGCGGAAAGATTGCCTAAATAGCGAAAATGTTTTCTCGTGTTTGAATAGTGTCGCAGCGTCGCTCAAAATATGAAGCATATATGATAAATATGAAGCTCTAAATATGGGAAGTACATTCGAACAGGCACAGTCCCATACGATATTAGTGTCGCCCAGTGCAGGCTCACTTAAATCGTTTTCTCATATGATTTACGCCCACTTTATTGCTTGCAGACAGCCCATAATATTGTTCGCTTAAATTACCCGCAGAAAAAAGCTTGTGTTCATAGCTCGTGACATGGGCACTAAAGTTGGCCACAGAACTCCACACAAAGCACCGAAACTTGGTTGAAGGCTATGAAGGACCCAAGTGGCACTACCGTCGAGTCTATTTGTTTAATAAGTCTGTTTAAAGTGTCACGGTTATAACTTATTCAGAGCACATCAGAAGGGCCCGACCTCTGTATGACCGCGCGTAAGCACAGAATGTGCAAAAATCAAGGCTTAAGAGGAAGTTTTAAGAACACCTTCATTTCGGCCAGTTTGTTCATCTTGACAGAGTTAAAAAAAAAAAGAACTCGCAGTTTCACCCGAAAGGCGAAGCATTGATTGCAATAGCAAGTTAGTACACAGCTGCACGAAGGAAGGACAGTTGTTTTATCGGCCGTATGAACTTGAAAACGTTCGCTTACTAATTGAATTAACAAGCATGGTGTCAGTGCGCACAAGCAAACATGCACACATCAAACTCGATCAGCGCGGACACGCTGTAAAACGCTAGATGCTGTTGCGAGCAAAGTGACCTTCGTGCGGTCTATCGCTTCAACGCAAGAGCGGCGAGAGCACACCGCACGCAAGGGTATCAGCCGCCTGCAGATCCTTTTCAAGATACGGCACGCGCGACCGCGCGCGGACGTGCAAAGTACATGCATGTTGGCGGAGTGGAAGCCGCCTCCCCACCCTCCCGTGCTACCTCCCCGAGCTGCTACGCATATAGCACGTGAGATTGAGCCGCAATCGTCAGTTTCCCTTGTGGCCAGTCACATTTTTACAATTGCCAGTAGGTACAGCGGGGCGTGGAGTTTCTCGCGGCGCTCGACGTTTCTGTGCAGGCGCGAGTAAAAGTGGGTGCGAGAGAAAAAATCTAGGGGCCTTTGCTCCTTCCATAAGTGACTCTGCCTAGGCACTACGGAGGAGGTTTCTTAGCGCGTGTTGTATGCGTTTGTCCCCTAGACATGCCGGCATTGCGGAGTGCGGTCCAGTTTGTTTACGCTCCGCCGCTCGCTGCCCGCGCGATGAGGCAGTGGGCACGGACGCCACATTTTGTGATCGTTGTATCTGAAGGGGCAAGGTTCTGACTGGTGTTGTATAAGTTGGGAGGTGCTTTCTTCGTCGCGACAATAGATTGCATTTTTTACGATCACTGTTCCAGGAGGGCACATGTAACCGGCAAACGGAGACCTCAGGAGAGCACCTGAAGATATAATACAGCAGACGGCGCAGGATCTTCGGGGCGCCCAAATGGTAGCGGGGGGATCAAAGCTGGAAGCATGGCCAGTCTGGGTTCTAGCTTTCGTGTCCCCGTCCTCGCTTTGGTGTCCTGAAGGCGCCGTCACTAATGCGAAATATTGACACGTTCTTTTAATTAGTAAAAAAACACGATTGAATAAATATAATTACGTCCAGCTGAAAACTTGCGGCGCTAAGTTCAGCACTACCGCGCCACGCGCATTCTGTATGCACGCCTACACTCTTAGAAAAATTTACACCCTTTGGGGCGTATCTTGTCCCACAACGATAATCGTCATCTGTCTTGCCCGCGTTTCCTTTCTTTAACGCTGCGAGCCCGGTACTTCCCAGTCACGAACGGCATGCGCGTTATCAGTGTGACGCAGCATTCTCGACAGGAAAGTAGCGAGCGCCGAGTTTCAAGAAAGGAAACGCAAGCAAGGCAGATGACGATTATTGTTGTGGGGCAAATATACACCCCAAAGGGTGCAACCGTTTTAAGAGTGTAGGGACAACCGCATATTACACGCCCTAAGAAACTCTTCATTCGAGTTCTTACGATCCTATGGTCACTGCAGGGCACCTTGCCGAGCACGTCCACATCTTGTATGATGCCAGGGTTAGCGCAGAATATAAAATCTATTTCATTTCTAGACTCGCCATTCGGGGTCCTCCACGTTCACTTTGAGCTATACCGCTTGCGGAAGAAGGTATTCATTGTCTGTATATAATTTTGTACTGCAAACTCTACTAACAACTCTCCCCTGCTATTTCTAGAACCTATGCAATCTTCCCCCACTGCCTTGTCTCCAGCCGGCTTCTTGCCTACCTTGGCATTAAAGCCGCCCATTAGTACAGTGTATTTTGTTTTCATTCTACTCATCGCCGATTCCACGTCTTCATAGAAGCTTTCGACTTCCTTGTCATCCTGACTGGATGTAGGGGCGTAGACCTGTACGACCTTCAATTTGTGCCTCTTATTAAGTTTCACAACAAGACCTGGCATCCTCTCGTTAATGCTATAGAATTCCTGTAAGTTACCAGCTATATTCTTATTAATCAGGAATCAGACTCCCAGTTCTCGTCTCTCCGCTAAGCCCCGGTAGCACAGGACGTGCCCGGTTTTTAGCACTGTATATGCTTCATTTGTCCTCCTAACTTCTCTGAGCCCTATTATATCCCATTTACTGCCCTCTATTTCCTCCAATAGCACTGCTAGACTTGCCACAGACTTGCTAGACTTGCCGGAAGAAGTAAAGAAAGCCTTGGGAGCTATGCAAAGGGGGAAGGCAGTTGGTGAGGACCAGGTAACAGCAGATTTGTTGAAGGATGGTGGGCAGATTGTTCTAGAAAAACTAGCCAACCTGTATACGCAATGCCTCATGAATTCGAGCGTACCGGAATAGTGGAAGAACGCTAACATGATCCTAATCCATAAGAAAGGGGACGCCAAAGACTTGAAAAATTATAGACCAATCAGCTTACTGTCCGTTGCCTACAAAGTATTTACTAAGGTAATCGCAAATAGAATCAGGAACACCTTAGACTTCTTTCAACCAAAGGACCAGGCAGGATTTCGTAAAGGCTACTCAACGATAGACCACGTTCACATTATGAATCAGGTGATAGAAAAATTTGCGGAATATAACCAACCCTTATATATAGCTTTCATTGATTATGACAACGCGTTTGATTCAGTCGAAACCTCAGCAGTCATCGAGGCATTACGGAATCAGGGTGTAGACGAGCCGTACGTAAAAATACTGAAAGATATCTATAGCGGCTCCACAGCCACCGTAGTCCTCCATAAAGAAAGCAACAAAATCCCAATAAAGAAAGGCGTCAGACACGGAGATACGATCTTTCCAATGCTATTCACAGCGTGTTTACAGGAGGTATTCAGAGACCTAGATTGAGAAGAATTGTGGATAAGAGTCAATGGAGAATACCTTAGTAACTTGCGATTCGCGGATGATATTGCCTTGCTTAGTAACTCAGGGGACCAACTGCAATGCATGCTCACTGACCTGGAGCGGCAAAGCCGAAGGGTGGGTCTAATAATTAATCTGCAGAAAACTAAAGTAATGTTTAACACTCTCGGAAGGGAACAGCAGTTTACAATAGGTAGTGAGGCACTGGAAGTGGTAAGGGAATACATCTACTTAGGACAGGTAGTGACTCCAGATCCGGATCATGAGACTGAAATAATCAGAAGAATAAGAATGGGATGGGGTGCGTTTGGCAGGCATTCTCAGATCATGAACAGCAAGTTGTCATAATCCCTCAAGAGGTAAGTGTATAACAGCTGTGTCTTACTAGTACTCACGTACGGGGCAGAAACCTCGAGGCTTACGAACAGGGTTCTACTTAAATTGAGGACGACGCAACGAGCTATGGAAAGAACAATGATGGGTGTAACGTTAAGAGATAAGAAAAGAGCAGATTGGGTTAGGGAACAAACGCGAGTTAATGACATCTTAGTTGAAATAAAAAAAAATAAATGGGCATCGGCAGGACATGTAATGAGGAGGGAAGATAACCGATGGTCATTAAGGGTTACGGACTGGATTCCAAGGAAAGGGAAGCGTAGCAGGGGGCGGCAGAAAGTTAGGTGGGCGGATGAGATTAAGAAGTTTGCAGGGACAACATGGCCACCATTAGTACATGACCGGAGTATTTGGAGTAGTATGGGAGATGCCTTTGCCCTGCAGTGGGCATAACCAGACTGATGATGAAGATGATGATGATGATGATGATGATGAAGAAGAAACTCCTCCGTAGGGCCTAGGCTGACAGTTATATTCAAGGAGCAAAAGGCCCCATGTTTCCCCTTTCGCACCCGCTCTTACTTGCACATGCGCGCAAATGTCCGACACCTCCGCAAGTGGCATGCCCCGCTGTACTTACTAGCATTTGTAAGTACGCTACCCAGTCATGAAACGCGCAGTGTCTGCCAGCGCACAACGCCAACCCCCTCCCATCCCTCCACCGCCTTTCGCTTGAAGGAAGACGGCCCATTTGCTCTCCGCTTTCTCCTCCGTGCGCGCCAGGTTGAGCCGCGAACGCCGGCTTCCTTATGTGCTTTCACTCGCGCATACAGCATATGACGTGCGGCGATGGCATTTTCACCTTTCGATTTTCTAGGGATGATTACGGTGATGTCAAAAATGTTGCAGGATTGTCCATATAACTGCTGGCTCAATAAAGCGCGCTAAATACAAAGACGAAATGAGCGCAGCCCGTGCTGTCGAATGCGTTCCTTTTGTCTTTGCTTTATCGCGCTTCTGTGAACTGTCAGGAAACTTTAGCTCGGGCTCAGCACCGATGTCGCCTATACAAATGCATGTTAAGCGCCGAAATCTTGTTCTGAGATAACCACTGGCCCGATTTCAATGAAATTTGCTGCATTTGGGAGAGAAAGTTAAGTTGTAGTGACTGTTGCAAGCGAAATTGTTATTTAAGGGCTGCATCTTTTAAAAGTACTTTTCCAACATTGATAATCTTGAAAGAAAACAGAAGCACAAAGTTTCGAAGTTCAGAACTCTGCACAAAGGACAGATATCGCAGTTACGTAAACTGCATTCCTTAGCGCATTCAAAGCTGGAAGATTTGATATATCAATTTGTATCTTACGTAAATTTGTTACGTTCTTTACAAGAGTATTGCAATAAAGTCTCACTAAAATATTAGTGGTAAATTTAAGAGCCCTGTATAATACATCATTTATGTCCTCATATGATGCTCTATTACATGCAATTTACAGAATGGTGATATCTTTTTAATACTCAGCCACAGAGCTGGAAATTTGATAGTTTTGTTTTCATAACAAGTGTAATTTTCACAATCTTTATTGAAAAATTGAAAACCTCAATTAAAAATTTGCTACCAGTCGTCCCGAGGTTCTTTATCTTTATACACAATAAATCGCATGAAATTTGGTGCACTGGTTGCCGAGCAAAACAATGTTTCCTTTCCCGTATATTTAGATAAGAGCCCTCGAGCTAGAGCTTTCTCTTAAGGACAGCAAAAAAGTTGGGCGTTGTACTCGCTTTGAACTCGTCGTTATAGAGCACACTAAGAGCTCCGGGAACTCTGCTCTTTACGTTGCTCGCGTACTGGTGCTATGTGCATGTGATAAGGATAACCTGCTCTCGAAAAGAGAACGGAACAAATATGAAATACGACTTAGAGAGGCATGTTTGCGCAGCATTTTATCACAAGGCTGCGATGTAGCCCGAAGTAGTTGTGCAAGTTCTATGTTTGTCGGCCATAGTGTTCGCGGTTCATAAGGCGGCTGTCTCACACTGACAAGCGAGTGCAGGCAACGCCTACTAAAGATAAAAGCTCTACGCACGTGCTCTGCCTGGAACGTAATATATACATAGGCAGGGGGACGCACCCTTTGCATTGTGCCAGGTATGCAATAAACAAATAGAAAAGAATTAGTCTTCCCTTATTTATGTTTAGAACCATAGCGCTCAAACTGGACAACAGCAAGAACTACTGGACGAAGGCCTAACAATTGTGCGATTTGTTGTGTGAGAAACCACCTGGCGGCTATGAGCACCTCTGCTGGAAGGCCTATATCGGTCAGGACCAATTTATATAGACTTCTCTTTGTGCGAAATAATGCAGTTGCCCGTATTTTGACGTCAGCGTCAATAAGTCGCATTGGAAATTAAAGCCATATAGCATCATAATAAAGCACATTACACATAATACACTGCTACAGTCCAAAGCTACAGATAGGCAACGGTAACTGTGAGGTTCGTAACAGAACTGCATCGTCACAGGCGATGACACCGCTCTCATGGCGTTCCATATCAAGAGAAGGGGGACATGGCGTTACTCTTGTGTTTTATATTACTATCGAAAGGCGACCTGAGACTCTGCCCCCACTAAAGCCGATATGGGGACCACAGACGGCCGGTCGGGTTGTTTTCTACGCAGTTACATATAAAGCTGCTCGATGAAAAAGTGACTTCGCCCGGTGAGGTTCAGCTTCAAAACAGTTTAAAAAGTGTTGGGTTGCGAAACATACGTAACTACGACTGCAAGGTAATTCATCTGAAGTGCCCAAATACTAGGACACTTTTATGCTGATCATACACACATACGGCGAAGAAATGAGACGTGCCACTACTCGCGTGCTTCGCGAAGGAGCACGATCAGGCATCGCACGCGGAACAGCACACGCGACGCGCAAGTATGCACATCCGTCGCAGACGACTACACAGTAAGGCGTCGCAAGCAGTGAAACGCCATGCGAGATGGTGTAGCAGCACATAAAATGTAGCGGTGTGTTCTTTTAAACATTCGGGATATCTTATAAACAAGTTTACTTTTATAATTTACTGCCAAATTGAGAATTGGTTATAAAGAACACAATAACTTTAGACCTTTGGAAGCGTTCAGATACGTTTCTATAAAGAACAGGTGCCTGTCGGGGGAACGAACAGGCATATGCCTGTGAATTGCTGTGCAAATGATATAAGAACGATTGTAAATGTTACTAAAAAAAGAAAACGCGAACATGTGGCTTTATTTAGCTTTGATAAGAGCAGTGTGCCATGTCATCAGTCGCATGGATATCGTTCGTCTCTTACCTACTATTTAGCGATTGGCATGACCAAGAAAGCTTTCGTTAAAACGCGTTCAATATGGCTCCTTGTCAAATCTCGCGCAGGTCCAGTACTACGGCAACATCACACTTGGCAGCCCTCCTCAAGTCTTCGCGGTCCTCTTCGACACAGGCTCGTCAAACCTCTGGGTGCCCTCCAGCAAGTGTCCAGCGAGCACTGCTGCTTGTCGTGAGTAAACTATAGAACACGATACAACGCAACGCAAGACAATATCATATTTTATTTCTTCATATTACATATGCACTATACACAGAGCAAGAAAAAAAGGCGATTCCTTACGGTCGGTGGAAGCATACGAATAAATTTGCAAATATGCCCCTCTTCAACTTGAAGATGATTTTCATGAATGCGCATTGTACAAGCACGCTATGTTGGTTTGTTCCCATGCCGGCACGAAGGCGGCGAACAGCTTTCAGTATTTGCGTCTCTCGGAAAGTGTGTTCTTGAACGCGGAGGCAGAGAAGGCAGGTGAATTTCTGGTTTGCTGGCGGAACTCATGGTAAACCTTTAGGTTCGTTAGTTGTAAGTTTAGTTAGAATAAGTAGGAAAGATCTGACGTATGGAAGAGATCACAATACACGTGAGGGAAGAAACAAACAAACTTGGTGTGCCCATCGGCCTCCTTTTTCTTTTTCACCAGCATTTATGGTGTCAGAAGGTCAAACAATTCAGCAAATAAGCAAAAATACATATAATCTTTCGGAAGTCAACGTCACTGCCTTTCTACGATAAGTTATCTCCTCTGTCTGAAATTTGTCTGATCTACTTGGTATCTTGAATCATGTCTCTCGTGACCACCTGGTATGCGCCTATCTAAAGCTGGCGAACATTGTGCAGTTAACAGCTACTGTCGAAGCGACAGGAATGCACATGGAGCAAGTACAGCCTCGTTAATCGTTTACCCGCCGTGGTGGCTTAGCGGCTGTGGTGCTGCACTGCTAAGCACGAGGTCGCGGGGTCAAATTCCGGCCGCGGCGGCCGCATTTCTATGGGCGCGGAATGCAAGGACACCCATGTCCCGTTCATTGGTGGCACGTTAAAAATCTCCAGGTGGTCCAAATTAATCCGAAATCACCACAATGACGTGCCTTATAATCAGATCGTGCTTTCGACACGTAGAACCCCACAATTTAATTATTTAATTAAAGCGTTTAATCTGCACAACCGGGCTGTCAAGAGCCAATCAGCATTGCGGGCTTTTACTTCGATAACGCCTCCAAGCACGTATCTGCATGTATGCTCTGAAGACCTGACCCCAGGTCAGTCCATGTAAGTGTGGCTGTTTTCAATGCCTAAGCATGTCTATGCCTACGCAACGGGACATTTGTCCGTCACGCAAGACATTGATCGGCTCATACCTCGTTAAGCAATGGCCCATACTCCCGTAAGGAAGCAAAAAAATGCAATGGCTCATAGCCACTTAAAGCAGAGGCAGCAAGCACTCAGCAAAGTGAAGCGAACAGTGCATACATTTATTGAAATCACACATAGAACACAAAGAGCATCATACGTTTCGATAATCAAAAAGCTGGAAACTAGCATCCGAATCATGAATAAAGCATTTCATATCCCCTCAACAAATGTATTTGTGGCTTCACAACAGCTTCGATAAATGAGCTCTAATCCATTTCATTAACACCAAAGGTCGAATATGCGAGTACCGGAATTAAATGTGTCCGAACTAATTGCGGAAAAATACCTTCACCTTAATTAACATTAATGTTCGTGGTCGAGTGCCGTAATGAGCGCTATCTTAATTATACCTTCCTTATCACGAACGCTATCGAACAGATAAGGGAATTACCGATGAGGGTTGAGTAGGGTTTATAGTGGCTCGATCAAGTTCCATAACATTGATAATGATAGCGGGCTGCACGGAGATGATCAAGTGGCACAATTAATGCTTGCGTATACTTCGACAACTATCAAAGGAGTTTCTGCGTGGATTTTTTGGCTACACAGCGCAGTCGATGATGCGCCTCTTTTGTCCTTGCCTAGCAGTTTGCGTCGCTTCTTGCTATTTATAGCAACACTAAACACTATTTACTAATAAATAGCATATATGTCTCCTAAATGAAATAGCAGCTTTGGTTGTTGATGTATACATAGTTTCACTCATTCGCTTACTCATTTCTGCAATTGACAGTGGCATTAAAAAATATTACACGATAATTGCTTCGCTGCATATCACTCCCATCAAACTCGTTTGAAAACAGGCAGATCATTCTAAAAAAACTAGTTCTTATCGCACAATTGACCTTCTTTGTTTCCATAGAAAATTTTCTAAAGTACTGGTCTTTCCTTACTTAAACTGACATATATTAAACACGACCATGTATCTTTCGTAGTTTCACAATTTAGGACGGTCCGTTGTGTTACTGATGGTGCTGTTGCCTCTGCCAACTATTAAGTGCAGCAAAGCTGTAGGCCGCATGAGCTGTAGTAAAACAATTAAATTCAAACTGGTGAAAGCTCAGTAAAAAGGCGGGACTAAAACCTTATATACAAGGTGCTTCAGCGAACACTTTCAAAATTTTTTAATGTTGTCTGCGGCACATAACGCAATTTTAGTCGATGAGCTGGTCTACTCGAAGAGGAACACATTACTTGCAAAAAAAAAATTGAAATATATCATAGACTAATTAACAAAAATTACTGATGAAGTTCTTAACTAATTACCTTATGGACCATATTGTAACTTACAAATTCTAGCCGGGGAGTTCGCAAGGGGGATCCACTTTGAACGAATTCTGAGGATGACACAAGTTATGAGATATGGATTCCCGAGCTTTGCGAAGAAATGCATTGGTGTTCCCGTTATTCTTGTGCATCAATGCATAAAACGACGTTTTCATAAGTAAATTGAACGCCAATGCATTTCTCCGCAAAGTTCGGGAATATCCCGAAATTGGTGTCATCCTGAGAATTCGTTCCAACTGCCATGTGAACTCCATGGCTGGAATTTATAAATTACAATACGGGCCATAAGCAAACTAGTTAAAAACCGAATTAGTATTTTTGTTAATTAGTCGATTATGCATTTGAATCTTTTGGCAAGGAATGTCCGCTTCTTCAAGTAGTCCAGCTCATGAACTGGATTTGTGCTATCTGGCACAGGCAACCTTTAAAACAAATTTCAAAGTGTTCGCTTAAACACACGGCATAAGCAGCTGAACATATTAAACATAAATAAAAGCCATTGAAAGTAATTCGTGGATGTGCTAAACTTGACGAACACTTAATCCTTTGAAACAGAGCATTTTATATATATATATATATATATATATGTACACGAGGGACTGAACCACATAGTGCGCTGCGAATTCGCAGCAATTGAACCTCTTAGCTCAACTTTTAGGGAAGACACGCAGGAGAGACACAAATACAAGGTCATTCAACGAATCCAAACGTAGTCCGAACAAAGAAAAGGTGTGACTGTGAACAGCAATGACAGTCAGCTACAAGAGTAATTGACAGCCCATAAGAAATCGCTGGTGGCCTCCTAGCTGTGCCCCCTCAACTTCTCTGTAAAACCAACCTCGCCGTTGATCCTTGCGCAAGCAGTGATCATAGTGGCTCAGTGGTCTGATTTCGATGCCCTGCGACTTGCTTCGTTCCTGTCTTCATGTACCCAGGTGTGCACCACAAGTATTACAGCAATGAGTCGAGCACATATGTGAAGAATGGAACCCACTTCGAGATCGAGTACGGGAGTGGTAGCGTGAAGGGCGAATTGAGCTCGGACACCTTCAGCTTGGGCAAAGTTGGCGTCAAGGGCCAGACGTTCGCCGAAATTACAGACGAGGACAGCGAAAGCTTCGTCGTGGCAAAGTTCGACGGCGTCTTGGGCCTGGGCTACCCACAGGCCGCAGTTCTCGGTGTACAGCCCGTATTCGACAGCATGCTGGAGCAAGGCGTGGTCGAGAAGCCCGTGTTTGCCTTCTATCTGGACCGCAACGTCGCAGACCCCAACGGAGGTGAAGTAGTGTTCGGAGGCATCGACGAGGCGCACTACAAGGGAGACATCACCTATCTGCCAGTGACGAAGAAGGGTTACTGGCAGTTCAACATGGACGGGTGAGCCAATGACTTCCTAATTTTCGATGATGCGTAGCCTAAGTTACGACCGTAAAGCGTAGGGGAGAACACGCTGCGGAGTTAAATTTATACCAGGTAGCGAGTCCTCCCATGGTGAAGTGATTCGAAGTGATGAAGTGAATCGAAGTGATTTCTCCGCGTGCCTACGCACAACGCTTAGCGATAGCCTATACTCCCGCTTATCATCGCTTTTCGGGCAATTTGCACCTTCGGGTGTACAGTGACGCCGTAGGCAACATGTCCAAAAAAAAGAAAACTGGTGCAAGAAACGCGAATCTGATTATATCATTGAATACTGGCGTTTTGGCGCCAGCCACCGCATTTATTATATATTACGCCAGCAGTTTAGCAGCTCATGCCTTAAAAACTAGGGTGTTGATTAGCACTGGCGCCATATATTTGTTTTGTTTCTTACGTCCGGAGGAACAAAAAAGTGTCACGTAACATACACGTAAAATTGGTCTATATCTGTGATCAGATATGGTCAAATTCGTGTTTGGTTATAACCCAAGATGCTGACTTTGTAGCGGATTGATTTCATTAGAAAAACAAACAGATTATAAATATTTGTAGGTCGCAAGATCTTTTCCTCATTCCTCTTACCTTCCGTGCGGTGAACAATAAATAAAGAAGTAGCTGTAATAACAATTTTGTTAACTGAAATCGGTCAATTAACCTTTACTCACTGGGTTCTTAGAACCATGTTTATTGAGTACTGAAGAAACCCGCTGCGGCAGTCTAAGTAACGTGGGCGATTTAATAAGCTTAATCTGTTGTTGACATTTAATCGTTGATATACGTCTGCCTTGTGACACTATGATTCCGGAAATGTTGACACGAAGAGCGCCGGAATCGCTGGTCACGTAACATTATCTGCATCGTACATTGGCCTTTATGCAACGAGATTACTGCCTCTATGAGCCCGTTGCCTCGCAAAGCTGATCTGTCGGTGACAGGCCGCGGCTTAACGCAGAAGTGCGCAGCAACTGATCGAATACCTCAGCATGCCGTCGCAGTGAGCTGGTTCACGTCGTACCTGGGTAGGGAGTCACGTGGAGATCACGTCCAGCCTATACTTGGTGTCCGCCAAGTTTCGGAATCGCGGCCAACGATGCATAGAGCTTTTAAGCTTCCATGAATCAACGGAGTGGACGGTCCACTCGCCAATCCATGCGTCTGCCACACGACAGGAGACGAGAAGGTAGCATTACCGCAGCGGTGAAAAAGGTTTCTAAACATTTGTCCCTCTAGAAAAGCTCGCGACACTATGGGTAATGTACTTTGACCATTGTCTGATCCCACCCTTGGCAGATGTTATACTTGGCGCATTCTAGCAAAAACGACAAGTAATTGACTACTTGTTAGGGAATATGTAATGGTCTGGCAATCACTATTTGTATTTGAAGAGTTTGTTCCCGAAAAATAACATTGCGCAAAGGACTGCACCTCTTCAGTTGTAAAACTCAATATCCGTCCTCTTCAGTGTAGTGTGAAACATCAGCGGGACTATGCTTCTTTTTTCTCTTCAGTATTCAAACGGAAGCAGCAGTTCGCGTCCAGAATAAAAGATTTGGATTTAGTTCTGTCTGTAGTCGTGTGCGAATGAAATTACTACAAGCCAATCAGAAGATCCACAATTTAAAACCGAAATCTCGGTTTGTAATAACGCTCAGCAACTAGACTTCCGGTCAAGTTACATTTCAACTTCGTGCTCATTTTACTCGAAAAATTACGCCACTCCACTCTCCTATTCACAGCCGGCAGTATGCCTTCCGTTCATATTTATCTGCTATCCCCTTCAGTCACGAATTATGATGCGCTGTTTGTACTTGTGTGAAACACAGATAATTTTACGCCAGGGTCCTTGCGACTCCACCGAAAACAAATCACGAAGGTAGAATGACTCGTTGTGCATTTTATAATTACAGAATAACTAAGTATTTTAATATTGTGAGGTCAGCCATGCTACGTTTCTTCATGGAAAGGGTTGAATCACCCGCTGTAATTTCATGCAGAAGGTATTTATTGGCGGCAAGCATTTCAAAAAATAAAAAGCAAATATTTCGAGGTTGCTACCAACATGAACAACGTGAAACGTCACGTAAAACACGGTAGTGCCTTCACCAAAGTGGTACTCTGTAACGATATATACCACCCAGAAGTAACTTGGCAGTAATTTGGGTTGGGGGAATGTTCAATTTGCTCTAAGCTTAATGTTTGTGCTCTATTCCCTGTTACCACTGCACAGAAAAGGCAAAAATTGGTCGCGTCCAAAAATGTGGACACCGTGACTGAAGGGGCAATACCTGAAGTAGCTGAAGTAGTTAATAAAATGGCTAACGTTGTAAGTAACAAAAGCAAAATAGAAGCAATTTTCATGGATTTCTGAATTATTATCGATGTCCTTCTCCATGCGGACCTAATAATTAATCTGTCAGTGGTACGAGAGCTCAGTCGCATGGATAAAGAATTACCTCGACAACGGAAAGCAGCGCTTAGCTTTGAACGACTGTACGTCTCATTACCTTAACCTTTATTTGTTTGTTTTTGCTGGTGTACCGCAGGGCTGACTGCTGGTGCTTCTTCTGTTCCTAGTCTACACCAATGATAGTCATGCCTCCCTTCATCCGTCTATTCAAATACGCTTATTCGCCGATGATTGCGTTGTGTACTCAACAATAAGTACCATAGCGGATCAAGTGGAGTTAAACGATCGATTAGCTTCTACACGAAATTTGAGCAAATTATCGAGTATGAACTGAATGCAGGACGAATTTACTGCAGAAACTCAAAAATGAGATTCTTCAGATAGGTCACCCCCAAACTTTCCAATCGCTCATATATATATGTATATATATATGTATATATATATATATATATATATATAAAGAACTTGAGTGGTGCTACAAGGTAAACAGAACAAGTATTTAATTTCGACAGTTTCGATCGGTGGACCGATCTTCATCAGGCTTTTTGTAAACCCTGATGAAGATCGGTCCACCGATCGAAACTGTCGAAATTAAATACTTGTTCTGTTTACCTTGTAGCACCACTCAAGTTCTTTACGTTTGAAAGGTAGCCTGAAGAATCCCTCTTTGCCTACTATATATATATATATATTCCTAACTATAAATCTCAGTAGCCATGCATAATTTACGGCATTCTCATGTGTACCCCAGTAGGACCCCGTGTACACTTATGGAGCGCACCGTGTCACGCGTTACAGACAGATGTCCGAGGGAAGTAGCTAGAATGCTTACCCATTAAAACCAACGGCATCTAATTCACTCACAAGAAAGATCCGTTTCAGTGTGCGCACACCGTAGGCGCTTTTCCGCTCAGAAAATGCGCTGAATTCACATATATCTGGAGCGCCCTCAAAGGGAAACTAAAGTGGGAACCCCATATGAATATTTTCTCTAATGGCGAAACAATAAGGAAACTAGACGGCTGCGCACTGCAGACCATGACGCTGATCCGCAGGATTGCCAACAGGCGGTCCGGGAGGAGAGAAGCGAATCTAGTTAGGCTAGTCCAGGCCTTTGTTATAGGTAGAATAGCTTATGTTGCTCCCTTCCTCAGTTTTAGGTCATTCGAGAAGAAGATTGAGGGCATCATATGTAAAAGTATAAAACAGGCGCTGGGGCTTCTTATCAGCACTGCAAATGAAAAGCTTTTAGCTCCACAACACTCTTGAGGAGATTATTGAAGCAGTGAAGATCTCGCAGTATGAGAGACTTGCGGGAAGCCCTACGGGCAGGAAAATCCTAGCTAGGCTAGGCATAAACTAAGAGGGGCAGGAAGGCATCAAAGTCGACCTGCCGCGAAGCGTGCGGAACCGACTAATAATCCCACCACTACCTCAAAACATGCACCCAATCCATCACAAGGAACGCAGAGAGAAACGGGCCGAGGCTCTTGAGAAGCGTTTCAAAAACTCGAAGGACGTGCTCTACGTTGATGCTGCAGACTATGGAAACGGCCGCATGGCCCTAGCTGTAGCGAGCGCTGAAACTACATTGATAGCCAGTGGCACAGTTCCAACGGATTGCTCTCAGATTGGAGAAGAATCTGCCATAGCACTTGCAATTGCAAGTACTTCAGCCAAAATTATAGTCAGCGACTCTAAGGTTGCGGTGATGAACTTTGCCAGAGGCAGAATTTCTCCCGAGGCGAACAGAATCCTGCAGACCTGCAGAGATAGCAGGAAAATTGAAATAATCTGGGCACCTGCGCACGCCTCCCTCGCAGGGAACGAGGCGGCCCACGAATTAGCTCGAGGACTTACATTCCGAGGTGGTGCGCTAGCCGAAGGCTTCACGGGGCGGGACCGCTTAGTGTGTTACAGAGAGATCACACAACACTACAGACTAGGGCGGGTTAAATATCCTCCGGCTGATATATCCTTAAACAAGAGCCAGGCCTCCACTTGGCGTCGCCTGCAAACCAACTCGTTTCCAAGCCCGGTGTCGTGCAGCCTCTACTATCCGGGTCAGTACTCTAGCCAGTGTAAGCTATGAAAAAGGAGCCTGTGGGCATTCTATGGGAATGCCCACAGGCTCATTCTGAGGGAAGAATAAAGTCTTTAGAACAGTGGGAGACCTTATTACTCAGCTCCGATCCGGAGATTCAACTGAAGACCGTCCGACTGGCCGAAACCGCCGCTAGGGTCCAAGGACTCCTGGCCGTCGTCCATCTGTAGGACAAATAAAGTTTTACAATCCAATCTTACAAAAGCCGAGGGAGACTGCATTTCCTGAGGAGACGACTTCGAGACGCACCCCTTAGTATCAAATTGAATGCGCACAGAACACTCATAAGACCTGTTTTAGAGCGCGCTAAGCGCGCTTTAGAGTGTGCTAGAGTGCAATATAGAAGCTAGCATTGACATTCATATGTTTTGAATATTCGTGTCAAACAAGCGTTACGAGGCTCCGCGTCAAAACTAATATTCAAGCACCGGTTCAACGCATAATATTTTCTAGACTAAAGTTATAACGTGTAAATAATCACCGCTCCTATAGAATACCGCCGACAACTTACACTCATGGGCCATTCAGACATCGAAACCGAACGAATCACGAAAAAAACAATACGCCAACATCCCGGTGATGATAACACTCACAAATACTCTTCTTTCTACACTCCATTTTCCCTTGGAACATGCTGCCTCCCGATGTTGTAGACTGCCTCTGTCGATGCAGTCATTACCAGCATTTAATATTACTAATTTAAATTCTAAAGAGGCTGCGGATGTTTTTTCATATTGTACTATACAAGGCTTCGTGTACATTGTAACCCTTTATCATTTTCTATTGTACAAACTATTCTCCAGAGTAAGGTGTGTCGCAAGCATATGTTCTTTGTTTTCAGGCAAACATTTCTTTTCTTTTCAATTTTTTTTCTGGGTGGTATATCATTCAATGTTGTATGCACTCCTGCATTGGCCCGAGGAGAACCTGCAGCACTTTAAAATACATAAATAAATTTATAAGAATCTATCTAAGCTTTCTTAACCCGCTCATAAATCTACGATTCCGAACAAACGCGCTTCTCATGGAAGCCAATCTGCAATCTGTGAGCATGGGAACATTTTGAGGGACTTATTTGAGCGTGGCAGATGACGTCAGACAAAATATTAGCATAGGTTACTGAATTATAGTATTCTGTTTCAAAGGCGGGTAAAGAGGTATTCGAAAACTTACGTCATATTATTTCACCTTGGCCTTACCTTACAGCACATCAAATGCTTTACTTAAGTCGAAGTATAGAGTGTCTAACTGCTCCCTACAATGTACCACGCTGGAAGCATGGATCATAAGTTTTACCAAGTTCGTTTCTCTCAACCACCGTGATACAAAGCCATGCTGTTCACTTATAAAAATGTGCTTAGCGCTAACAGAAAGCAGGGAATGCAATACAAACACTTTCGACGCGCACGGAGAATATACAGGTTGTCCCACATGACTTGAGCCACAATTTTAAACCTGAAAGGCACTCTGGACGCGAGTTGAACCAAATGCATAATGTCGGTACCGGCCTAGAGTTACACAGGCTATTTTTGATTTTCCCCTTATCTAACACATTAGTTATGTTTAATTACTGAACTTTTAAAGTATTGGCTGCAGATCCCAAGTGTGATACGCAAAGTTGTAGAGCACCTTCTGAACCCTCTAAATAAATGTTTCCAACACGAGATATCTCACGTGATCCTTTCTTCCGTGTTCTAAAGAAAGCCTGCGAAATATGAAAAAATAGCACGTGACCGGTCGCTTGCACACTGTTATTGTGCTGCTCTTAAGCGTGCGATGGATGATCAAGGTCGGTTGCAGCGAGGCTGGCCCTCGAGAGGGTGTTATGCCTGGTGTAGGTGTCTGAGTATGCTGCTCTTATCGCATGACGGTGCAAATGCATGCTGCTGGCCGAGCATTGCCGACCTTGTGCAATATCTGTAGCTGGCGCTCGCCTCCGCCGCATCGCAGCTCACGAAAGAGGCCGCGTTTCTGGGAAAAACCCCGCCACCGTCCATTGCGTTCGCGGCCAGCGTTTCCCGGTAAACATTACTGTTACATACGCTCCAATTGCCGGGAAGCGTGAGAAGCAGCCAGGGATCTTTCAGTGCTATCGCGTTCCACTCTTAAAGGCGAATCTTAAGCGTCCTCCAAATTTGTTTGTCCGGTAGTCTGATATTATAGGTACAGAGATTAACGTATGCACTTTACTTAACTACAATATATATTATGCTTTTTAAATAGTTGATTTCTCTTTTTTCTCACCAGAGTGAGTGTGTCTGACAAGGCCACCTTCTGCGAGGGGGGCTGCCAAGCAGTCGCCGACACTGGCACATCAATGCTCGTCGCTCCCTCGGACGACGTCAAGAAGATTAACGAACTCCTAGGGGCTAAGGAAGCCTCACCAGGACAGGTGATAGTTTTCAAGCCAAGCTTTCTTTGTCTCATCTTTCTACTTATCAGCTGCTGCTGCTGCTGCTGTCTGGCGCGCCTCATTGTGGCGCGGTTTACAACATGTATATTGTATGTACACGGCAGGGGCGCGGGAGAGGGCTCTACGACACATGTACAACAAGAGTTCCTAGGGCGTCACCAAAGCCCCCACAATGACCGCTGGAGCTCCCTGGTCGTCGACAAAATGGCCTCCTTACGGCAGTAATTACGCGTGAGCCCTTCGCAACAGCATTGAAAAAGGTGCCAGTGCTGACCTTTGTACACACACGAAACAGCCCAGCGACCATACCACAAAGCCTCTGTGACAACGATGGCGTGCCGACAACAGCATGACGAGAGTCGGATGACGTAGGTGGAATGACAACGATGGCACACTACGACGGCATGACGACGATTTTATGGCAACAAATCCATGATAACGGCTATAGGCAGCGACTCAATGACGACAATTGCATAGAACGGACGCATATTCCTGGTTAAATGACGATAGCATAATTATGATAGATAGACAAAGGATTGACGTCCATGGAACGACGAAGGTAAAACGTAAGTGCTGAGGCGACGGCATGACGACAATCATATCGCAACGGCTGCGTGGCGAAGACAGCACCACGATAGTTGGGTGACGAAGTTGCAATGACGACAATGAAACGGCCGCGAAGCAATTATAGCAATGATATGACAGCGCATGCATGACGAACACTATGACTATCTCACAATGACGGCGATGGCTGGACAACGCTATGAGGACAACAGGATGACGACGAGTGTATGCTGACAATGGCGGGACAACCAGTGTATTAGGAAGCCTGCTTAACGACGATGGCGAGAATACGGCGACATGACGAGAGTCGGATGACGAAGCTGGAGTGACGACGATGAAACGATCAAGATGGCATCACGACGGCGGTCTGACGAATGCGTAACTACGGTATCACGCGGATGGCGTGATGACGATGGAATGATGAGAGTAGGATGGTAAAACCGGAATGACGACAATGCAACGACCTCGACGGTATCACCTCCACCAACACATACCTAAGCAATTACGACTTCTCTGTCATTGGGTCAGCGTAGAAGGCGTGTCGACGACGGCCTGACGAGACCCAGCTCGCGAAGCTAGAATGACGACAATGCAACGACCTCGACGGTATCACCTCCACCAACACATACCTAAGCAATTACGACTTCTCTGTCATTGGGTCAGCGTAGAAGGCGTGTCGACGACGGCCTGACGAGACCCAGCTCGCGAAGCTAGAATGACGACGACGGAACGACCATGGTCGCATCAAGACCATGAGCACATAGCTAGTGGCCCATGCTGGGAGACAACTTGGGACACTATACCAGCATAAGAAGATTAGATAGATAGATAGATAGATAGATAGATAGATAGATAGATAGATAGATAGATAGATAGATAGATAGATAGATAGATAGATAGATAGATAGATAGATAGATAGATAGATAGATAGATAGATAGATAGATAGATAGATAGATAGATAGATAGATAGATAGATAGATAGATAGATAGATAGATAGATAGATAGATAGATAGATAGATAGATAGATAGATAGATAGATAGATAGATAGATAGATAGATAGATAGATAGATAGATAGATAGATAGATAGATAGATAGATAGATAGATAGATAGATAGATAGATAGATAGATAGATAGATAGATAGATAGATAGATAGATAGATAGATAGATAGATAGATAGATAGATAGATAGATAGATAGATAGATAGATAGATAGATAGATAGATAGATAGATAGATAGATAGATAGATAGATAGATAGATAGATAGATAGATAGATAGATAGATAGATAGATAGATAGATAGATAGATAGATAGATAGATAGATAGATAGATAGATAGATAGATAGATAGATAGATAGATAGATAGATAGATAGATAGATAGATAGATAGATAGATAGATAGATAGATAGATAGATAGATAGATAGATAGATAGATAGATAGATAGATAGATAGATAGATAGATAGATAGATAGATAGATAGATAGATAGATAGATAGATAGATAGATAGATAGATAGATAGATAGATAGATAGATAGATAGATAGATAGATAGATAGATAGATAGATAGATAGATAGATAGATAGATAGATAGATAGATAGATAGATAGATAGATAGATAGATAGATAGATAGATAGATAGATAGATAGATAGATAGATAGATAGATAGATAGATAGATAGATAGATAGATAGATAGATAGATAGATAGATAGATAGATAGATAGATAGATAGATAGATAGATAGATAGATAGATAGATAGATAGATAGATAGATAGATAGATAGATAGATAGATAGATAGATAGATAGATAGATAGATAGATAGATAGATAGATAGATAGATAGATAGATAGATAGATAGATAGATAGATAGATAGATAGATAGATAGATAGATAGATAGATAGATAGATAGATAGATAGATAGATAGATAGATAGATAGATAGATAGATAGATAGATAGATAGATAGATAGATAGATAGATAGATAGATAGATAGATAGATAGATAGATAGATAGATAGATAGATAGATAGATAGATAGATAGATAGATAGATAGATAGATAGATAGATAGATAGATAGATAGATAGATAGATAGATAGATAGATAGATAGATAGATAGATAGATAGATAGATAGATAGATAGATAGATAGATAGATAGATAGATAGATAGATAGATAGATAGATAGATAGATAGATAGATAGATAGATAGATAGATAGATAGATAGATAGATAGATAGATAGATAGATAGATAGATAGATAGATAGATAGATAGATAGATAGATAGATAGATAGATAGATAGATAGATAGATAGATAGATAGATAGATAGATAGATAGATAGATAGATATGAAACAGACGATACAGGGAATTGATAGAGGGAAAGCCGTCATTAAAAGGGGCGAATGACCACATTACCTCTTTTCGCTCATAGCAGTTTGTATACATGGGAGGAACACGAGAGAAGAAAAGCACGGTCAGAAAGCACAGCCAGTTCGAGGTCCTATTACCACTTCTAAACATGACTGAAAAAAATTATGTTCAAAGTATCAAACGCCTCGCTCCAGCTATTTCTGAAAAATAAACACCATGCAAGTTTGCCTATGCGGAGAACTGGCGTAGGATGTGCAGACGCAAAGCCGCATTATAACACCGCAGTGTCCAGATGACAATATCCAAGCGGCCATCCATAAAGCCAACATTTCAGCTACGATTCGATGCGCCGTGCTAACTTCCTCACCAATTATGGTGCTCAGCAACGCCTTGAACAAACACGTATTGCTCACACAGCGTACACAGAATACGCTGCGTGCTCTGTGTACTACGCCGACAAACACAAGTGGTCTAGTCAAGGTAACATTTAATATAAACTCACGGCGGTCGCATGCCGTCACTATCACCGCAAAAGGTCAGAAATAAACGCAAAGAGCGCAGATCACTTATCTTACATCGATTCTCACAGTGCCTCCGATCTACATAATTTTTTTTCTTCTAAGCCCCTTCGGAAGGGATGCAACTTCGAAAACTTTCACTGTCTTTGGCATACGCTATGGGCTGATGCAGAAGAAGCTTCACTCAGAGGGCAAGAAATAACGAAAGAAAAATAACTTTGACCCATAACAAAATAGTTGCTAAAGGTAAACGTTGTAGTTGACTCGTCGTGCGTCAGGCACTTTCTTGTGTGCGAACTCAGATACACATTGTAACGCAACGATATTAATGTAACCAGAGCAGCGCGCACGTTTACCATGCGAAGCATCCGCATTCCAGTGAGGCCAGAATACACAAACGCTGGTTACATAGATTTCACCGGACGTCAAGAAATCGCCAATAATTAAAATTCAACAGCATTACTGCATTACAGTTTCCCGCTCCTTTTTGTGAACAAGATCCACAAGGTCATTCGAACAAGATGACGGTTGGAAAAGAAAAGACACCTGTAGCGCGCGACTACGTGCCACAGTAATCAGACCATAAATACGACGACGACACGCCCAACACGCTGACTGTGCGCGAGCAGTGGAATCGCCGGTTACAAGAGCGAAGGGCAGCGGTGCTTCGTCCTGCTCACGCCTGTTTGAGCGGGCACAGTTAAAATGTCATTCATGGGCACCAGGTACAAACGTCTGTCTGGTTTTTACTCGCCCACAAATTGGGGACTCCAAACTTCTAGCCATCGCTTTCAGCTCCTGCCCTTCCCTTGCCTCAGCCGCTTCGCTAGGCTTACCGCCGTGAGGAGCGCCAGCCCCGCTGTCTTCGCCGTCCGCCTTCTATCCAGTAACCCAGAGTCTCGTATTCCTCCAGCCAAGTGCCGCCATGAGTGCCACCAACCTGCGAGCCTGAGGTATCCGCTCTGAAGCTCTGCGAGTTCTGGTCGTCCGACTCGGAACTTTTTTTATTTATTTATTTTATTTATACATACTGCAGCGCAATTTGCGCTATAGCAGGAGTGGGTTAAGAAAATGTACAAAAAAAAGCATTGGAGTATACAGCGGTATACACAAGTGAACACTTTTAAAGAGCACAGATAAAAAAAGAAAATACACAGAAATACAAGTAAACACTTTTGCAAAAGAGCACTGGTGAAAGAATACACAAGTTATACAAATACAAATGCTGCCAGGCATACCCATGCCTGATTATGCCCATACCTATACCCATGATTATGCATCTGGGATGGCGGTTGCAAAAATTTGGGATGAGCATGAGCGAATGGATCCAGGTAATGAATTCCAGTCTTCGATTGAGCGGGGAAAGAAGCTGAATTTGAACATGTTAGTACGTGCGTAGTAGGGTATCAAGTTTAGGTCATGATGTCTTCTCGTGGATGATTCCGGCGTGAAGTTAATGTAATTATCATTTGAGAGCCTAACTAAAGAATTGACTATGGAGTGCAAGAATTTTAATGAGTCGATACGGCGACGAGAAGAGAGCGTGTTTAGGTTCAAGGAAGAAAGTGCTGAAGAGGGCGAAAAGTCTCGATCGTAACGATGGCATATAAAACGCACAGCTTTTTTCTGTATAGCCTCTAGTTTATTAATCTCCAACTGCTTATGCGGGCTCCAAACTACAGATGCATAATCAAGAACAGGGCGGATTAGAGATTTATACATTAGTAACTTTGTGTCTTTAGGAGATCGGGTTAGCGTTCGCCTCAAGTAACCTAACTTTTTTAGTGCTTTACTGCATATGTAGTCAATGTGTTTGGACCATGACATGTTATGCGTAAAAATTACACCAAGATACTTATACTCAGAAACCTTATCTACTGTACGGCCGTTGGACGAGTAACTGAAAAGGGAGGGGGAAGATTTGTTGCAGAAAGACATCAGAACGGTTTTATTGAAATTAATGTTCATTTGCCAAGTGTTACACCAATCGCAAAACCTAGAAAACGACTCTTGAAGGCGATAATGATCATTAGAAGATTTAATCACTTCATATAAAACGCAGTCGTCAGCATAGAGACGGATGTTAGAAGAGTAGTGAAGTGGCAAATCGTTTATGTATAATAAAAAAAGAAGTGGCCCAAGGACGGAGCCTTGGGGCACGCCTGATGTCACATCAACAGTAGCGGAGTCAGTCGAACTGTAAGAGACGAACTGGGAGCGAAATGAGAGAAAGCTTAAAATCCAGTTAACCAAATGAGGATTATTCAGTACAGCATTAAGTTTAGCAATAAGTTTAGAATGTAAAACGGTGTCAAATGCCTTCGAGAAATCTATAAAAATTGCATCGACCTGGTTGCCTACGTCAAGGTTAAATGAAATGTCATGCGTGAACTCAACTAGCTGTGTTAACGTGCTAAAGCCGCGCCTAAACCCATGTTGCATGTTAGACAATAAATTATTTGATTCCAGAAAGAGCGTGATGTGCTTATGAATGATGTGTTCCAACATTTTGCATGACTGTGACGTCAGTGAAATTGGTCTGTAATTCGACAAACACTGCTTATCTCCAGATTTATAAAGAGGGAGCACTTTGGCTAACTTCCACGAAGAAGGTACAGTAGAGGATGATAAGGACTTTCTGAATATGACTGACAGATATTTTGATGACCACAACGAATAACGAACAAGGAACGCATTGTGTATCCCGTCCGGACCGGTGCATTTCTTAACATCCAGGTTTAATATAAGGTTGAGGACGCCTTCGCAGTTTATCTCAACGTCAGTGATTGCTTCAGAAGAAACTATAGTGGTAAGTGTCGGGATAAGGTTGTTATCGCAAACAAACACGGATTGGAAATACTTGTTGAAAGCATCGGATATCACCACCGGGTCGTTGGTGACGTCATTATCTATTCTGAAAGAAGTGGATGAAGCACCGCGAGGTAAAATAGAAGACCAAAATTTTCGTGGGTTAGTCCTTAACAAATTGTGCAGGCGAACGCGAAAAAAGAAATCCTTGGCATTTTGCAACATAAGATTGAGTTCTTTCTTTGCCTTAAGAAACCTATCCAATGCCATGGGATCAGTGCCTCTTCTGGAACGCCTTAACCTTCGAACGCGACGGGACAAATGCAAGATATCGCGAGTCATCCAAGGAATGTCAGAATTTTTTTTCTTAGTCTTAATGGGCACAAAACGTTCGATACATGATTTGACAAGACGCTCAAAGTAATTAGCAAGGCAGTTGACGTCCTGGTTGTCTGCAAGTGCACTAAACGTATCGAAATGATGAGATAAGGCATCAGTAACGGAGTTGTCGTCCGCACGAGTGAAATCAGGGAAACTAGTAAACGTGTAGGGGGATTTAGAAATTGGACAGGAGAGTGACACTAAAACGCCTCTATGGTCTGAAATACCATCGATTACGTCGCAAGAAAAGTCACGTTCGGCTAGGTTAGCGCTTAAAAAAACTAAGTCAAGGACGGAATTTAATCTGGTTGCGCTAGAAACAACCTGGGTGAGACCAAAGGACAAGGAAATGTTGATTAGTTCTTTACAAATAGCTGTGTCGCGACCGACTGCAGACAATGACGGCCAGTGGATGCCAGGGGCGTTGAAGTCACCCATACAGATAAAATTCGACGAAGCAATGTTGATCTCACTCATGAAGTTTGAAACAGCATGAAGAACATCAAGAGTAGAGCCGGGGGGACGATATATAACACTAATCACAATACGCCGATTGTGAAGGTAAATTTTACACCACACGGATTCTGTTTCTGGAGGAGAAGGCAAGACTGAGAATCGTATATCCGACCGGATAAGCAGTGCCACTCCACCACCAGTACCGCTAACTCTGTCTAAGCGCACGGCAACAAAACCGGGTGGAGTGAACTCAGATTCATAAATACCATTGTGCAGCCAAGTCTCAGTGATGCCGATAACATGGGGGGAATGAATAGATATAAGGGACAATAAATCAGGAAATTTTTTAACAATACTACGAGCGTTTATATTCAAGACAACAAGGTTCTCAAAATGACCAGGACGAATTCAGGAAGTGGATGGAAGGGAAGTCAAATGGCCAGACTCAGAAGAAACACGTTGAGCGGGTGCCATTACTAATGAGTTTGAACTGTCATCCCAGTTATAACGAACCTTGTTAATGAAAGCATGATCGTATCTCAACTGCACAACAGAACCGCTGTCCCGAAAAGAGGCTGATGCATCCCAGATTTTTTTCCGAATTAACCGAACCCTAGAAGAGAAGTCTTCTTTAATCACGAAATTTGAGCCCTTGAGTTTTGAAGCGTTCCTAAGAACCTCGGTTCTGTCGCTGAAGTTAGAAAGTTTAAGAATGACGGGACGAATGTAACCAGTGCGTGCTCTACCGAGCCTGTGGCAGCGCTCAATACGAGGGCAGCTAGTATTCAGGTGCTGAGTAAACACAGATGAAACTGCACTCATCAGGGTGGTAGCGTTTTCATCCATTACTTCAGAAATACCGTGTATTATCAGATTGTTTCTACGAGAATGGTTTTCAAGGCTATCATTTTTTAAGACCAAGTCCGTTACCTTAGTAGTCAAGGCATTTATTTCAGCGCGTAAATCACGCAGTAAACTAGAGTCTTTGGACATAGGAGTGGATTCTAGTGCATGAACACGTGACTCTAAAACATCAAAGCGACGCGCAACTGACTGTTGAAATGACTTAATTTCCGCAACATCTCGTGCCAACTGGGTCTGCCCCTCCAATAATTTAGAGAACATATCGGATACCGAAGGGTCGTTTTTATCATGGCTATCAAAGGAAGGGCGAGCATCGTCATTCTCATCGGGAGCAGAACCGGATGCACGCCTAGACTTAGACCGAGGGCCCGGGCCAGGGTTGATTTCCACATCTCCGCTTAATAGGAGACAACTTGCGCAATACAATGCATGCGAACAGCAAGATACAAGACGTTGTGGGCAAGGGAGCAGCAGCAGAAAGCGATCATCAGATCGGATACACTCAGCATCAGAATAGTAACATACCTGTATGAAGAGCAAGCAGCGATTAAACATGGTGCCGGTGCCGCTGCAGCCTAGCCCACTGAAGAGACGATCCACGCGCTGGACATTTATACCGTCGGCTGCTGACGTCACAGACCGAGAGTTGTCGATGATTGGCTGATCAAAGGACAGGGCATCGGGGTGACTGGCATGCTGTAGCTTGAAGTGGGACACGCCGAGGTAATCGCATATGGTAGCGATAGCGCAGTTCTTGGGCAAGCACTCGATGACGTCCACGTGCTCGACCGCCGAGGGAGCCAAGTCAGACGAAGCAGTTCCAAGCCATGTGACACCGCAAAGGGGGGGTACAGCAAGGAAGCCGAAGAACTGCATGAAGAGCAAGCAGCGATTAAACATGGTGCCGGTGCCGCTGCAGCCTAGCCCACTGAAGAGACGATCCACGCGCTGGACATTTATACCGTCGGCTGCTGACGTCACAGACCGAGAGTTGTCGATGATTGGCTGATCAAAGGACAGGGCATCGGGGTGACTGGCATGCTGTAGCTTGAAGTGGGACACGCCGAGGTAATCGCATATGGTAGCGATAGCGCAGTTCTTGGGCAAGCACTCGATGACGTCCACGTGCTCGACCGCCGAGGGAGCCAAGTCAGACGAAGCAGTTCCAAGCCATGTGACACCGCAAAGGGGGGGTACAGCAAGGAAGCCGAAGAACTGCATGAAGAGCAAGCAGCGATTAAACATGGTGCCGGTGCCGCTGCAGCCTAGCCCACTTTGGTTCATTACAATCGAATGCTTGTTCCGTCGTCACCGCTTCAGTTCGCATGCATGTTGACCATGTTCGACCATGTCATTGGGGCGCTTCTGCCTAATGCTGCTGCGCTTGTTCGCGATGTTCAAGGCCCCTACGAAATCAGACAGGTCGCCTACATTTCTGAATATGCCAGCGACATTCGTCACGTCAGCGGATAATCAAACGCCGTTGCCGATGCACTTTCTCGCGCCGCCATTTATCCAACGAACTACAGACGACCAGTCATCGACTTCACAACCATGGGTGCGGCCCAAGGTATCGGCCCAAGGTATCCAGCTGCTTCGCACAAGCGGCACTTCTCTGGTGTTTGAAGATGTCTTGCTCCCTGAATTCGAAGTGCCCCTCGTTTGTGATACGTCGACCGGACATCCGTTGGCTCACCCTCGCATTCGCGCAACACAGCGACTCGTCACTTCGTGTTATATGTGGCCTAGTATCAACGTAGACGGTCATCGCTGGTGACGCGCGTGCCTAAAGTGCATCGGTGCACTGCGACTCCTCTTGGCACATTCCCAGCCATCTGCACGTTAATATTGCCGCCCCCTTCCTGTCTGCGGGAACCATCGCTACCCATTAACCTGCATTGACAGGTTCGCCAGATGGCCTGAAGCAATGCCCCTCCTGGACATAACGGCGAAGCCGATAGCTCCAGCACTCGCCACACTCGGGATTGGCCACTACGGTGTGCCTTCCACCGGTACGACTAACTGTGGTCGTGAATTTGACTCAACTTTGTTCGCCAATCTATCTTGGCTCCTCGGAGTCAATCACATCAAGACAGCCTCTTACCACCGATATCAAATGAAAGGGTTCATCGAACGTATTTATCGCGAACTGAAGGCTTCACTCATGGCTTCGACTTTTCTTTCATCATGAATCGACTACCTTCCTTTTCGTTATGCTTAGCATCCGCACCGCTCTTCGCATTGACTCTTCCTCCAGCGCCGCCGAGCTTACGTTTGGCACCACACCTCGAGTCCCCGGCGAATTCTTGGACGACTCCCCCACCGTACCTGTTGTGCTGCCGTTTCCGACAATGCCTACCTTATATGCAACGCTATGCGTACTGTCGTTACTCCCCCCTCCCGTTCTTCCCGTCATGTATACGTGACGGGAAGAATGCATTCAGAACGGCACGCACGTCTTTGCGGGCCACGATGCTGTACGTCCTGGCTTATGGCCCCCGTATGATGGTCCGTTCAACGTACTCAAGCGTGCACCTAAATGCTTTCAATTGGTCATCCACGGCCGGGAACATACGGTTCCCGCCGACCGTCTGTAGCTTGTCTACTTTGACTCTGATGGTCTAGCATCTTTTGCTGTCACATTCCCTACCGACCGGGCCAGTCCTACTAGCCACGTGCCTTTCGCACCACCACCATCCACTCTTCGCCATTCGTCCCGCACTCACGGCTTCTTCGCTAGAACGGGGGCACTATAGCTCGCCACTAGGTGCCACAGTGATCTGACCAAAAAGATGACGACGACACGCCTAGCACGCTGATTGTGAGGGAGCAGTGCAATCGGCGGTTGCGAAAATGTAAGGCCAGCTGCGCTTGGTTCCGCCCCCGTCTTACTGAGCGGGTTCTCCTAAAATATTATTTGTGGACACCAGGCACCAGCATCTGTCTGGTTTTTCCTCCAGACAGATGATGACAGAGACAGACAGGTTCTTTGGCTCTTGGAAACCTAAATTTTGGCAAATATAATGTGGGCTTTTCGACGTACAAATATCATTGTGGGACTATTGCGGCTGTAGTTGTCACGCATCGTTGCCTTTATTTCTAGTTTCTTTTCGTGTCTGCTGTGAATAACCAACAGCATTTGGTTGATAAGTGGGCTTCTATTATCACTGGTTACCTATGGAACTGAGTGGAAATGACGACATATTATTGCCAGTCCAATTCTATAACGCTCTTCCTGCTTTCTTTCCTGTCATTCATGCATTCACGTCAATTAATCACCTTAGAACGACAGAAAGTTGAGCTAGCTGATAAGGATTCATTATGAAAAAAAAAAGAGGTGAGGCGTGCAAACAGGACACAAGAGTAGAGAAGTGGACAACAGGAACACCGTTCGTGTTGTTGGGCGTTCGTGTTGTCCCTTTCTCTACTCTTGTGTCCTGTCTGCACGCCTCACCTCCTTTTTCGCATAATGAATTAATCACCATTTTACATGTTACAGGCCTCAAATATGCGCTTTTATGAGACAATTTTTGTTGTTGTTTACAGTATCTCGTGGACTGCGAATCTCTCCCTTCGTTACCCAAGATAACATTTCACCTAAACAAGCGACAGTTTGTGCTCAGCCCGGACGACTATGTTTTAAAGGTAAGAACTTTGGAATAATGCTTTCTTTTCATTCCTTAAAATGCCGTTTCCATAATATGGCACATAAATCGAAGGTGAAATAAAACTTTAATTTAGTTTACATCGGTGCTTTGTAGGCTTAATAATACTCCTAGATGCGTTTCTGGCCTGTGTTCGCAGCGCCAAGGAAAATCCAGCGCTCTCACCCTCAGGGTGATGCAAATCAGCATACACTCAACGTGAACGCATATTTTCTGCTTCTTGCACAATTGTCATTTTTATTCTTTGGTCCTTGACTCACGGGTGCCTCCATTTCAGCTATCGCCAGAATTGGTCTCCCTGCGATGGCGTAATGAGAAATCCCTAAAATCGAAGGGGGCGAATCCCAGCCATATACTGCTCTTTCATGTTTAATTATAGTTCTTGAAGCTTTTTTTTCATCCCATCATTGTCCTATCGTCATTGCTAGTCTCATTCAACACACCATCTCTCCGGTTCGATGGTCTTCAGTGCGTCACGAAAAAACTGTGTCAAGCGAAACGGTGTCGTAGGGCTGCTGTGAGACGTGCGAAGCATCCTGTAGGTGTGGCGACACGTATGCTCGGAAATGTCTTGTCATGTCTCTAAGCTGTCATCTCCGCTGTACTTTGAATTAGCAGCGAGAGTAAAGGACCTGGGGCAGGATTCACAAAGCTTCTTGTTCGCAAATGCTCTCCGCATATAATCAGTCATCGTAGCTTATACGTACCGCGTTGTAATTGGTAGTCATTTGCTCTTACGAGCAATTCTAGCGTAAGGACGTTTTCTGAATATGGACGCTGACTGAAGAAACTCGCAGTTAGCATGCAATACGCTTGAGCCGAAAGAAACAATAAAGTTCTTAACGTAGTTTTTCCCCGAATCCAAGCCTAAGCATAGAGGATTCGCTGTTGACAATTAGTTGGCTTGCGGCAAACAATCTAAAAGAAATTCTCCACTGAATGCTCCACTGTCGTTAACTGGGTGTCTAGGTGCTCTTGCGCGGCATTCAGTGTAGTACCACCTGTGACTCTCACGATGTCCTTACACTTGCATTTGAACTGCAAGTGTTGTTTTACTCAAAAAATAGGGCCTGACCCCGAAGCCAGGGCTTTCTAAAAAGAAAAGAAATGAAGTCACATAACGGTCAAGTAAAGGACTGTATTTAAGAGTAAACCTCACGGTAAAATAATGCGCCCCGAGGACATTGTCTGTGTTCGATGTCGACCACCACTGAGTGGCCTTTTTTGTCTTACTGTGAAATTTTATGTTCCGAAACGCACAGACACATCTTGCCTCATGAACTGCACAACAGTTTACAACATTTCGCGACGTCCGAATTAACCACGGATGTTTCGCCGAAGACTGTTACCTGTCCGCTACATACTGCACAAGAGACACCTTGGCTGCACGCGCTTGACCCCCGTGACAACCAATGTCAACCAGTCGCCCTATTTGCAGGACGAGGTAGCGAGCTCTGCAAAGGGGGCCGTGTAGGAGAGTTTGCGGTGGTTTGCGAGTGTTTTAGATACAGAAAAATGTTCCGTTCTGGGCTGACTGTTTCAGATCAGGATTCCTTGTGGGTGCCTAAAGAACACGGTCGCACCTCCGCAACAGCAACCCCCCTTTACCTGATTAGTGCGCAATAACGCTTTGAATGCAATGTGAAGGACCGCATCTGTTCAGTGAGTATAATTTAGAAAAAAAAGAGCACATCGACAACGAAATGTCAAAAGGAATGTGACAGCCACCAGATAAACACAATCTAGCCACTTTTACAGCGTTAGGCATTTATTAGCTCGCTGTACCGGTATTAAATGTTAGGGCCATCCGAGCAAGCAACACTCCTTTTCCTCTTTTTCACCCTTTTCAGCCCTTAACGCGTCACAGAACGCTCGTAAAAATTATGACATTCTCTATTATCATCGTCATTATCAGCCTACGTTTATGTCCACTGCAGGACATAAAATTCTTGTTTATGTCATTATACCTTATGATACCCTAGCCCAGATTAAACAATGAACTGCCCGCCTCGTCTTCGTCCATCCATTCATCCCTCGCAGAACATCAAGGAACACCTGGTTCAGCGATACAGAATAATCAAAGTGCACCCCGCATGTAATTTGTGTTCATAATTATGTTATACCTCGAAATTTGTCAAGGCAATGCTAAATATTATTCCTCGCTTTTACCTTCCAATCAATGCATCCACTAAATTCATGGGTGTGATACCGTATTGCATTACGCGCAAGAAAAATGCGGGCAGTTGCGTTGTAGCTTTGTAGTACGATATCTCATTATGAGTATACGCAATGGATTTTCTGATTGATGTTATTTATTTCAAGAAAGTAAACTAATTTCTGGTACTCAAGTGGAAAGCGTAGAGAACTCTTAGCCATGGCTTTTGAGGTTTACGGCACCGCTATCTTGCTTGCCTCGATGCTCGCCTGCGGGCCCCCAAGTTCCTGAGGCGTAGACACACCCTGTGCCTCCGGTTCAATCACAAAATTCCACGTCTCTCATATTCCCTCCTGTGCGTTCGGTTGTTAAAATGGACATCTTCTGAGCTGTTCTTCCGTACTCGGCATCTGACGGAGTGGATAACTACCTGTAGGGAGGCGTCACAGATAGCCCACATTGCAGTGCGCACAAGCATGGCAGGAGCACAGTTTTGATAGCCTATTGTACTAACGCAGGTGACGCAAGAAGGAACCACCTTTTGCCTGAGCGGCTTCATTCCCATGGACTTTCCACCGGAGATGGGGCCACTGTGGATACTGGGAGACATGTTCATAGGCCGCTACTACACCATCTTCGACAGGGGCAACGACCGAGTTGGCTTCGCCGAGGCCCGCTAGTCAGCATCTATGCAGCGGAGAAAGCATGGCTTTGCCGTTCTTTATACAAAGGCTCCTAAGGCCCACCTTCTAAACCGGGCTGTTTCTCACGCTGCCACACCCTAGACGTTATCACAGACCAGCATGCTCATTCAACCTCCGAATGTTCCATCGTAGTCCATCCCTTGTCTGGTTCGCGAAGTGTGCCGTAGGAGCAGTTCCAAATAAATGCCATCATCATATTCCTGCTTAAGTGACTGTATCATTCGTTCATGAATGAATCGGCAACCGGCGACGGCGAATGTCTGATACAACTAAAATGGGCAATATTCATCGACTATAACAAAGGGTTTCCTGGCTTCCTACCCAATAGGACTGAATGAGGTCGTTACGATCTTGTTCGAGTTATGCAGAGATCTAACACTTCCTGTTAACCACGTCAGTTCACGCGGGATGTGTGAAGACAAACATAAGTTATTTTTCTATGGAGTCTTCTCCGTAAATGCCCGCAAGCCAGGGTTACCACCAAGATTTTAAAGTTACGCAATCATTTCAGTATAATATTTAGTGGACCCTGCGCATCACCTGACTAATAAACGATTGCTGGGCGGTTCGCTCTTGATTTTCTACGACGGTGCTAGTGACTATGCATTGAGTTTTTCATCGGACGGAACTACCATGGTGAGTCATTGCTGTTTAGGGCAAGGAAATGTTTCCATATATCCTGAACTTCATCGGAAACATTCTGTTCCTGAAAGCTCATTGCACAATACCACTTGCTCACGAGATTGAGAAATCTCGTAAGCAAGTGGTATGGTGCGTAATACTACGTGTACATACTGCGGACGCGCTGCTGTCTCTTAGATTTAGCGCGCAGCTCCATTTTCTCTGTGCTCGTAATGCTTCCAGCCGGAAATCTGGGATCTCGTCGGAAATCAAATGCACGGCTACGCAGGAACGTTATGCGACAGCTGCGTTTTTCATGAAAACCGCCAGCGACACGTCAAGATGCATTTATGGTCACCATCAGGTTGTGTAACAATACCAGGATACAAATTTGCTTCACTTGTCCGGCGTCAACGAAGTACTATCGAAAAAGAAAGTTTGTGGAGACAGTGTGCTCTGAGGCAAGAGATACCACCTTGCCACCTGCTTCAAAGCCAGATCCGCATTTTTGATCGCCCAGTTGCCACGATATCGTTATGGTTTATAGGAGCGGGTGGGATGATATTGTTATGGAGTTAAAAACCGTCAGACGTATATTTACAGGATATTTACAATGATTGTAGCAGCTAACAAGATGGTAGAGAGCGCGCGAAACCCAGAGCGTCGTCTTCTTCCGACCAAGCTGAAATCATCTTCTTCGTCAGCGTGTCACATGACCCTCGCCGGCTGAAGCACGGGCTCGGTGCTGCTTAGAAGGTGGGCGAGTGATACAGCTTAAGACGCGCGACGCGGACCACGTCGGAGCGATGCTGCGCCGCGGTTGGCTCAAGAGGGGTGATTTCGTACGTGACGTCAGTTGCTTGACGCAAGACACGGTAAGGGCCAGAGTAGCGTGAAAGTAACTTCTCCGAGAGGCCAACGCGTCGTGACGGCGACCGAAGGAGAGCCAGGGCGCCCGGTGTGTAATGAACGTCACGATGGCGGCTGTCATATAAGCACCGCGGATTGTCCTGCGACTCTACAAGTCGACGTCGGGCAATATGGCGTGCTTCTTGCGCTTTGAGTATGGCTTCACGGGCGTACACGGATGTGGAATTCAGAGTAGCAGGAAGAACGGCGTCGAAAGGTAGTAGCGTAGGGTCGCGGCCAAACAAGGGGGAGAATGGAGAGAAGCCTGCGGTATCATGGCGAGACGAATTATAGGCGAAAGTAACGAACGGCAGCGCAACGTCCCAGTCGCGATGGTCAGCGGAGATATACATGGACAGCATGTCAGTAAGGGTGAGGTTAAGACGCTCGGCTAGACCATTCGTTTGTGGATGGTAATAAGTAGCAAGTTTGTTTTTAGTCGCACAGGAGTGTAGAATGTCATTGACAATTTTAGAAAGAAAGTAGCAGTTTCAGTCGGTTAGGAGCTATCGAGGGGCGCCGTGATGAAGGATGACGTTCTCTAGAAGAAAGTCGGCGACATTGGTTGCACAGGTGGTCGGAAGAGCCCGTGTGATTGTATATCTGGTGGCGTAGTCTGTTGCTACATCAATCTACTGGTTTCCCGAAGCAGACGTAGGAAAAGGGCCTAAAAGATCAACGCCTACACGGCAGAATGGTTCTGATGGTACGTCAAGGGGTTGTAGGCGACGAGCAGGGAGTGTGGTCGGCTATTTGCGTCGTTGACAAAGGTCACACGCAGCGTCATAACGGCAGACGTCACGGTATAGACCAGGCCAAAAGAAACGCCGACGAACGCGGTCATAAGTCCGTGACACGCCAAGGTGACCGGCAGTCGGTACATCATGAAGCTGGGCGAGAACAGTCTGACGCAGATGCTCAGACACAACCACGAGTCGGGCAGGGCCGTCCGGGCGCATGTTAGAGCGGTACAATATATCATCTTGCAGTTCAAACATGCGAAGCGAAGGATCGAGCGTCGTTGAAGTGAGCCGTTGAATAAGGTCTTGTAAGGAGGCGTCCCGACGTTGTTCGGCTCCAATATCGCGAAAAGCAGCCAGAGAGAGAATGTTGACAGGTATGCCGGCCGAAGAAACGTCAGAAGGATCGACAGAATGGCGCGACAAGCAGTCCGCATCTTGATGTAACCGGCCGGTCTTGTATACAACTGAATAGTTGTATTCTTGAAGGCGCAGAGCCCAGCGGCAAAGGCGCCCTGAAGGATCTTTGAGGGACGAAAACCAACACAGAGCGTGATGATCAGTGATGACTGTGAATTTGCGGCCGTACAAATAGGGGCGGCATTTACTATAATTTACTAATTAATAATTGGGCTCAGCAGATGAAAGAAAGCGGCTGGTGTAGGCAATAACATGTTCTCGCCCTTCTTGTTTCTGTGCCAAGATAGCTCCAATACCGTGGCCACTGGCATCGATACGGACTTCTGTTGGAGCTGACGCATCAAAGTGAGCGAGAATGGGCCGGGACGTAAGCAGCCCAATCAACTAGTTGAACGCACCAGCTTGCTCAGGGCCCCAAATGAATGCCGCGTCTTTCTTGAGGGCCTGATTGAGAGGAAGCGCAACGTTCGCAATATTTCGGACGAACCGACGGAAGTAGGAGCAAGGGCCCAAGAAGCGGCGAACATCCTTGGCACATGTTGGCACGGGAAAGTCTTTCACTGCCCATATTTTATCGTGATCAGGGCGTATACCAGAAGAATCGACGAGATGCCCGAGCACAGAAATGTCACGACGACCAAAGTGGCACTTAAACGAATTTAGTTGTGGCCCCGCCTGACGGAAAACAGATAGGATCGTCGATAGGCGTTCGAGGTGTGTCGCAAAAGTCGGAGAAAAAACGATCACGTTGTCCAGATAACAGAGGCAGATGGACCACTTGAAACCGTGTAGGAGGGCGTCCATCATTCGTTCAAATGTGGCCGGGGCATTACATAAACCAAAAGGCATCACTTTGAACTGATACACGCCATCGGGAGTAATATAAGCTGTCTTCTGGCGGTCCATGTCATCGACGGCAATTTGCCAGTAGCCGGAGCGAAGGCCGATGGACGAAAAATGTTGTGCTCCATGCGGCCAATCCAGGGCATCGTCAATGCGTGGTGACGGATAGACGTCCCTCTTTGTTACCTTGTTCAGGTGCCCATGATCCTCGCAAAATCACCAACTGTTGTTTCTCTTTTTAACTAGTGCAACAGGGGATGCCCATGGGCTGCAAGAAGATTCGATGATGTCTCGAGAAAGCATCTTGTCAACTTCATGTTGGATTATGTGTCACTCAGTAGGCGAGAGGCAGTAGGGTGGCCTATGGATGGGGCACACATCACCGGTGTTTATTCGATCTTGTACGACAGATGTTTCTCCGAGAGGCCGCTCTCCAAGGTCGAATATGTCCCATTATGAGGCAAAAAGGCAACGTAGTTCTTGAGCACGCTGGGGCGGAAGATCGGGAGCAATCATTTTTGTTAGGGCATTCAAGTCTGAAGGGACAGGGGGCGAAGCAAGAGTTGAACACGAGGAGCTGTTACAAGTTAAAGCCGAAATGTGGTAGTGTCTGGCCGGCGTTATTTGCGCCAGAGATATTCCGAGCGGGAGTACTTGTGTACAAAGTCCAAAGTTCACAAGCGGAAGGCAGGACGTGTTGTACGAAATGGTAAAGACGGCGTCAGGAAAAGCGACGTTACGCGAAAGTAGGACATCCGGATTAGGGGATACGATATAGTAACCGTCTGATATAGGTGGAACGGTGGAAACACCTATGTAGGTAACAGCACGGTGAGGGAGGCGAATATGCTCTGTGGAACATAGCCGTGTCGGAGCACTATCGGGAGGGTCAATAGCAGCAGGTAGAGCGAGTTGCAAAACACCAGCAGAGCAGTCTATCAAAGCGGAATTTGTAGACATAATGTCAAGGCCCAGGATGAGGTCGTGAGGGCAGTGCTCTAGAGCATAAAGTAAAACAGAAGTATGATGTCCGGTGACACTCACGTGAGTCGGACCCATGCCAATAACGGCAATAACGGTGGGACCTTCGGCGACTCGGACCGCAAGCGACGGGGAAGGAGTGAGCACTTTCTTGAGACGGCTCCGAAGCTGAGCATTCATCACAGATACGTAAGCGCCAGTGTCAATCAGAGCTGTAACAAGTGCACCATCCACGTTCAGTTTAATGAGGTTCCGACGTGTGGACAAGGTCAGAAGAGGATTTTTGGGTCGGGTCGGTTTGGCAGCATCATCTCCAGGTGCTCAACCCGTTAGTTTTCCGGAAGGGTGCGCCGGAAGGAGCTAGGGGACGGTGATCGACGAGATGGAGGCGATCGGGAGAAGCAGTGACGTGGCGAAGGAGAGCGGCTAGAGCGGGTAGGAAGAGAAGTGTCGCCAGAATTTACTGGCTGCGTTTGCGGAGGGAACCGAGGAGCAGCATGAGCGCCGTGGGAAGGGAAGTAGGGCCAGGGGGTCGAATTCCACGAAGACCGGCAGTGACGTGAAATATGGCTGATACGGCCACAAGTGAAGCATATAGGCTTGTCGTCTTGAATGCGCCATTCGGCCGGGTTGCGATACCGCGTTGGGGCATTCAGGCTGCGGGTGCGTATGACAGTGGTGGACGGAGTGTAGTCAGGCCGATTACCTGAGCAGGCGTTGGTCAAGCCAACGTTGGCCAATTCTTAGCGCACGACGGACTGTATCAGTGAGACGGTCGCCTGGCAATTGTCGGGGCCATGGAATGGGATTGTGACAGGAGATGCGGCTTCTATTTCACATCGGGTGATATGTAGGATGTCATCAGAGCGATTGGGTGTGGGCGGACTGCGGAGGTCTTGGCAGGTGGACGTAGCAGCCGTGTTGGGAAGGCGGGGAAATGGCTGGGCAATGGGGTGACTCTTGGCTTCTGCAAACCGCCTGCATTCGGTAATAATGGCCTGCACAGTTGAAGAATTCTTGAACACGAGGAGGTGGAAGGCATCATCTGCTGTGCCCTTAATGACATGTGCAACTTTATCAGGTTCGGACATGTTCGGGTCCACTTTGCGGCACAGAGCGAGCACGTCCTCGATGTACGTGAGGCAGGATTCATTGCACGTCTGTACACCGGAAGCGAGGTCTTTTCGGGTGGCGCGCGCATATCCAACAGGCTTGCCAAACAAATCCTTGAGCTGCTGTTTACAAATGTCCCAACTGGTGAGTTCCCCTTCGTGGGTCCGAAACCAGACGCGTGCCGTGCCCGCGAGGTAAAATATGAAATTAGCGAGCATGATGGTCTGATCCAAGTGGTTGCTGGAGCTCACCCACTCATATAGTTGAAGCCAGTCTTCAACATCAGTGTCGTCGATGTCAGAAAAGCTTCCTGGGAAGCGGAGTTCTGCTAGAATGACGGTGGGCGTGGGTGCCGACGAGCCCGAAGCATCGTCGCCTTGTGTTGGTATTGTAGATGCAGCCAAGGAGCGTCCGCTGCGTAAATCCGTCTTGATAATGATCCCGCAGCCTCCACCAAAAATTTTACGGGGTTAAGAACCGTCAGACATATATTTACAGGATATTTACAATGATCGTAGCAGCTGACAGGATGGTAGACAACGCGCGAAAGCCAGAGCGTCGTCTTCTTCCGACCAAGCTGAAAACATCTTCGTCAGCGTGTCACAATATTAATGACGCTGCTCTCGTAATCGTTATGTTGCCTTGTAGCACAATCTTGGCGTACATTGAAAGGTTGCATGTTCACCGGTGTAGAGAGGCATCAAGCTGGAGGTTACGCAGCGCAAAAATTAAGCTATTCCCGAACGTTATCGACAGAGAATGTGACCTCAGTAGATCCCGACAATCATCAGCAAGCGTGCATACTGAGTCTGATTAACAGACACGCTGGTCATGGCAATATGTTAATCAATGTTTAACGAAGCTCCCTTATTGACGACGGATGCGTGGTACCCTATTGAAATTACATTTTGTTATGACAGCAGTAAAATTCCACCGTTATCGTCGCCCGTGGGTAGTCATCATGCCACAAAATGTAGCGTAGTTGTCGTGTCCCTATTGTTAGGTCGTCATTGTCGTTGAAGTCAACGTGGCATCATCACCAAACTGTTGTCATCATTATTATGCCATTTTTGGTCTCACCGTCCTAGTTGCCATGCCATTGTTGTCACCGTCACAGACGTAATGATTGTACTACAGTTGTCGCCATGTCGTTGTAGGCGTCATGCTGCGGCCGTCTTCGCGCTTTAGCATCGTTATTGTTGTGGTCGTCACCGTATTGTCATTGTCGTCATCCGAGTGTTCTTGTGTTTGTTTTATAAACAATAAGCTCCTGACAAGACAGGTTACCGATGGACTGGCTTATATCCTAGCGACTAAGTAATGTCAAGGACACACCAAATGAAAAACAAAAGAAAGAACAACGGCAGAAAGAAAACATATCATATAAATTTAAGGTCATATTACCCTACTATAGGCTCTCTACATTATATACATCGTTAGTGCACGATATGCGAAGGTCCCATGACGGCCCCACATTACGAGAACATTTCTCCAACGAACACATAAGGAAATAAAAACGTTGGCTACAACACAGAATAAACTGCATTACTGCGGGTTCTGCATCTAATACATAGAAAGTGCATTCCACCGAAGAAAGCTGAAAGTATTTATGTGCCGCGACATTTTTGCGCGCGTGATACGAGGAGATGTTCACGCACATATACGGCGCTGGCTGCTCCTTGGATCTTTAAGATGTGCTACATACAAAATAGGGTTGGAACATAAAACATAACAATACGCAACATAGTTTCAACAAAGTTGTGTTGCCGCATAGAAGTTACAATAACAAGACAGGATAACAAAGACGCACTTAAAGTCGCCACATCAGTTTTCATTTACATTATTTTTTCAGAAGCTTTCCTCGATCACACCAGTTCAAAGCCTCATTCTCTTTTGACATCGTCTACCAAGTGCAGAGCGAGAAGAGAGGAATATACTTTGTAGTCGACGGTCAATTGAGACAACCGAAAAAACTTTGCATAGTGATGTCTTTAACGTTCTATTTAACAATTATGGTGAAGCTTGGTTTTAGAAAGAAAGAATGCGCTCACTAGAGACGCTGTTCCACGCGCTGCTGATTTGTCGCAATAAGCCAATATGTATTCTGGGGTGCGATCGCGCAAACAGCTCGCTTTTCCGTTCTCTCGCTTGCCCTCTCGTGATTCGCTGGCGCGCGCGCGTTTCGTCACGGCGGCCATTGCGCCGGGGCGGGACCACAAAATGCGCTTACGTCACACTCCTGTCAATCATTCCAAAAGCGAGGGGAAACGGCCGCTTTCGAGGAACGGTCGGCAAGGGCATTCGTTTCGAAGAATGAATGGCCGTTGCCATAGCAGCGCTAGTAGCAGACGATGCGCCTGTCGTCTGCTCATAATGTCGTCGCTCGCCGAACATGGCTGGCCCTGGCGGGGGTCGAGTTTTTCGAGATTAAAACGCGATCCGCCATCGCCGAACGTTAGCGATGTTAATTATTGAAAACAACTGTGATCACAGTGAAATTAAATGTTGCGCCTGCGCTGTGATCAATATAAATAGTGCTGTTTTAATTTTGATTGATCCGAGTGCATTTGTCGAGAATGCTCGCCGTTTCACGTTGTGCTCAGAGAATCGCGTTCATTGTTCGGCGGTTTGTTTGGCGCTCACGAGTCGCGATGGCCGCTCCTATCGTCGCGCTTTTGGAGTCTCTCGGGCAGCCTCGGCAACGCATCTTTCGGGACGCATTTGTCGAGCTTACCGAGGAAGAGTTCCGCGACCACTTCAGGCTCTCGAAGCGCACTGTGCGCTGGCTCTGCGAGCAACTGGAAGACGCCATCGGTGGCCTTCGGACCGGTGGCATCACGACGCAAGACAGGGTGCTTTGTGCTCTCCGTTTCTTCGCGACGGGGAGCTTCCAAAGATCCATCGGCAGCGAAGAATTCGTATCCATGGGGCAAGCTTCCGTGAGCGAAAGCATTCACGCAGTTGCGGAAGCAATAACCGTGGTGGGCCGGCAACAGGGCTGGGTGAGCTTCCCGTTGACAACGGCCGGCAAGGCTAGTGCAAAGGCGGCCTTTGCGGATCGGGGCCGCATTCCCGGTGTAGTGGCCTGTGTCGACGGGACGCTCATAGCGATCAAACAGCCCGAAGGACTCGGCCCGGGCTAGACCGCGGGCTTCATGTCAAGAAAAGGCTTCTACGCCTTGAATACCATGATCGTAAGTACTCACGTTCTGACATTTTTTTTGCACGCTGTCATCTTTTATTAGGTTATCGGTTTTATGTAATGCCGTCGTAGTGTGTACAATACGGGTACCACGTAAAGCAATATCGATCGTGATCGAGCCCGTTCGGAATTTAATTTCTCGGTCCAGATTGACTCATTTGCTTAAGCTGCGGGAGGCAGGTAATCGCGGTTGATAATTTCGAACCGAATCAAATCGATCGATAGTGCCCTTGCGGTACGGGTATAAGAGTACGCATTGAACAACCAAGGCGGCTATGATGAGCGTTAATTCACAAATGTCTCGTGAATGTAGCTTTTTGCACATTTCTTGCAATAATTAAAGAAGACTATTTCGGAGATTGCTTTTTACTAATGTGAGAAAGAATGCAGCTGTGTCTGGGAAAGAATTATGAAATCATGTTGGTGCAAAAACATTTCATTCAGACTATTTATCTGTCAGCATGACGTGAAATATGAAAATATTCCAGCTCAAATTGCTTCTTCTGAACCATTTTCCGCCCGTTTGTTCTGCCCTCCAGGTGTGTGATGCCCACATGCGCATCGTGGACATCGATCCGCGTTTCCCCGGATCGTGCCACGACTCCTACGTGTGGAGGCACTCGCCACTGTTAGGCCGCCTCACACGTAACCTGCGACGTGGAGAATGGGTGCTTGGTGAGTGCTGCAGACATGTTGCAATCAGTGAAGTATATTACACAGTTATGTTTCCAACATGCAGGAGACTCAGGCTACCCTCTTGAGCCATGGCTGCTGACACCTGTGCCAGGCCATCCAGGCATTGACACTCCGGAGGGGCGCTACAACCAGGCCCATGCCTCCATGAGGAACGTTGTGGAGAGAGGTATTGGCGTCTTGAAGGCAAGGTTCCGGTGCCTTCAACGGTACCGGACACTCCTTTATGAGCCCAAGGATGCAGCCACAATCGTGGCAGCCTGCGCCGCTCTCCACAACATTGCTTTGAAGGCAGGGGAGCCGGAGCTGCAGGACAGTGATGAGGAGGCTGATGACAACCAGCCACCGCTGCAACAGGGCTTGCCTGTGTCTCAAGGGCACCACACCTGCCGGCAAGAAACGCCCAGAGAGCTGCTGATGAGGGCGAAGCAGATGAGGAGTCAGGTTGTCAACCTGTTCTCTGCGGCCCCTAACTGGCGTACCACTCACCTGCGTATGCTGCATCGTCGGCTGAGGCAGCAACAGCAGGCTCGTCGCGCGGCTCAACCGTAAAGCCAAGTGAGTTCTCCAACATAGGCGTGAAAAGGCAAACCTCATAATGCCATTGAAAAATTGAAATGGTCGCCCTTGATAAAAAGGATGCAAGGCATTTTCAAAAATATTTGTTTTGATTAATACTGAAATCTCCATTGCGGATTTTCACAGGGTGTGTCACAGTAACAAAAGGTTTAGAAACAGTGGAAGAGAGACGTTAAAAAAGTGTTGCTGGGCAACTTAGTTCCTGATGGGAACGCAAATTCAAGGAGAATACAAAAAACAGCACAAGCACCTGAGCGGGTGTGCTGCTGCATCTCTATTCCGGGTTCTTTTTTTCTTTTGTAATTTTATTCTTAAATAACTAGAAACACAAAATACAAAATGACACTCTGTTATAACAGGAAATTTTGAAAACAAAACAGACAGAGGTAGGTTTTGCACGAAGACATGTCGTGCCATTTCGACATTTTTGTCCACCCCTGTAGCCAGCTGGGTAGCTAGATTGAAACGTCACAAGAACATTTCATTTCACACTGCATCGGGCACATTGTTCATGTAGTATATTCAGCCAGCATGGAGTAAAGCCAAGACATGGTGTAGCTCAAGGAAATGGTATTACTTTAATGTACTCCATGGTTTCAACTTTGTAAACATCCTCGTGTCACAAAAAAATACAGATAAATGTCAGCCGCTACATGTTCTGCATTCAGATACACCCCATATAATACAACATATCTGAAGTAGCAACAGTGACGAAATATGTCAGAATGAGCTGGACTAACGTGCTGCTGTAGCAGGAAGCCTGCAGGACGTGTGTATGTCACATATAACAGCACCTTGAACTACTCTTCAGTATCAGGTACAGTAATGCACTCCATAGCTGTAGCTTAGCATATATAACGTTACATGGAAGTAGTAGCAAAAAAATATCACAGCAGGAGCCTATGTGGCTAGCCAGAAGTGCTTCATGTAACACTTATCACCCTCTCATTATAAAAGTGGTAAGCATACAAATAAAAAGCATCATGCAAGCCTGACGCATTCTGTACTTCGATATAAATGGCAGGAATAACATGACCTAGTTGAAAACAATATGACTAATACTGTTTTTCTCCGCGTACAAGGCATCAGCTCTTAGCTGGAGAATCCCCATCAGGCGCCAAATCAAGAGTTAGCTTCACTATATGTAATGTGTAACACAATTCTAAAGCAGCCATCTAGTGATTTCAGGTAGACACTGGATATGGAACCTTGCAACAAAAAAAATTGGACCTCAGTGCAACAACACAGAGTACAGAAAGAGCAACGCTAGCATGACTGCCACCTAACTCGTATGACTGAAACACCCGAAACATATTAATGATACTTGCTAAAAAATACTAAAACATACTAACGATAAAGTTACAAAAATAGTATGCAATTTCTTGTGCACATAACGGAAATAAGGTAACTATTTAATTTCTGCTACCTTCGAGTAACATCTCAAAGTTTAGAGATCACTAAAAAAATATTTAAATGTACAAAACAAGATCAAAGTTATAATGAACGAATAATAATGAACGAATAATAATGAATAATACAAAAAATACAAGTAATAAATAATAAAACTTCAAATCGTCTATTCCCTCCTTGCAGCCAGTGCCTCCTGCATTAGTTGGCCCAAGAGCTGCGAAAGCTGCCCCACTGGCCGCAGTGCCTCCGCTACTTGGTCGGCCTGCCGCTCCACAGCAGCCACGACCCGCTCAGTAGCTGCAGCCAGCCGGTCTACGCCCTGGCGGATACCACGAAGGAGCTAGAAAGAAATCATTACATCAGCATCCATTCCCGCACAGTCGGTCAAGCACCTCTACAGCAAAGTGACCTGCATAACGAAAGAGTTCGGTCGGTTCCTAGTGTGAGGCGTGCTGTGCACAATGTTTACAAAGTGAGCTGTAGAACGGATGATTTTGGTGGTCCCAAGCACTTCAGGTATAAAGGTGCTCAACTGCATGTATGCTCATTCAGATTACCATATGTTCATTAGTTATGGGGACAAGGACAAACACTTTCTATGTTGTTGTCTGTCTGCACCATTGTATCTGTTTTTTGTTGTTGCTTTTCATGTAGTTCTGCAAAGAAATATCAATACCATATGTACTTTTATGCTGTCGAGCCGCCGGAAAGTTAACAGATGGCATAGCAATAAGTTTGGGATTGCAAATGAGCAAGCGACCATGACATGTATCACTGTAGCAAAGAATGCTAGGCCCTATGTTGCATTTTGTTGCAAAAGCATGTATTGGACCCTGTATATAAATTGTTATTCAAGCATTGCAAGCTGTCGCACTGCCATTATATGTGATGTTTCCCAGCCTTCCAGAACAAGTTAGCAACTTCAAACTTTGTGGAAATAGCCACAGTCCTGAGTGTATTGTGTGGCAAAGTTTTCCTCTTACTGCCTTAATTACAACCATTGCAACTCATTAATCAACAGTGTTCTCCTTTTTAATGTTTCAATAGTTTATTGAGGTTTGTGTTCTCCATCGTCCTCAATAAACTATGCAAGCTATAGTGTTTCTAAGTGCGTCAAAATAAAGGAAACTTTACGGCGATGTGCAGGATAAATTTGAACTGTGAGTTAGCTACCGCCTTTGCAAATAATTATGAAGATGAAGGGCCCAGAGCATTTTAGGTATTTTACATATGCCACTCAATTTACCCCGCTGCCTTGGGAAAAATGTTTCAGACATGAATATTTTTGTGTGATGGGGGAGAACTATCACAATCAGCATGCGCAATCCGATGTGTGTGATGCAATTACAGCATATGCGGAAAAATTCATTAGCTAATACTTGAAAGTGGGCGGCCAAGGTTTGAAACGAGTAAGTCATATGAGGCAGTGTTTTAAAACGAGTGATTTAATTACAGGCAACTTGCCATGTTTATGAAACTGCTCAAAAGAAAGAGCTGTAGTGGAAATTGGAATGTATGAAGCTGTTATTGTGTGATTGATTGCAAGTGTCCCTGTTGTCTAGTCCACCCAGTCATTGCCTGTTGCAGAAATGCTAATGGCAGTGATTACTGTGTTTGAAGCTGTTACATTGTGTTAATGATTGCAAGTGACCGTGTTTATGACCATGTACGTAATGTATGATGATGTTCTCGTCCGTCTCCCTTAGTCTTTTTTTTTTTCAGTTCAGCTATTGAAACACGTGTTAGCCATGTATGTGAGTTAGTGACCTGTGCAGCTCATCAAATTGCTAAAAAAATGTTACACCTGTCTACTGTCATTCTATTACACTCCACCATATAAAGCAGGCAAGGGCACACGCACTTCGTTTGTCTCGTCATTCTGTGCGACGGTTCTGGCGTAGTCATCCGCGAGCCGTTCAACCAAGGCCTCTCGGTGGGACACCCGACGAGGGCCTCGAGACCGGCGCTGCACCCGGGGTTGGTAGCCTGGAAAAAGTACCACTTTTTAATGAACTAAACACACAACTACATTACGTCCAGTGCATTCATGCTGTGACATTGCAGGATATTTCCTTTTCACTTACTGGTTCTCACTCCGCCAGGGCCAGCTGCAGGCTGTGCAGTGGCTGGAGGGCTTCGGGGCAGTGGCTCAACAGCGACCACTCCTGGCTGCTGCAGTGCTCCTATATTGGTTATAGAGGGTACATTCACTCAACGGCTAGAGTAGAAATAGTTTGCGTTCCTTATATACGAAACAGATTCCACAAACAGGAAGGCAACAGGGAAGAGCAAAAGCTTACCTTCACGTGAAAGGCCGCTTGTTCCAGCGGTGGTGCCCACAGATTGCACGGTCACCTCCATGGCGGGCTGCATTATGTATAAGATGCGAAGAAGCAGTTTTGTCAAGTTTGCGTAATCTGCTCCTCCCAATATGCACTAACGTAGAGTTATGACAGCAGAAAAAAATCTCTTGAAATCCCAGTAGTAAACCATCTTGTGCATGCCAGCAGCAAACACATGCACATAAAGGAAGAAAAACTATATCTGTTATACCAGTGTCACGCAGGCACTTTTAATCTGAATCGATCCCGATCGGGGCAAAATTTCCCTATTTCTATTGCCTCCCTTCGCGGAATGAAGAAAGGAGCCAGTGACTGTCGAGAAATTCTATCTAAACTGGGCGCGATCGCGAATGAAGCGGGCTGCGTGACTGGGGTATAACACTGCTTACGCGATGCAGTATACACGGCGCAACTACTGTAAATTACTGCCGCGTCCTCCCGTTTTTTGGTGCGTTTGTCAATGGCTTACCTCGTCGAGCGGTTGGTAGAACGGCTCGCACACTCCGGTCACCGTGGAGGTGCCCACTAGGGCGATGACACGGCCACGAAGGCCGGGCAGACGGCCACCACCCGTGCCGCTGCAATTACGGACAGCATTGTAAATATCGCGAGCAACAGAACCGCTCCTCGCACTCACCTTTGACTTGCGGAAGCTGCGGCGGCATCTCGACGGGAAAGAAATACTTCTTTCCGCCAAAAGACCTGCCACTGTTCGGCTGTCTTGGCGGCCGGGCCCTCTGTGTTCAGCAGGGCGGCGAGCTCACTCCAAAGCTGCCGCCTCCGCTCCACCGTGCACTCCGGTGTGAGTGCGCATGATGCCCGCACAAGGTAGGGATGGCCCTCCATGAACGCCACCAACAGTTCACGTTGGTGTGGCGACACGTGAGGGCCAAGCCTGACGTTCTTGTGCGACGACAGTTTTGCAACTGACGAACAGCGATTTTGCAATTGAACTGCGCGCTCCCGCCAGTTTGTTTTGACGTGTGCGATACCACCTAGCGGACTAAACCAAAATATATGCCGCTTAAATTAGTTTTCTGCTCTCGCATGAGATTTCCGAGGCAGATTATATGTTGCAACAGTAAGAATCTTTTTCTTATATTACGTGTTTAATTATTAAAGCATCACAAACATTCTGCACTTAATGTATCGTCCCCGATCGAAGCTCAAACTGGTGACGCAAACTTCCGGGGCTGGGCTCGCTCGTTTATTGGCTGTGCTCTCCCTCCCGTTCTCACAAATCTTGCGGACGGCCTACTTTGTGACGTCGCAGCCAGACCGAACGAACGGAAAAGCGAGCTGTTTGCGCGATCGCACCCCTGGGCCACAGTATTGACACGTGTACTTGCCTATCTTTATCAGGAGACCACGGCTCACCGCCTAACAAATGTTATCTCACAGCGCAGGACGCGGTTGTATGTATCGGAAGTTTCTGGAATGTTATCGATGGTTCCATCCGCTGTCTGTGACCGAACGTTGTGTAATCTTATCCCGTGTGTGCGCGACGCGAATAATGTCTACTAGAACTTTGTGGAAGGCACGTGTGTCCCAGCGATTACTCTGGAACCTTCGACAACTGATGTGTAAAAGCCGACGAGCTTGACCCACTGATCATATTGGACGATCGCCGACTGTGTTCGCCGTTGTCGCCGTTCTTTAAGTGTAGCCTGTTTTTGTGGGCACAGGTTCGCCCAATAAAAGTTAGTTTTGTCTTTCACAGTATTGCTACTGTGTTTTTCATACGTCACTCCACGTCACATCTGGTGGAGGTGCGGGGTATGAATAATACAGTTGAAAGACCTCCTGACGACGCCACGTACCAGCGACAGGTCCACGCGAGGCAGCCGTGATCTGACGCCCAGGCCTAACTGTAACGCAAGACAAAGAACCACCTACCTCGACGTGCTTCTCGACGGCCATGCAGTCCCCGCCTTAGTATACACAGGAGCCGATTACTCCGTAATGAGTGGACCCATCGCCGCCCAGTTGAAGAAAGTTAAGACTGCATCGGAAGGCCCGTCAATTCGGAGCGCTGGAGGACACCTCATAACGCCGACTGGAATTCTGCACGGCAAGAATTTCCATTAATGATCGCACTTACACTGCCACCTTCGTTATCCTCCAATAGTTTTCACGAGACGTCATTCTTGGCATGGACTTTCTGAACCAACACGGCGCAATTATCGACCTGAAGTCGAAGTCAATAACGCCGTCGGAAGATCAAGCTATACCGCCGGAGCGCCCTCGTAGTCACCACGCCTTCGGTGTGCTCGAAGATCAAGTGAGCATTCCGCCTGGCTCCAGCATTGTTATTTAGGTCGGCACCGGAACACCCACTCACGTAGAAGGCGCCATCGAAGGCGACCAACGTCTATTCCTCGACCGTGAAATTCGCGTCGCAAGAGCGATCGCTCGACTGCGCGGAGGAACCACGAAAGTGTTGCTGACAAACTTCAGCCAGGAGTTCAAGCACATCAACAAGGGCACGATGATCGCATACATCGAGGAAATTCTGGAGACCAGCAATGCGTTTGTCCTCTCGGATTCTGCCGCATCAACAGCAACGACCGTAGTTCCCGAGCCAGACTTTGACATAAATCCAAGTCCCCGCGATTAAGCAGCAACAGCTCAGATGTCTGCTTCGACGATACAAAGACTGCTTTTCGACGTCATCAAGAATTCGACAAACACCAGTCACAAGGCATCGCATAATAACCGAAGAGTGCGCTCGACCACTCCGCCAGAGCCCTTACCTAGTTTCGACGCGAGAACGCGAAGCTATAAGACAACAAGTCGACGAAATGCTGCACGACGACATCATCCAGCCGTCGAAAAGCCCGTGGGCGTCTCCTGTTGCCTTAGTGCAGACAAAGGACGGAACCCTACGTTTCTGCGTCGATTATCGTCGACTGAACAAGATCACGAAGAAGGACGTATACCCCCTGCCATGGATAAACGAGGCATTGGACCGGCTCTGCAACGCTAAATACTTCTCGTCGGTGGACCTCATTTCTGGCTACTGGGAAATAGAAGTCGATGACAGTGATCGCGAAAAGACCGCCTTCATCACGCCAGACGGCCTCTTTGAGAGCAATGTTATGCCATTTGGACTGCGCTCGGCGCCTGCAACGTTCCAGCGAGTATTGGACAGGCATGGATTAAGCGGGATTGAAGAGGCAGACCTGTCTTGTTTACTTCGATGACGTCGTCGTCTTCGCCGGGAATTTCGACGATCACCTTAGGCGGCTTGCGATAGTACTAAAGGCCATCAAGTCATCAGGGCTTACTCTGAAGCACGAAAAGTGCCGCTTTGCTTACGATGAGCTTCTTTTTCTAGGCCACGTCATCAGCAAATCTGGAGTCCACCCCGACCCTCAGAAGACAGCTGCCATCGCAAAGTTGCCGCAGCCCATCGACAAGAAGGCAGTGCGTAGATTCCTTGGCACGTGTGCCTACTATAGGCGCTTTGTCAAGGACTTTTCACGCATCGCGGAACCGCTAACACATCTAACCAAATGTGATGTCGAGTTCAAGTGGGAAACGCCGCAGGCCGACGCATTTCAAGAACTGAAACGACGCATGCAGTCGCCGCCGAAACTTGCACACTTCGACGAGGACGCCGATACCGAAATCCACATTGACGCCAGTAGCATAGGCCTCGGTGCCGTCCCAGTCCAGAGGAAAGAACGACTTGAACGGGTGGTATCTTATGCTAACCGGTCGCTGTCAAAAGCGGAAGGCAATTATTCTACGACTGAAAAGGAATGCCTCGCCATCATTTGGGCTATAGCTAAATTCCGCCCTTACCTCTATGGCAGGCCATTCAAAGTGGTCAGCGACCATCATCGGTTGTGCTGGCTAGCTAACGTAAAGGACCCTTCAGGACGGCTGGTGCGGTGGAGCCTCAGACTGCAAGAATACGACGTCACGGTAATATACAAGTCCGGACGAAAACACTCTGACGCCGACTGCTTATCACGCGCCCCCATCGATCCCCCTCCGCAAGACGACGAGGACGACGACGCCTTCCTTGGAATAATAAGCTCGGAAGATTTCACTAAACAGCAACGAGCAGACCCGGAGCTAAAAGGCCTCGTCGAGTATTTGGAAGGGAACACCGACGTTGTCCATAGGGCATTTAAGCGTGGATTGTCTTCGTTCACGCTACAAAAACCTGCTCGTGAAGAACTTCTCAACAGTCTGCGCCAACTACCTTGTTGTTGTTCCATTAGCGCTGCGTCGAGAAGTACTGCACGCCCTACATGACGATTCAACCGCTGGGCACTTCGAATTCTCTCGGACGCTGTCGAGGATACAGGAAAGGTATTACTGGCCGCGTCTGACCGCCGACGTCGCCCGGTACGTCAAGACATGCAGAGACTGTCAGTGACGCAAGACACCACCGACAAGGCCAGCAGCATTACTACAGCCGATCGAACCTTCTTGCCAACCATTTCAACAGATCCGGATGGATTTGTTGGGACCGTTTCCGACGTCAACATCCGGAAATAAGTGTATCATCGTGGCGACGGACTATCTCACCCGCTTCGCTGAAACTACAGCTCTAGCAAAAGGCAGCGTAGCCGAAGTGGCGAAATTTCTCGTTGAGAACATCCTGCTGCGACATGGTGCCCCAGAAGTCCTCATAACCGACCGAGGAACGGCCTTTACAGCTGAGCTCACCCAAGCCATTCTGCGATACAACCAGACAAGCCACAGGAGGACAACTGCCTACCACCCACAGACGAATGGCCTTACGGAGCGCCTGAACAAAACCCTGGCCGACGTGCTAGCAATGTACGTCGACGTCGAACGCAAGACTTGGCATGCTGTTCTGCCGTACGTAACCTTCGCTTACAACATGGCGGCCTTAGAAACAACACAGATCGCGCCATTTAAGCTGGTTTACGGAAGAAATCCGACGACGGGACGCTCGACGCCATGCTGCCGCACGTCACTGACGTAGAGAATCTTGACGTCGCTGTCTCTCTCCAGTGCGCCGAAGAAGCCCAACAGCTCGCCCGCCTACGTATCAAGAACCAGCAGCGTACCGACCGCCGACACTACAACCTTCGACGACGCTTCGTCCAGTACCAGCCCGGCGACCGTGGTTGGGTTCGAACCCCGATACGCCGACGAGGACTCAGTGAGAAACTATTGCGACGCTATTTAGGACCCTACAAGGTTATCCGACGTATTGGCGCACTGGACTATGAGGTCATGCCATAGGGCATTTTGCAGTCACCGCGGCGCCGCGCACGATCTGAAGTGGCCCACGTAGTGCGCCTTAAACCCTTTTACGCACGCTGACGAACTTCCTTATTTTGTTGTTTCTTTGCTACGGGTGCTTTTCTTTATTAATTTCGTTTGTTTGCAGCATCGGGTCGATGCTTTTTAAGAGCAGGGTAGTGACACGTGTACTTGCCTATCTTTGTCAGGCGAGCACGGTTCACCGCCTAACAAATGTTATCGCACAGTGCAGGACGCGCCTGCTTGTATCGGAAGTGTCTGGAATATTATCGATGGTTCCATCCGCTGTCTGTGACCGAACGTAGTGTAATGTGATTGCATGTGCGCGCGACGCGAGCAATGTCTCCTAGAGCTTTGTGGAAGACACGCGGGACCCAGCGATAACTCTGGAACATTCGACGGCTGATGTATAAAAGCCGACGCGCTTGACCCGCTGATCAGATTTTGACGATCGTCGTTGTCGCCGTTCTTTAAGTGTGGCCTGTTTTTGTGGGCACAGGTTCGCCCAATAAAAGTTAGTTTCGTCTTTCACAGTATTGCTACTGTGTTCTGCATACGTCACTCCACGTGACAGTATAAAGACACGATCGTTCCAGGTTATTTATTTATTTATTTATTTCATAGAGCTACAGGTCATTCTGGCCTAAGCAGTACTGTGATTTCAATAGCATGCGAGAGAGATAAGGAAAACACACAGCTTGCACATTTTTGGCGAAACACTAGAAAAGCAAAAATAGCTGGCAAGAATATTCGTTTGACATAAGCTACAGCAGTTTCTGAAACAAACCTAGCTAAAAAAACAAGTTACCAAGGAAGATGCAGTTCAGGAGCTTCATCAAAATTTGCAACCTCGCACACAAGTTCGGGTAGACAGTTCTAGTTCAAAAATGTGCGTGGAAAAAACTTTGTGGCATACTTCTGTTCTCGCAACAATTAGTTGTAGGGAGTGTTTACGAGTGTGGCGTGTTGTTCATCTGCTGATGGACTTTAGATATGGGGGTGCGGCTATATTAAGCTTACCATTCATTATTTTCCGCAAGAATTTTAGACGGTTTATTTGCCTGCGTACAGCTACTGTAGGGTTGCTGTGTATTGGCCTCGAGCTCCACCACTGGAAAAGCTAGCGCCACCGTCGGCATGACGTGCTAGGAGGGATCACGTGGACATAGCGGCCGCATCGGCTGCTTCGGGCGCCCCGAAGCGAGCTGAAAACGAGAGTTTAAATACCCTCGTACGCTGCGGTCCTCATTTAGTGGCGAGATTCTCCCGCTGCGAGTGCCTCCTTTACAACGCTTGAAAGCACCACACTAGATAGTGGCTGCCTTTGTAGGCGCGCAACATGGTAGGCTACTGCTCGTTGCCGCAATGCCGGACGTACGCAACGGAGCTCGGTGTCAGCCTTATTCACACGTAGCCGCAGGACAAGAAGCTGCGTGAAGCTTGGCTCGCGAAACATAAAACCGGCAAACAGCCATCGGCTACAACTGGGGTATGTAGCAAGCACAGACGCGAGGAAGATTTCTGCTACGGCGTCGGGTCTGTGATGTTCGGAAAACGCGCACTGAGACGTCCGCTGCCCGACTAATGTCATGACGGTTTGGTCTATGAATTTGTCGATGTTATAGATACTGGCAAGTTCACTGGAGTGGAAAGGGAGCGGTAAGAAGCACAATAAATAAAAAACATGGCATATGGTCATGTTTGTGTTATGAATTAATGCACTGGATTACAATAAAGAAGCAGCGGGAAATCGCACGCTGATAACACCGATAAACATACAGTGCGACGCAACTCGAGAAATAATATATTGAAACGTTCTAGAATTTAGAAGAAGAAAAAAAAAGATTGAATCGTCGCGACGGCACATCACAGTCCCCGTCGAAGTCTCTACAATGAAATTATTTTTGAACAAGTGTGATAGCGCTCACGCAACAATGGTTGCTTGTACACTGTCAAATGCTCATATTCTGTGGCCTAAAGCTCATGACACGGTGCGAAAGCGCGCACGCGGCGAAAGCGAAACAGTGCGCGGACAAACATGCAGACGCGCAGTCATTCGCTGCGGATCTGTGCGATATCTGCATTCAGGCTTCATTCTATTACGCTCCATTCAATTATACAAACACTATAAGAACATATTTCGCATAGTTTGCTCCCGGCGTTTACCTACCTTTCACGCAAAAGCCTGTTCGGGAGACTCCATGGCGGCGACCGCGCGCAGTGGCGTTCACTGTACGTATTCGGTAAAGAGATAGCGTCTGTAAACGATTCTGTGCTTTCAGTTTGCCCATGATTATTATTTAGACAGTAACAAACTTCTCTCGGTTCGAAAGTACTTACAGAAATGTCTGGGAGAGCTCGTGCGTGGTGTTTTCAGTGAGCGTTGAGAGCAAAACCTATGAGGCGCGCGCCACGTGATCCCTCATACTACGCCAGCCAGGCGTTACCGATAGATGGTGACTCCGTAACTCCTCGCCGCCAATACTCTGTAGAATGACAAAGAATAGAGTGCAGCAGCACTAACACATTAAATTCTTGCAAATCGCCCTGCCAACAGAAGTGCAGGAATAGAAAGCAGTTGCCAACGCCAACACAGTATGCTTAAATCAGCAATTCATTTCAGTACTGGTCGATGATTTCATGTCAAAACAAATTATCGATACCAGAGCGAACACTCCTAAGAACGCCCGGGTGAGTGATGTTGCGCATGCTGCCTCGCTGAGCACACTGCAAAACGTCGCAAATCTGGATAGAATGAAGGCAATTCCATATATACCACTAGACGGGTGTCTTTTGCGAATAGATGAGGCCACGTCTAGAGCCGATCAGGCAGTTCTTTTCAGATAAGCCAGCGAAGCTGCCATCATCACGAATGTTGCCCGTTTGGACGATTCACGTTCCTTAAAGATTGTGTTCCAAGGCGACTGTCTACCTTTGTATGTAAAGGTGGGCCATGTTCAAAGCCCTCTCTGAACTTTCGTACTGAAGTCACTACAGTGTCCCAACTGTACGAAACTGGGCCACGTGAGCAATGTGTGTGAAATGCGAGTGTTCCCGCAGTTCTGAAGCTCACTTTACGCTACCAGTGCTAGGCCACTGTTTTCAAATGTTCTAACTCTTGTGGATGTAATGAATTTTTCTGAGAGGACTGCCCCAACATAAAAAATGAGCTGCCTGTGTTCGAACAAACGGCGAGATACAACTCAGCTGATCGGAAGACGTCAGAAGCTGTCATAAAGCGACGATATTGCCACCTTTGTTCGTCGCAGAAAGCTCAGTGCCTCTACAGCGTGCATCACGTGCCCTGCTTTTACAACAATTCTGCAGCCCACTGATATTAACTAGATCACCGTGACATAGGTGACATAGCTGAGCCTATGTCACCAAGCCACATCCACATGTGAGTGCACAGTACACATCGGCAACCTCGATTGCTAAGCATGCTGCCGATAAGCCGCTTGAGAGCACGTGATACTAACGCTCCGATCGCTGATAAACGCCATTTGCATGCTCTTCCGCAAGCTTCAGACACCGCAGCACATTACACGTTCTGCATGCTACAGGTTCTACAGCATTCTCAAGTCTTCAGTAGACTCCGTGGCTCACCCAACAACGTCATGTCGCACTGAGGTCAGGCATGGTCCAATTTTACATTTCAGTGCTAGAGGACCGAAGTTGTGCATCTCGTGCTTCCGTCAATACCTTTACAAATCGGATTCCCATACTCATTATTCACAAACCGAACAGACCAATTCCTACCAAACCGTGAGGATACGAACCATTTCAATTATCGATGTGCGAGGAGCACAGCAAGGTTCTCGGTTACATTCGCGTGGACTTTACATATGACCACCATGGAATACAACCACATGAATACAATCAGTATGCCTGCCAAAAAAGTTTTTAAAACTTCCTTGATGTCTGCCTGCGTACATGAATAAAATGTACCATTTGCACTCATCATCATCATCAGCCTATTTATGTGCACTGTAGGACGAAAGCCTGTCCCAGTGATCTCCAATTACCGATGTCTTGGGTAAATTTCTTAATTTCATTGCCCCGCCTAAATTTCTACCGTCCTCGACTGCGCTTTTCTTCTCTTGGCACTTATTACGTAACTCTAAAGGTCCACCGGTTATCCCTCCTAGGCATTACATGGCCTACGTAGCTCCATTTTTTTTCTCCTAATGTCAACTAGAATATCAGCTATCCGCGTTTGCTCTATGTTCCACACTACTATCTTTCTGTCTCTTAACGTTACTCCTAAGATTTTTAGTTACATTGCTCTTTGTGTGGTTCTTAACTTGTTCTAGAGCTTCATTGTTAACCTCCAAGTTCCCGCCTCATATATAAGCACCGGTAGAATACAATGATCGTACACTCCCTGTCAGGATTTGTTAATGCCTATTGTATCCGCTCCAACCAATTTTTATTCTTCTCTGAATATCCTTCTCATAGTCCGGGTCCACTTTAAGTAATTGACCTAGGTAAATGTACTCCTTCACAGACACTAGAGACCGACTGGCAATCTTCAACGCTTGCACCCTTGCCACCTTGTTGAACTTTCCTTTTGTCGCCTGCATATTAATATTCAACCCCACTGTTGCCCTTTCTCGGTTAAGGTCCTCAATCACTTGTTGCAGTTTACCTCCAGTGTTGCTGAACAGGACAATGTCATGTACGAACCGATGGTTGCTTAGATATTAACCGTTATTCCCGGCTTTTAAGCCTTCCCAGTATAATAGCTTGAATAGTTCTAAGCACACAGGAAATAGCATTGGACAGATTGTGGCTCTTTGCCTGACCCCTTTCTTGATAGGTATTTATTTCTACTTTTCTTGTGGAACCATGGTAGCTATGAATCTTCGTAAATATTTCCCGAGATATTCACTTATGCCTCCTGTACTCCTAGATTACGCAAGGGCTCCATGACCACTGGTATCTCAACACAATTAAATGCATTTTCATAATATATGAGAGCTATATAGAGAGGTTGATTGAACTCCGCAGGGTTCTCAAATATCTCATTATTTTCCACTCATTAGTGTGGATACATACCAGTCAGGGCAATTTTACCATGACATACTGAGTGCTACATGGCTAGAAACCAATGTTCCAAGGATCATTACTATATATTTCAACGCACATACTTCACTCTTATCGATACACTGCAGAGGCAGGAATATGGTGTGATTAAGCTCTGATGCCCATCTTGTTTTATGAACGATATCAGTCCTACGTATCTGCGTGGCGTTACGTAGAGCAATTGCGTAGACCCAGGTCAGTGCCACCGTGGCTCAGTTCGCAAGCGTAGTTGATTTCGTACGTAGAGACGAATAGAAGTGAACATGTTCCCACGCTTTTAATGATCAATGGACACAGCAGTTCCATCTCTTCGACTGCGTTGCGTCGAATCCCTCGTCCAGAATTAGGCTACACGTGAACGATGCATGTGGGGAAAACTTTGGCAACAACCTGAAAGATACCACCGCAGAGGCAATGAGTACTGCTCCCTTACTTTGACAGCAAACCATACAGATTGCGAAGTTGTGCTGCAGAGGCTACTTGCGCTTCGAAGACGAGCAGAAAGCAGAAAAAGGTGCACAGAGGCACTTGGTGACCTGAGCACGGCATGGCGCCCACGGAAGTAAATACGTCGCCGTTTGTACAAATTACAGGAACAGCATTGTATACCTTTCTTTGAGCCACTGAATCCTCTAAAACCATTGACGGCTATCTAGAGTATACTGTTCTTGGCTTGCGCTAGTCTCCGCAACCACTTGCGGCAGCCAGGGCGTTGCGGCTTTTTACTCCCCGCTGACCCAGTGCACTGGCTGCCTGCCGCTGGGTAACGTAAGCAAAACGTTGCTTCGAGAGGCGGGGCTACGTGCACGCTGCAGCATCCATGTTTCGTTTCCGCGCCCTCTGATCGGCGAAATTCGTCGGGCCACAATAACGAGGGTAATCGAATTTTTTTTCCGATACAAAGTGTAATATGACTTGTTCGGAGTGCTCGCTTCCATTTCCCGATGACTATGAGTCCACTGAAACTTAAAAGTTTAAAAGATGTTTATTGTAGATTTGTCAGTTAGCGACTAATTACGTCGTTTCACCAGCCTCCAGATGGTCACCACCCTTTCAACGTTACGGAATTTCAGCTAGGAAGCTGCAAGATATATTATGTCGTGGTATCGTCTGGAATCGCGCTTTGGCAGTGCGGTTGCCACTTCGTGTGTCTGCTAATGCAGGCAAAGCCTGAGGATGTGTAGCAGGTCATACAAAAAAACCTATTTATTTATTTATCTATTTATTTATTTATTTATTTATTTACTTCGTGTACATTCAGGGCCACGAGCATTAAAGATGGCAGTGGTTACATTAAATACAGAAAAAAAGTACAGCGCAGCAAAAACTTTAGTAGTACAGAAATAGATGACTCTCGGTTATTTTTATTCATTTATTTAACAATGTCCTTACAGGCCCCGTATGAGGCATTGGGTAAGGGGTGGTGTTACAATAGGATTAAAAGAGTATATAGATCATATAACAAAACGCAATAGACGTACATTCTTAACTGACAGTGGAAAAATGTACACACATATTATATAAGTATTAAAGCGTTGTACAAAATAGCAGGGTCCGGAATGTACATATTAGAAAAAGACAAACGATACAGTTCCTTTAATAAACAATAGAAAATATTGTTGCCTCTCCTGTACAAATACTAAACAATACTAAAAAATACAAGAATAATAAGCGAAATGAGCTCACAAACAAGAGAGCACATAACTGTAAAAAAATAGCATCGTGCACTTTATTGAAGTTAGGCGGTGGAATATGAATTGATAAGCTGGCGGAATTTATCGGGATTAGGTTCGGAGACGATTAAATCAGGAAGAGCGTTCCACAATCGAATGGCACGAGGAAGCGCCGACCAGTTGAATGCATGTGTGTTCCCGTAGATGCGTGTGAAGCTGAGGTGATTATGTAATCTGCGAGATGTGAAAGGCGCGACTTCAAGCCGTAAAGAATATTTCCTATCCGGATGAACGTACTTGTGAAATAATGATATGAGTGCAAAATCGCGTCGAGTACTTAGTGGCTGAAGTGAAATATCATGTTTTATTTGTGAGATGCTTGAATTGTCGGTGTAGTTACGCGAGATAGACCTGGCGGCCCTATTTTGAATTGATTCTAATAAGTTGATTAGGTTGTTATAAAGGGGTGACCAGATTGGGGAGGCAAATTCCAGCTGGGGATGAACAAACGTCTGATAAGCTAGCTTACTCATGTTAGAGGGCGAATTACGTAGGTTTCGGCGTAAGTACCCCAGTGATTTTGAAGCCTTAGCACATATAGTAGTAATGTGATGGGCCCAAGAATGGCTTGGTGCGAGATTAATGCCTAAGTATTTGTAGGAAGTAGCTACAAAAATTGGCTTATTCTTTACGTTATATTGGAAAGAAGAGATTACGTGTTTACGGGTGAAAGACATTACTTTGCAGTTAGACAAATTAAGATTCATTAACCAAGTGTTAGACCAATCGAATATGAGATGAAGGTCGTTCTGAAGACTGAGGTGGTCATTGGGGCTGGTTATAGGGCGGTAAATAATGCAGTCATCTGCGAATATTCGCACTCGGGATATTAAGTTATTAGGAAGATCGTTAATGTATATTAAGAATAGTAGCGGCCCAAGAACGCTACCTTGTGGCATGCCGGAAGTGACATAGGAAAGGGGCGAAGAAAGATTGTTAAAATTGTCGGCGATTTACAAGAAAGTTCCGGAGCCAAGTTAGTGTCAGTGAATCCAATCTTAGTGCGTTTAACTTTGAAATTAGGCGGCAATGGGCTACGCGATCAAACGCCTTGGAAAAGTCAAGGAATATGCTATCAATCTGTACATTATGGTCCATGTCTCAATGCAGGTCAGTCGTGAATTCTAAAAGCTGTGTCTCACATGAAAAACCCTTCCTGAACTCGTGCTGATTAGTGAAAAAAAAGTCGTTTGATTCCAGATGGTTGTATATGCGAGAAGCTATTATATGCTCGAGAATTTTACAACAAATACACGTGAGCGAAATTGGCGGGTAGTTATCTGGTGAGTATCTGTCACCGTTTTTGAATATGGGAACTACTTTTGCAATCTTCCAATCTGGCGGGAGCGCTCCTGAAGTCAGTGACTGTTTGAGAATGTGATATAGTATTTTGCTAGAAGTCATAACGGTGTTCTTTAGTACTTTGGAATTAATCTCATCGACGCCACAAGAATTAGATAACTTAAGATTGTTTATAAGTTATGTAAGTGTTCACAATGTTTACAGTTCACAATGTTATCTAAGTGTTCTTGTAGTGCTGGTTAATAAAATGGAAGTTGGCCGCGCAGTGAAAAGTTCACATACGTACAGCGTTTCGAAACTGGAACGAAAGAAATGCACCGCCTTCACCGCTTGCAGGAAGTTGCACTCTAAAAAAAGTTTACCCCCTTTGGAGCTTGTCCCCAAACAATAATTGTCATCTGCCTTGCTTGCGTTTCCTCTCTTGAAAACTCGGCGCTCGCAACTTTCCAGTAGAGAATGCTGTGCCAAGCTAATAACGCGCGAGCTGTTCGTGACCAGGAGGTACCGGGCTCGCAGCGTTAAAGAAAGGAAATGCAGGCAGGACAGATGACGAATATTGTTTGGGGACAAAATACAACCCAAAGGGTGTACATTTTTTTTTAGAGTGCACCCGATTTAAAACGCTGCTCCACTGCAGACGTCGCAAGATTAGGCACCGGCCACGGCTGCTCCCGCGGCGTGCTGAAAGGTATCGTTAGCGGCGCGCTTAGATTTACTTGATAACCGCAACCAATCAACTTCAATCAAGTGTCGTCTGTTAAGGCATTTAAGAAGGGCTGACAATAAGAAAATGTTACCGGCTCTGCAGGATCTGCCAATGTTGTATCGGCGGTATGTACTAGTCATTCACCAAAAATTTAGCCAAACTGTATTTTCGTTGCAGTTGGCTTTTAATGGAAACTCGGGAGGACGGCCTGGTGTTGCAGCTAGCGTGTTACTCCAGGTGAATGCGATAACAGATGTAGTGGCACACACAGAACATGTGGCAAACGGGTAACATTGCCGAAACACGCATCGTACAGAAATTAAGTGCCTCGATGATATAAGCGTCCAAACTAGAAGTGAGACAAGCCACATTAATAACGGCACTGCTGGTAAAATCATAGTTCTAAGCCACCCGCGTCTATACCTTAATCTAGCTAAATATCTGACAACCCCTATCCAAATGATTGCTATATTTGTAGCAGAGCGACTAGGAGCAGAGCGCAATCTTAATTTTCCTGTGCTTCATAATATAGCAAGAATTGCGCAATTAGTGTATAATAGGATAACAGGTTAAGCGCCACCTACACCCCTGCGTTTATTTCTGTATAGGCGCCGTTGTTTGCATAAGGGTAAATGGTAATGTCGCCTGTCCTGAGGAAAACATGCGGCCATTTATTTTTTGCGACGGGTAATACCGGCTTGGCGTCGAGATAAACGGGTAACCCGTAAAGGAATGAAAAGAGCTAGTTGGTGCACGCTCATCACTACGTTGCCAGAGTTTTTAAGCTGGCAAAAAAGCAACGAACAAAGGAACCAGGACGGACAACGCGTCCGCTTCCTTGTTCCGTTCTTTGTCATTTTTTCGCAAGCGTAGAACTCAGCGCAGCGTAACCATGAAGGGTAATCTGCGTCAATTTGCCAGCCCGCGGTGGCCGACGCCGCTGCTACTCGCGCGCAAAGCACAAAAAGCGTCTATACGCACCAACGTGTACCGTAGTGTACCGTAGTGCCGAACAATAGCGGCAGGACCGATCTGAAATCACAGAAGGCCAATAACGATAAAGATCTAAGACGATGACAACGCAGTGGTTTTCGTAGAATTGATTCACACTTTATTTTTCCGAGATGGCTTGGCGAAGGGTAGGGCGTATCTATTAGACCATGTGCACTTGGAAGGAAATGCCGGAAACATGTGAGCCGAGAATTCACTCGTGACCTCTAGAAGCGGATACCGGGACCACACCTTAATTTGCGGTCTCAGAATACCGTTAACTTCCCTCTTTTAATCAGCCTGCATCGAAATACTTCACTCTGACTTCTCCCGCGTAATTGATCCTACCGGAATTGAGGCACACGCATACGCATCAAGACATTACAAGAAATGGCAACAAGAATAATATGACATGCATTTATTCGTCCGATGTGATCCACGTTTCCTGGCAACTGCATTTGTCCGCATTCGTGAATAAATATTTATGCACTGGAACTAGCTTCAAGAGCCAGCGATTATCTTCGCAGCCGTTGAGAGACGAGGCCCAGCACCCATCACCCGTTCCACGCTGTTGCCTGGAATGCGCCCATGAGCACTCCTGGAACGAGAGGGCCTAGCAACTCTTTGTCAGAAACATGGGGCCCACCGAGCGTACGGCGAAGTGTGGCTCCAGGGCGAGAAATAGGCTACCTCGGAGATCGAGAACTGGGGAAGCTCTAAGCAGCTTTCTGATCACTCTCCAGAGCTTCGGAGAGTTGTGTAACGCCTTAAAAATCCATGCTAAACGTCCTGGAGTCAGCTCTCGCCAGGCGCCCAGCAAACCGCATAGTAATTGGAAGGGGTGAGGAAATGTGGTTAACTATGGCGACATGCAAGCAGACACACTATCCAAAGGTGATGCAAAACACGCCGGATGAGTAGAGCCGCTATACATAAAATATATACCTTGCACGTCTTCCGAACATCTTCGGCCGGCGGCACAGCAAGAACACGGCAAGCGCTCATTCCGAACCATTGCGGCATCTCTTTCGACTAAATGACGCAGTCCGTAGTTGCGTTTTATGCCCGAGAGGAAGCACAATCCGTGTATAAACAGCGGACACCCTACAAAATGGAGGACACTGAACAAAGAGAAAAAACCTTCCTTACTACCATCGTGAACAGCGCAACTCTTGGGTGGGTGAAAATAACACGGTATGAAACATTCATTAAAGACGCGAATTACTTTCAATTCGATATCCTATAGTGTGGTCAACGAATACTGAATTTACAAAATGTCTGCTATAGTCACAGGTGGTGCAGCATATGCGCTTATGGATTGTAACAGAACAGACATAACACAGAAAACGTCGCCGTCACCGAAGCCTAACGGCGTTATTTATCGTGCCTCTTATATTGTGTTATGCCATCCTAACCAAGAGCATGTTCACTCGTGGATGGCTGTTCGCACTGAGAACGGGTACAGAGCTTCGTGTGGGTTGTGCACTCGGCCCACCTAAACGATTTTGCCTTCGGTGGGGATTTTGGAACCCGAAAAAAGAAAAGCTTCGTAGCTCTGGGCACATGGCGCAAGCTTCGATCGGTGGCACGGATCCAGCCGATTTTCGTCTACGCCTTCACTAGTCTCAGAATGTCTAAATACAGGTGTGCACGACCCTGTGGAAGTTGAACGAGCCTGCGCAAGTCTGCGCAAAGGCCAAGGCCCCCTTACAAAAACGGGCCTCTTCCTAAAATATAGGATGTCGACGAAAATGCAATGATTGGTTCGAGAGCAGAAACCTTCGCGACCGCAAATATGCTCAGGATGATTACCGATTGATGACTGCATGAGGGGAACACTTACCAGGTCATCATGCGTTGTCGAACAGCATCCACCACGACAAAGCCAAAGAGGCACGCCCACGCACGAAGTTCAGTTTACTACGGCATAGTGGTTGAAAGCGCTAAGTGGATTATTAAGAGCCAGCGATGAAAAGCAGAGGGCATAAGCGATGTAGGATTCCACACACAGTTTTTGGTAACGCTGGCAAAACAAGTAAATGTGCATGCTAAAAGCAAACAGACATTTAGGCGCATTTGCTTATACAGCGCATTTGATTAGGCACTGTATAAGCTGATTCAGTTAATTTGTGCAATGCCTTCAAGAAGAAGGTGCGCAATGCACGAATGTAGACAGCAAAGTAGCGTTCAGTGTTCTCATCCACAAGAACTATACTTCAGCCTAACTTCATAACGATCCAACTATATTCAAATGATACAACAGAAAATTTGTAGAGCATACTCAGAAATATCTACACAACTTGTTCCGTTGAAGACACGTCTTGGCAACTAATATTTACGATTTCAAGAAAAAGCGCGCTAGCTTATCGAAGGACAGCGTGCTCATGAACTTTCTCGCAGCGAATTTTGGTGACCTGAGACATGTGTCGAACAAATTATGGCTGCCGAATGCTGACAAGACAGGATGCATATGAACAGCATGCATCAATAGGCCATAAGCAACAATGACGCATCGAGCAAAACTGTCTTAGCCTACAACTTTGCCAAGACAGCTTTACTACTGAAGGAATGGTGCGACGCAAGGTACCCATAAAAGAACACACGTAAACTCCTCAGCTTCTGTAAGCGTAGGAATTTGAAGCTAGTGTGTGTTTGCACCGGCACGACGCATGAATGAGCCGTAAACGTAAACAGTGGTTCCAAGGCACAATCAGGGGTTTGTTCTTTCTCTTGCAGGGATCTCTATTTGCCATCATAGCCTCCTTGCCTTAACAGTCCATAACCTACTTACCGTAACAGTTTACGCGCGGACGTGATCCACCAGATCCTAGCCATTGACAACTTCGCTGTAGAACTGTACGACAAACGTGGAATTATTCCACATCATGAAGAACGCTACCGTATGGTCTTTCGTTCTTCTGATAGTTTCTGTTCCCGGGTGTTTTTGTCAGTCGAAAACGTTCTGCGATGTACTTCCATACTAAGCAGCATGCTTTAGAGCGCTGCATAATTCAGAGTGCGTCCCTCAAATCCATGTGGACTAGGTAGCACAGCCCTCTACTTTTTTCATTACGTCTCATTGCTACGCGATTCCACGCCTGGTTGCAGGCATGACGATTTCATTTAAGAACATTTATTTCTCTATGATTGTATCTCACTAAATCCCTTGCAGGGAGATTTACGCTACACCTTTATCAGGAACGGCTCAACCACGTGGATTGCACAAGCGCCGCCATCACGCCCGCGTTACAGACCGTATTAATAACCACGCGAGCACACAAGGTTCAGCGTATCAGGATCGATCGAGCCATACCTTCGAATAACCGCGGGTATCGGCCTGCTAAAAGAAGCGCGTTAAATGTATTCCAAGCAAATGCGCCATAGCTGGCAGAGTCACAGTCATTGTGCTTTGTCACCGAAAAGGCTCTTGTGCCATTGTCTCGCGCTACGGAAGTTCCTTCCGGCATCAGCACAAATATCGGCCAATGACTGCCCCTGCGCCCAAGTTATGTGAGCACACGTCGCACTGCCCTTAATGACCCCCATGCCGAAGACGTGTGTTAAGTTTCTTGTGTTTTACAACTTAGTTTCCATAAGAACGTCATGATACGAGAAAAAAATAAAGTTTCCTTCTGCGGAGTATACGTCGCGCGAACAAAGCAATAAGTCTGCATTCATCAAGAAGTGCATTGATGCCTTGAAGCGTCGATGCCTGAACATCCTTGTTATCGGAAACAGTGGCGCTTTTATTTTGCTGAATTGTGAGCACTAATTCAGTTGCGCATAGTTTTTCACCCTGATGTGTCTACCAGATATCGTCCTATGCTTTAATTCCACGTCTGGTGCCTCTACCAAAAAAATTGTGCGAAGAATTGGCTTAGAATGAGAATTATGCCATCTACACGCGTGTTATCTCGCGTGATCACACCGAGCTGTCCCCTGAAAGAAGAGAAAACGCTGGAATTAGTGGAGGAAACCGAGTTGATGCATTGTTACTTAAGCAGCGAGTTTGCCAGCATAGATTTAAGTCGAATGCACTGTAACAAAGAGCGTTAGAAATTGCGGATACGAATTTTCGTAACCTTTTTGCTGCGAGCATCGCCAAAATTGTTGTTCTAAATTACGGACAACCTTGTAAGGCAAACTTGATTTTCAACAGAAATAGCATACTGATTCTGAAGGTAAAGCAAATTGCAATGAATGAATGAGTGGAAGAGAAAACCGGACGCCGTGTATAGGACACACAGTACTCGCCTCTAACTTGACAACTTGACTCCGTGCTCAAGGCTTCTCAAAAGTCATGACTGCAATGAGATAACTATACTTAAATGGTGACCATATTATAATGGCGTCATCGTGACACAGAGAACGTGAGGATATTGCGTTGACGACGACTGCATGACAACGATGGCGTGACGATGACGGCATGACGAAAATCGGTTGACGAAGCTGGAATGATGCCGACGGCACAATTACGATATATTGACGAAGAAGGAATGACGTCAATGGATAAACGAAGGAGATATGACGACTAATGGATAATGTCACTGAAGTGATGACGATGCTGAAACGAGAGTATGAGGACGACAACATGACATTGATATAACGTAACTGTGTAACGACCGAATTTGGAATAACGATGATGGTACGACCTTAATGGCATCATGATGATCGTAAGACAAACGATGCATGACGACGACTGCATGGCGACGACTCAATGACGTCGATGGCATCACAGTTGTAGAGAACAATAGCATGACAATGAGTCTATGACGATAGTGGCACGACAATGACTGCAACACATAGCCTGTGTGGCAATGATGGCGTGACGACGACAGCATGACGAGAGTCGAATAACGTAGCTGGAGTGACAATAATGGCACACCACGATGGCATAACGACGATGCCATGAAAACAGATGTACTATAACGATTCTGTGACGACGACGGAATGATCATAATGGCGTGATAACGGCCGCATAATTGAGTTTGAATGACGATAGCATAATTACGAAGGAATGACAAAGGATTGACGTCAACGGAGCGACGAATGCGGTATGACGATGACGGCATGCATAACGGCAATCGGATGACCTGACTGAGGCATTTACGATGGTAAGACGGTAAAGTGACGACAATGGCATGAGGATAATGATATGACGACAACGGCGGGACGACCATGGAGTGGAGACGACAGCATCAACAAAGTTAAATAAGGAAGTCAGAATGACGATGACGAAGCGACCGCGAAGGCATCATGACAATGTTATGGAAACGAATTGATGACGACGGCTGTATGATGACGATATAATGACGACGATGCCTGGACAACGGTATGAGGACAATAGGATGATGGAGAGTATATGACCACAATGGAGGGACAACCACTGTATTCCGAAGCCTTTTTGACGAGGTTATTGGGAATACGACGGCCTGACGAGAGTGGAAGGACGAAGCTGAAGTGACGACGGTGAAGTGACCATGATGGCTTCACGACGGCAGTCTGACGAATTCCTAACGGCGGTATGACGCGGATAGCGTGACAACGATAGCATGATGAGAGTAAGATGATAAAACCAAAATGACGATGCTGCAACGACTGCGACGACATCACCGTCACGAATACATACCTAAGCAATTCGCTTTGTCACTGGGTCTGCGTAGAAGGCGTGACGAGACTCAAATCACGAAGCTGAAAAGAAGACGATGGAACTGGAACGACCACGATGCCATCACGACCACGAGCACATACCTAGTGGCCGAAGCTGGGAGACAACTTGGGACACTAGGTCTGTGGTAAGTGAATTTGAATTGAATTGGGTTTATTGATAGGAAAGACAGAGAGGTCGACATGAGCTAGTGCGCTCTAGTCTGCTACTCTGCACTGGGGAAGAGGGAAGGGGAGTGAAAGTATTGGGATGGATGATGATGATAAGGGAAGTGGTGAGTGCTTATGTACATGAGACAGTTGTCTTGCTAGAGCCGCTCGTCGAGCTTGGTGTCCTGCAGAAACTTCAACAATACTTTTGTTGCACGTATTGAAATTGCAGTGTCAGGCCATGGGCCGAGGATAGCTTCCTCCGACAGTGGTTACCTGCCAACGCTGGCTAAGAAACTTTCTAACGTCCTTCGCTCCAGCATATATGTTGGGCAGTCGCACAGTAGGTGTTGCAGTGTTTCAGGCGTGTGGCAGTGATCACAATCAGGGCTGTTCGATTGGCCGATAAGGTGCGCGTAGCGATGGGTGAAAGCAACGCCGAGCCGAATCCTGTGTAGCAATGGTGTTTTGCTCCGTGTAAGCTTCGGGGGCAAACAGAATTTACCGTCTGGGTCAATCATGTGTAGGCGTATGTGAATGTTGTCATAGTGGGCTCTGTAAGCTTTTGTAAGGTCCTGGATGAGTGCCTTAATCATGGAGTTGGTGTCAGGTCGCGAGTAGGCAATCCGTACTTCATCAGAGGAAGAGGACGCCGATCTTGCCTCACTGTCAGCGAGTTCATTGCCAAAAACACCACAATGACTAGACACCCATTGAAAGGTGGTCACGTGGCCACTTAACTCGGCACTGTGATGAAGTTCGACGATTTCCAGCACGAGCAGGTAGTATGGTCCTTTCTTTAAAAACATTTTAGCGCCTGTAGCACTGATTTGGCATCGCACAATATCGTCCATTTATGAGGTGTCTGCGTTCTCATAAAACGGACAGCCTCCCGTATTCCCACAAGTTCCGCAGCCGTAGATGTCGATTTGTGGTCTAATCTAAATCGTTGAGTAATTCCAAGTTATGGGATGACAAATGCGGCCGTTGTGGCAGATGGCGTGACCGAACCATCGGTATATACTTGTAAAGTCCCACTATATAATGTAAATATATGGGACAGGGTCAGCTGTTTCAAGCCAATGGAGGAAACGTGAGATTTCTTCATGATTCCGGGTATCTGAAGCCTCACTAGTGGTCTTGGCAATGTCCACGGAGGTGTTGCGGGGATATCGGTGGCCTGGAATCTTGCAGGTATAATACTTGCGTGACATGCAATAGCTTTAGAAAAACCACAGTCAAGGTTGGTGCTTGGAAGTGTTGACAGTGGATGGTGTGAGTGTCTGGTTAGCAGGCGAAGATAGGTTCGCACAGTTTCACAAGACCTGTATATGTCGATTGGACAAGCCCGTGCTTCCGCTATTGTGCCCTTGGTTGACGTGCAGCGTGGCAAGCCAAGACATATCCGTAGTGCTTGTGCCTAAAGGCTCTCCAGCGTGCGTATACAAGATGACCCCATGTTAGATAACACAGGTATGCTGTAGCGAATGTAGCCCACAAAAAGTGCCTGGTACACTTGGAGCAAACTTCGCTCCGAGGGACCCCATCTCAGTCCTGATATTACACGAAGAACGTGTATGAAGTTGGTAAGTTTAGCCCTAAGCGCAGTAACATGTTTGGTCCAAGAAAGACTGCGGTCTATTATCACGCCAAGAAATCTTTGGTGGGTGACTAACGGGAGCGCCGTTCCGTCGATAACGATTGGATAATTTGAAATTGATTTGCGCGTGAATGCCATGACTGCACACTTAGTTGCTGAGAGTTGCAGGCCTCTACGGCGCAAGTACTTCGCCGTTATGGTAACCGCACGTTGAAGCCTTGCACGCACTTGTGGGCGTGTGACCCCAGATGACCAAATACAGATATCATCCGCGTACGTACTGATACGCGCTGTTTCAGGTAGCTCGTCTGCAAGGCCCACCAGTATGATAAAGAATAATATTGGGCTAAGGACACCACCCTGCGGAACACCCCTGCGAACGTCATGTCTGTCAGTTTCGCCATCCGAAGTGGATATGAAGATAGTGCGGCCACTGAGGTAACTCTGCAGCCATGCATACATCCGGCCACCAACTCCAATGTCCTCAAGCGCCCGAAGTATTGAATGGTAGAAAACGTTGTCGTAGGCACCTTTGATATCCATAAATATTGCGCATACCAGACGACGGCGTCTCTTCTCCTGTTGAACAGAAGATACTAGGTCGATCACACCGTCAATGGATGATCGGCCTCTTCTGAATCCATTGATAAAATCAGGAAGCCCGCCACTTTTCTCGAGTTGCCATTCCAGTCTGCACAGTACCATCCGCTCCATCACTTTACCGACACAGCTTGCCAAGGCTATTGGCCGATAATGCGAGAGATCATGTGGGCATTTCCCAGGTTTTAGCAAAGCCACAAGACGACTGCACTTCCAGTGATTAGGCACAGTTGCTGTGTCCCACGTAGAGTTGTAGAGCGTCAGGAGAATTTCTCGAACTTCTACTCCAAGATGACAAATCGCGGAGTATGTAATTCGGTCTGGTCCTGAACAAGTTGACCGGCGGGATGTAGATATTGCAGCGTCGAGCTCGTGCATAGTAAAAGGCGCGTCTAGACGGTGATCACTAGATGGTGGGAAAGTCAGCCGTGATTGCGTCGGTATATCGTTAGAGAAGCTCACAAGTAATTTGCAGAAGTCATCCGCGACCTCAACTTCACGCCGGCCTTGCCGCATGGCCACAGCGCTGAACGGGTGAAGCTGCTGTGGAGGTGAGCGAAGGCTTCGTACAATTTTTCAAATTCTAGAGAGAGGTTTTCTCGGATACAGAGAGCCACAGAATGATCTCCAGCGTTGTTTGTCAAGTTTGTCAAGGTGGCGCAGGACATGACGCTGCGCCCGGCGTGATGCAGTGACGTCTAATGGTGATTTGGTCCTTCTGTATTTCCGTTCTGCTCGACGCCGTATCGCGGGGAGTTGCTCGTACTGGTCATCTATAGGGGATCTGGGTGAAGGTGCGCTGATGTGTTTTGTTGTGTCGCGTAATGTTGTCGCGATGACATCTTCAATATTGGATGGTGCTTGGATGGCTTTACATGCGGTGTTCACAGATTCTCGAAATGTTGACCAATCGATAGAACGCACAGTGTGCTGAGCTGGGGGATGTAACCATTTCAACTGTATATATGTTGCTAAATGGTCACTTCCATGGGTGTCGGGATCAGTGCACCATCGTGTAGCAGACAACAGGCTTTTTGAAACAAACGCAATGTCAAGACAACTGCTGTAGTAAGAGCCTCGAAGGTATGTTGGCGAGCCATCATTGATCACCATCAAGCCTTGACTAAGCATGAAGTCAGCCAAGTCTCTACCGCGGGTGTTCGTCGAAGCAGAGCCCCACATGGGATGGTGGGCATTAAAGTCGCCGATGACTATGTGGGGACCCGGACAAGTTTTCAGTATGGACAGCAAATATGAACAGTCTGTGCTCGATGTTGGAGGTATATATCCGCCAATTACTGAGAATGTGCGCCGCTTGTACTTCAGCGTTATGCAAACGTACTCGATCGAAGCGTGTGCAGGGATGTCTTTACGAAGGCACGTTAAATTCCGACGAACAAAAGTGAGCACTTTGCTTAAATTGTAGTAATTACTTGACCACAGGGGCATATATCCAGATACGCGTAGTAAGTACGGCATGTTTGGTTCACATATTACAGCCACGGGAAACTGGTATTTGAACATCCATTGCCGAAAGTCTGCGAGGCGGCCTCGTAGGCCTTTTGCATTCCACTGCATTATTGCAGATCTTCGTAATTGGCTTTCAAAAGATAGCGCCATGATGTCTTATTGTAGAGCCGCGAGGAGCGGTTCCAAAGCATCTAGAACATGTAGCGCAGTCTTAGCAACCGGCGTCTGTAGTCCGCAGAGAAGTGAACGCATCGTAGTTATCAGGTGCTTCAGCATACTTCGTACATTTTCATTTTCTGTCTTATCATTCTCAGTCACCTTTGCAGACGCATCACCCGACGCATTCAAGCCTGTTTGTTTGGATGGGAGCGACGGCCAGTCAATGTCAGAGTCGGTCGGCGGAATCGTCGTTTTATGCTGCACATGTATTCCACGAGCTGCTGCCGAAGAAGGTACGTCGGACCCGCATCTTGATCGCAGGAGCAAACTTGGCAAGCGAGGAGTTTGCCATGTGGACGATGGTCCATCTGTACGAGAAGTACTCTTGTCTCGCTGTCGTCTGTGTCGCGATCGGCGTCTGCGGCGGCGTATCGATGTAGCAGCCTGTCTGTGAGTGGAGTTGTCCCGCACCATCTTTCGAAGCACTGACATTTCGTCCTTGGCTTTCTGGCACTCTTTTGATGTCGCTTCACGTGGACCGGCGCAATTAGCACATTTTAGGGCAGTAGCATCGCAGCTATCATTTTGATGGGCCCCTCCCCACCGTTGACATGTTACGCCGCCCTTGCAAGCTGCGCTTACGTGTCCTATCTTGAAACACTTCCGACACTGCACCAGTTTTGGCACGTAAGAGTGCACACGGTGTCTTACGTACCCTACTTTTACGTAGTCAGGTAATGTTTCAGAGTCAAAGACTATTTTAATCCACCGGTATTGACCGAAGCGGTGAATCCGCACTATTGGTGCGGTGGAATTCAAGAGCCTCTTGAGGTCAGTGTCAGCGATTTCTTTGTCCACGTCAGAGATAACGCCAGTCGAGGTTCCTTTTCCATACGCAAAGAAGGAGCGCACTGGGATGTTTCCTAGCAGTGTGGCAGCCTTTAGCGTATCCAGAATTGACTTGCTGTTCACGTCAACCGAGAGGATGTTCCTCCGTGCGTTAATTCTGATCTCGCTGACTGGGCCTGGCGCAATTCGCTCAAAGTACTCCGTTAAGCTCTGCCTGTTCATGGTATTCAGATCGTCGGTAGCTGTGGTAGGGATGTAAGCAACAGTGAATGATTGCTTACCAGTGTCCTGCCTGGGCAACGATTCACTGTCTGTTGATGTCCTCCTGAGTTTTCTCTTCAAACGGCGACCCATGGCAAGTGTGAAATCGTTGCCCGATTCCATTTCTTAAACCGTTGAGCTCAGTGTGGTAATGCAGACTCAGTGTGGTAGGTGAGTAAGTAAGTAAGCAAGCAAGCAAGCAAGCAAGTAGATAGATAGATAGATAGATAGATAGATAGATAGATAGATAGATAGATAGATAGATAGATAGATAGATAGATAGATAGATAGATAGATAGATAGATAGATAGATAGATAGATAGATAGATAGATAGATAGATAGATAGATAGATAGATAGATAGATAGATAGATAGATAGATAGATAGATAGATAGATAGATAGATAGATAGATAGATAGATAGATAGATAGATAGATAGATAGATAGATAGATAGATAGATAGATAGATAGATAGATAGATAGATAGATAGATAGATAGATAGATAGATAGATAGATAGATAGATAGATAGATAGATAGATAGATAGATAGATAGATAGATAGATAGATAGATAGATAGATAGATAGATAGATAGATAGATAGATAGATAGATAGATAGATAGATAGATAGATAGATAGATAGATAGATAGATAGATAGATAGATAGATAGATAGATAGATAGATAGATAGATAGATAGATAGATAGATAGATAGATAGATAGATAGATTCAAAATGGCTGAAGTAGGCAAAGAATGCTAATCGCATCAATATCAAAGCTGTTGTATACGTGCCACATACCTGACATATTTAGAAGCATTGGCTGCTAGGTCCTATGCTTGTAATGCTTGTAAATTCACTGAGGTCAAAGGTTAACACGACCAAGCATAGGAAATGTTTTGCGAACTTTTGCAGTGCCGTGGTCTACTCTATTCCTCTGACATGCAGCAGACAGTATAAAGAACAGACAGGCAGCTTTCTAAACGATCGCTTGCACGAGCATGAGGGCAATGTGCATCGCGGCCATAATGGGCATCTGCAGCTAATCACTGTCACGTGTGCTGCTGTAGCTCTCTCTACGAAGAATGCCTCGTTCTAAAGCGCCATCCCAATCAGCTTGCACGCGTTATCATTCAAGCTAAAAGAATGAAAGAACAGACTGTTTGATTGCGCCAACAACGGAGTATCCTCCAAAGCACATTTTTCTCTGGGACGTTGGTATGAAATGTCCGCAGCTGTTCATCCGTTACAGCAGCTTGCTTGGCACGCTTGTGCGTTATGCCGTTCTTCAGCAGTTTCGCTGGCACGTTTCAACGCCATGAACTGTCTATGTCGTTGCTGCAAGCGCAATCGCTTGGCCACACCTTCGTCGGTAGACTCCCGCTGCGTCTCTCGACGAGCTCGCTGTTCACGGCGCTTGGCGCGACGAATCCCTTAGACATTTGCGACAACGATCCCGATTCACTTTCCATAATTATTTCCCACATACGCACGCGGGCATCGTTGCGCACAAGGTGAGGCGCGAGGGAGGAGTGACTAAGCGGCGCGGCACCCGTGCGCATTATATAGGGAACGGGGTAGATTTGTATGACGTCAAACGCGACGCTCGTGCGGGTGTCGACCCGGTCGTCCTAGGAGACTGGAAGCGGAGGCGGCCGTTGGTAAGTAAATCCAGGCTGGTAAGCTAGTAGTGCTTTGACACTAAAAATTGAGCAGCGATTTAGTCCGTAGTGCTTCTATTGACCTGACAAGAAGCTTCGTTTCTTGTCTGCACCCGTGGCTAGAGGTTAGCGGATTTTCTTCTCGCTGGAACAGCACCCTGGGCTGTTGTTGTTGCCTTTCACAAGTGTGGGTCCTACCCACGTTGGGGAATTGGCCAAGAAATGGGCTTGTTGGTTTTCCCTCCTGGCGCTCGTGGTGTCCTCCTCTTTTCGTGTCCGCGTCTACGTCTTGCGCTGTTAACACCGAGATTTTTCTCTTTTTTTCTCTACAGTTGTTTTAAACAATTTGCACTATATGCTGAATACCAGTAAATAAACTCCGTTTGAAGTTAGCGCCTCTGTTGTCTTGAACCAGACCGTCTCTTTAAAACTGCGATCCACAATAGTTTTAGTACGCCATCGATGCTTCTTTTTAGCATATAGAGTAACTAGAACTTACTAGTTACACTGCACCTTTCTCAAGAGTGGTTCGCAAGCGGCTTCTCAGTATGCGAGATGATCGTGTAAGAAAGCTAGGATATTTAGCCATATAAGCCCCTTGTCGTCCAACTACCCTTCTGGATTGATGTTAACGGTCAGAATTTCTACACATTAGCATATGCGGCCTCTTCGCTTGAGCGTATCTTTCACCTCTGCCAGAAGGTGCAATGTGATCGAGCTGAATACCACTCTGCCCACCAGGCTCTGATGTTGCTTGCGACTGGGTTACAATGGACATTCCAACTTTCATTCTCGCCTCATGTGTCCACTTTCCTAGGCTCGATACTTACCTCCTTTAGTGTTCTACGCTGCTGAAACGACCATGTTCATATTCACTGAAGTCAAGCACTCGATCTTCCTTGCGCAATGACAAGTTCGCCTGGCCAGTATATAGCGAGGACAACGCGCAGGACGCAAGATTTGTGAGCTCGTGCAGTCGTCGGAAACATCTCGCGCTTCTGCTGGGCGATGCCAACAATGTTTCTTCTGTCGACAATTCTTGTGCTGTTCGGTCGCAATGTGTTTGCCCTAATGCCAAGAACCCTTTCACCATAATCAGCGTGCCTACAAGAACGCAGCGAGAAATCCAAGTCTCTCCGAATCGGTCATCGCACGAGAATTTCAGCAGTAGTAATAGAAAAAAGGCCGACTTGTTCAATGATTTCTCTAAGCTGTGAAGCGGACTTCCAACGAGTCTTGCACAAGAAATGCGCGTTATAGCCTTGATCAAACGCTCGTTTAATTTCACTAATGTGACTGCCGTGAATTGTGAGCAGCACAACGGCCGCACTATAACGGCCCGTAAAGGCACCGACAAAAAAGAAGACAATAAGAATATTGTTTGTTTACATTGTACGTTTAATCATACGTAGTTGGCTCTACAGCCATTGCTTTCAGTTGATTCGTGCATTTATTTGCGAAATATATCTCGATTTACGTTGAGACAAGGCCCGGCAACCAGGACTGTTGCCTGGAATCCGTCTGCGATGATTCCTGGAACGAGAGCCGAGCAAACCTTTTGTCAGAAATATGCGGCCTACTCAGCGCGCGGCGAAGTGTGGCTCCAGGACGTGAAATGAGCGTCCTCCCAGTTCCAAAACCCCGGAATGTAAGCTTTGCGATCATTCTCCAGAGCTTCGGAGCGCTGGGTAATGCCGTGTAAAGCCTCGCTAAACGTCCTGGGGTCCACTCTCGCTGGGCGTTGGGTGGGCCGCGTGCTTCTGGAAAATTTTTAGTACATGGGTAAGTGCGACGTCACACAACCAGATGCTTTCCCCTAAGAAAGAAAGGGTGGCGAAACACGTGGAATGTGGAGAGACGCTCTACCTAGTCGAATATTTCCTGGGCATGTGCCGAACGTATTCAGCAGGCGCCACGACAAGAACACGGCAAGCGCTCGTACCGAACCCCTGCTGCTGTTCTTGCGACTAAGCGGCGCACTCCGTAGTTGCATTCGATGCGCGAGAAAAAAAAAAGAAGCACGATTCACGCACAAACGGAATATACGACACACAAGGTAGAGTACTCAACGAGGACAAGAAATCATGCGGCCGCTTACTTTTTACCGTCGTGAAAGGAGCGACTGTTGGGTAGAGAGAAGAGCATGGTGTGAGACACTTAATAAAGGCAAATTGCATCTCGCTTAGGTCAGCTAATACAGACAAGGAAAACTAAGAAATTTATAGAAACAACTGTCCGATGCGTAGGATAGAGTGCATTTTACCACATGAATCGCAGCTCAACAACCACTACGCGAACGAATTCGGCGTCCGTGGCGTTCGCCTGTGCTAGTTCTCGCGATCTTCAACTGGCGTTACACCACTATAGAACAACACGCTGTGCAGTTCCTACACTGCGTTCAGTCGTAGTGAATTCTGAGGCACTTGGCGCATGGGCGTAGCTTTCTTAATTTTTTTGCGACCTCACTTGGCAAATTAAGCAATTCGAGAATCGGCAGTGATTTCGGAACTCGAAATGCATTATAGCTCTGATAGAGTGGCACAGGCCGCAGTTTGTTCCGCGGAGTGGAGTGAGTCTATTTTTATCCCGCTTTTACTGCACTCCCAGAACTCTAAGATGGGGTCGGATAAGCCTGCACAGCAGGAGTCTTTAAAGAAATATTGGAGGCCAAATGGATGTCAGTGTATGTTCGCGAGTTCTGAATAACTGATGATGTGTTCATTATGGTGAACATCTACTAGTTCGTCGTGAATTACCTGGCGCAAGTCATAGTATAGAAAATGTAAGCGGGCAGGTAGCATACTCATACATACAATGTTATGTTGACCATGAAAAGGCTGCAGAAAGGGCACTTAATGAGTGGCGAGCGTCAAAACAAGGCATGTCATAACGATCCACGACTTCAAAGGAAGTTGGTCGTGAGGAAGGCAAAAAAGAATAACTTGATGTGCATATGTCCAAACCATGTAACTAAAATTTATGTAGTATTGTTGTTTGTGCAATCTTGCCACTTCTGCACGTTGTCTTCCAGAACTTTTCAGCCACACTGTACGAAGTATTGAAAATAAAGCTACTGCTACGCATTATTGTTCACTGTTCTCCCGAGAAGTTCAATTTCGCAAATATTAATCAGCATTCTTTCTAGCTACATCAGCGTCACTCGCAGCGATGCAGATGGCAATGCCCCCTCCCACTTCCCTCAGAATGATACACTACACTAGACTACGCTACACTACACGCACACCTACGAAGATGTTTCACTCACAGTCCTGCGAGAGCAGCGTGAAGAGTATGCCGAACATTGTGACACTGATGAGCAGCAGCAGGGTGGTCATCACGAGCAGAATGAAGCGCTCCCGGGTCTGGTCGATTAAGCTGCGAAAGAAATGAGTACAAGCACGCATGGCTCCAGTCAGCGAACCGCTATCGCTCGCAGCTCTACGGGATCTATTTGAGCGTGCAGTAAGCGACAGATTCATAGGTGCGCTCTTTGTCGCACAAAGTTCAAAAAGGCCTTATTTTATAAAAGAGGTTGCTCAAACAGCGACTAATTCATGAGTGGTATTCACAAAAACAGTGGCACGGTTTCCAGTGAGCCTAGAGATTACGATTGGAAGCACGGGGCAAAGTGGTCACATTTATCTGATTACCTCATGTGCCTTATTATTCTCGGCGTACATTCGAAGGATTCACCGACGCCTTATTATCGAGAAGGAAGTGGAAGTCCCACGGACCACTGTGATATCATTCTCAATTAGGTGGACCGTTTATTTTCGGCCCATCGACCACTTTTATATAACGCCACGCCGACACGGCCGCTAAGCCTGACCCTACAAAGTTGGTGGCTTCAGCCCCGCGAGGTCGCCTCTTTTCGAGTTAGAGCTGCAAGATGACAGCGGTGAGCGTGGAAGGAGATGATATGACGAGAGAACAGTATGAGGAGGAAGCACGTTGGCGTGTTGTGAAGAGAGGAGGATGTGCAAATGAGCAGACAAAATTTCACTTAACCAAGGATCAGGCAGCGCGCTTCTCAAGCGAGAACGCGTTCAACAATAGGGGGACACAAAGCTAAACAAATCATGGTGGCAAGCAGGATGCCCAGTTTGCCGAAGGCAGAGTACAAGATAATAGTGCACCCACGCGACGGCTTCAAGGTCACCGACTATGGGATCAATCGCCTAGAATGCTGCGTCGACAACGCCGCGGGAATCCCCAGGAAGGAATCGGAAGATGACACGGTGTGTGCCAACTACAAACAGAACATTCTGGTGATCAGCACGCCATCGTAGGAGCGCGACGAAAAATACAGGACCATCACTCGACTGAGGATGGGAGACAAGGAGTTCGGAGCCAACGCGTACGAGTCGGCTCCGGAGGATACATCTAAGGGAGTGATAAGAGGTGTAACGCACGAGGTGTCTCCTAGAGAAATAGTGGAGATGCTAGTAACACCAAGCAATCCGACGGTCCTCATGGCCAAAAGGATGGGGAACACCACGAACGTCATCATCCTTTTCGACGCGCATCACGTCCCAAACTACGTGAGATACGGAAGGGCACTGGTCAAGTGCTCACTATACCGGAAGCAAATAGACGTGTGCTACCAGTGCGGACGCCTCGGTCACAGAGCCGATGTCTGCCGGAACCCGAACACCAGGATATGTAGAGGCTGCGGGATGGAGAACCCGCCGCAGGACCACGATTGCGAAGCGAAGTGCCAGCTCTGCGGCAAAGACCACCCTACGGCGGATCGCCGATGTAATGCCAGATACAAGTTACCGTACTTCGTAAAGAGGCACCGCTGGGAGCAAGCCAGACGAAAGGCAGAAGAAGCGATGTACTACTAAAGGGAAGGTGAGAGACTGTACAGGCCAGGACGGGAAGACTGGAGACAACGGTCGGAACATCGAACGAGGGATGGATCCGGACTGGAAGACTTCCCCAAGCTCCAGGCAAGGGAATGGGGCCGCTCGACGTCCAACAACAGAACCAGATCGAGATCGCGGTCCAGATCGAGATCCAGACCCAAGACCAGCAATACCGGATCTCCCGGATCACAGGGGGGAGGAGGATCTCAAATCACAAAAGGAAAGAGCAACGTCATCGGCACCGCGGGACCACTACAGGTGAGCTGGGTGGACGCGGCTTCCGGGGTGCGTGCGGAGGCAGAGGCTGCTTTTCAAGATAGAGTTAAGACGCTAGAGATAGATCTGGCGCAGATCAGGCAGAGCAATGTTGCGTTTATGGATGAAATTAGAAAACTCAGGGAAGAGAACGACCGTTTGAGGAGCGGGAAAGTGCCACGCAACGAGGAAACCTCGCGAGTTATAAGGGAGCAAAAAGACACAGCAATGGAAGAAGACGTAGCACTCATCCACATTAAACGTAAAACCGAGAACGCTCCGATTGAAACCGGAGTAAAGAAACCCAAGCCAGCCACGACGCTCCAAGAAAAACAGGAGGAATTTGAACAGAAAATCAAAGCCAGCATCAAACAGAACGAAAATAAATTTGAAACTAAACTAGAACAACTGGAAATGAGGCTTGAGCCAAAGATAGAGGCAAAGATGGAGGCGCTAGGAAAGGCGATACTACAGCAAGTGCAACAAATGACGGCTGACTTCGAAGCGAAACTAGCAATATGCGCACCGCAAACAAGTAGGGGAGGACCGGTTCAGACATCGATCAAGCCGTACACTAGGCCCCCGGTGCCCTCCGAGGGATTGGGAAACCTGTAACGCCGCCATGGACAGACCAAATAGATACCCGATTTGGAAATGGAATTGTAGAGGATACGATCTAAAACGTTACATTCTGCAACAACACCCTAAAGACAAAGACAACCCGGATATTATAATGATGCAAGAAACGCACGGGCTGGCAAAATTGTCGGGATACAAGTCCTTTGGCACTGCCAAAGGGGAAACGAAGGCGCTAACGACGTTGGTAAAGCGAAATCACTCGATCGTGCAACACGACACGGATGTTAAGTCAATCGATCACATTCTTCTCGAACTCATACCCATGCGGGAAACGAAGGACAGTCTCTTCATATTAAATATTTATAGCAGTCCGAAATGCAGACAGCATAAATTTCGAACGCTCTTTAAAAAAGCCCTAGCCATAGCGGACAACCGAGCGGTAGTGATCGGAGGCGATTTTAATGCCCAACACGCGGCATGGGGATACAAAATCGAAACTCAAAAAGGCAGGAATCTCTGGCTAGACGCGCAATAGGAAGGCCTGACCCTCGTGACCGACCCATCGGTTCCCACAAGAATAGGTAACAGCGTTCGCGCGGATACTACGCCAGATTAAACATTCATCAAGAACATAGGGACACACAGTGGACAAATACGCAACACGACTTTGGGAGCGATCACAATATACTAGAAATAACAGTAAGGGCAGGACCGTGCAAGACAAAGGGCAGACAACTTAAGATTGTCGACTGGGACCAATTCAGGAAAATAAGGGAGGAGGCCGACGACATGACACAAGGTATTGAGGAATGGACCGAAAAACTAAACGGAGATGTGGCGGCAGCTACGAAAACGGTCCCGGCGGAGGTGCATTTAGATTACGTAGAGAATAAGCTTCTACACATGTGGGAAGCTAAGGCAGGGTTTCAACGGAGATGGAAAAAACAAAAACACGACCGGACGCTTCGTAGAAAGATAGCCAAATTGACAGCGACATAGAACAGTACGCCCAGCAGCTATGCAGACAACAGTGGGAAGAAAAATGCAACGACATGGACAGTCAGATAGGAATGGCAAAAACGTGCAACATCCTTCGATATTTGTTAGACCCGGACGGGACCAAGTCCCGTCCAGGTCTAACAAGATACAAATCAAAATATAAGTCGGCTAATACAAGCGTACCCAAGGACAGAGCAGGACTTCCTCAAGGAAATCGAGAAAAGATACATCTTGCAAGCGATGCCCGTCATACACCCTGACTACACAGGGCAGGTAAATGACAAATTAGACAGCAAAATCGGCGAGACAGAAGTCAGGGCAGCCCTACAGAAACTCAATACCAAGTCGGCACCCGGCCTAGACGGGGTAACGAATAAAACGCTAAGGAACTTGGACGATGAGCCTATAACTAAGTTAACAGAATATATTAATGAATGCTGGGAGGCCGGGCAGATTCCGCAGCAATGGAAGACGGCACAAATCGTGTTAGTACCTAAACCGGGCAAGCGACTGCAGATTGAGAATTTGAGACCCATATCTCTCACCTCTTGCGTGGGGAAACTCATGGAGCACGTGGTCCTAGCGAGGATAACCACCTACCTCAAGGACAAGGACGCGCTCCCACCCATGATGATAGGATTCAGGAGAAATCTTTCAGCCCAGAACGCTCTGTTACAACTAAAACATCAGATCATAGAAGATTCGGGAAGATCGACAAAGGCGATTCTCGGGTTGGACCTAAAAAAGGCCTTCGATAACGTAACACATGCAACAATACTAGATAGAGTAGGAGAACTAGGACTGGGAAAACGGACATACGATTATGTACGCAATTTCCCAATGGACAGAAAGGCAAAGATCACAATAGTGGACCTATTTTCGGAGGAGATCGAGATAGGCAGTGCAGGTACGCCACAGGGCTCGGTCTTATCACCGATGCTGTTCAAGCTGGCACTAATCGGGCTGCCAGCCAAGCTACAAGAAATCGAGGGACTCAACCATACCTTATACGCTGGCGATATCACCTTATGGGTGAGAAACAGAAGTGACGGGAAAATAGAACAAACGCTTCAAGCAGCGGTTGAAACAATCGAACGATATCTGGAGGGGACAGGGCTAACATGCTCAGCAGAAAAATCGGAGCTGTTACTGTACAGACCGACTCGCAGAAGTCACAAACCAGGCAACTACAGAGAAGATCTCACCCATAGAGACGAGATACAGTTAAATACAGACAACTACAGGGAAGATCTCACCCATAGAGACGAGATACAATTAAAGACGGTCGATGGGAAACCCATACCCAAGGTAGACAGGATCAGGGTATTGGGGCTCCTCATAAAAGCCAAGGGAAACAACGGAGAAACCCTCAGAAGACTGGAAGGAACTGTAGCGCAAATCATGAGGCTAATCAGAAGGATAGCAAACAAGCATAGCGGGATGAGAGAGGAAAACACGATCAGGTTAATAGAGGCCTTCGTAATAAGCAGAATAGTATACGCAGCGCCGTACTTAAAATGGCAGGTCGCGGAAAAGATCAAACTAGAATGCCTCATTCGGAAAATATACAAACTAGCCATAGGGCTACCGATCAGTACCAGCACGGACAAGTTGCTACAATTAGGCCTCCACAACACGATAGACGATCTCATTGAAGCGCAATGTACGGCACAATATCAATGCCTCTCTAAGACTAGAACCGGCAGACACATCCTAGAGAGACCAGACATAGGTTACCACACACAACACGGTGTCAAGGTGGACATCCCGAGAGAGACGAAGGAAACAATGGTAATACCCCCAATAGCAAAGAACATGCACCCAGAACACAATAAGGACAGACGAGAGAACAGAGCGAAGCAGATACCAAAGAAATTCGACAGAGACAAAGACGCAGTCTTCGTAGACGCAGCTCGATACAGTCGCAGACGAGGTTTTACGGCAGCCGTATTCGATAGCGAGAAACAGTGTAAGACGTGCGCGACAATACGCACCACAAGTAACGAGACAGCGGAAGAAGTAGCCATAGCGCTCGCAGTAGCTCAGACTAACGCAACCGTGATAGTCAGCGACTCTCAAACGGCAATAGGAAACTTTGCCAACAACCGAATCTCCCTGGAGGCACTACACATTCTTCTTGCAGGAGGTCAAAATTTGGTCAAAGGTGTACATCACATGGACACCCGCTCACACCCTCGCGGAGGACGGCAACAACGAGGCGGCACACGACGCGGCTCGAGGGCTTACGGACCGAGCCGCAGTCGCAAGTGACGCCCCGACACCCTCCGGAAGTGACGGTGCAGTAAATGAGTGGGAGGACAGAATGACAACATAGAATGAAATTACGAAACACTATAGGTTACAGAGGGGCATATTCCCACGACCTCACCCAATATTGACAAAAAAGCAGTCTGTCGCATGGCGGCAGTTACAAACTAGGACGTATCCGAACCCTGCGCTCTTGCACATCATATATCCGGATATATATCAAACGGACGAATGCAACACATGCGAATCCAGAGCCACTCTGGAGCATATATTATGGGAATGCCGAGGGATACATAAAAATGAGAACGCGGCCTCTAGCAACAGCCTTTGCACGCGCTGGGAAGCCGCGCTGCTCAGCCCCGCCCTCGAGGATTAACTATGGGCCGTCCAGCAGGCCGAGGATGCCTCCAGGACCCACGAACTTCTGGCCGTCACCTAGGCGGCGCCTTTGCCCCCCCCCCCCCCCCCACCAACTCGCAGGACACGAAATAAAGTTATTTCCTCTTCCTCATGTTCCTTCAGTTCATCGACTAGCATGTCCGCCTCTATTTATGGCGATGGCGTGATTAGATCAGCGACATGGAGACTGCAACGTGTTAAAAAGACGCTAAAGATAAGAAAAATCTCCATTGTGTTAGCGAATCAGCCCTCAACAAGGCCGAAATTCCGCCATGGCAAGAGGTCCGGAGAGCCAGAAAAGATGCAAAAACGAAAGCCGCGCCACGCCACTGCCTTGAGTTTCCGGCACCACCGTGCAACGACATAATAGACTGACGGCATCTGCCTGAGCCTAGTCAATTTTCTATGATGGACTACGTTGTACTTCAAGAGAGCCAATGAATGAACCTAGCAAGTTTAAAGCACTTTTTCTGAGCCCCAGTGGAACAAATACTGGCAAATACAAGTAATTCGAAATTCATGATGTCACACTGACGTACCGACGCTCCGGTGACAGTAGGAAATTCAAACTGAAATTTGCCTGTTCTTTTTCGTTTGAGATTCACTATATTACCGTGAAATTAACGGAAATAATCTTTTGAAATCATAATTGATCAGCGCAAGCCACTTCAATGTTTACTGTCCTTATAATAATTTGATTGCGCAGCGAATACACTTAGCCGCTTCAAGTAACGGAGCATAAGAGGCAGGTAGAAACTTCTGGTGTATATAATAAGCTAGAAGAAGCGTATTGTACATAAACAGATGCACTGCGTTCCATTAGTCACGAGTGACTTAGAACGTTTTGTTTACACCCGTTCATATTCCACTCCAGAAATCGCTTCTCGAGTGAAGTGATTTGATCATATCGAGGATGACACTGACTTAGCGCCTTGGAGACAAAGAAAAGCTACGCGGAAAACCGAAGACTGACAGGTGCTCATCCTACACAATAGCGACTGTAATTTATTATCGCTAATGCCTCATAATTATCCGATAAGTGTACGGCGAAGTCTGCATACCACCGACTCTACAATCTGTAACTTCTAGTGATTTTTTTTCAATTAGTTTTTCTTGGCATGTAGTTCTTCCTATCTCTATCCTCCTATCTCACCAAATATTATTTATCATGTACGTTTATTTATCTGCCCCCTTCTACTATGTACTTCTACGTAAAGCATAGCAGAATCCAGTGCCTCCCTGCCGGACGCCAAGACACACGCCGTCTCTCTTCTCTCATGTGCCTCTGTACGTCTCGTGACATGACGTGATCAAGACAGGGCACAATTGTGCGGTCAACAAAATGAATGTGAACCAGCTATCCCAATCCACTATGCCTCGGCTGGCCACTGTTGTCGTGATTCTTTTAGAGTGAGAAAAAAAATCGCTAAATTATCACTAAAATTTATTGCAGTGTCCCTAACGCTTTTTAGTCGATCTTAGGTAACGTAGGTGCTTTGGAACACTATGATGTAGGCTAACGTAGCGTATGTCATTTAACAAAACGCCTTAGGTTTGTCTAGGGTCTATTTCAGTATGGTATAAACAGCGAATTTGCCAGCAGTGTTTAGTAGATATTTATTTTGCTAATCTGATTGCCTAACAATGCCGATGACAGCTAAGGTTCAACGTTTTCCTTCATAATGCGAAGTTGCAAAGGCGGCACGATCCAAAAGTACACGAGTAATCTGATCTTCCTAGCACCGCAACGCCACGTGGTTCACATTATCGCCGCACGTTTTCTACATCTCAGCGGTCATGAACGGATGTAATACGTCCTGCGATGCACATTTGGTAGCATGTTAACGCGACGACGTTGAGTACGTGACCCTTATGCAGATCGAATGCCATGGTTTCACCTCTTTGTCAACTTGAAAGCTCCACGCAGTATTGATTTGTCCAAAGAACAAGAGATTCGTGTGAACGGACCCACCTGCTCGAATATCTACTCCTTCTGCAGTTGATCTGTCTTGTTATTCAGCTGCTCCGTTCAAAATCTTGTCACAAAATTGAGTGCAACGATTATAGTAAATTTATTTGCTGTAACTCTTGCAAGTGTCCGCCACTCGAACGTAGCTTGTGAAAGTGCAGAACAAGTTCGTTAGGACCAATTTATTTTGGTTTAGTAAATGCTCTTCTTTAATAGCATTTTGCGAGCGTGCTGTGAATCATATTAATGCCACAAATGTGAAGGCGACCATTCTTTCATCATGCTCACAGAGCCTACGCCTCATACAACCCATTTCGGCCACGTACATGTTGGACTTGAATAAGAAAGTGCCCTCCACAGGGTCATTTTCGAAGCAACATTCTGAATTCAAAGTCGCTAGAATGTCGCCAATTGTTCTGCCATGTAGCTTAAAAGGTCGCCGGTCGCGAAATAAAAAAAAATGTGTCACTAAACTTACAATAAGGTCGCTAATTCTAGCGGCAATGTTCCTAAAACGGCAATATAGTGCTTACCTTTCCCAGCTCAATGACTCTGACCCAGCTATCACGGAAGACCATTTAAATCGGATCATAGCTATCGCATTAAAACCCGTAGATAGACATTTATTCTGAAGGACCAGCCCACCCACGTGGTTACACTGTATCCTGGACAAGCGCGCGTTACAAACCGTATTTAAGATTTCGGTACTTATTGCTACAATAAAGGTATACAGTCGCAGCGGAAAAAGATTAGCGCAAGGGACTGGTGGCCGGAGCGGAAAAAATTGCGGCACGCGGATCTAGTTGTTCGCGAGCGCGGTGACAGCGAGAGTGCCAGGAACATTCTATTTTTCAAAGCAGGGGTGCCTAGCAGTAACCGACCCGTTTTAAAGCCTGCATTTCGAAAGCTATCGTATGCCTCAGTTTCCGGCTAAGTTATGCATCAGCGTGGCTGCGATAAAGGAACTACGATCAATAATAACGGCCGCGTATAAAAAAACAAAATATAATGGTAGGCGACCCTAGTCTTTGACTTGCGTGTCTCTCAGCGGCACTCGCACCTCGGCGTTGGTGTTCTTTAGTTTAACTTGAGGCGAACGCAAAGCCGCACTCAAAGACAACTGTTTTCCGTTAATTTGCCAGTTAAATAGCATGCCCCCATCTTGTGTATGACTCATTAATGACGTCATTACTTCCGCTTTCTACTTCCGGGTTTATATGAATTTCGCCAAAGTCGTGCTCATGTGGCGGGTCCCTAAAGTCCACGATTCTGTGCTTTTGTGTGCGGTAATCCGTGATTTCTAATTAATTCTAATTATTCCAGACACTTCAGTAACTCAACTTGTAGCTAAATTTATGCTCCGATATGATATATATTATGAAACCCGCGAATTCTGTACTGTACTATTGCTTTGCTATTTTTTTTTTCTGATTTATTTTGAATTTCGGCCCCGGTCGTTTCAGGAGGCGAACCGGAAGTGCTGGCCAAGAAACAAGAGTGTCACTCGATGCTCGTGCCACTAATAAATGGGCTTACGTGCGCACCTACGTTGGCGCATAGCTTGGCAGAAAAGTGAGGCATATGATAGCTTTCGAAATGACAGGTTCAAGATGGGTCGCTTTCTGCCAGCTACTCCTGCTTTCGAAAATGGAATGTGCCTGACACCGTCGCTATCGGCGGGCTCAGGAATAACAGCGCCACCTGTGGCGATTGTGCTGCGCCGGCCCTCCAACCAGGTCATTTGAGCTAAGGTTTTCTTCCGCTGGGAATGTACGTATTTGCGCGCGTACAGCACAGGTGTGCGCGCAATATCCTCGCGAACATTCATTCTTCATCGGATTAGGATCGATCCCGCCATGCCTTCGATTGATAGCCTTCGGGTTTGGCCCGTGATACGAACCGCGAGAAAGCTCTTGTCAGGACACAGATAACTGCACAGCCACGTGATTACACTGCTTCCGTAAAATGTGTGTGCTTTAAACCACATTTTCATACTCAGATTAAGATATTTAATCTTACACGACACGGCGAACATGTTAGAACCTGTCTCATTCATTGCCTAATGGTTCACGACCGACTTGCGGCGTCGGCGCTAATATTGCAACCGAACAGACTTCGGCACACATGCAACGTCACCCAGCGGTACATTGTTCGGGACTATCTAGTTGACGATGCGTATGCGTCGAATAAGTGTTCCTTGCAATTCCGTGTACCGTTGCTAGAAGGACGCGATGACGCGAGCCAAAATTTAATTTCCCCGCGAGAAATGTGTCACACGAACAAAGCAAATAACCCAAGCTGGTATTCATGTCAAACTTTATAGCATCGTTATTTTCTAGCTTATCTAAGTATTCACGGTATTATTGACGCGTTTGTTTACTCCAAAATGCCAGAGCACAATTTTGCTATACAGAACTTTGTCTCATCGTTTTTCTGAGTTATCTTCGCAAACTTCACCGCGAAGTCAGGCGTCACAATGAGAGAAAGCCCGCAAAGAAGAGCCTTGTACACTAACGATCGCGCCATCCACTCACGTGGTCTCTCGCGAAATGACGGCGAGGATCCTCCTGGAAAGAAAAAAAAAAATGAAGGAAATTGCATGGCTTAGTGAACATACCGGATGAATACCTTGTAGCTTTTTCCCCAGCAGAGAATCAGCCCAGTTATTACGACGCACTTCCTCAGCAATATTGACTTCAGAATGTGATAACAAAAGTTGTGCTTCGTATGTTCACCAGACGCATATTACATTACCCTGTCAGCACCGCGATTTCATTTCAGTTCTGCTTTATAAAAGGACCTAATCTCTAGATTGACTTGTCCAGCGCAAGAAACAACACGGAAGACACAGATGCACACACGGACAACGGTGACTCTAAACTGAATATTTATTGAACACGACGTAAACGCGAATGTGAATACGCATACAACACAAGAACTGGCGGTCTTAATAACACGGCAATCTTATACATACGTAGCGACTTGAACAAAAGAATAATCATCCGCCATGAGCTGTGGTGTTGAGCGTCTAAGCACTTGCTGGCGGGCTCGAATCCCGGCCACGGCGGATATATTTCGATGGGGGTGAAAACACCCGTGTACTCACTTAAGTGCACGGTAATGAACCCCAAGTATGCTTGAAATTTCTGGAGTCTCCCACTACGGCGCGCCTCATAATCAGATCGTGGTAATGGCTCGTAAAATGCCGTATTTTAATTTTTTTCGAGGAATGATCCTTGACACTAATCGCATTAGTAAAAACAGTTCGAAGCGCATCAGCCAGCCGTCTATTTCCTTAAGCGATAAGGAGAGCTAATTCTTCAAAACACACGCAAAAGCAACAGATTGCTTTACCTTTCGTGCTTTTTGTTGTTACCATGGTTTTTACTGCGCATGCGTACTCGATTTCGCGTTTACGTCGTGTTCAATGAATATTCAGTTGATAGTCAGCGCTGTCTGCTTTGTCGTCCGCGTTTTTCTTGCAGTGGCCAAGTCAATTGAAAGATGAAGCAAGGCCGACTAGCCTGGCGGTCAGTTCAGTTAATATTACGATAAGAATTATATCGACACTCAAGGCGCATTTTTGCCGCCGTCGCCGACGTGATGTACTGTATAAAGCCCAAGGGCGATAACACCGTCGTCGCGCACCGTACGCTGTATGTGCAAGTGAAAGCGTACGATGATGAGCCCACGATCGCAACTGAATCTCGCACGCTCATGGGAGGAAAGTGGACAGCAAGCGCGCCGTCTTCCGTCCCGCCCAAAGAACCGGGTGGAGGGGACGCATGGGGGAGGGCTTGTACTTGGGCAACAACATGTATGGCGCGGCCACGCGCGGTCGCGCGGGCTTTATTTGCAAAGCGAACTGCTTTAGAGGCAGAGTCTAGGTGGGCCGATGGCTCGTAACTTTGCGCGTGCTGTGTTCTCACCGCTCAGTTTGCGTTAAGCAATAGACCGCACGAAGGTCACGTCGCTCGCTGCTGTAGCCGCGCGCTTCTCACGCCCGCGTTTTCACAGGGAGTGTCCACGTTCATGGAGTGTGATCTTTGACTGTGCGCGCTAACACCACGCATGTTAAATCATTTAGTAAGCGAGTGTTTACAAGTTTATACGGTAAAGAAAACTACTCTCTTTACTTACTTGGCTTTACTTTACTTTGGCTGTCTACTAATTCGTTATTGGAAGCGATGCTTCGTCCTTCGGGGGAAACTGATACTTCTTTGTTCAGTATATTTTAAATCTAGGCGGGAAACCGGCATTCAGTATACAGTGGGTATACACAAGATTTTTTCTTCAGGCTTTGGTTTTCAGTGCTAGCGTCAGCTTAATTTGACGACGTCAAAGCCACAAGCTTTTCTTCTCGCAGGCGTTACATGTGTGTTGTTGTTTTTTCTGACTCGTTCATTGGTGCAACCGACCCATTGATCTGTACTATGATGCGGCTGGATAGCGCATTGAGTGCCTTTTAACGAAGGCACCTGAAGCATAGGCTAGTTATCCTGGAAGTCAGTGCTTCTCAACTTTGCAGTGGCACTTCGCGTGCACGAAAGTTCAGCCTTTCTCCTTTTCTTCCCCTAAATTACCTGCCTGTTGCACCTTAGTCTGATAAAGCCAGTGGTGAAGTGTTTTGTGGTAACGTCCAGAATTCGCCATCGACGCGCCTACAGCGTCGCTTACATGAGCGATGTGCGCTCTTACCAGACCGAAAGAGACAACAGCCCCTATAACTCGGCAAACCACGAATAAAAGGCTGTTAAGGCACATTCACGCCGAAAGCGGAGTGTCTAAACGGCCAAGCGGATTTTCAACGCGAGGAGGAGGTGAGCGCGCGGGTCTGTTCAGACCAGAGAAATAACCTGGCTGCCCGCGCCGCTGAGGAGGCGGAGCACCTAGCGTTTTCCCACCCCATGTGTCGCCATATCGAGGCAAGGGTTGAATGTCCTGACCGCGCGCATGCCAGCGTCGTCAGCACGCCACCGTCGTCTGCCGTTGCGAATGCCTGCGGCAAAGCGGAGAGCTCTGGCGAGCGTAAAAAAAATCTGCCAGTGAGCGATTGCGCTCACCGCCTCGTTTTCCGCTCGCTTTTAGCCGCCTGGCGAGGAGGTTTGCCCGCTTTCAGCTTGCCCGCTTGGCCGCTCCGCCTTTGGTGTGAATATAGAGGCTAGAAGGTCCTCTTACAGCCGCCATATTATCCGACCGCACGTACCCTACTTGCGGGACAAGCTGCTGCCCCACCCCACACTTGCGCTTACTTGACCTACGCACGGCTTGGCGAGCGGGGATGCTGTACCCAGCACAACATAGTAGAGATCAGTGGGCCGATAAATCTAACTGCACCAATAAATTCTTACAGGTCAACATTCGGCGCAGACACGAAGTTCGCTCAGTAAGATAGCTGCTGACGACATTGTGGGGGTCAATCAATGTGGGCAGGAACGAGTTGACAGAGTTGATTTGGTAACTGTGATATATGCTGCAACGCGAAAAAATAAAGAGCAAAAGAAAACACGCAGATGAAGACGAGAAACACAGGACGAGTGTTCTCTTTCAGACAAGGGATATGAATATTTATTTAGCCCATGGGGGGGGGGGGGCGGTCATCCTGCTTGCCATGAAGGTTTCCTTGTATTTGAGGCTATTGTTTTGCTTTCTTTTTTGCTGCCTCTTTGCTTTGTCCACCATTCTTATTGCTGTTCGCGGGTTCCATGAATTTTTGTTGTGGTGTTTTCCAATTGTCTATATATACGTTGTTTCGAAATCGTCTATATATACGTTGTTTTCCAATAAAATCTTCAGTTGAAATTGAGCGCTCGTCCTGTGTTCCTCGTCTTCGTCTGAATCATTCTTGAACTGCAACAAGATATGTTACTATGCTCCTCATTATTACTGTCTGCGCGCCTTTTGACATCTATTGCCAAGTAACGAAGCAATTCTGACATAATTGTGGTAATGAAGGGCTCCCACCTATTTCACATGAAGATCAATGACCGAAAATTTCCTTCAGCGCTAAAAGCTACGCTGCGAAAACAGCCGCAGCTATCCTCACTAAGTTCGGTAAGCGCTGATCACGTGTTCTCAAGGCCGACGAAATGACTACTTTAGTTTATTGCGGCAAACAATGCCCTAAACCTACGACGCATTGTGAAGTGTTGTGGGAATGCTGCAGCAGCTATTGGAATTCCTCTTCTCGCGGTCAAGCAGGTGGGCATGTGCGCTTGAGCGGATTTGCATGAGCGCTTGATCGGATTTGTATGCTCGCGCTACGCAGCTTGATCGGTGAGTGACATTCGTACGGTTACTCCACGGCTCTCAAACGACAGTCCGAATTGGTGTCAGGTTGCATCCTGCGGGTGCGAAGGGAGGCAGGTGAGGTCGACAAGAAAGGGCATTGGCTCAATGCCCGCCGTTTTCTGCCGCACCCAATTTTGGAGGCCAAGTCGCAGAGCCCGCGTCACCCTACCCTGCCCACAGGAGAAGCGTGTGTCCTCCTCCTCTAGCCCAGCCGTGCATTTGTCAAGCTCCGCCCAGATCAGACGGTGACTGCAGGACCTTCGCACGGTAGAGACAAAAAACACATAGAGGGAGATATCCGGTGTTTCTATGTGGGGCCACGGTTCCAAACCGACCATCGGACGTTCTAGAGCGAAGCTGGCTTTGCAACCATCCAGGACTTTCCTGACCATGCCTGCTGTATGCTGCTGCTGTATTGCCCAGTAGCTTACACATAAAAAAAATCTGAACAACATGCCCGACGCTGGGATGGAACCTCGCCTCCCCTCCCCCTCCCCCCAAGCAAATGAGCCCTATGCTCTAACCCCCAGGTTGGAGCCGCCTTCTAACCACAGCACCCGCACTTCCATCGTGCCAACGCAAACCAGCTCTGTGAGATAATCGCCCCGTGTGTCCCATTGCGTGGCAAGGGGGGATGCGCGAGAGCACATGTACGTACGCCGATTTCCTCTACGTCAAAAAAAAAGTGGAATAAAAGGGACAAAATTGTAGAGTTTGATTATGTATCACAGAATTCATTATAGAATTCACGAAAGCTCTTCACATACATTCCAGGATGTGCTATGGATCTGGATTCACTTTTTTGTTATGATTATTTACTTAATTCATTTCTAGGGCAACCAGTTTGATCTAGCATACAATGTAGGCGGGAAATGGCAACCTACTAACAAACGACAAAGTCGAGAAGTCAGCAAAAATAAGCTATTGCTCGAAAATGACACTAAATTTCAACTATTTATCTCGGGACTTCCAAACTGGCAGGCTGATTTAGCGCCACCTACTTTGTGAAAATCGACAAGAGATTTTCGCCTGAATTCTGTCCCTTTAGGTCAAGAAGCGTCAAAAGAAATAGCTGCATGAGGTCATCAATAACGACAAGACAGCACTTGTACCTTTCCTCAGCTCGAGATCAGGATGAAGGATGGCCGATTCTACCGTTCATTTCTTGCTGCGGCGGCGAAGAGCAAAGAACATGGGTGAATAAAAATTAAATCGGAACGCCTGGGTACTGTCATGCGGGCCGCCTCAGTAAGCCGCAGGCATAAACTTTTTTTTCTTTCTCTATGCCGCAGGTGCCGTTCGGTAAACGTACCGAAGTCCAGTGAATCCTTCCCATGCGCATGAGAAGAATGTAAGACGGTAATTCTATGTGTAACTCTTATGCCAAATACTCAGAGCACGCTAAACTCACGACGTGCACGTTCGTGGCAGCCAGTACGAGTACCGGTAACGTTATGATAATACACGCAATTTTCTCATGCGGTGGCGACGAAAAGCCAGCAAACTACTGAAGCTGCGATAAAGAAATAAAAACTGGGCAGTTTAGTCCGAATTAAGGAGTACTGAAACGAAGGCTCAGCGTTTCGTTGACGCTCCACGGTCGGGGCTCTACGACTACGCGGCGACGACGCGCTTACGCGACACAGAACGCAAGATGACGGCGACGCAGCAGTAAAAGGGCTCCGGCTGCAATAAGGCTTGTTGCGAGGCTGGCAACATGAGCGGTGGTACCACCAGCGTTGCCGGCGTCGCACCTCCAAGGGGCAAGACGTCAGAGCGAAAGGAAACCGCGAGCGCTTGCAGCTACAAGCGTGCTGTGCGTTCCGCTTAGAGCACAGTATGCACCACGGTGTGTTATGCACAGATCTCAGCTGCAACGGAGAACATGTGCGCACAACACTCATGACAGCAGTGAGAGGCGTAACGCTGGCCTTTGGGGTCGGAGTGGTATTCGGTAAGGGTCAACCTCGCGGACTGTTCATTTCGAGTGCTACTGAAATGCTGATTGGCTGGAGCTGCACGCGAGAGAAGGAGCCAAGCGTGCCCAGACTCTCTCCTACATGCTCGTACAGCTCCAACCAATCGGCGGCGGCCGAAATGAACAGTCCACTAGCTGGACACTTGCAGAATGTCACCCCGCCACGTGTCATCGCTGCAGAACCGACTGAGTGGAGCATGAGGGTAATTCCGCTTGGGTTGCAAGTTTTTGCTTCTGCAGGCATTGCGCCTGTATGGAGACCTTCCAAACCTCCATGTGCGGGCTGCGCGCATATGCGTCGATATCGCGACAGCACGACGGGAGCGCCAACGGCGACGGCGCAAATGTGCCTCGAGAGTCCGTGTGATTCCTATCGCAATAAAATCTCCCAGGCCTTCGTATTAGGCCTGCAATCAAGTGGCACACCCTAGCCAGCGCGTTCCAACAAAATATCTTTCATAAGAAATTTCAAACGTTCGCCGATGCCGTGGTATTTATATTTTTGGCTGTAAAGAGTGAAAGTGCACGTACGGTCATGTTCCAGCCTCGTTTTGTGTTCCTTCACTTTCCAGTTTACGTCGTCCGGGTAGCCGCGTTTCACAGTGCACCGAATCTACGTGACGCTATTACGCAGTAGGGAACATACGCGAAAAAAATTAAGAAGAAAAGAGAACAGCGCGAGCACCCATTAAAATTGAAACGGGAAGCCGCAAATATAAAGTTGAACCTCCGAGTTTTGTTTTAAAGGCAGCAATTCGCAAGCTCATGCGCGAAGTTCTCGCGCACAACACGACACGGATACTTTACTTATCTCAGCCAGTTCACCCTTCTCGAGTTAACGCCGCGTGTGACAGGTGTTCAAAGTGCGCGGGCATACACGACCAAAGACAAACGGAAGCCGAAGCGGCAAGGCTCTGGAGGGCACCCACGTGTATGCGCTGGGGCTGACGGTTTCGCTGGTGGAAGTCAGCGACATGGGGAACCTGATCGTCGGTGCGACGGCCGCCGCGGTCGCTGGCAAGTCGGCCATGGTGACGATCTTGCAGTCTTTCCTTCCCAGTCAGGGCTCCCCTGCGCAAGTGAAGAGCCAGGCGAGATAGACGAGAGCGGTAAATTGTCGCTTGCAGCTGAGCGAGAATATTACTGTAGATACTGATATGCTACGTAACCGTAACGTCGTAGCGCAAGGCCAGGGCTTTCGAATGATGAAATCCGCGCATTTTGTAAAGGCAAGCGTCTCCCTATCGTGCAAGAATGCTACAGCAAAATAATAACATGAAAAAGAAAAAGACTGCAAAGTCAACGCCAATGAAATCATCCGCGAAACGTCTAATGTCATAATGTAGTAAAGCTAAGTCATTGTCGCTGAGGTGCGCGGGATAAATGTTCTAGGTAAACGTCAATCTCGCCTTTTGACCGTAATACGAAGAAAAAAGTTGTGAAGCAATTTAATGGCAAATGCGAGCGAAACGCGTTAGCATTACGTCGCACCACTTTCAGGTCCCGGACGCATGATTGAAACCACGTTCGCAAAATTGCTAAGTGCTCTTCAGGAGCTCCCTCAACACACGTCCTGCCTGTTCCGGGAGGACGAAGTGCAACGGACGGTGGTCCGGAGCAGACCATCGTCAGTTGCACTCGGCGTATATACAGGTTGTTTCACGTAACTTCAGTCAAGCGTTAAAAATAAGGAAATGCCGCGTAGCTGAACCGAACCAATGTAATTTCGGCCGTCGCTTGGAGATGCTGGGATTATTTTTTGCGTCGGACCTCGTAACATAGTCTTGACGAATGGGTAAACTTCTCAATTAATATATTTAGAGGGAGAGTGTCCACGAAAAATTTTTAGAGTAACTTGAGAAACACGTTTGTGTTGCTTTCTGTTGCTCAACGCGTGGTATAAAAAATTGGAGGACGCTTAAGCTTCGCCTTCAAGAGTGGAACGCGACAGCGTTCCCTTCGACCCGCCAAGGGGTGTAAGACAATGCGCTACGGCGCAGCGATCACTTATGAGGCGCCCCGCATTGGACTTTGCACCCAACAATCACGCGGTGAGCGCCGAGCAACGCAGCGTTCGGCGCGGCAACGAAACGTGTGCCTGAGCAAGCGGAACGAACCAAAGAACTCGGTGTCTCTGAGGGAGAAACGATCTACGCAAGCCAAACGATGGGCCTGACGCCTCGATGGGATCGTCCTCTATCTCGCTTGGGAGCACCACGCAGACGCATGACTCCTCCGAAGCAGCTCGGCACACATCGCAGGGGACGCTTTTTCACCAGACGCGCTACGGCGCAGCGATCAAGTCAGAGGCGTCCCGCATCGGACGCTGCCCATAGGAATCGCACTGTGAGCGGAAGTAGTAGTGATTTTAAGATGAAAGGAAGAGAAAAGTGCAGTGCCGTAACTGTCTCTCAAGGGAGGGCACCTCAACAGCACTGCACGGGGTAAGGGGAGTGGGGAGAAAAAGATTAGAGAGAGAATGAAAGAGAGCGAAAAAAAAAACAAAAAAACAAGAAGGTTAAAGAAGAAGCAAAGCGGGGCTTACAGCCGCGCTCTCAGCAGAGTCTCGTCACAAAAGCCAAGGAGGGCAGCAAGCGCTCTCTTGGCGATGGAGGCGGGGGCTGCGGGAAATAGGAGATCACCCTCCGTGCTGCACGGTAGTCCGACTCGGCGATATGAAGCACAGAGCGCGGCAACGTTACTAGACTAGCTTCAGTTTTAAAACTCGGCGCCGTTGCGCGGAACCGCCACCCGCCCGCGTCTTCGTGGCGCCGCAGTCGCGCCCGGCTTCACTTCCTCACTAGCCGGCTACGCGGGCGGGCCGGACAAAGCACGCGGTGCAACGTGGTGTATTCTGTACTTCGTTGTTGACAGCGAATTTCAGCAAGCATGTCATCCGTGGAACTGTAGCCTTCGCCTAGTTTCTTAAGGATATCAGCATACGATGCCGACGTGCTGCGTACCTGGCTGCGTAGGCCGCTATCGGAACGATGTCAACAGTTCGGCGCACCACCTTTTTTGTGCTCTTAGCAATGCGACGCTTCGCTCGACGTGAAACAGAGCGATTCCTCGTGCCGACTGGGCACTTACTGCGAAATCAACGGCACGCGCTCGTGCCACTGCTCCCGCGTTCGTCGTCGTCTTCCACAGCTGGCTGCGTGGCCGTTCATTTTTCCAGCGTAGAATTTCACTTCACTTCTGTCGTCGTAATGGGGAGGCCGCGTTTACGGGGGTAGGAGCCATTGCTTAAGGGAGTATGAGCCACTCATGGTCTTACGTAACGGAAAGATCTAATTTTGAAGAAATTTAATTTCGAAGAATCACAAGCGGCAAATCGCAGGCGAAGGCTGCTAACCACGCCGCCGAGCAAACTCGAGACATCGAAAGCAAGCGACAACTGCGGACTGCGGGCATACCGTCAGACGTCGTTCTCTCCGTCGCAGCCGATTGTGTGTAACCTCATAACAAAGGAATACTTTAATGAACCCTCGGGATTAACCCAGTGATAAACACAGGGGTTGCACGTTTCAGCTTCGCTGATTAAGCATCTTCACGGAACGAAAAATCCGACTTCTTTATTTCTCTCTTTTTTTGTGTGTGTGTGGCTTGTGTGTACAAAGACCGACGCCATCTTTCTTTTTGTAGCGCTTCTTTGGCGTGGCGAGAAGCTTCGGTGGGGATGAAGATCATCCTACAATCACGCACTTTGGCCAGATATTCAGGCTCGTGAGCCTAAACTGCGCGAAATGTTAAGACGACAGGAAGAAATACACGACATTTAGAAACGCAGCTTCTGCGCTTCGCTGTATGCGTTTCTTCCTTTCGTGCAGTTTACCCTTCTTTCAGTATTAACGAACTGGCGCGATAAATCTTATTGCTGTAGGTGGATACCGCTTTCTCGTGATATCACTAATTCGGACTAGGGAGAACGCCAGCGAGCGTGAAACACGCGTAAACTGCCCGTCCGCACGAGCTCAAGGCTGTGACGAGGCGTCTGCAGTGGAGCCCGATGGAACAGCGTTGCCCTCTGGCGGCTGTCACAGAAGTGGCGACAGCGGCTGTAAGCGCGCGGGCGGGGAGTTTTACAACTGAAGCTAGTCTAGTAACGTTGGAGCGCGGTGCGCTCAACGTCGAAGGATGGGCAACGCAGGAGAAGGTGTTCCAGTGTCTCATCCTCGCCGCATTCCGTACACGCGGGGCTGCCTGTTCCGTGCAGTCTGTGCAATCGGGCGGCCGTGCTGTAGCAGCCGACGCGCAGCCGCAGGAGAAAGGAGCGATCCCAGCGGGAGAGGCCGGTGCGGGGGAGGAGGCGAGGGGGCGTCCCCGCAGCAACACGTGAGTCAGGATGATGCGCGCGGAGGGTGCGCAGTATGGCCGTCTTGGCCACGTCGAAGCGAGTGACGGAGATGGCGAGGGGGAAGCGAGCCGCGAGAGCTTGCTTCGCAAGGGCGTCGGCTGCCTTCGTTTCCGGGCAGGCCAATGTGCGCGGGGACCCACTGCAAAACCAAGTCGCAGCCCTGATTTACGACGTGGCGCAGTTTCGATCCCACGCGCTGCACAAGTGGGACACCGGCATAGTCTTTCCGCAGCACGCACAGAGCCGCGCGCGAGTCACTCAGGATCGCAGCAGACGAGACACCGCACTGGTGAAGAAGGTCAGCCGCAAGGTCGATGGCCGCGAGTTCGGCGACTGTCGATGAGGCAGGGAAACGGAGACGGCACTGCCGGGACACAGAAATGTCCGGTGCCGTGCACGCAGCAGCAGCGGAGCCGTCACTGGAGACAGAGCCGTCAGTGTAGATTAGGAGGCGGTCGCGTAGGTGTTCGTGAAGCAGTGCAGCCGTCTCCTGCTGCATGGCACATAGTGCTGTTCGGCGCTTGCTCGTGACGCCCGGGACGCAGATGTTAACGTCAAGCAGCGGGGAAGCGTGCGGCGATGGCGGCAAGGGAAGGAGTTGCGGCAGAGACGCGATGCGGGCGCTGAAGTCGGATGCATGCTGACCCATGCCCGAGCCCTCGAGGGTGTGGAGGCGGCACAGGAGAGACTGGCCCTGTGGCGACCGTTGCAGGCGCTCGATGTGGTGAAGCGCCTGTTTCCTCGCACGAAGTGAGGGCGGCCAGTTTCCCACTTCGGCGAGAGTTGCCCCCACTTGCGAGAAGCGGGGAAGCGCGTACATCTGGCGAACTGCAGTGTGGTGTTTGACGTCAACGGCCCTCCAGTTGGCTGCACTGGCGTTGGTGAGCGGGAGTGCGTAGAGCGCTCGCGAAGTAGCGATCGAGTTATAAACTCGGAGCGCAAGATGCGGTGTGCAGCCGCGGCCACGGGCGAGCAGGGAGCGTGCGGCGCCTGCAACTTTCCTGGCGTCCCTGCAGAGCTGTGTGGTTGCCGCATTAAAATTCAGGCGGCAGTCGATGTGAAGGCGCAGGTAGCGAACTTTTCTCTGCCACGGGAGGGGGCTTCCGCGCAGCGAGAGCGTGGGCACTGCGGAGCGAGCACGGCTACCACGGGGGTGAATCATTAGCGCCTCGGGTTTAGACGCCGAGAGCTGAAGCCCCACGCTGGTGAGGTATTCGTCCACGGCGTTGATAGCAGACTGCAGTGATTGCCGCATTTGGTAGCCATAGTCCGTGGGCCCCGAAGCGAAAAGAGCGATGTCGTCGGCGTAAATCGCCACGCGGACTTCGAAGGCTGTCAGCTTCGGGATGAAATCGGGGAGCCTTGCAAGCGCCAAGTTGAATAGAAAGGGGCTAAGAACACTGCCCTGAGGAACACCAGCGGTCACGCTGCGGGCGGCGCTAAGCGCGTCGCCAACACGCACTCTGAGTGTTCGGTCGCTAAGAAAGGCCGACACATAGTCCAGTAGGCGGCCGGTGATGCGCAGCTCGCGAAGCGCTTGGATGATGGTGCCGTGCGGGAGGCCGTCAAACGCGCGTTCGACATCGAGCAGCACCAGGTATGCGGCTTCGCGGCGGCTTGCAGCGTGCTCGAGAGTGGCGACAACGTCCGCGATGGAATCAGCTCCCATTGGACCACGAATATCCTCTGGACATCCCGATTAGATCCGAACGTCCAAGTCCCGCTCAGGACGACCAGAGGGTACCATGTGGACGTTAAATTCGGGATGTCCTATTTAAGACATCCTTCAGACATCCACACGATTGAACTTCTGGGATCTAAACAAAATCCCAAAACTTTAATCCTATGGATGTCCGAAGGATGTTTTCAACGGGATGTCCCATACCGGCCATATGTGGGACCAACACACACATCCTACACGTACTACGTGATCATATCGCGGCATATTAAATCTCTACCACGGCTGCCTTCAGCGCACGCTCCTCCGTAAAGACATGTCAGCCAGCAATGTGAAGTTGCTGCACTCATAATCAAACTTCCAATGCAGACGATAAACGGAGAAGTTGAAATGAACGACCGAAACTGCACAAGCATATTGGGAGGAAACGTCACAAAGAAACAGGCAGAACGCCGGAACAACTGCGCATTACCAGCTACTGCAAGGCGTAACCGAATCAATCGTGCTCTATGCTCCTACGCTCTCCGAACATGTCGAGAAAGAAGAGTACGGCAACCTCTACAACACCTGCAACCCCTGCCGTTGTACAGAGCAGTGACTGCCTTTACCCAGTCGAATCAGCACTGGCTCTTGCATTCACACGCACGCTTTGCGCTGATTTGCGCGTAGTCAGTCACATGACGTAACGACGCCGTCTTATTGGATCTCTTCGCCCTTCTGTGTAAGCTCGGAATGCCAACGCCTGAAGGTTGCTGGGTTGGTGTGCTCTGCACTCTCACACGCTCAGTTCGCGCGCTTTCTCTGAACGTGGTGGTTGAATCGTTGTGCCATGTGCTCATGAGTTCCAGGGTGAGCGTTGGTCAGCTCCAGGTGAACGATTTTGTCATGCGCTTTGGAGCTCCATTTCTGCGGCACCTGTACGTCTTACGCCTATCAAGAGGTAAGTGACAGTTCATGAAATCAATGTTTTTCTATTAGCAGCCCTGCAAGTGTCGTGTCTGCGCATAATCGAATGACGGGCATTGTAGTACATCCCCATCTTTTGCAGCGACGGCAACATCAATCGGCGATTGACCATGCGTTGTGTTGCGTTTGGTCGCATCGTACTACTATTCTGCAAACTTCTGAGCTTATTCTGTCCTATATCTCTGCGCAGCGCTGAGATCCGCAAAAAAAAAAATATCTGAATTCGTAACTTTAGAACCGTTAACTCGCATGTTGCCCACAGGATGAGTCCGCAAGGTTATCGTTGTCTTTACTGAACAGTGGCGAATAATAAGAAAATGAATATTGATTATAATAGCTACCCGACAAACACTGTCCAGCATAGCCTTGCTTCAGCTTCGTTTGCGTTTTCTTTGCGTAACCGTGATTGCGATAGCAATCAATCGTACAACTGTAAGGTTGAAATAGCTGAAAGTTTGTGTGTATTTGTATCGCGGTCGGGGCACTTGCTGCACGTTATGGCCGGCAACGCTGCTGAACTTTAGTACACCTGTCTTTAGGGCTGATATATTCTTACTAACAGTGCATGCACGTTTCTTGGAATAACTGAAATTTAGGGCGACTTGTTAGACTTCAAGACAAATTTACTACTCGGCTCCCTGTGACGAACGAAACGTTTGCGCCTTCTTAATTGCCCGTTCGCACGTGGTCGTATTTTTTAGTACGTAAGATGAAACGTTTTCTCACTTGACTGATTCTTTCGCGTGCTCGTACTGATAACCAACGCTCTTCTGATAACCGTGTCGCTTAAACTTCGCTACGTGTGCAGTTGGCGTTTTGTTTGCGTATCAGCGATTGCCAAAGTAATCGTAAAACTGCGTACGTTCGGAATAGTAGAACTTTGTTAGCGTTTGTATCGCGATTTGAGAATTTGCTGCCCGTGATGGCCGGTCGCGCTGCTGAATTAAACAGATCGTGTATTTACGGCTGGTATTGTTTTTGGCTAACAGTGCCGTGCACGTTGTCGTAATAACGAGACATCTGGGCGACTTGTTAGGTTTCTGCATATTTACACGTGAACGGATGCATGCTAGTATGGTGTTAAGGTCAAATTCACGTCTCAGCTCTGTAACGACGAAACGTGCGCGCTGATGAGCTCGTTCGCACGTGGTAGCAATCTTTTATTATAAGAGTTTGTGAGGGTTGACTCCATCACACGCTCGTAGTGAGTAACCGTGTCGCTTAAGCTTCGTCTGCCATTGCTGTTTTGTTTGCTTAACAATCGCGATAGCAATCGTAAAAACTGCGTAAGGATGGATTAACTGAATTTACTCATTTCAATACTCTTAATGTCACGCAGAGCGTTACAAGGAGGGTGGGATTCTGTACAATAAGTGGAAATCGGGGTTTTGAAGTATGATGGGACAGGTTGTCGCTGACCTTAGAACAAGGAATGACCGTGCACGTTTGTACGTGAACTTGGGACGTAGAATACAGATGTAGGCATCTGTATCACGATCGGAGCACTTGCTGCGCGTGATGGCTAATTGGTCGGCCGTACTGCTGAACTTTACCACGCTTGTCCTTACGGCTGGTATACCAGCCGTGAAGACAAGCGTGGTAAAGTTCAGCAGTGCGGCCGGCCCCTTAACCATTACGTACAGCATACATATATGTGCCAAACAGTGACATGCATATTTTTCGAAATAACGAAACGTTTGGACGACTTGTTAGGCTGCTGCCTGTTTGCATGTGGGCGGATGCATGCTCTTATGAGGGTAATAAGATCAAGCTTAGGCCTCAGCTTCCTGTAACGATCGACACATTTACGCTACTTATACTATAGCTCGCTCGCACGTGGTCGTATTGTTTCGTATTAATAATGGGGAACGTTTGTCGATCTTCGTTGACTGCTAAATTTGCGTCACGCTCCCGCCCTCATGATTAACCGTGTTGCCAATTGAGCTTCGTCTGCCGTTTGAGTTTTCTTTGCGTAACCGCGACTGCGAGAGCGATCGTAAAATGGCATGCGGTTGAAATAACTAAACATTTGTGGGCATTTGTACCGCGATCGCAGCACTTGTTGCACGTGATGGTTGGCCTGCCGCGCTGCGGAATTTTCCCACGCGTTTCTGTCATACAATGCCCTACACGTTCGTTTCTGGGAATAACGAAATTTCGGGCGACATCTTGTGAATTGCTGCTCATTTACACGTTCTCAGGTGCATGCTAGTATGTTGGTGAGGTCAAGCTTACGTCTCAGATGTCTGTAACGATCGAATCGTTTGCGCCTATTAGACTATCGCTCCGAATTCGCACGTTGTCGTATCTTTAGTAATAGAGTCCCGGCCACGGCGCCCGCATTTTGATGAGGGCGATACGCGAAAACACCCGTGTACTTAGATTTAAGTGCATGTTAAGAACCCCAAGGGGTCCAAATTATTCCAGAGTCCCCCACTATGGCGTGCTTCATAATCAGATCGTGGTTTTGGCACTTAAAAACCCAATAATTTATTTTTTTAGTAATGGTGAACGTTTGTCTCTCTTGACCGTTAATTACCCGCCGTGGTAGCTCAGTGGCTATGGTGTTGGGCTGCTGAGCACGACGTCGCGGGATCGAGTCCCGGCCACGGCGGTCGCATTTCGATGGGGGCGAAATGCTGAAACATCCGTGTATTTAGATTTAGGTGCACGTTAAAGAACCCCAGGTGGTCGAAATTTCCGGAGTCCTCCACTACTGCGTGCCTCATAATCAGAAAGTGGTTTTGGCACGTAAATTTGACTGTTAACTAAATTTCTGTCGGGTGCGCGTTTTATCGCGTTTTGCTGGACCCAATAAACGTTTATTCACTCACTCACTCTGTCAGGTGATTTACCGTGTCGCCTAAGTTTTGTCTACCCTTTGAGTTTTCTTTGCGTAATCGCATTTGCAAGACCAATACAATCGCGGAAGTTCCAAATAACGGAACTATATTGTGGGCATTTGTATTTCAATGGCAGCACCTCGCACACAGGGCGGTTGACCAACCGTGCTGCTTCAGTTTTCTCACATTTGCTATCATTTGGGCCAGCGCATGTACTGACATGTGTGCGCGACGCGCTGGACAAACTTACGCGACTGTTGCATCCCCATATTGTCATTGTATATTTACTGGAGTTATATAGTCGACAATCGCCTAACTTTTGTAATATATTGCGATAGAAATTGTACGGACACTCCTGATGAATTTCCGCTGACGCGGACGTGCGCCGCGGTGGGTAGTGGCTTCGTGGGCGCTGTTCCCGCGCAGCTTAGTGTCGAAGTTCGCGTAAATTTGGCTCTTGAAAGGCATTGTGGCTGGAAGCAACAAGAAGCGATCGCGTGTCGCTGCTGCCCCGCTTCACGCCAGCGTAGCATATTTACCGTCAGGGAGGTGTGTTCATGTTTGGCTTTGCGCATGACACTGTTTGTTAATTTAACAAGGAAGCGAAGGTTTACTGTAATTTAAAGTGGCGATAACACGTACAGCTGCTTAAATATAGCCGTTTGATAATTTGCTCTCCCAATCGCTGCTTCGCTTTTCGGACGAAACTATGCTATGCTGACATAGTGACTAGGAGAATTCCTTTTAACTCTTTTCTGATAACTGTTCGCTCAACGAGTTTATATTAAGCCACAAAGAAGCAAAGTTCCTGTCAGAACCTGCAGATTGCTGTTAAATGTGCACGTTGTTACGACAGCAATTTTCATAAACATTTCTAACACATTTTTATTGCATACTTTACAGTCATGCTGTGTTCCTGCCATCAGCCTGGTGTCACTTTGGGTCGACATCCTTCTTTGTTGAGGATCAGCACAGAAACAAGCCCGCGAAAATCTGCTTTCTTAGTACCTCTGATCTCAACAGTGTATTTCGTGTCTGCGACCACTGGAACCGATCCTTCAGGATGACTAGTAAATTGTGTAGCGTACCCGTGACCTCTTCTGTTCTGCATCTGAAACTATGGACGAAAGGCTTCACCCAGCGTGTGGCGACTTCCTTATGGGCCGATGTACCTGTGAACTCGGTTAATTTTGGTCTCTGGGACTGTTCAAGCAAGTCCACAGAAATGCCCCACTAAATTTCGTAGTACACGTGAACTGCAATTGTAGTCGTCTTCGACCGCTGAGCCAGCCTGCAGTGAGCCTTAGTGAAATGTTTGGTCGCCAAGATACCTGTGATATTTTCAGAAGTATTTGTAACTGCTGCCATTGAAGAACAGTCATGCTCTGCCTCTGGTAACTTCCATCGAGGCTGTCTGATTCCCGTGAATTTTTAGGATGAAATTGTGTTTATGTGTGGCTGCTGAAGCAAGCCCACACAAATCCTCTATTAGCTTTTCATATGGGTGAACTCATATAATGCATTTTTCTGTCTATGACTGCTGAAGTGAGCATGCTGCAAGCTTTTAGTTAATTGTGTAGTCGCCAAGGTACCTGTGACGGTTCAGCAATATTTGGCTGTGACCACGGAAAGGTCGCATTCTGCTTCTGTTGACTTGCTTAGAGGCCTTCAAGCCTGTGAACACTTATGGTGAATTTGTGTTTGTGACCACTCAAGTGCAGCGAGTGTCTTGTAACTCTAGTACTTGTGACATCAGTTTGGTATTGTGTTGAAGCAAGTGTCTTGTAACTGCCTTTGTATTTGAACTCTCCAGTAATGTTCGTGTTTGCAACTACTTAAGTGATCCTTTAGTAATTTTTTTATGCCCAGTGTGTCTATAAAATATTTAGTACTTTTACTGTGTGCAAACGCTGAAGGAGGCCTGCAGAAAGTGGAGTAGCTTCCGTCATGGCTAAGACACCTCTGAACTTTCCAGCAAATATTGCATTTATGTGCCCGCGACCGTTGAAGTGAGCCAGCCCACAGTAGCCCTTCTACTACCTTTGTACCCCCCTACACCCCCCCCCCCCCCCCACCCTTGCATAGGGCTTTTAAAGTTCTTTTACTGGCCGAGGTGCATCTGCGTATTATTAGCTCAACTGAAATGGTCTTATCACTACACACGAAAGTGTCGATGTTTGCTCTGGTGACTTGCCAGAACTTGTTATGGATGCACAGTGCATTTGCTCTACACTCTAAGAACAGTTGCACCCTTTGGGGTGTAATTTTGCCACAGAACGATAATCGTCATCTGTCTTGCTTGTGTTTTTTTTTCTTGAAAACCCTGCGCTCGTTACTTTCCTGTCGAGAATGCTCTGTCATGCTGATAATGCGCATGCCATTCGTGACATGGAAGTACCAGGCTTGCAGCGTTAAAGGAAATGTGGGCAAGACGGATGACAATTATTGTTCTGTGGCAAATATGCACCCCAAAGGGTGCAACTATTTTTAGAGTGTAAATGGATGATTATACAGCAGCTGTTTGTCTATATATGACCACTGAACTAGCCTCGAGTAATATTGTTAATGCCTAATGTAGTTGTGACATCTTAATTTAGCATAACTCGGGTTCGTGTATGTAACTACTGAATATGGCCTAGGGAAAGGCTGTGGCAACTTAAAGTGGCTAACATATCTAAACTTTTCAGCAAATTTTGCATTGATGTGCCTGCTACCACGGAAGTGAGCCCACTGCAAGCCTCGTGATAAGTTCCATAGTGGGCCCACTGCGAATTCTGAAATTTTCTTGCTACCCAAAGTGCATTTGTAAAGAGTTTGATTAATGTGTACTTTTACTAACCATGGTGCGGTATAAATATCTGCAATAGCTGAGCTTGTATGAAGAAATTATCGACTTTTATTTGTTTGCATTGCTGGGTTTTACTGAAAACTGCTGAGTGCATTTTAGAGTTCAACGAGTGATCTTCCTGCAACTGTTTTATTGAAATAAATGCTGTATTTTTGATGAGATTGTCAAACGATTCAGCAGTCTGCAGAACTTCGTTCTGTAGCTTCTTCCCTGTTAGCACAAGAAAGTATAGGTTGCATGTGTATATGTTGTGAATTAATGCATTTTTATCAAGTTGTATGTAATGTATTTGCTTAGCGTAGCAGGGAACCATGTGCACAATGCTTAGTTGCACTGCAGTCTTCATTTAACGTGCTTTGAGATGTGGTGGGCTGCATTCCTGGCTTGTCTCCTGGTACTTCAGCTTTTGCATGACGAAAATATTTGGTCGCCTTATTGGACCGCTGGGATGGATTTCCAAGAGCTGTGCAGTTCCTTTTCATCATTGCCCACAAGTCATCACAAAACCAGCTTACTTTGTTAATGGTATGTAAATTGCATCAGGCTTGCTGCACTGTAGGGTCCATACTGAGGAACGTCCCAGTTATGGTAATTTATAATCAATATGGACGCCCTGTGGATATCCTCAATCCCCAACCAAATGTCCCACAAACTTCCTTAGGACGATTGGTAAAATGTCCCAGAAGCGTCCTATATCCTGACAAAAATGTCCTTAGGATGTACTCGGGGTTATGCAATAAGAATAATCCGTATTTAGACATCGCTTGGACGTCCGAATATCCCATTATGACGTTTGGGGGACGTTTCTATGAACGTCAATCCCAGGGACGTCCGAATGTCCCGTTTTTGATCTCCGCTGAACATCTGTAGGACGCTGGTGCTCCAATGGGATTATCTTCAAAGGTCCTGCGGACGTCCGGATATTTGATTTTGATGTACGATGGACGTTCGTGGGATGTGCAATTCTCTTGCGTCGGACGATCCTATGGACATCCGTAGTACATCATCGGGACTTCTAGGGATGTCCGACGGACATCAAAATATCCTTCGTAGGACGTCCTTTGGACATTCACTGGAGATTTGTGGTCCAATGGGCTGTCGAGCGGAGTCGGCGGAAGCCACTCTGTTCCGGGGCAAGAGCGTCGAGGGCGGAGGCGATCCATTCGAGTCGGTTCAAAGCCATCGACTCCATCGTTTTGCCGGGTACCCAGGTCAGCGATACTGGGCGATAGGAGCTGATGTTCGAGGCTGGTTTGCCGCGCTTCAGAATGGGAACGACGATGGCCTCTTTCTAGTTGGCGGGGATGATGCCGCTGCGCCAGACGGAGTTGAAAACCTCGAGAAGTGAGGGAAGTTGAGCTGCGTCGATGTTCCTGAGCACTTGATGAGTAACGCCGTCGGAACCGGGAGCGGAGCGGCGTTTGTGCTTGTTCAAGACGATGCGCAACTCGCTGATCGTGAACTCAGCAGAACACAACACTTCTACATGCTCCATAATTGCGCTCGTTGGGAAATAGCACATAGGAGCGAGGCGTTCAACCATGTTGTGCGGCGGAAGTTCGACGGCGGCTGTGACAGGGCACACAGACGGCGGGGCGAACGTATCCGCGAACAGTTCGGCCAACTACTCGGCACTCAAGCCCTGAGCCACTGCGATGGAGAGTGCAGGGCGGCGGGGGATCTTGGGACGCACAGTGAGCGGAAAGAGGAGCCGCGTCGCCTAAACACGAGGGTTTGAGTGATGCACGCTGGAAGTTGGAAGGGGAGACAGCGAGAAAACTTATTGAACGCAAGGGTAGGGGGGCATCCTCGTACCGGTCCCCGCACGGTCCGAAGGGGAGACGCGGGCGAGTGGCGCGCCACGCGTCGGGGCAGCGCCGCACACTGCGAGGAGGCGTCTTCTGTGTTTGCCGCAAGATGGCTCTGCGTGTGCGCATAGCGCAGCAGAAGAAATGTAGCAGAAACGTACTTCGCTACTCGCGTAACTGCGACTTCTGTAAGTTACATGCTCGTAATTACCGATATACACCGCAGTATAACTTTCTACGGCGCGTTTCTAAGGCAACACCGCATTCACTAGAGGCGCTTTTGTACCGCTTTGAAGCATCGAACGCGTGACTGAGTGGTAGCGTCTCCGTTTCACACTACGGAGACCCTGGTTTGATTGCCACCCAGCCCATCTTGCAAGTTGTTTTTTATTTATGATGTGCCTCCCGGTATTTATCGCTCACTGCCCACACCGCCGACACCGACGACACCGGCGTTTCTGCGACACGAGCTCCTTAACGCTGTCGCGTTAAAAAGTGTGTTTCGGAGCGTGAACGAAGACCCCGAATACGCGAAAAATTGCCGCGCGACTGGACGCTCGAGGAACTTTGCGCGTATTTCCGGGCTCCTTTCACGCTGAGAGAAAAAAACACTTATGCAGCACGTATTGAGCAACAGTGTGTGTGTGTGTGTGTGTGTGTGCGTGCGTGCGTGCGTGCGTGCGTGCGTGCGCGCGTCACGTACACCAAGTGAGCGGCACACACCGTAAACGCCCAGCAAAAAAACATGAACAATTAAGCCCAGTTGTTATCCAATAATGTGTTTGCCATGCATGCTTGCGGAAGGGAGTTCTTTGTGCAACTATGTTTTCAATATGCAATGTGACTGGTACCCCTCTTTACAACTATGGCGTACTCATACGCGAGAGCCAAGTGGTACTTTCTAGTGCCACTTCGTGTTGTTGTCCCTTTTATCGTCTCGCGTGTTCCCTCCGGTAGCTTCCCAAGTCAGGAATAACCAACTGGCCTACACCAACTCTCCGCTATGTCACTTTCCCATCGGCCAGTTCTGAACCCTTGTAGAAACAGAGAATACACGTTTAGTATCGGTGCCAAATATTTTGGCCTTCACCATTCACTCTTATTCAGAATTCCCAGTATGAAATCCACCAAGGATTTTCACAGCTGCAGCTCGAAATGTCGTCAGGAATTGAATTTTATTTCTCGTTCATTCAAACGAGGGTTCATTCGAACGAAACGATCCACTCCTCATAAATTTGGCTGGATCGTTGCGGGTCTCTCGTTTACATATTGGGTCTTTATCTGTTGAGTGGCTCGGTATTCTCACATAGTGTGTTTGTTATTGGGGTGTCGCGGGATCGGATCCCTGCCACGGCGGCCGCATTTCGATGGGGTCGAAATGCAAAAACAACCGTGTACTGAGATGTTGGTGCTCGGTAATGAACCCCAGGCGGTCACAATTAATCCGGAGTCCCCACTACGGCGTGCCTCATAATCAGATCGTGGATTTGACACGCAAAGCCTCAGAATGTAGTTTCAATTTTCTTAATTTTGTGTGCTTCGCATTTTCAGGTTTTCGGTTCACCTTGTAGTCTGTGAATATGGAGTTTATTGTTCACTGCGAAAAATGTGCCGCTTTACGCTTTCCTATGATTACTCCTACGCGTCTGGCTGGTGTTCCGGATGCACTCGCGAGGGTGGTGTGGCCTCTTAGTTCCTACAGAAGCGTCTTATATTGCTGTATTCTGCGTTTCAGGATTCGTGTTCTTCGGTATCAGTAGCGTAGATATTCTCGGAAGTGCCAACCACGCAAGCGCTGTTCAGGAATCGGCGGGAGGTTCCGGAACCCCGCGCAGCGTCCGCGTCTTCGACCACAGGTGCAGCGTCTCAATGACAGCGTCTGGAAACGCTAGCAGTCACGAGGGAACAACCCGAGAACGCTCCCCTTACTACCGTGGTACCACGCAGTGCCACCGGTACAACCGCACGACGGTACCAGGGTTCTTCTAGGGTTGCTTATTGTCGCGAAACTTCTCCGAAAGTTTCACATAGAGCCAGAAGGTGGCACCAGAGGCGCTGGCCTAAGTGGAAGGGGAGCAGCCTGCCGCTCCAGAAGGCCGTCTGCGCTATCATGCAAATAATTCACGAGGAAAGGCACTTCTGCCAGCATTTATTTCTCGGTGTTCGAAGAGTGAGCATGCAGCGGGAACGTTTGGCTATAGATTTAAGGTGCGATGTGTTTGTGCTTAAATTATACACGGCACCGTTATAAGATTGACGTGGCCCCACTCCCCACTAGTAACAACTGTTTCGGTCCGCTGTCTTACGCTTGCATTTTGTTTAGTTATCAGATAAGCTATATTTGGTTAGCTAGTTCATTCAGTTACTTATTAGTTGATTAGTTAGTAAGTTAATTATATATGATTAGTCATTGTAGCTGGGCATCTTATAATTCAGTGAATAATTTTGTTAGTTGGTTTAGATAAGTTACGTAATGTGTTGGTTATGTTTTGTTACTTAAATTAGTTGTGTTCCTCAAGTTTGTTTTGTTATTTATTATTGAGCTTAGTTAGATAATTAGCTGTTCAAGCTATACCTCAGTTATTAGATATGTAATTAGTTTATTTATACAATAAGTATAGTTATTTCGTATAGTTCTTATATCAGTCAGTTTTAGTTTATTTAGTTACTTATTAGTTTGATAATTTAGTAATTACTTATTTCTTAGGTTAACTCACAAGCTTAGCTGGGTAAATTTATGGGTAGATTTCGTTACATCGGTTAGTTATTGTTTAGTTAAGTAAGGGATTGGCGAATTTAGTTATTCAGTTCAGCTAGGTAAGTTCCGTGTTATTGAGTTTAGTTGATTTTTTGGGTAGTTTGGTGCGTTATTATGAAATTTCTTTACGTAATTAGTAAGTTTAGCCTTTTAATTAGTACACTATGTAAGGTTGGTTAGGAATCCACGGAACTTAACCGACACGCAAGCACACAACAAATGTTAGGCTTTGTCGCTATGACGAAGCGCGCTGCCACTACACGGAGAGAGATGTACGGTGCCAAAACTACACACGAGTGGCTAAAAGCAGTGACGCAGTTTTATCTGCCTAATTACACAAAAATGCCATGCGCAGTCGCTCAGAAGCAGCTTTAGAACGATGGAGTTGTCCCACGTGTGCCTTTTCAACTATGAATACGGCCACTAGTACAATTGCGAATGAGCCCGGAAATTGTTCCCACATTTTTCGCATATAAAATTTCGAACATTGTATAGAAACAGGGTAGTGGTTTGCACGTTGTGCAGGAAATATTTCCAGGCTGATAATGGCAGTCGACCGTTGCGCAAAAGTGGGTGCACACACACACAAGGCCTGGTGCGTCCCTCGGGCGACCGCTTCGACGCCCTTCTACTCGCGCATGCGCCGCGGTGCGTCCACTGTGGGCGCTATGTGAAGCGCACCAATGGGTGGTGTCTCAAGGCCCGACCTCTATGGCGTGTTTTTGGCTCCTAAAATTGCGTCTCGCGCCTTCGGCCGGCGAAAGCATAGCTTTAAAACACGCATTTCAAATCCAGAGGTCCCCACGCCATAAGAGGCCTGATTTTGGACACTGCCTATAGCGTTACAAGGGATGTAATCGAGAGTTCGACGGATGCCCGTCTGGTCGGGATGAAACATGACAAAGAAACACGTACACCAATCAGATAAAAAAAAAAAGTGTTCCTTGGTCGGTGCGCGTCTTTCTTTGTCACATTACCAGGGAATTTCGTGACCTCAGCAAGACTATTGAAGCACGCTAACGGTACCGCATCACCATGGCGTTCTTACAGCTATCTTAGAGAGCACTGTCTTCGCGACTGGCCCACAAAAACAGCTAGGCAGTCACAAGTACATCGCCCGTTCCGAATGAACGCTAAACGCTTTAACATATACTCGTGCTTCGAGTGTCGCTAGTTATACCGCGACCGCTTCATCGAAATGCAACATTGTCGTGGTCGTACAGAACTGGTTGATTTCCGACAGCCTTATCTTTGTCGCGGCAGCCGACCGAGCCTTTTGTGACGAGTGCAAGATGCCGAGCTCGAATGCGGTCGGCGTCTTTTACGGGGTGCCGTGGAAGACGATTTAGTTGCCAGATCGCGTTCTGATTTGTTCGCGGTAAGGGATTTCGGAGGCAATACCGACAGACTTCGGTCGGTCGGCGAATATCTGCGCGGAGAGGGCCTTTTAGGCGTAGTTACCTTTCCGCCGACTCGGATTCGAATAATAGCTTAGTGGAATGCGGCGAAATTGCTCTCGGTGGTGCCCTCTCAAGTAGGATACGACCGCAGCATTTGAATACCAAACGCCGATGGGTTCTCTCCTCTTTCTCACATGCTTCGTAGGCATTCGGCCATCAGCTAAAACTGGCTGCTGACATTTCTAACACCAACTCAAAAAGAGTTAACCTAAATCTAAGGGATATCGCCTGACTCACATAGGCTCACATAGGTTTTACCCTGCATAGGAGTCGCTGTAGTATAAAGCTAGAACACCGAAGTTTCAACACTTGAACTAAGCACTTTTCTCATTCATCTAGCATTATTTGCCAGATAAAAGAAATCAGACGGCGCGTCTCTATGCAACGATAAACACGTGCAACTGTAGGTTGTAATAAGGAACCCATGAAATTCAGCACACGCTTGTAGAAAAGGAAGAATGCATGCCACATGGGGGCTATTGTAAAAATGTTTTAGTGAAAGAGTACACCTCCTCGTTACAAAGGTTCCAGTACTCTACGCAGTAAATATTTACAAATGGCCTTATCATATTACTATTACAAAAGACGACGTTACTAGAATAGGGCTGCCTTAATTAATGCAGTCGGAGAGGGACGACCCGGTACGGCAGTTCTTGCGGCGAATAATTTCGGAAAATTAGACCGTGAGACGCGCTCGCGGTGAAATGCGTAATCTTTAACTACTTTAGCAGCAAACATTTAAGAATTTAACATGACCGTACTCGTGTGCTCCAGTCAACCTATTTTGCAGAAAAAAACTCGCAGATACAAGGCAATGTTGCAATCTAAATCATATTTGAGTAAGCGCGGTAGCGGCGGTAGCGAATGACACGCGCACAGTCTTGGCGCGTGTAGCATTGAGCTCTGTCACGAGGAGGAAGGCGGTGTAGGATGCTAGTCAACGGAGGAATACAGTCCATATATAAACACATCCTGTGAACCTAAATCTCTCTCTCTCTCTCTCTCTCTCTCTCTCTCTCTCACAGTCTCTCTTTCACAGTCTAAAATGAAGTAGCGCACTAGTGAAAATGAACTTTCACTTTACTGATCACTTTATTTACCCCTACCAAAAATGATTAGCTACAGATACAAATAAGTATAGCGCGGCGATTCCACAAGCTTAATTTCCATCCACCAGAGGGTAGCTCCAACAGCTTATCCATCTTACAAGTTCGTGCAAGTGGCTTGTAGGGCGTGCTGGTACATGGTACACGGAAGGGAACGCCAGCAGACGGAAAGGACAACCAGAAAGAAAACCGTAACCAAGACACGCACGAAAGAACAGGAATAATGCTCGACCAGCAACAGACTTCCTTTGAAACGACGTCCCGCAAGACAACACCGAGCACGGGTGACAGCACTGCAACTGATTTCAAGGTAATCAACCTAGCAAAACGCGTCAATTTTTATCTTGCAGTGCTGTCACGCGTGCTTCATGTCGTCTTGCGGGACGCAGTCTCCACGAACTTGTCTGTTAGTCCCGACACTCTCCTAGCACCATTGTCTCCCTAACAGTTTTTGCTCGTATTGTTCTGCGCTTGCTGACATTACCTTACGTAATAGTAGCCTTAAAAGCTGACCTAGCTGCTGACTTGGCACGTCTTCACTCCATCACTAGCTGTGTACGCTTTCTACTAGGTCATTAACGAGCTCATTCAAAGAGGATGCTATACAGAGCGGCGGCACTGCATGGCTGACGGCTCAGCGATGCGTGAGCCTACCTGTGGCAACGGCTCACGAGACAGTCTTCTGGCGCCGCTGATCCTTCGTCCAGCAGTGCGGTAACCGGGGCAGACTGGCCGCACATCGGTGCTTCCGGAGGTTCGAATGCAGGGCCGCGGAGACCGTGGCCCGTGATACGTGCAGTGCGCGCGCACGGCCTTCTTCTTCTGCGCATTTGCGCACGGCGAGATAGCGCGTGGCTGTTCTTTTTTTTTTTTCTGGAGATACTTAGTGAACCTATACGGGCGTATTTAAAATCATGCGAATATCTACACAGTACGCTGCCACTTGGCAACTTAATTCAATGAAAGCCTTTGTTTACTGAGGACATCTCGACGCGCTTGCATGTTGCGTAGAACGATAAAAATAAGCTGGCTGCACTCTTTTAGTGCGACATCGGCGTGTTCTCGCAGTCGACGTTGATTTGGTTTGGTTTAGCTTGTTGCCTTTTGGCGTATGGCTCAACTCAATACCAGGAATCGGCAATGATTTGGGCGATAGCACAAAAAAAAAAACGGGGGACCTTTGACAGATCAAATTCGCAAATTAACAATATGTTGAATGGAGAAAGAACATCCGCGGACGCAAAAGCATTTGTGAAGTTGTGCGTGCGAAAGCATTAGTCTCCATTTGAACGCGGCAGAGCGATCCTTCAAATTTTGCACTGCTAGTAATGTACCACAGCGGTACGTGCTGTCCTAGCCGGCAAGCAGCAGCCGCCTGCGGTGATGGCTCCGGCACCGCGCGCCTACTTCCGAGAGCTAGAGTGACGGTGACGTGGCGTCGCGGCCATTCCTTTTCCTCTCACGCAACAGCTGGCGTGCTATTGCGACAGCAGTCCCCTTTCGCCCGCACTGCTCCGTCGAGGCGCCCTCGTGACGTGGTGTCGCAGCCAATGGGATTTTGGGTTCAGTTGCGCTGCTACAGACTACAGACGCCGTTAGACTACAGACGCTGCTACAGACTACAGACGCTAAGAAAGCGTTGGAATCCTAGTCACCCTTAAAGTAGTTTCATTGGGGCTCCACACACTTCTCCCACCGGTGCTGCCGTTGTTGGAAACATTCCGAGAAGACCTATTTGGGAATGGAATTTAGCTCAGCTGTCGTTGCAGCCATAATGTCCTCTCTCGTCTGAAATCGCGCTCCTTTCAATGGCCTCTTGATTTTGGGAAACCGCCAGATGTCGCAGGGGACCATATCAGGAGCTTAAGGAGCTTGATGAACTACAGGAGTTTGGTTTTTCGCCAAGGAAGTCTTAATCAAGTGCGAGGAATGTCCAGGAGCATTGTTATGATGGATGCGCCAATTTTCTGTTGACCACAACTCCGGTCTCTTGCGCCGCACAGCATCACGTAGGTGACGGAGGACATCCCTGTAGAACTCTTTGGTGATTGTCTGACCCTGTGGTGCGCACTCGTGAGACCACGGGGAGTCAAAGAAAGCAGTCAGCATCACTTTGACGTTGCTGCGCACTTGGCGGGCCTTCTTCGGTCTTGGTGACGTGAAATGCTTCCGCTGTGATGACTGGAATTTGGTTTCTGGGTCGTACCCGTACACCCAAAACTCGTCACGAGTGATTGTGGTGTTCATGAAGTCGGGGTCACTGTTTGTGGAATCCAGCAAGTCCTGTGAGGCTTCAACACGAAGTTGCTTTTGCTCCCACCGTGAGCAGCTTCGGCACGAATTTCGCCGCAACTCTCTCCATGGCCAAATCTTTGGTCATAATGGAATGTGCAGAAAAAGTACTGATGCCCACCTCTTGCGCAATTTCTCGGATAGTCACACGCCGGTCCCGCACCACCACAGCGTTCACTTCGGCAATGACCTGATCATTTGGGCATGTTGGTGGCCGACCGGAGCATGGCTTGCTCTCCATCGATGTTCGGCGCATCTTCAGAGCTGTTCCGTACTCGTGCTTTTGACTGAGTGGATAATTACATAATGGGAGCCGTCACAGATAATCCGAATTGCAGCGCACACATGCATGACCGGAGCCACAGTTTCGATAGCCTTTTGTACTAACGCAGGTGACGCAGGAAAGAACCACCTTTTGCCTGAGCGGCTTCATTCCCATGGACTTCCCACCGGAGAGGGGGCCACTCTGGATACTGGGAGACATGTTCATAGGCCGCTACCACACCATCTTCGACAGGGGCAACGACCGCGTTGGCTCCACCGAGGCCTTCTAGTCAGCATCTATGCAGCGGAGAAAGCACTGCTTGGACGTTCTTCATACAAAGGCTCCTAAGGCCCGCTTTCTAAATCGGGCTGTTTCTCACGCTGCCAGACCCTAGACGTTATCACAGACCAGCATCCTCATTCAACCTGTGAATGTTCCATCGTAGTCCATCCCTTGTCTGGTTCGCGAAGTGTGCCGTAGGAGCAGTTCCAAATAAATGCCACCGTCATATCTCTGCTTAAATGAGTGTATCATTCGTTCATAAATGACTCAGCAACCGGCGACGGCGAATGGCTGATACAACTAAAATGGGTAACATTCCTCGACTATAACAAAGGCTTTCTTGGCTTCTTACCCAATACGACTGAATGATCGTCATGATCTTGTTCGAGTTATGCAGAGATTTAACATTTCCTGTTAACCACGTCAGTTCACCCGTGACCTGTGAAGACAAACATAAGCTATTTCTCTATGGAGTCGTCTCCGTAAATGCCCGCAAGCCAGTGTTACCACTAAGATTTTCAAGTTACGCAATCATCTCAGTCTAGTATTTAGTGACCCACCGTGGTTTCTCAGTGGCTTTGGGGTTGGGCTGCTGCGCACGAGGTCACGGGATCGAATCTCGGCCACGGTGGCCGAGATTCGATGCAGGCGAAATGCGACAACGCCCGTGTACTTAGATATAGATGCACGTTAAAGAACCCCATTATGGTCGATATTTCCGGAGTTCTCCACTACGGCGCGCCTCATAATCAGAAAGTGGTTTCGACCTGTAAAACCCGGTAAAAAAGTATGTAGTGGACCGTGCACATCAACTAACTAATAAGCGATTGCTGGGCGGTTCTACGTCGATTCTACGACGGTGCTAGTGACTATGCATTGAGTTTTTCAGCGGATGGAACTACCATGGTGAGTCATTGCTGTTTATGGCAAGGAAATGTTTCCGTATATCCCGAACCCCATCGGAAACATTCTGTTCCTGAGAGCTCATTGCACTGTACCACTTGCTCACGAGATTGGGCAATCTCGTAAGCAAGTGGTATGGGGCGTAATGCTACGTGTAGAAACTGAGGACGCGCTGCTGTCTCTTAGATTAAGCGCGCAGCTCCATTTCCTCTGTGCTCGTAATGCTTCCAGCCGAGAATCTGGGATCTCGTTGGAAATCATACGCACGGTTACGCAGGAACGTTATGTGACAGCTGCGTTTTTCGTGCAAACCAGTTTCAGACCCGCCAGCGAGACGAAAAGATGCATTTATGTGCACCGTCAGGTGGTGTCACAATACCAGGATACAAATCGGCTTCACTGATCCGGTGTCAACGAAGTACTATCGAAAAAGCAAGTTTGTGGAGACAGTGTGCTCTGAGGCAAGGGACACCACCCCGCCGCCTGCTTCAAAGCCAGATCCGTATTTTTGATCACTCAGTTGCCACGATATCTTTATCTTTTATTGGAGCGGGTGGGATGATATAAATGACGCTTCTCTCGTAAGCGTTAAGTTGCCATGTAGCTCAATCTTTGCGTACATTGAAAGGTTGCATGTTCACCGGTGTAGAGAGGCATCAAGTTGGGCGTTACGCAGTGCAAAAATGAAGCTATCCCCGAACGCTATCGACAGAGAATACGACCTCAGTAGATCCCGACAATATACAGCAAGCCTGCATTGTGAGTCTGATTAACAGAAATGCAGGCCATGGCAATATGATAATCAACGTTTAAGAACGCTCCTTTATTGACGACGAACGCGTGATTCCCCATTGAAATAGCATGTAGCATCATTGTCGTGTCCCTATTGCTACGCCGTCATTGTCGTCGAAGTCAACGTGGCATCATTGCCAATACTGTTGCCATCGTTATTATGCCATCTTTAGTCACACCATTCCAGTTGCCATGCCGTCATCCACCGCCACCGTCGTCATGATCATGCTACAGTTGTCACCATGTCGTTGTAGGCGTGATGATCCTGTCGTCTTCGCTATTTAGCAGCGTTATTGTTGTGGCCGTCTCCGTAGTGTCGCTGTCGTCATTGTAGTGTTCTCGTAGTTGTTTGTTAAAGAATAAGCTCCTGGCAAGGCAGATTACCGATGGACTGCCTTATATCCTAGCGACTAAGTAATGTCAAGGCCAAACCAGATGGAAAACAAAAGAAAGAACAAAGGCACAAAGAAAGCATACCAGACAAATTTAACCTCAGATTACCCAAGCAGACTCTCCTACATTGTATACATTGTTAGTGCACGAGATTCCAAGGTCACATAACGGGCCATTTTACCAGAACATTTGTCCAAGGAACACATAAGAAATAAACATTGGCTACAGCCCAGATTAAATAGCATTACTGCGGATTCTCCTTCTAATGCTTAAAAAGTGCATTATACCGAAAAAAGATGAAAATATTAATGTGCCGCAAACTTTTTTGTAAACGTGATATGAGAAGTTGTTCACACACAAATACGGCGCTGGCTGCTCCCTGGATTTTGAATATGTGGTACATACAAGGTAGGGTTGCGACATAGAACATATAGCAATACACAGCATAGTTTCAACAAACAAAGGCAATGCGAGAAAAGGCAAAAATAGCTGGCAACATTATTCGTATGACATAACGTACAGCAGTTTCTGAAACAAAACCTGGCTAACAAAAACAAGTTAGCACGACATGCAGTTCAGGAGCTTTATCAAAATTTGCAACCTCGCACACAAATTCGGGCAGACAGTTCGAGTTCAAAACTGTATGTGGAAAAAAATTGTATGTATACGTCTATTTGCGCAATACTTGGTTGTAAAGAGTGTTTACAAGTTTCGCCAGTTGTTTATCTGCTGATGAACTTTAGGAATGGGGGTGCGGTCATATTAAGCTTACCATTCATTATTTTCCGCAGGAATGTGAGATGGTTTATTTGCCTGCGTACAGCTAGTGTACGGTTGCTGTGTATACTCTGTATAATGACAAAGAATAGAGTGCAGCAGCACTAACACATTAAATTCTTGCAAATCGCCCTACCAACAGAAATGCAGGAATAGAAAGCAGTTGCCAACGCCAACACAGTATGCTTAAATCGGCAATTCGTTTCAGTACTGGTCGATGATTTCATGACAAAACAAATTATCGATACCAGAGCAAACACTCCTAACAACACCCGGGCGATTGATGTTGCGCATGCTGCCTCGCTGAGCACACTGCAAAACGTCACAAATCTGAATGGAATGAAAACAATTCCATATATACCACTCGTCTTGAACATCACTACTGGTGTCTTTTGCGAATAGACGAGGCCATGTCTAGAGCCGATTAGGCAGTTGTTGTCAAATGAGCCAGCGAAGCTGCCATCATCGCGAATGTTGCCCGTTTGGACAATTCACGTTGCTTAAAGATTGCGTTCCAAGGCGACCGTCTACCTTTGTATGTAAAGGTGGGCCATGTTCGAAACCCTGTGTAAACTTTCGTACCGAAGTCACTAAAATGTCTCAACTGTACGAAACTGGGTCACGTGAGCAATGTGTGTGAGAATTCGAGTGTTCCCGCAGCGCTGAAGCGCACTTAACGCTACCAGTGTTCGGCCACTCTTTTCAAATGTTCAAATTGTTCTGGATGCCATGAAGCTTTCTCGATGGACTGCCCTAACATCAAAAATCACCGGCCTGTGTTCGAACGAGCGGAGAGATAGAACTTGCCTGATCGAAAGGCTGCAGAAACTGTGAGAAACTGACGATGTTGCCACCTTCCTTCATCGCAGAAACCTCAGTGCCTCTACATCGTGCGTCATGTACCCTGCTTTCAGACCAACTCTGCAGCCCAGACCGGTCATTGCTCATATGAACTAGGACGCCGCAAAAAGCAATGCTGCTGCAGCTTAACCAATGTCGCCAAACCACATCCACATGTAAGTTCACAGTACACATCGGCAACCTCGATTGCTAAGCATAATGCCGATAAGCCGCTTACGAGCACGTGATACAGCGCTTCGATCGCTGATGTACGCCATTCGCATGCTAACCGGCAAGCTACAGACACCGCAGCACATTAAAGGTTCTGCATGCAACAGGTTCTGAACGCTTCTCCAGTCTTCAGTAGACTCCGTGGCTCGCCCAACACCGTCATGTCGCACTGACGTCAAGCATGCTTCAATTCTACATTTCAATGCTAGAGGACCGAAGTCGTGCATCTCGTGCTTCCGCCAATACCTTTACAAGTCGGATTACCATACTTGTTATTCACAAACTGAACAGACCAACTCCTACCAAAGCGTCAGGATAAGAACAATTTCTATTATCCACGTGCGAAGAGCACGCCAAAGTTGGCGCTTACATTCGCGTGGACTTTACATATGACAACCACGAAGTACAACCACATCAACAGAATGAGTATGCCTGCGAAGAAGTTTTTTCTTTTTAAATATCCTTAATGTCTGCCTGCGTGCATGAATAAAAATGTATTATTTACGCTCATCATCATCATCATCATCAACATCACCAGCCTATTTATGCCCACTGAAAAACGAAGGATTCGGCTAGCGATCTCCAATTACCATGCCTTGCCCTAGCTGATTCCAACTCTCGCCTGTAAATTTCCTCACTTCATTATCCCACCTAATTTGCTGCCGTCCTCGACTGCGCATCCCTTCCCTCAGCACTTATAATGTAACTCTAATGGCGAACCGGTTATCTACTCTACGCATTACATGGCCTACATAGCTCCATTTTTTTCTCTTAATGTCAACTACGCTATCAGCTTTCCCCGTTTGCCCTGTGTTCCACACCACTCTCTTCCTGTCTCTTAACGTTACTCCAGACATTTTTCGTTTCATCGCTCTTTGCGTGGTCTTTATCTTCTTCTAGGGCTTCTTTGTTAACCTCCAAGTTTCCGCCTCATATTTAAGCACCGGTAGAATGCAATGACCGTACACGCCCAGTCAGAATTTGGTAATGCATGCTCTATACACCCCAACGAATTTTTATTCTTCTTGGAATGTCCTTCTCATAGTCCGGGTCCCCTTTGAGTAATTGACCTACGTGAACATGCATCTCCACAGACTCTAGCGGCAGAACGGCGACTTTGAACTCTTGTACCCTTGCCAGGTTATTGAACATTCATTTTGTCTTCCGCATATTGATGCTCAAGCCCACTATTGCACTTTCTCGGTTAAGGTCGTTAATCACTTGGTGCAGTTTACCTCCAGTGAGGCTGAACAGGACAATGTGATCTGAAACCCGAAGAGTGCTTAGATATTAGCTGTTACACCTGACTTTTAGGACTTCCCAGTCTAATAGATCGAGTAGTTCGTCTAAGCATACAGAAAATAGCATTTGACATATTGTGGCTCCTTGCCTGACCCCTTTCTTGATAGGTATTTTTTCAACTTTTCTTGTGGAGAACCAAGGTAGCTGTTGAATCTGTCTAAATATTCCCCAAAATATTCACGTGTGGCTCCTGTACTCCTTGATTACGCAAGGTCTCCATGACCGCTCGTATCTATACAGAATTAAATGTATTTTCATAATATATCAGAGCTATATAGAGAGGTTGGTTACACTCTGCGGAGTTCTCAATTATCTGATTATTTTTCACTCATTGGCGTGCATATATACCCATCAGGGCAACTTTACCATGACATCTTGAGTGTTACGTGACTAGAAATCACTGTTCCAAAGATTATTACTACAGATTTCAACACGCCTCCTTTACTTTGAAAGATAAACTGCAGAGGCAAGAATATGGTGTTATTTAGCTCTGATCACGATCTTTGTTTTATGAACGATGTCAGCCCTACGTATCTGCAGAGCGTTCCGTATGGCGTTTGCTTAGACCTAAGTCAGTGTCACCATGCTTCAGTTCGCAAGCGTAGTAGGTTTCGTACGTAGAGATGAATGGGATTGAGCACGTTCCCAGGCTTTAATGATCAATAGATACAACAGTTCTATCTCTTCGACTGGGTTGCGTCGAATCCCTGGTCCAAATTTAGGCTACATGTGAAGGATGCATGTCGGGAAAACTTTGACCACAACCTGAAAGATAAAACCGAAGAGGCAATGAGTACTGCTCCCTCACTCTGAGAGCAAACCGCACAGATTGCAACGTTGAATTGCAGACGCCACTTCCACTTCGACGACATGCAGGACACAGAAAAAGGCGCACAGAGGCACTTGGTGACCTGAGAATGGCATGGCGTCCACAGAAGGAAATACGGCGCCGTCTGGACAAATTGCAGCAACATCACTGGAAACCTTTCTTTGAGCCACTGAATCCTCTAAAATGACTGACGCCGATCTAGAATACTGTTCTCGACTTGCGCTCGTCTCCGCAATAACTTGCGGCAGCCCGGGCGTTGGGGCCTTTTACTTCCCGTTGACCCAGTGCGCGGGCTGCCTGCCGCTTGGTGACGTAAGCAAAGCGTTGCTTCGAGAGGCGGGGCTACGCGCACGCTGCAGCATCCATGTTTCGCGTCTGCGCACTGTGATCGGCGAAACTCGTCGAGCCACAATAGCGCGGGTAATCGTATTTTTTCCTCATCCAAAATGTAATATGGCTTGTACGGAGTGCTCGCTTTCATTTCCCGATGACAATGAGTCAGCTGAAACCTAAAGTTTAAAAGATGTTTATTGAAGTTTCGTCAATTACCCAGTAATTACGTCGTATCACCCGCCCCCACACGGTCACCACCGTTACAACAATGCCGTGTTTCAACTAGGATGCTGCAAGTTATAATTTGTCGTGGTATAGTCTGCCATCGCGCTTTCGCAGTCCCATTGCCACTTCGTGCGTCTGCTAATGCAGGCAAAGCCTATGGATGTGCAGTCGGTCACACAAGAAGCCTATCGATGACATTGAAGATCATCTTTGTGCTAGTGCACAACTTACTGGAGCTGAAGGGACCCTCTAAATTAGCGCAGCAAGGAAAATACAGCAAACGATAACTTGGCCTGTCTTTCCACTGTCTTTCGTAGTTTCCTTGAAACTTTTGCTGCGTTACGAGTCCTGACAATCGGCTCCAACATATATTTCATTTGGTGATTAAATGGTGGCGGCAGCTCACATCCCAAAAATAGAATGGAATCCTGTTTGGAGCCCTTTAAGAAAACGTAGGTAGAAGCTCTAGGAAAGCACTTGTCCTCTTGTCGTCTTGTTTCTGTGCCCCCGCCGCACGCGCACGCGCTTCGCAAAAAATTCTGCAACGCCAGCCAAAAATCAGTTATTCCCTAAGAAAAGCTTCGCAGTCAGCATAAAGCACCTAGTTGATTGTACTTCGCAACAATCTGCAAGGCGCATAAAACTGCAGTTTAATCACTGCCTGATTTCAATTCCAGTTTACACATTCTTAGAGCATTTTTTTAGTTTTGAAGAAGATTTCTCCCTCCACGTTCATCAAATCACGATTACCATTTTACGTTCTTGTTTTGAGAATGACTGCTCAGTGTCTTGGAACGTCGAAAGCGTTCAGTGATCTCTTGGAGTCCGGCTCGTGGCGTATAACAATTTTTTGATGTGGGCATCCTAACACAAAGTTCTTTTACTAACTGACATTATTCTCGATTCAAGATAGAGCAGTTATTTATTTGATGAATGCCAGCAGCGACAAAAAAACTAACGCTGTCATCTTTCGGTAAGTGAATTTCAACCGCTTTCACTCGCACTCATGCTGTTTTTCTCTCCTGTAATAAAGTGATTGACACTGTGATTAAAGCTGCGGGAGCTTGTATTAAACATATTGGTGCTTCGATTATATTCGCTAGCGCACGGCCCTTGTGCGCAGGCGCTGGGATTAGAAAACGTTGGTGCTACGAATAAATGTTTGGCACTTTGAAAAAATATTCTGGCACTCAAATTGTTCACATGACGTTCAAATTATTTCATCTAGTGCTGGAATTAAAGTGTGCAAGAAAACTCGTTGAAGCGGCAGGGAAAAGGACGAGAAATCTTGAACTCCGTAAAAAAGCCTAGTAACCCCACAGGGTATAGAGCGGCGTCCAGGCAAATCTCTAAAGTTTTATATACGAGTGGTCGCGTAGCGAAAAGTTCACATACGTGCAGCGTATTGAAACCGGAACGAAAATACTACGCCGCCTTCATCACTTATAGCAAGTAGCGCCCGATTCAAAACACGGTGCTCCATGGCCGGACCTCGCAAGATTAGGCACCGGCCACGGCTGCTCCCGCGGCGCGCTCAAAAGTATCTTTGGCGACGGGCTTATATTTACCTCATATCCGCCAACAATCCACTTAAAGCGTCGTCTGTTTAGTTATTTAGGAAGGGCGGGCAACAAGAAAATTAGTTACCTGCCCTGCAGGCTTTGCCAAAGTTGCATCGGCGGTATGTACTAGTAATTTACCGCCAATTTCGCCAAACTGTAATTTCGTTGCAGTTGTATTTTAATGGAAACTCGGGAGGTCTGCCTGGTGGTGCACCTAGAATGTTACTCCAGGTGAATGCAATGACAGATGAAGTGGCACACACAGAACATGTGGCAGACGCGTAACATTGCCGAAACACGCAACGTGCAGAAATAAAGTATCTCGATGATACCAGCGTCGCGATTAGAAGCGAGACAAACCACATTAGTAACGTTGCTGCTTGTAAAATCATCGTCCTAAGCCAACCCCATCTCTACCTTAATATGGCTAAATATCTGACAGCTCCTATGCAAATGCTTGCTATACAGATAGAGGTAGCAGCCACTAGCAGCACAGCGCAATATTAATTTCCCCGCGCTGAATAAAATAGTAAGAATTGCGCAACTAGATTAAAATGGAATAATAGGCTAGGTACCGCCGACACGCCAGCGCTTATTTCAATATAGGCGCCGTTGTTTGCACTATGGTAAATGACATTGTCGCCTGTCGTCAGGAAACTGTACGCCCAATTATTATTTGGAACGGGTAATACTAGCTTGTAGTCGGGATAAACCGGTAACCCGTAAAGCAATGAAATGAGCTAGTTGTTGCACGTTCATGACTGTGTCGCCAGAGAGTTTACGCTGGCCAAAATGATAACCAAGAAAGAAACTAAGATGGACAAAGCGTTCGCCCTTCCTCGTTCAGTTCTTTGTCATTCTTTCCCCACCGTATGAGTCATCGCAGCGTAATCATGCAGCATAAACTGCGTCAATTTGTCAGCACGCGATGGCCGACGCCGCGGCTACTTGCGCGCAAAGTACGAAAGCCATGTCTATACGCGAGAACGTATATGGTGCAGAACAATAAAGATAAACGATAAAGATCTAAGACGACGACAACACAGTTGTTTTTGTACAATCGATTCACATTTTATTCTTTCGGAAATGGCTTGGCGGAGGGTCGGGCGTATCCATAGACCATGTGCACTTGAAAGGAAATGCCCGAAACATGTGAGCTGAAAATTCCTTCGTGATCTCTGGAAACGGATACGCAGACACCTAAATTTGCGGTGTAAGTCCCTAAACTTCCTGGTTTCTGTCCGCTTAGATCGAAATGCTTCTATGTTATCCTCTGACTTCTCCCACTTAATTGATCCTACCAGGGTCGACGCACACGCATACGCTTCGAGTCATTACACGAACCGGCAACACGAATAATATGATATGCATTCAACCGTCCGATGTGATCCACGTTTCCTGGCAACTACGTTTATCCATATTCTTTAATATATATTCATGCGATGGAGCTCGCTTCAAGTGCCAGCGATTATCTTCACAGCCTTTGAGAGACGAGGCCCAGCGCCTACCCCTGTTCCACGCTGTTGCCTGGAATCCGCCCATGAGCACTCCTGGAACGAGAGCCCAGCGACGCTTTGCCAGAAACATGGGGTCCACCGAGCGTGTGACTAAGCATGGCTCCAGGACGTGAAATAAGCTACCTCAGAGATCCAAAACTCGGGAAGCTCTAAGAAGCGTTCTCATCATTCTCGAGAGCTTCGGAGAATTGTGTAATGCCTTACAAACCCACGCTAGACGTCCTGGAGTCAGCTCTCGCCAGACGCCCAGTGGGCCGCGTATTAATTGGAACGGGTGAGAAAATGGGGTTCACTGCGGCGACATACAAGTAGACACACTATCCAAAGGAGATGCAGAACACGCAGGATGAGTAGAGACGCTATCAATAAAAAATAAACCTTGGGCGTCTGCCCAACATCTTCGGCAGGCGTCACAGCAAGAACACGGCAAGAGCTCATACCGAACCATTGCGGCGTTTCTTTCGACTAAATGACGCAGTCCATAGTTGAGTTTTATGCCCGAGAGAAAGCACAATCAGCGCATCAACAGCGGACACTGAACAAAGAGAAAAAACCGCGAATATACTTACTTACCATAGCGAACAGCGCAACTGTTGGGTGGAGAGAACAACACACTATGAAACATTCAATACAAACGCGATTTACTTTCAATTCGATTGCGTATAGTGGGGTCAACGAATAATGAATTTACAAAATATATGCCATGGTCACAGGCGGGGCAGCATATGAGCTTATGAATTGTAATAGGACAAACACAACACAGAAAACGTCGCCGTCACCGAAGTTTGACTGCGTTACTTATCGTGCCTCTTATCTTGCGTTATGCCATTCTAAACAAGAACATGTTCCCTCGTGGATGATTGTTCGCACTGAGAACGGGGACAGAGCTCCGTGTGGGTTGGGTACTCGGCCCACCTAAACGATTTTGCCTTCGGCGGTGATCTTGGAAACCAAAAAAAAAGCTTCGTAGCTCTGGGCACGTAACGCAAGCTTCGATCTGTGGCACGGATCCAGCCAATTTTCGTCTACACCTTCACTAGTCTCATAATGTCTAAATACAGGTGTGCACGTGCCTGCAGAAGTAGAATGAGGGTGCGCAAGCCTGCGCAAAGGGCGAGACCCCACTTACAAAAACGGGCCTCTTCCTAAAATATAGAATGTCGACGAAAATGTAGTGATTGGTTCGAGCGCAGAAGCGTTCGCGACCGCGAATTTGCTCAGAATGATTACCGATTCATAACTGCATAGCAGGGAAGATTTACTAGGTCATCATGCATTGTCGAACAGAATGCACTACGATAAAGCCAAAGAGGCAGAACAATTAGTTAGTCAACGTGGACGCACGAGTGGTTGAAAGTGCTAAGTGAGCTATCACCAGCCAGCGATGGAAAGCATAAGGCATCAGCGATGTAGGATTCCACACATAGTTTATAGTAACGCTGGCAAAACAAGGAAATCTGCATGCTAAAGGTAAACAGACATTTAGGCGCATTTGTTCAGTTCGTTTACACAGCTGTTCCGGTTGCCGTATAAGCTGATTCAGTTAATTTGTGCAATGCCTTCAAGACGAAGGTGCGCAATGCGCGAATGTAGACAGCAAAGTAGCGTTCAGTGTTCTCATCCACAAGAACTATACTTCAGCCTAACTTCATAATGATCCCATTATATTCAAATGATGCAACAGAAAATTTGTGGAGCATACTCAGAATTATCTACACAACTTGTTCCGTTGAAGACACGTCTTGGCAACTATTATTTACGATTTCAAGAGAAAGCGCGATAGCTTATCGAAAGACAGCGCGCTCATGAACTTTCTCCTGGCGAATTTCGATGATCTCAGACATGTGTCGAAAAAATTACGGCTGCCGAATGCTGACAAGACAGGATGCATATGAACAGCATGCATCAATAGGCCATAAGCAACAATGACGGGTCGAGCACAACTGTCTTAGCCTACAACTTTACCAAGACAGCTTTACTCCTGAAGGGATTGTGCGACGCAAGGTACCGATAAAAGGATGCACGTAAACTCCTCAGCTTCTGTAAGCGTAGGAATTTGAAGCTAGTGTTTGTTTGCACCGGCACGACGCATGAATGAGCCGTAAACGTAAACAGTGGTTCCAAGGCACAATCCGTGGTTTCTTCTTTGTCCTGCAGGGATCTATATTTGTCATCATAGCCTCCTTGCCTTAACAGTCCATGACCTACTTGCCGTAACAGTTTACGCCGGACGTGATCCGCCAGATCCTAGCCATTGACAGCTTCGATGCAAAACTGTACGACAAACGTGGAATTATTCCACTTCATAATGAACCCTAGCGTAAGGTCTTTCATTCTTCTGATACTTTCAGTTCCCGGGTGTTTTTGTCGGTCGAAAACGTTCTACTATGTACTTCTATACTGAGCAGCGTGCTTTAGAACACCGCATAATTCAGCGCGCGCCCCTCAAATCTACGTCAACTGGCTACCATAGCCCTCTACGTGTTTCATTACGTCCCATTCTACGTTATTCCACGCCTGCTTGCTGGCATTACCATTTAACTTAAGACCATTTATTTCTCTATAATTGTATGTCCCTAATCCCTCGCGGTGACATTTACGCTACACGTTTATCAGGAACGGCTCAAGCGCGTGGATTTCACTATAGCGCTGCCATCGCGCCCACGTTACAAACTGTATTAATAACCATGCGAGCACACAAGGTTCACCTTATCAGGATCGATCGAGCCATGCCTTTGCATAACTGCGGGTATCGGCCTGCGATAAGAACCACGTTAAATCTCTTCCAAGGAAATTCCTCATGACTGGCACAGCCACAGTGATTGTGCTTTGTCACCGAAAAGACTTTTGTGCCATTAGAACATCTCAGCAATCATTGTCTCGCCCTTCGGAAGCCCCTCCCGGCATCAGCATAAATATTGGCCAATTATTGACTCCTGCGCCCAACCAATGTGAGCACACGTCGCACGGTTCTTGGTGACCCCCATGCCAAAGATGTGTGTGAAGTTTCTTCCTTGTGTTTCGCAATTTATTTTCCATAGGAACGTCGTGATGCGAGAAAAAAAATGAAGTTTCCTGCTGCGGAGTATATGTCGCTCGAACAACGCAATAAGTCTGCCTTCATCAAGAAGTGCATTGATGCCTTGAGGGAGGCGTCGATGCCTCAATTTCTTTGGTATCGGAAACAGTGGCGCTTTATTATTCTAAATTGTGAGCATTCATTGATCTGCGCATAGCTTTCCACCCTGAAGTCTCTACCAGATATCGTCCTATGCTTTAATTCCACGTCTGGTGCCTCTGCCAAAGAAATCCTGCAAAGAATAGGCTTAGAATGAGAATCATCCCATCTAGTCACGTGGTATATCACGTAATCACACCGAGCTGTCTCCTGAAAGAAGAGAAAACGCTGGATTTAATGTACGAAACCGAGTGGATGCATTGTTACTTCCGCAGCGAGTTTGCCAGCATAGATTTAAGTCGAATGCACTGACACAAAGAGCGTTAGAAATTGTGGATACAAATTTTTGTAACCTTTGTGCTGCGGGCATCGCCAACATCGTTGTTCTACATTACGGACAACCTTGTAAGGCAAACTTGATTTTCAACAGAAATAACATACTGATTCTGAAGGTAAAGCAAATTGCAATGAATGAATGAGTGGAAGAGAAAACCGGAGGCCGTTTATAGGACACACAGTGCTCGCCTCTAACTTGACTCCATGCTCAAGGCTTCTCAAAAGGCTTCTCAAGCTTCTCAAGGCTTGCCGTGCAATGAGAACAATACTTACATTATGACGGTATTATAACGGTGTCATCGTGACACAGAGAACATGAGAACAATACGATGTCAACGAGTGCATGACAATAATGGCGGGAAGACGACCGCATGACGAAAATCGGTTGACGAAGCTGGAATGATGCGGACGGCCCAATTACGATAAAAGGACGAAGAAGGAATGACGTCAATGGATAAACGAAGGTTATATGACGACAAATGGATGACGTTACTGAAGTGATCACGATGCTGAAACGGTGGTATGAGGACGACAACATGACATTCGTATCACGCGACTGTGTAACGACCGTGACATGACGAAAACGACACGACGGGAGTCGGATGTCGAATTTAGAGTGACGACGATGGTACGAACTTAATGGCATCATGATGATGGTAAGAAAAAGAATGCATGACGACGACTGTATGGCGGCGACACAATGACGTCGATGGCATCACAGCCGTAGAGAATAATCAATTGACGATGAGTCTATGACGACAGTGGCATGACAATGGCTGCACCACAAAGCCTGTGGGACAACGATGGCGTGACGACGACAGCATGACGAGAGTCGAATGACGTAGCTGGAATGACAGCAATAGCACTTCACCATGGCATAACGACGACGACATGGAAACGGATGTGCTATAACGATTCTATGCATGACAGCGGAATGACGATAATGGCGTGATGACGGCCGCATAATGAAGTTCGAATGACGATAGCATAAGCACGAAGGAATGACAAAGGATTGACGTCGATGGAGCGACGAATGCGGTATGACGATGAAGGCATGCATAACGACAATGGGATGACCCGACTGAGGCATTTACGATGGTAAGAGATGTGGGCGGAATGCGAAAACACTCGTGTTTAGCTTTAGGTGCACGTTACAGAACCCCAGGTGGTCTAAATTTCCGGAGTCCTCCACTACGGCGTGCCTCATAATCAGAAAGTGGTTCTGGCCCGTTAAACCCCATAATTTAACGATGGTAACACGGCGAAGTGACGACAATGGCATGACGATAATGATATGATAACTGCGGGAATACAATAGAGTGGTGACGTCAGCTTCACCAAAGTTAGATAAGAAAGTTAGAATGACAATGATGAAACGACCGCGAAGGCATCATAACAATGTTATGGGAACGAATCCATGACGAAGACTGTATGATGACGACACAATGACGACGATGCCTGGACAACGGTATGAGGACAAAAAGATGATGGAGATTATATGACCACAATGGAGGGACAACCACTGTTTGCGAAGCTGTTTTGACGACGATGTTGCGAATACGACGGCCTGACCAGAGTGGAATGACGAAACTGAAGTGACGACGATGAATTGACCACGATGGCTTCATGACGTCGGTCTGACGAATGCATAACGACGGTATGACGCGGATAGCGCGACGACGATGGCATGATGAAAGATGATAAAACCGGAATGATGATGATGCAACGACTGCGACGGCATCACCACCACGAATACATACCTAAGCAATTAGCTTTGTCACTGGGTTTGCCTAGAAGGCGTGACGACGACGGCCTGACGAGACTCAGATCACGAAGATGGAAAGAAGACGATGGAACATGGAACGACCACGATGTCTTCACGACCACGAGCACATACCTAGTGGCCCCAGCTGGGAGACAACTTGGGACACTAGGTCGGTGGCAAGTAAGTAAATAAGTTATAAGTAGACAGACAGACAGACAGACAATTAGATAGATAGATAGATAGATAGATAGATAGATAGATAGATAGATAGATAGATAGATAGATAGATAGATAGATAGATAGATAGATAGATAGATAGATAGATAGATAGATAGATAGATAGATAGATAGATAGATAGATAGATAGATAGATAGACAGATAGATAGATAGATAGATAGATAGATAGATAGATAGATAGATAGATAGATAGATAGATAGATAGATAGATAGATAGATAGATAGATTGAAAGTGGCTGAAGTAGGCAAAGAATGCTAATCGCATCAATATCAAAGCTGTTGTGTATGTGCCACACACCTGACCTATTTACAAGCATTGGCTGCAGTTTCTAGAGTAACCCTCTAGAAACTGCAGCCAATGCTTGTAAATACACTGAGGTCAAAGGTGAACGCCACCAAGCATAGGAAATGTTTTGTGAACTTTTGCAGTGTCGTGGTCTACTCTATTCCTCTGACATGCTTCAGACAGTATATAGAACAGACAGGGAGCTTTCAAAACGATCGCTTGCACGAGCATGAGGGCAATGTGCATCGCGGCCATAATGGGCATATGCTGCTAATCACTGTCAAGTGTGTTGCTGTAGCTCGCTCTACGAAGAATGCCTCGTTCTAAAGCGTCATACCAATCAGTTTCTACGCGTTATCATTCAAGCTAACAGAATGAAAGAACAGACTGATTGCGCCAACAACGGAGTATCGTTCAAAGCACATTTTTCTCTGGGACGTTGGTATGAAATGTCCGCAGCTGTTCATCTGTTACAGCAGCTTGCTTGGCACGCTTGTGCGTTATGTCGTTCTTCAGCGGTTTCGCTGGCATGTTTCAACGCCACGAACTGTCTACGTCGTTGCTGCAATCCCAATCGCTTGTCCACACCTTCGTCGGTAGACTCCCGCTGCTTCTCTCGCCGAGCTCGCTCTTCACGGCGCTTCGCGCGATGAATCCCTTAGACATTTACGATGACGATCCCGATTCACTTTCCATAATTAGTTCCCACATACGCACGCCGGCATCGTTGCGCACAAGGTGAGGCGCAAGGGAGCAGTGACTAAGCGGCGCGGCACCCGTGAGCATTACATAGGGACCGGGGTAGATTTGTATGGCATCAGGCGCGACGCTCGTGCGGGTATCGACCCGGTCGTCCTAGGAGACTGGCGGCAGAGGCGGCCGTTGGTAAGTAAATCCAGGTTGGTCTGCTATACTATAGCATGAAAATTATTACAGATTAGAATTAATTTATTATCTCATTTTCAGCAAAAGGAAATCCTATTTAGGTATTTATTCTTTTTCGACCCACTGCCGCCCGATTCATGGCCGATCTCCCGTAGTGGGTTGCGCTATAGCTACTGGCACCAAACCAAACCAAACAGATTCCTGTCAGCTCGTCCAGTCGTCGGAAGCATAATCTCTTACTACTGCTGGGAGATACGAACAATGTTGCTTCTGTTGGCCTTTTTTGTGTCGTTCGGTCACAATGTGTTTGCCCTAATGCGAAGAACACTTTCACCATAAGCAGCGTGCCTACTAAGCAGCGTGCCAGCGAGAAATCCTTGTGTCTCCCACTCGGTCGTGGCACGGGAATTTCAGCAGTTGCAGTAGAAAAGGGTCGCCTTGTTCAAAGATTTGTCTAAGCTGTGAAACGGAGTTCCAATGAGTCTTACGCAAGGAAAGCGCGTTATAGCCTCGATAAGACGCATGGTTTATCGAACGCCTGTTTAAATTCAGCAGTGTGTCTGCCATGAATTGTGAGCGGCCCAACGGCCACACCATAACGGCACGCAGAGGGACCGAAAAAGAAAGAAAGCAATAAGAACATTGTTTGATTACATTGTGCGTTTATTCATACGCAGTTTGTTCTACAGCCATTTCTTTTAGTTAATTTTTGTATTTATTTGCTAATTATGTCGAAAGACTGATTGTCTTCACAGCCCTTGGCAGAGACAATTAAGGCCCGGCACCCAGGACTGTTGCCTGGAATCCGTCTGCGAAGATTCCTGGAACGAGAGCCGAGCAACCCTTTTGTCAGAAATATGCGGCCTACTCAGCGCGCGGCAAAGTGTGGCTCCAGGACGTGAAATGAGCGTCCTCCCAGTTCCAAAACTCTGGAATGTAAGCTTTGCGATCGTTCTCCAGAGCTTCGGGGCGCTGGGTAATGCCATGTAAACCTCGCTAAACGTCCTGGAGTCCACTCACGCAGGGTGTTGGGTGGGCCGCGTGCTTCTGGAAAATGATCAGTACATGGTTAATGTGCGACGTCACACAACCAGACGCTTTCGCCAAAGAAAGAAAGGGTGGCGAAACGCGCGGAATACGTAGAGACGCTCTACCTAATCGAATATTTCCTGGGCATCTGCCGAACGTATTCAGCCGGCGCCACGGCAAGAACACGGCAAGCGCTCGTACCGAACCCCTGCTGCTGTTCTTGCGACTAAGCGACGCCCTCCGTAGTTGCATTCACGGCGCGAGAAAAAAAAAAGCGTAACTCACGCACAAACGGAAGATACCACACACAAGGTAGTGTACTGAACGAGTACAAGAAACCATGTGTGCGCTTACTTACTACCATCGTGAAAGACGCGACTGTTGGGTAGAGAGAAGAACATGGTGTGAGACACTTAATAAAGACAAATTGCTTGTCGCTTAGGTAAGCAACTATAGACAACGAAAACTAAGAAATTTATCGAAACAACTGTCAAGCGTGTAGGATACACTGCATTTGACCTTATGAATCGCAGCTCAACAACCGCTACGCGAACAACTTCGGCGTCCGTGGCGTTCGCCTGTGCTAGTTCTCGCGATCTTTAACTGCCGTTACACCAACATATAACAACACGCTATGCAGTTCCTCGAATGCGTTCAGTCGTAGTGAATTCTGAGGCACTTGGCGCATGGGCGTAGCTTTCTTTATCTTTTTGCGACCTCACTTGGCGATTTAAGCAATTCGAGATACGGCAGTGATTTCTGAACTCGAAATGCATTATAGCTCTGACAGCGTGGCACAGGCTGCAGTCTCTTCCGCGGAGTGGAGTGAGTCTATTTTTATCCCGCTTTTACTGCCCTCCCAGAACTCTAAGATGGGATCGGATAAGCCTGCACAGCAGGAGTCCTTGAAGAAATATTAGAGGCCAAATGGATGTCAGTGTATGTTCGCGAGTTAGTTCTGGATAACTGGTGATGGAGTTCATTATGGTGAACATCTACCAGTTCGTCATGAAATACCGGCCCTAAGTCATACTATTGAAACTCTAAGCGGGAAGGTAGCCAAATCGTACATTCAAAGTAACGTTTGCCATGACAAAGCTTCAGAAACGTCACTTAATGAGTGGAAAGCGTCAAAACAAAGCACGTGATAATGATCTACGACTTCAAGGGAAGTCGGTCATGAGGTCTGTAAAAAAGAATAACTTGATATGCATATGTCCAAACCATATAACTAAAATTTAGGTAGTATTGTTGGTTATGCAATTTTGCCAGTTGTGCACGTTGTCTTCCAAGGCTTTTCAGCGAAAGTGTACGAAGTATTGAAAATAAAGCTGGAGCGACGCGCTATTGTTCACTGTCCTCCCGAGAAATTCAAATTCGCAAGTATTAATCAGCATTCTTTCTAGCTACATCAGCGTCACCCTAAGCGATGCCGATGCCCCCCCCCCTCCCTCCCTCGGAATGATACACTACGCTACACTACACGCACACCTACGCAGATATTTCACTCACAGTCCTGCGTGAGCAGCCTGACGAGTATGCCGAACATTGTGACACTGACGAGCAGGAGCATGGTGGTCATCGCGAGCAAAATGAAGCGCTCCCGGGTCCGGTCGATCACGCTGCGAAAGAAATTAGTACAAGCACGCTTGGCTCCAGTCGGCGAACCGCTGCCGCGTAATAACGGCATCTGCCTGAGCCTAGCCAATTTTCTATGGTGGACTATGTTGTACTTCAAGAGAGCCAATGAGTGAACCTAGCAAGCTTAAAGCACTTTTTCTGAGCCGCAGTGGAACAAATACTAGCAAATACGAGTAATTAGAAATTCATGACGTCACACTGACGTACCGATGCTCCGGTGACGGTGGGAAATTCAAACTGAAATTTGGCTGTTATTTTTCGTTTAAGATTCACTGTATTACCGTGAAATTAACGGAAATTATCTTTTGAAATCATAATTGATCAGCGTAAGCCACTTCAATGTTTACTCTCCTTATCATGTTTTGATTGCGCAGCGAATACACTTAGCAGCTTCAAGTAACGGAGAATAAGAGGCACGTAGAAACTTCTGGTGTATATAATAAGCTAGAAGGAGCATAGTGTACATAAACAGATGCACCGCGGTCCATTAGTCACGAGTGACTTAGGAGAACGTTTTATTTACACGCGTTCATATTCCATTCCAGAAATCGCTTCTCAAGTGAAGTGATTTATCATATAGAGAATGACACTGACTCTGCGTCTTGGAGACAAAGAAAAGCTACGCGGAAGAACGAAGACTGACAGGTGCTCATCCTACACAATAGCGACTGTAATACATTATCGCTAATGCCTTCTATTTATGCGATAAGTGTACGCCGAAGTCTGCATAGCACCGACACTAAAATCTGTAACTTCTAGTTATTTTTTTACAATTAGATTCTCTTGGCATGTAGTTATTCCTCTCTCTTTCCTACTATCTCACCAAACGTTATTTAGCATGTACGTTTAGTTTTTTGCCCCCTTCTATTATGTACTTCCATGCAAAGCACAGCAGAATGCAGTTCCTCCCTGCCGGACACCCAGACACATGCCGTATCTCCTCTCATGTGCCTCTGTACGTCTCGTGACATGACGTGATCAAGACTGGGTACAATTGTGCGGTCAACAAAATGAATGTCAACCAGCTATCCCAATCCACTATGCCTCGGCTGACCACTGTTGTCGTGATTCTTTTAGAGAGAGACAAAAAAAATCGCTGAATTATCGCTAAAATTTATTGCATTGTCGCTAAAGCTTTTTAGTCAATCTTTGGTAACGTAGGTGCTTTGGAATACTATGATGTAGACTAACGCAGCGTATATCATTTAACAAAACGCCTTAGGTTTGTCTAGGGTCTATTTCAGTAAGGTATAAACAGCGAATTTGCCAGCAGTGTGTAGTAGAGATTTATTTTTCTAATCTGCTTGCATAACAATGCCGATGACAGCTAAGGTTAAGCGTTTTCCTTCATAATGCGAAGTTGCAAAGGCGGCACGATCCAAAAGTACACGAGTATTCTTATCTTCCTAGCACCGCAACGCCACGTGGTTCACATTATCGCCGCACGTTTTCTACATCTAAGCGGTCATCAACGGATATAATACGTCCTGCGACGCACATTTGGTAGCATGTTAACGCGACGACGTTGAGTACGTGACCCTTATGCAGATCGGATGCCATGGTTTCACCTCTTTGTCTACTTGAAAGCTCCACGCAGTATTGATTTGTCCAAAACACAAGAGATTCGTGTGAACGGACCCACCTGCTCGAATATCTACTCCTTCTGCAGTCGATCTGTCTTGTTATTCAGCTGCTGCGTTCAAAATCTCATCACAAAATTGAGTGCGACAGATTATAGTAAATTTATTTGCTGTAACTCTTGCAAGTGTCCGCCATTCGTACGTAGCTTGTGAAAGTGCAGAACAAGTTCGTTAGGACCCATTTATTTTGGTTTCGTAAATGCTCTTTTTTAATAGCATTTCGCGAGCGCGCTGTGAATCATATTAATAGCACAAAAGTGAAGCCGACCATTCTTTCATCATGTTAACGGAGCCTACGCCTCGTACAGCCCATTTCGGCCACGTACATGTTGGACTTGAATAACAAAGTGCCCTCCACAGGGTCATTTTCGAAGCAACATTCCGAAATTCAAGGTCGCTAAAATGTCGCCAATTGTTCTGCCATGTAGCTTAAAAGGTCGCCGGTCGCGAAATAAAAAAATGTGCCACTAAACTGACAATAGGGTCGCTAATTCTAGCGACAATGTTCCTAAAACGGCAATATAGTGCTTACCTTTCCCCGCACAATGACTCTGACCCAGCTATCACGGAAGCCCATTTAAATCGGAACATAGCTATCGCATTAAAACCCGTCGATAGACATTTATTCTGAAGGACCAGCCCACCCACGTGGTTACACTGTATCCTGCACAAGCGCGCGTTACAAACCGTATTTAAGATTTGGGTACTTATTGCTACAAAAAAGGTATACAGTCGCAGCGGGAAAAGATTAGCGCAAGGGACTGGTGGCCGGAGCAGAAAAATCGCAGCACGCGGCGCGGTTGCTCCCGAGCGCGGCGACAGCGAGAGTGCCAGGCACATTCCATTTTCCACAGCAGGGGTGCCTAGCAGAAACCGAGCCGTTTTAAAGCCTGCATTTCGAAAGCTATCGTATGCCTCACTTTACGGCTAAGCTATGCATCAACGCTGGTGCGCAGCAAAAACGAAAAAATAATGGTAGGCGACCCTAGTCTTTGACTTGCGTGATTCTCAGCGGCACTCGCACCTTGGCGTTGGTGTTCTGTAGGTTAACGTGAGCCGAACGCAAAGCACCAACCGAACTCGGAGGCAACTGTTTTACGTTTATTAGCCAGTTAACTATCATGCCCCCTTCTTGCGTGCGACTAATTAGTGACGTCATTACTTCTGCGTTCTACTTCCGGGTTTACAGGAATTTCGCTAAAGTCGCGCTCACGTGGCTGGTCTACGATTCTGTGCGGTAATCCGTGACATCTAATTCTAATTATTCCAGACACTTTAGTAACTCAACTTGTGACCAAACTTATGCTGTGATATGACATCTATTATGAAACCCATGAGTATTGTACTGTATTATTCTGGTTTATTTGGAATTTCAGCCCCGGTCGTTTCAGGAGGCGAAACGGAAGTGCTGGCCAAGAAACAAGAGTGTCACTCGATGCTCGTGCCACTAATAAATGGGCTCACGTGATCAGCCACGCTGGCGCATAGCTTGGCAGAAAGGTATAAATGAGGTATTTAAGATGGGTCCGTTTCTGCCGGCCACCCCTGCTTTGGAAAATGGCATGTGCCTGACACTGTCGCTATGGGCACGTTCGGGAACAACAGCGCCGCGTGTCGCGATTTTGCCACCCCGGCGGCTCCGGACACCAGTCACTTGCGCTTATCTTTTTTTTTTTTTTTCGCTTCAACTGTACATATTTGCGCGCGTACAGCACAGGTGGTCACGCAATATCCTCGCGAAGACACATTTTTCATCGGATTAGGATCGATCCCACCACCATGCCTTCGATTCATAGCCTTCGGGTTTGTTACGTGATACGAACCGCAAGAAAGCTCTTGTGAGGACACACGTAAATGCACAGCCGCGTGATTACACCGCCTCCGGAAAATGCCCGTGGTTTACTCCACGTTTTCATACTCAGATTCAGGTATTGATTCTTATACGACACGGCGAACATGTTAGAACCTGTCTCATTCATTGTCTAATGGCTCACGACCGACTTGCGGCGTCGGCGCTAATATTGCAAACAACAGACTTTGGCACATATCCAACGTGACCCAGCGGTACATTGTTCGGGACTATCTAGTTGACGATGCGTATGCGTCGAATAAGTGTTCCTTGCAATTCCGTGTACCGTTGCTAGAAGGACGCGATGACGCGAGCCAAAAGGTAATTTCCCCGCGAGAAATGTGTCACTCGAACAAAGCAAATAACCCAAGCTGGTATTCATCTCAAACTCTAGCATCGTTATTTTCTAGCTTATCAAAGTATTCGCGGTATTATTGGCGCGTTTTGTTTACTCGAAAATGCCAGAGCGGAATTTTGCTCCACACAACTTTGTCTCATCGTTTTTCTAAGTTATCTTCGCAAACTCTACCGCGAAGTCAGGCGTCACAATGAGAGAAACCCCGCAAAGAAGGGGCTTGTACACTAACGATCGCGCCATCCACTCACGTGGTCTCTCGCGTAATGATGGCGAGGTTCCTCCTGGAAAGAAAAAAAAAAGGAAGGAAGTTGCATGGCTTAGTGAACATACCGGATGAATACCTTGAAGCTTTCCCAGCACAGAGTCAGCCACGTTATTACGACGCACTTCGTCAGCAATAGGGACTTCAGAACGTGATACCAAAGTTCTGCTGCGTAAGTTCCCCAGACGCATAATATGCTTCCCTGTCAGCCCCGCGATTTCATTTTAATTCTGTTCTAAGAGCGAGAACCTGAAATGAAAACCCGTATTTGTTCAGCATTCATCTATAGATTGACTTGTCCAGCGTAACAAACAATGCGGAAGACACAGAAGCACACACGGAGAGCGGTGACTCTAAACTGAATATTTAATTAACACGACGTAAATGCGAATGTGAATACGCATAAAATACAACTGACCGTCTTAACACGGCGATCTTATACATACAGAGCGACTTGAACAAAAGAATAATCATCCGCGATGGCTGTGGTGTTGAGCTGCTTAGCACGAGGTCGCGGGCTCGAATCCCGGCCACGGCGGACACATTTAGATGGGGGTGGAAACACCCGTGTACTAAGACACAAGGGCGTGCCTCATAATCAGATCGTGGTTATGGCACGTAAAATCCCGTATCTTAATTTTTCTGAAGAATAATCGCATTAGCAAAAACAGTTCGAAGTGCATCAATCACCCAGCCGCCAATTTTCTTAAGCGATAAGAAGACCTAATTCCTCGAAAACACGCAAAAGCGTGTTTGCGTTACCTTTTGTAATTTTCTCTTTTTATTGCTATCGTTGTTTTTACTACGCATGCGTACCCGCTTCCGCGTTTATGTCGTGTTCAATGAATATTCAGTTGATAGTCAGCGCTGTCTGCGTGTGCTTTGTCGTCGGCATTTTTCTTGCAATGGCGAAGTCAACCCGCCTCTTTCACGGCGCGACGGCGATGCGCCCTGCCCTAGCGGATTAGTCGCGAACCGTTTTGGAAGGGACGCGGCGCCCGGCCGCGGGGCCAGATATCCGGGGAAAGTACCCCGAAAAGAAAAAAAGCTCTTGGACGCGTGCTGTTGCAAACGCTCGTGTCATGTACCGCGTTGAAACTCTGCTGGTACCTTGACGTCGGTGCGGTGCTGAAAACGTGCGTAAGACTGCAACTCCAATTTGAAACATAAAAGTTCCAGGGCTTCATCCGGACTGCACCGTGAACCACGTAGTCGCCGCCTTGCATTGACGGCTGTCAAATTTATCACTAAACCTCCGCGTTACACTAAGGCGACACTTCAAAAACACGTTGCTGACGCAGCCTTCTTGCAGCGTCGGCCCACTGTTGCTGGTGGTGGCAGCGCGTGCCTGACATGTGCTGTTTTAAGGCATGGTAACAATTGGTCTATACGAGACCGACATGACGCTGACGCCGACGATTGGGCCACTATTCAGCACTGTGTCACAGACAAATTGATCGTACTAGGCCGACAACGACGCAACTGACGGGTGCGAGTTGTCATATAGCGCGACGGGCTTTCGTGTCGAGAGCACCGACAAAATCAGCGTGACCACCGTGATAGCTTGACCGAACTTTACGTGATCAGCCGTCAAAGCGACAACGCGATAGCTGCAGCTCATTCACTTGTAAATATAATTATTCACGCTCAAAATGCGTCGACATGCCTTCGAAGTTGAAATGCGCGAGCTTCAGTCCTCTCAAGCCGTGCACGTGAAGTTTGAGCCAACGTTGATCCTGTTTGCCGAAGTTTGGGTTAGGCCTGACCCTGTCGAGTTCGTGCACCCACTACCAATGGAGCTGAACTTAAAAAATAAGCAGTCAGGACGAAGGAAACCGCTCTTATATTTAGATTGCGGCCCTATAGCGATTTGATAAGTTTGACACAATAAGCGGCAAGCGGCGACACAGCGCTGGGCCAACATCTTGTAGTCTGGTCACCGTACCCGAACGCTGCCGGTCGCATTCCCGTAGATGGTGGGTCTCTGTGTGTTATGCTGACATTTCTTAATTCCAAAAAGCATTGTTTACCTCGCGTCAAACAGGAAAGGAGGGACAGTGCATTCGATACAGCAGCATAAAGTCGCTCAGTTGCCAACGGTGTCAGCGATGGCATCCGCCTTTTTGCGAGAGAACTACACGGCATATAACTGGGGACTTATGCCGAGCACAGTTGTCTCTAATAATAATTTATAGCACGCGCAAACTGTAAGTATGATGAAGTTAAACAAAAGCGAGAATAAGTAGTAGCAGCCCGTAATATATATGTGTCTGAATAACAGTTGCAGTTGTTTAAGGAACTCGGCCGCTCATACTGACTCGTCTGTATGTTTTGCTACGCTTTCAGATTATTTAACATGAGCGATGCGCCATTTCTACAATAACCGAAGCTTACAGCGATCTGAAGCTCTAGAGATAAACCAATGCTCCGCTTTGGCAAATCCCACGTGGAAGGCTGCGTTCAAACGCTTCTTGAATGTGCGAAATGTTTAGTGAATGTGTAAAAGGAATACAAAAAGCGATGTGGAATCGCAGACATAAGCGACAACGAACTCAAGGCAGCCGCGTCGGGAGACGGAACTCAGCGTGCCTTTATCGGCCGCGCTGTTACCACGACAGCGCACTGGGACCTGTTCACCCACTATACTCGATGGGTGAACGACATCCTGCCCCGGAGCAACAATTAATAATTAATCGCGATCCACGGACCGCACAACCGACGTACACTCAACATGGGCGCAGGTACACAAATCAACCGTCCAAATCCCCGACACCCATCCAAAACGTTTCCAGCGGCGTGCGTCAGAGGGCAGCACAGGAACATGAAAGAAGCGGATTGACTGATGAATCACGGCGAACTAACCTAGCGGTCAGTTCAGTTAATATTGCGATAACAATTATATTTACACTCAAGGCGCATTTTTGCCGTCGTTGCCATCGCCGTGATGTACTATATAAAGTCCAACGGCGATACACCATCGTCGCACGCCGTAGGCTGCATGTGCGAGTGAAAGCGTACGATGGTGAACCCACGATCGCAACTGAATCTCGCACGCTCATGGGAGGAAAGTGGACAGGAAGCGCGCCGTCTTCAATCCCGCACAAAGAACCGGGTGGAGGGGACGCAATGGGGGAAGGCTTGTACTTGGGCAGCAACATGTATGGCGCGGCCACGCGGGCTTTATTTTCAAAGCGATCTGCTTTAGAGGCAGAGTCTAGGTGGGCCGATGGCTCGTAACTTTGCGCGTGCTGCGTTCTCGCCGCTGAGTTTGCGTTAACGCAATAGACAGCCCGATGGTCACGTCGCTCGCTGATGTAGCTGCGCGTTTCTCACGCCGGCGTTTCGACAGCGACAGTCCGCGGTCATCGAGTGTGTTCTTTGACTGTGCGCGCTGATACCATGCACGTTAAATCATTTAGTAAGCGAGTGTTTACAAGTTTATACGGTAAATAAAACTACTGTCTTTACTTACTTTGGCGGTCTACTAATTAGTTATTGGAAGAGATGCTTCGTCCTTCGGGGGAAACAGACTTCCTTGTTCAGTATATTTTAAATGAAAGCGGGAAACCGACAATCAGTAAACAGTGCGTATACACAATATTTTTTTCTTCAGGCTTTGGTTTTCAGTGCTAGCATCAGCTCAATTTAACGACGTCAAAGCCGCAAGCTTTTTCTTCTCGGAGGCGTTACATGAGTGCTGTTTTTTTTTTTTCTGACTCGTTTATTGGTGCAACCGACCCACTGATCTGTACAATGTTGCCGCTGGATAGCGCATTGAGTGCCTTTTAACGAAGGCACCTGAAGCATAAGCTAGTTATCCTGAAAGTCAGTGCTTCTCAATTTTGCAGTAGCACTTCGCATGCACGAGAGTTCAGCCTTTCTCCTTTTCTTCCCCTATATTACCTGCCTGTTGCGCCTTAAACTGCCAAAGCCGGCCGGTGAAGTGTTTTGGGGAAACGTCCAGGATTTGCAATCGACGCGCATGCAGCGTCGCTAACATGAGCGATGCGCGCTGGAAACACACGTGATTGCGAAAACGCAATAATAATAAGAAAAGAACTATTACGTACGGGTTCTGATTATCCTAGAGGCTCTTACCAGACAGAAAGAGACAACAGCCCCAAAATTACAGCAAACCACGAATAAAAGGCTGTTAAGGCCCATTCACTCCGAAAGCGAGTGTCTAAACAGCCAACCGGATTTTCAACGCGGGGAGGCGGTGAGCGCGCGGGCCTGTTCAGACCGGACGGATTACCTGGCTGGCCGCGCCACCGAGGAGGCGGAGCATCTAGCCTTTTCGTAGCGCATGTGTCGCCATCTCGTGGCACCCGTCGACCGTCCTCACCGCGCACGTGCCAGCGTCGTCACCGCACCACCGTCTTCTGGCGTTGCGATTGGCTGCGGCAAAGCGGAGAGGTCTGGCGCGCGGAAAGAAATCTGCCCGCACGCGATTGGGCTCACCGCCTCCTTTTCCGCCCGCTTTTAGCCACCTGGCGAGGAGGTTTACCCGCTCTCACCTTGGCCGCTTTGGCCACTCCGCCTTTAATGTGAACGTGCTTTTACAGCCGCCATATTATCCGACCGCATGCACCCAACTTCCGGGACAAGCTGCTGCCCCACACCACACTTCCGCTGACTTCTCTGCGCACGGCTTGGTGAGCGGGGATGCTGTACCCAGCACAACATAGTAGAGATCCGTGGGCCGATCAACGTTACTGCACCAATAAATTCTTACAGGCCAACAATCGGCGCAGACATGACTTTCGCTCAGTAAGATAGCTGCTGACGCCATTTTGGGGGTCAATCAATGTTGGTAGGAACGAGTTGGCAGAGTTGATTTGGTAACTGTGATATATGCTGCAACGCAAAAAGAAAGAAAGTGAAAAAGAAAACACGCAGATGAAGACGACAAACGCAGGACGAGTGTTGTCTTTCGGACAAGGGATATGAGTGTTTACGTAGCCCGTGGGCGCATCCTGCGTCCCATGAAGGTTTCTTTGCAGTTGAGGCTTTGTTGTATCTTTTTTGTTGCTGCCTTTTTGCTTTGTCCGCCTTGATTATTGCTGGTCGCGGGTTCCATTAATTTTTGTAGCGGTGTTTTTCAATCGTCGATATATATACGTTGTTTCCCAATTATTTCTATATACGTTGTTTTCCAATAAAATCAGCTGAAATTCAGCGCTGGTCCTGTGTTTCTCGCCTTCGTCGTAATCATTCTTGCGCTGCAACAAGATATGTTACTATGCTTCTCATTAACACTGCCTGCGTGCCTTTGACATCTACTCCTAAGTAACGAAGCATTTCTGACATACTTATGGTAATGAAGGTCTGTCACCTATTTCACATCAGGCACAATGACCGAAATTTTCCTTCAGCACTAAAAGCTACGCTGCGAAAACAGCCACGGCTCTCGTCACAAATTTCGGTAACCGCTGATCACCTATCCTCAAGGCCGAAGAAAGCAATACTTTAGCTTATCGCGACAAACGATTCCCTAAACCCACGACGCATTGTGAAGTGTTTGGGAATGCTGTAGCAACTATTGGAACTCGTCTATCGCGCGTCAAGCAAGAGAGCATGTGGGCTTGAGCGGATTTGTAGCTCGCGCTACAGAGCTTGATCGGTCAGCGACATTCGTGCGGTTACTCCACGGCTCTCAAAGAACAGTCCGAAGTGGTGACACGTGGCATCGTGCGGGTGCGAAGGGAGGCAGGCGAGGGCGAGAAGGAAGGACATTGGCTCGATGCGCACCGTTTTCCGCCGCACCCAATTTTAGAGGTTAAGTCGCAGAGCCCGCGTGACCCTACCCTGCCCAGAGGAGAAGCGCGTGTCCTCCTCCCCTAGCCTGGCCGCGTATTGACGCGACAGCGCTAAGGAGCTCGTGTCGCAGAAAAGCCGGTGTCATCGGCAGCGTTGGCCGTGAGTGAAAAATCCCGGAAGGCAATTCATAAATAAAAACAACTTGCAAGATGGGCTGGGTAGGAATCGAACCAGGGTCTCCGGAATGTGAGATGAAGATGCTACCACCCAGCCATCAGGTCGAGGGTTCAAAGCGGGACAGAGCGCCTTTAGTGAATGCGGTGTTGCCTTAGAAACGTGCACTAGAAAGTTATACTACGGTGTATATCGGTAATTATGAGCACAAATTACAGAAGTCCCAGTTCAACGAGTAGCGAAGTTCGTTTCCGCTACATTTCTTCTGCGCTTGGCGCACACGCAGAGCCATCCTACGGCAAACACAGAAGACCCCCTCCTCGCAATTTGCGGCGCTGCCCCGACTGGTTGCGCGCCACTCGCCAGCCTCTCCGCCTCGTCTCGTTTGAGAGCATTGGGGCAGTGCGGGTACCGGTGCAAGGATGCCCCAATACCCTTGCGTTTAATAAGTTTTCTCGCTCTCTCGCCTTCCAACTTCCAGCGTGCGTCACTCGAACCCTCGTGTTTAGGCGACGCGGCTCCTCTTTCCACTCACAGCGCGATTCCTAGGTACAGCGTCCGATGCGGGACGCCTCTCACGTGATCGCTGCGCTGTAGCGTGTCTGGTGGGAAAGCGTCCCCTGCGATGTGTCCGTGCTTCTCGCGAGGAGTCATGCGTCTGCGTGGTGGTCCCAAGCAAGATAGAGGACGATCCCATCGAGGCGTCAGCCCCATCATCGCGTCCGCCTTCAAAGAGCGTCGCGGCCCGGCTGTCCGTGCCGATCACGACGTTTGGCTCGCGTAGATCGTTTCTCCCTCTGAGACACCGAGTTCTTTGGTTCGTTCCGCTTGCTCAGGCGCACGTTTCGTTGCCGCGCCGAACGCAGCGTTGCTCGGCGCTCACCGCCTGATCGGTGGGTGCAAAGTCCGACGCGGGGCGCCTCGTAAGCGATCGCTACGCCGTAGCGCATTGTCTTACACCCCTTGGCGGGTCGACGGAAACGCTCTCGCGTTCCACTCTTGAAGGCTAAGCTTAAGCGCCCTCCAATTTTTTGTCAACCTGCCCCCAGTACAGACGGCGACTGCAGCGACGCCGCACAGTGTAGACGACAAACACACACAGGGAGATCTGCGGTGTTTCTGTGCTGGGGGCGACGGTTCCAAACCGACCATCGGACATTCCAGAGCGCATCTGGCTTTGCTAATCGTCCAGGACTTTCCTGACCATGGCTGCTCTATGCTGCTGCTGTTTTGCCCTATAACTTACACATTATAAAAAATCTGAATAACATACCCGACGGTGGGATGGAACTTCGCCCCCCCCCCCGTTCCCCCAGCGCAGGAGCCCGATGCTCTAACCACTAGGTAAGAGCAACCTCCTAAACACAGCATCCCCACTTCCAACGTGCCAACGCAAACCAGCTCTGTGAGATGATCGCCCCGTGTGTCCCATTGCGTGGCAAGGGGGGCTGCGCGAGAGCACATGTACGTACGCCTATTTCCTTTACGTAGTTTGATTATATATTACAGAATTCATTATATAATTATAGAATTCCTATACATTATACAATTGACGAAAACTTCGCTTCATATCGATTCCAAGATGTACGTTGGATCTGGATTCTCTTTTTATTATTATTATTTACTCAATTTATTTCTAGAGCAACTAGTGAGATCTGGCATACCAAGTCGGTGGGAAATGGCAACATAATAGCAAACGACAAAGTCGAGAAATTAGCAAAATAAAAGCTATTGCTCGAAAATGACACTACATTTCAACTATTTATCTCAGGACTTCAAGCTGGCAGGCTGCTTTAGCGCCACCTACTTTGTGAAAATCGACATTTTCTTTACCTCAATTCTGTCCCTTTAGGTCAAGAAGCGTCAAAAGAAATAGCGGTATGATCTCAACAATAACGACAAAGCAGCACTTGTGCCTTTCCTCAGCGCGAGATCAGGATAAAGTATGGCTGATTCTACCATTCATTTCTTGCTGCGGCGGTGAAGATCAAAGTACATGGGCGAATTAAAATTAGATCGGAATGCCTGGAGACTGTCATGCGAGCAGCCCCGCTAAATAGCGGGAGCCGCCCGGTAAGAAACAAAGAAAGAAAGATGTTTATACTTTTCCCAGATTATTATACACAAGTAACAATCACTTGTCGGACCGTAGCCGAAAGCGTTTGCCGAAGCGTTTGTCGGGCTACAAGTTCGAGAAACGTAGCGAAGTCCAGTTAATTCTTCGCATGCGCAGGAGTAGAGAGCAGGACGGTAATTCTATGCGTAACTCTGATGCCAAATACCCAGAGAGCACGCTAAACTCACCACGTGCGCATTCGTGGCAGCCGGTATCAGTAGCAGTAACGCTATGCTAGTACACTCCATTTTCTCAAGCGGTCACGACCAAAAGCCAGGAGACTACAGATGATGCGATAAATAAATAAAGACCGGGAAGTTTCGCGCGAATTAAGGAGCACTGAAACGAAGGCTCAGCGTTTCGTTGACGCTCCACGGTCGGGGCTCTACGAATGCGCGGCGACGACGCGCTTACGCGACACAGAACGCAAGGTGACTGCGACGCAGCAGTAAAAGGGTTCTGGCTGCAATTAGGCTTTTCGCGAGGCTGGCAACATGAGCGGTGGTACCACCAGCGTTGCCGGCGTCGCACCTCCAAGGGGCAAGACATCAGAGCGAAAGGAAACCTTGAGCGTTTGCAGCTAAAAGCGTGCTGTGCGTGTGTGTGTAGTGATTATAAGGGTGAAGGGAAGAGAGAAGTGCAGTGCCGTAACTGTCTCTCAAAGGAGGACACCTCAACAGCACTGCACAGGGTAGGGGAAGTGGGAAGGAAAAGATTAAGAGAGAATGAAAGAGCGGAGAAAAAAAAAGAAAAAAAAAAGGCAAGAGGGTTGAAAAAGAAGAAGCAATGCGGGGCTTATAGCCGCGCTCTCAGTTGAGTTTCGACAAAAAAGTCGAGAAGGGCAGCAAACGCTCTCTTGGCGATGGAGGCGTGGGCTGCGGGAAATAGTAGTTCTGTCTCCGTGTTGCAGGGTAGACCCACACGACGATAGGATGTACAGAGCGCGGTGCGCTCAGCGTCGAACGATGGGCATCGCAGCAGGAGATGTGCGAGAGTCTCATCCTCGCCGCATTCCGCACATGCGGGGCTGCCAGTTCCGCGCAGTCTGTGCGCTCGGGCGGCGGTGTTGTAGCAGCCGACGCGGAGACGGAGAAGAAAGGAGCGGTCCCAGCGGGAGAGGCCGGCGCGGGGGAGGAGGCGAGGGGGTGTCCCCGCCGCAACACGTGGGTCAGGGTGATGCGCGCGGAGGGTGCGCGTGATAGTCGTCCTGGCCACGTCGAAGCGGGAGACAGAGGTGGCGAGGGGGAAGCGAGCTGCGAGAGCTTCCTTCGCGAGGGCGTCAGCTGCTTCATTTCCGGGCAGGCCAATGTGCGCGGGGACCCACTGCAAAACCAAGTCGCAGCCCTGATTAACGACATGGCGCAGTTTCGATCCCACGCGCTGCACAAGTGGGAGACCGGCATAGCCTTTCCGCAGCATGTACAGAGCCGCGCGCGAGTCCGTGAGGATCGCAGCAGACGAAGCACCGCACTCCTAAAGAAGGTCAGCCGCGAGGTCAATAGCCGCGAGTTCGGCGACTGTTGATGAGGCAGGGAAACGGAGGCGGCACTGACGCGACGCAGGGATGTCCGGTGCCGTGCACGCGGCAGCAGCGGAACCATCACTGGAGACAGAGCCGTCAGTGAAGACCAGGAGGCGATCACGTAGGTGTTCGTGAAGCAATGCAGCCGTCTCCTGTTGCATGGCACACAGTGCTGTTCGGCGCTTGCTCGTGACGCCCGGGACGCTGGTGTTAACGTCAAGGAGCGGGGAGGCGTGCGGCGATGGCGGCAAGGGGAGCAGTTGCGGCAGAGACGCGATGCGGGCGCTGAAGTCGGTGGCATGCTGACCCATGCCCGAGCCCTCGAGGGTGTGGAGGCGGCACACGAGAGACTGGCCCTGTGGCGACCGTTGCAGGCGCTCGATGTGGTGAAGCGCCTGTTTCCTCGCACGAAGTGAGGGCGGCCAGTTTCCCGCTTCGGCGAGAGTTGCCCCCACTTGCGAGAAGCGGGGAAGCGCGTACATCTGGCGAACTGCAGTGCGGTGTTCGACGTCAACGGCCCTCCAGTTGGCTGCACTGGCGTTGGTGAGCGGGAGTGCGTAGAGCGCTCGCGAAGTAGCGATCGAGTTATAAACTCGGAGCGCAAGATGCGGTGTGCAGCCGCGGCCACGGGCGAGCAGGGAGCGTGCGGCGCCTGCAACTTTCCTGGCGTCCCTGCAGAGCTGTGTGGTTGCCGCATTAAAGTTCAGGCGGCAGTCGATGTGAAGGCCCAGGTAGCGAACTTTTCTCTGCCACGGGAGGGGGCTTCCGCGCAGCGAGAGCGTGGGCACTTCGGAGCGAGCACGGCTAGCACGGGGGTGGATCATTAGCGCCTCGGTTTTAGACGCCGAGAGCTGAAGCCCCACGCTGGTGAGGTATTCGTCCACGGCGTTGATAGCAGACTGCAGTGATTGCCGCACTTGGTAGCCATAGTCCGTGGGCCCGGAAGCGAAAAGAGCGATGTCGTCGGCGTAAATCGCCACGCGGACTTCGAAGGCTGTCAGCTTCGGGATGAAATCGGGGAGCCTTGCAAGCGCCAAGTTGAATAGAAAGGGGCTAAGAACACTGCCCTGAGGAACACCAGCGGTCACGCTGCGGGGGGTGCTAAGCGCGTCGCCAACACGCACTCTGAGTGTTCGGTCGCTAAGAAAGGCCGACACATAGTCCAGTAGGCGGCCGGTGATGCGCAGCTCGCGAAGCGCTTGGATGATGGTGCCGTGCGGGAGGCCGTCAAACGCGCGTTCGACATCGAGCAGCACCAGGTATGCGGCTTCGTGGCGGCTTGCAGCGTGCTCGAGAGTGGCGACAACGTCCGCGATGGAATCAGCTGTCGAGCGGAGTCGGCGGAAGCCACTCTGTTCCGGGGCAAGAGCGTCGAGGGCGGAGGCGATCCATTCGAGTCGGTTCAAAGCCATCGACTCCATCGTTTTGCCGGGTACCGAGGTCAGCGATACTGGGCGATAGGAGCTGATGTTCGAGGCTGGTTTGCCGCGCTTGAGAATGGGAACGACGATCGCCTCTTTCCAGTTGGCGGGGATGATGCCGCTGCGCCAGACGGAGTTGAAAACCTCGAGAAGTGAGGGAAGTTGAGCTGCGTCGATGTTCCTGAGCACTTGATGAGTAACGCCGTCGGAACCGGGAGCGGAGCGGTGTTTGTGCTTGTTCAAGACGATGCGCAACTCGCTGATCGTGAACTCAGCAGAACACAACACTTCTACATGCTCCATAATTGCGCTCGTTGGGAAGTAGCGCATAGGAGCGAGGCGTTCAACCATGTTGTGCGGCGGAAGTTCGACGGCGGCTGCGACAGGGCACACAGACGGCGGGGCGAACGTATCCGCGAACAGTTCGGCCAACTGCTCGGCACTCAAGCCCTGAGCCACTGCGATGGAGAGTGCAGGGCGGCGGGAGATCTTGGGACTGAGCAGGGCGGCGAGGATGCGCCAGGGGCGGGCTTTATCGCGAGTGTCCTCCAATGAGAGGCAGAGACTTTGCCAGCTCTGATTGCGGCGCTGCCTGGCATGACGACGGCACGCGGCGTCAAGGCGGTTGTAAAGAGTCCAGTGCTCCACCTTGTCGCTTTTGATGGCGCGGCGTTCGGCGCGTCGACGTACCGCGCGTAAGTTCAAAAGTTTCATGTCGGGCGCCGGCGTTCCAGCGGGCACCGTACATGACTTGGTCGCGGCGGCAACGCAGCTTGAGATGTGCGAAAGGAAGTCAGTGTTGACAGGAGGAGGCGTGGCACACAGCGTCCTGAAGAGAGACCAGTCCGTGATGCGGTAGGTGCGGATCCGGTCGCGGCAGAGGCCGAGAGGGTCAAGCGAGATCGGATAATGATCCGATCCTTGCGTGTCAGGGCTGCGTACCCACTCGTAATGGCACCGTTCGCTCACCGGCGATAAGTCTATCACACTCCCGCGCACATTCCGACGCACGAAAGTGGGACTGCCGGAGTTGATGATCAGCAGACCAGAGGAGTTGATAGAGTTCAGCAGGTTCCTGCCGTTAGGCTCACAGCAGCTGCTGCCCCATGCCGTGTGGTGAGAGTTAAAGTCGCCGCACACAACACAGTCACCGTCGATGCGCGCGGCGAGGCTCTCCACGAAAGAGGTATCCCATCGCTGCACGGGCTGGACGTACACGCTGGCGACACAAGTGTCGACCCCCCCAACGCGCACAGTCACAGCCACGCACTCCACGGAGGTGGGAACGATGTCGGACACAGAGACGGCGGCTTGACCAAGGCGCGCACGCACATAAACAGACGCTCGAGAGCGGCCGGGTGGGTGGAGTGGATCGCGGCACGGAACGTCGGCACAAGACTGAAGTTCGCACGTGACGGCACTGTGGTAGGCGACGAAGCCCGGAAGGTTGCACTCCCCGTCGCGTACGTGTGTCTCCTGCAACGCGAGCACATCGTACTCGTGCAGGAGAAGAAGCTGGCAAAGCTCCGGGTGCCGACGGCGCATCGAGCGGACATTCCACTGCAGTATGCGCGGCCGACGTTTCGCTGCTCGGCTAGCCATGACGAGGCAGGGACTGCTGTGCGGCCAGGGCCGCGGTGCACATCTGTCGCACCGTGTCGTCCATGTGCGGGGCGGTCTCCATGAGCGCCCACAGAGCTGCGGCGAGCGCCGCGATCAGGGCGTCCCTCGGGTCGCCAACAGGGGCAACTGCGGGAGGCGGCGTGGTTTCCGGCGCGGCGGGATTGACGCTGCGGCCACGTAAAGCATCGCTGAACGACACGCCAGCTTGTACCGTCGCTGAAGGGCGGGGCACGTTCTGCTGATGCTGACGATGCTCAGGTTGCGCGACGCGAGCTTTGGCCAGCTCGAGCGCCTTCTTCCGAGTCATGGGCTGCTCGGAGGAGGCTAGCAGGATGGCTGCTTTCCTTTCGAGCAGCCAGTGTGGGCAGCGCGGCTCGGTTGCTGCATGGCGGCCTTTGCAGTTTACGCACGCGGGGTGCTGCGCGGCGCAGTCGCTTGACCACCTCCGCAGCGGAGGCAACGGGCGTCGTAGGAGCAAGTGGCGCCGGCATGGCCGTACACACCGCAGCGGTCGCACTGGAGTGGGCGTGGCAGACGAGGTCGAACGAGCCGTCGTTGCTTGAAGAGAAGTACGTCCGTGGGGACGACGTTGCCGGCAAAGGTGACGCTCACGTTTGCGCCGTTGCGGGAACAGGAGAGAACGGGAACGAGAGCCTCTATGTTGTCCCTCAGTGTGTCGTTGTCAAAGGAGCTGTCAACGCCGAAAAGGACGCCGACGCAAGAGTGCTTGCCAAGAGCTTTCGCCTTCACTGGTATGTCCGCGATGGCCCGTACATCCAGCAAGCGGGACAGGTCCGCACCGGGCACAGAGTCTGCCGCAACCACGTTACGGCGAAAGTTGACTCGCACGCGTTTGACGCCATCAATGCGGCAAAGTTGGGCGGCGATAAGGTCACTAGACAGCTTCAAAAAGTTGTTTTTGCGGCCGATGGGACGGAAGAGCACAGTGTCGGCGGCATTGTCAGGGGAGGCATGTGCGTTTTGCGACGCATCCGTGATGAGCTCGGCAAACTGGCGGAAGCGTCGCTTCCTTTTTCGGCCGGGCTTAGTAGGGGCTGAACGCTCAGAGAGCACTGCGGCGGCGTTTTCGTCTGCGGCAGCTGGCGTCTGTGACAGTTGGGGTGCAACGACGGGGAGTGGTGCATTAGAGACGACGGCTGTTACACGGGTGGCAGGGTCGGATGGAAGTTGGAGCTCGGAGACGGTGCAGGGGGGAACGCTCGGCGGCTGCTTGCGTGGCCCGGCAGGTTCGTCATCCTCGCTCTCGCGGGCGCGTTTCCGAGAACTGGTCAAGTCCATTTCTTCGTCTTCCGAGAGGGGAAGCGGCGCCTCAGCGTGGGTTTCCTGCACGCAAGGGCCGTTCTCGGATGGCGCCGAAGTTGCCGCTGGGGCTGCCGGTGCGGTCGTAGGCACGGGGGGAACTGCAGGGATCTTCAACGAGGGGGCCCGTACACGTAGCCACTCGCCCAGCATGCGAGTGGCGCGACGCTCGAGGTCCTCCCTTGCCCGGAGCTCATCGAGGGTCGCGGGGCCGAGTGTCAACCGGCTCAAGCTGGCATGGCGTCGATGGCGGACGCGTGGCGGCGGCTCGCCGGGTGGCCGAAACTCCATATTGTGCTGCCGAGGCCTCTTCTCGCGTGCGGGAAGAAAGCCGAAAGCAGCGAAAAGCGCGGCAACGTGCTCCTAAGCGGGCGCAAACATGTGCGACGCCGAAACACGTGGTGGCAATCGAGGCGAAGTCGTCAGAGCGAGGAGCAACGTGACCTTCTCCGAACGCAGCTCAGACGCGACTCCGTGCTGTGCGTTCCGCTCGGAGCAGTGTATTCACCACGGTGTGTTATGCACAGATCTGAGCAGCAATGCAGAACTTCTGCGCACAACACTCATGACAGCAGTGAGAGGCATAACGCTGGCCTGTGGGCTCGGAGAGATATTCTCCAAGGGTCGACCTCGCGGACTGTTCATTTCGAATGCTACTGAAACGCTGATTGGCTGGAGCTGCACGAGCGAGAAGGAGCCAAGCGTGCACAGACTGTCTCCTACATGCTCGTACAGCTCCAACCAATCGGCGGTGGCCGACATGAACAGTCCACTAGCTGGATGCTTACAGAATATCACCCCGCCCGCTGGCTTCGCAGCAGAATCCACTGAGTGGAGCATGAGGGTACTTCCACTTGGGTTGCTCGTTTTTGCCGCGGCAGGTACTGAAGCTATGGAGATCCTTCGAAGCCCCCACGTGTGGGTCACGCGCATATGCGTCGATATCGCGACAGCACGACGGGGGAACCTACGGCGACGGCGCAAATCTGCCTCGAGCATAGGTATTATTCCTACCGTAATAAAATCTCCCATGCCTACGTATTAGGCCTGAAATAAAGTGGTACAGCCAAGCGGGGGCGTTCCAACAAAATATCTTTCATAACAAATTTGAAACTTTCGCCGATGCAGTGGTACTTATAGTTTTGACATCACCGTCCACGTACGGTGATGTTCTAGCCTAGTTTCGTGTTTCTTCACTTTCCGGTTTACAACGTCCGGGTAGCCGCGTTTCGCATTACACTAAATCTACGTCACGCTCTTTCGAAGTACGAAACATACGCGAAAAAAATTATAATAAAGGAGGAACAGCACGAGCACCCACTAAACTTGAAAAGGGAAGGCGAAAAGATAAAGTTGAACCTTCGAGTTTTGTTTTAAAGGCCGCAGTTCGCAAGCTCATGCGCTAAGTTCTCGCGCACAAAACGACACGGATACTTTACTTATCTCAGCCAGTTCACCCTTCTCGAGTTAACGCCGCGTGTGACAGGTGTTCACAGTGCGCGGGCATACACGACCAAAGACAAACGGAAGCCGAAGCGGCAAGGCTCTGGAGGGCACTCACATGTATGCGCTGCGGCTGACGGTTTCGTTGGAGGAAGTCGACAACATGGGGAACCTGACCGTCGGTGCGGCGGGCGCCGCGGTCGCTGGCGAGTCGGCCATGGTGAGAATCTTGCAATCTTTCCTTCCCAGTCAGGGCTCCCCTGCGCAAGTGAAGAGCCAGGCGACATGGACGAGAGCGGTAAATTGTCGCTTGCAGCTGAGCGAGAATATTACTGTAGGTACTGATATGCTACGTAACCGTAACGTCGTAGCACAAGGCCACGGCTTTCGAATGATGAAAGCCGCGCATTTTGTAAATGCAAGCGTCTCCCTATCGTGCAAGAATGCCACAGCAAAAATAATAACATGAAAAACAGAAACCTGCAAAGTCAACGCTAACGATATCATCCGCGAAACGACTATTGTCGTATAGTAGTAAAGCTAAGTCACTTTCGCTGAGGTGCGCTGGATAGGTGCTCTAGCTGAACGTCGATCTCGCCTTTTGACCGTGAAACGACAAAAAAACCTTCAGTAGGAATTAAACGGTAAAAGCGAGATAAATGCGTTAGCGTTACGTCGCACCTCTTTGAGGTCCCGGATGCATGATTTAAACCACGTTCATAAAGTTGCAAAGTGCTGTTCAGGAGCTCCCTCGACACACATCTGCCTTTTCCAGGAGGGCGAAGGGGAACGGAAGCTGGTCCGTAGCAGACCTTCGTCAGTTGGACTGTGCGTGTATACAGGGTGTCTCATGTAACTTCAGTAAAACGTTAAAAATAAGCAAATCCCACGTAGCTGAACCGAACCAATGAAATGTTGCTTGCCGCCCCTTGGCGGCAAGCACACGTACACCAAATGAGCGGCACAAACCGTGAACGCTCAGCAAAAAACATATGACCAATTAAGCCCAGTTACTATCCAAGAATGGGTTTGCCGTGCATACTTGCGGAAGGGGGTTCCTTGCGGAACTATGTTTTCCGTATGCATTGTGCTGGCGCCCCTCTTACAACTATGGCGTACTCCGATTATTTTTTGCGTTCGCCCTCATCACATAGTCTTCCTTAATGAATCAACTTTTTAATTAATACATTTAGATTAATAGTGTCCACGAAAAAATTTTAGAGCAACATGAAAAACTCCTTTGCGTTGCCTTCTGTTGCTCAATGCGCGCTACATAAGTGTTTTTCGGAGAGTAAAAGAAGGCCGCGAATACACGAAAAATTGCCGCGTAACTGGACGCTGGAGAAACTTTGCGTGTGTTTGCGGGTTCCTTTCACGCACGAAAAAAAGAAATCCTTTTATGCAGCACGTGTTGAGCAACAGAAAGACGTACCGGGAGTTTCTGCTATGCAGACCGTGCCTGCTTGTGTCATCGTATGCCCGCACGTAGTAGCAGTGGTAGTACCGGTCGGTGCGGGTGTTGCGCAGTGAAGCACCGCGTCCCTCAGGTCGCGCAAGCATGTCTCCGCTTGTTATTTGAGGCAGCTTTACGCTTCCACTCAATCCGCATCGTAGTGGAGCGTTGCCAGCGTTGCTTTGCTGGTGTGAGCACTGTGCGCACGTTCGCCAGCGCTAGCGCTGAGCGGCTGTGTGTGTGAGAGAAATAGTGAGAGAGAGTGTCACGTACACCAAATGAGCGGCACAAACCGTGAACGCTCAGCAAAAAACATATGACCAATTAAGCCCAGTTACTATCCAAGAATGGGTTTGCCGTGCATACTTGCGGAAGGGGGTTCCTTGCGGAACTATGTTTTCCGTATGCATTGTGCTGGCGCCCCTCTTACAACTATGGCGTACTCATACGCGAGAGCCAAGTAGTATTTTCTAGCGCCACTTCGTGTTGTCCCTTTTATCGTCTCGTGCGTTCCCTCCTGTAGCTTCCCAAGTCATGAATCACCAACTGGCCTACACCCACTCTCCGCTATGTCACTTTCCCGTCGGCCAGTTCGGAACCCGTGAAGAGAGAGAAAATACACGTTTAGTATTGGTGCCAAATATTTTGGTCTTCAGCATTCGGTTCTTATTCTTCAGAATTGCCAAGATGAAATCCACCAAGGATTTTCACAGCTGTGGCACGAAATTTGTCTGGAAGCGATCCACTCCTCATGAATTTGGCTGCATCGTTGCGGGTGTCTCGTTTATATATTGTGTCTTTATGTGGTGAGCGTCTGGGCATTGTCACAGAGCACGTTTCTTATTGGGGTATCCCGGTATCAGATCTCTGCCACTGCTACCTCGTCTAGATGGGGTCGAAATGCAAAAACAACCGTGTACTAAGATATTGGTGCCCAGTAAAGAACCCCAGGTGGTCACAATTCGCTACCGGAGAAGAGTAGTAAAAGTGTGCTGGGTGGATGCCGCGGACGCTCCTGTGTCGAGGCTTCAGCGACTTCGTTCGTAGCTAAGTACTGTTTTTTCTTTTTGTTTGCTGATGTTTTTGAAGTGGTTTCTTTTGCATGGAGCAGGAGCGCAAATGTTGAATTCGTGGTAAGCGTGATCAACGTACCGGCTTTGTCTAGGTCTGGCGGTTTGCCTCGTTAGGCCTAGGTGCTAGGCCTATTTGATAGACTTATTTAACTATCTCAGCTAGCTCTTCGAAGTGATTTGGCGGACTTGCTCATTGAGCCTAAGGGTGTAGGCCTAGCGATGAAACCAAAGAAAGGGAAGGCCGCGGGGGACGCGGAGCAAGTGCAGTGCGACGAGTGCCTGCGCTAGTGCTCCCTCGACGAGACCAGTTTCCAGAGCTTAGCAGACGCGAAGGGGTCCAGCTTTACGTGCAGGCTGTGCGAAGGGGGCAGTGAAGCAGTCCAAAAACTGGAAGGAAATTGGGCAGCCAAGTTCGAAGGCCTGAAAGCAGACCTGAAGGAGGAGTCGGAGAAGCGGGTAGCACTGCAGGCGAAAGTCGCCGAGTTGGTGAAGCTGGAAGCGGTCCAGGCCGCGCAATTATTAAGGACCGTGGCCGAGCTTGGAGAAGAGAGAGAAAGGAGAGCAGAACTGGATAGGCGGCTCGATGCGCTTGAGACGCGGGCAGCGGAGAATGATGGGTCGGGGCACCAAGCCGGTGGCAAAAGCACAGAAAGTAGGGTAGACCCTACAGGCGAAGTGGGAGGCAGGGAGCCAGAGCAAGCGGTCGTCGGAGGCTTTAGACAAGATGGCATACACTTTTATGGAAGGCTAGGAGCCGAGATCGGCTGGCGCCTGGCAGGTCGGGCAGTAGCTTTTTTAGGGTGTCCACTGCGCCTCAGGGCGTAGGGGTAGGTAGAAACAGTGTAGAAAGTAACAATAGAGGCTGACGCCAATAAAATGGACACTAGGAGGTCAAGGAAGTAACTACAAAGAAATTTAACACCAGGATCAGGTACATAAACATGCAAGGCGTTAGAAAGAGAGCGAAATGGTTAGAAATAGAGCAGCAGGTAAAGGACGAAGAAGTAGGTGTATACCCGCTATGAGGAAACAATCTCAGGGATCTAGAAGACCCACCGTTTATTGAAGGCTACGTCTGGGAAGGGAGCAATAGAACAACAACGGAGAGGATGAGAGGAGGAGTAGGTATGCTGATACATCAAGGAACAAATTGGCAAAGAATAAAGTTAACTTGCAAAGAACATGTCTGGGTATTAGGTACAATTGCCGGTAAAATTACATGGCTAGGAGTAGTTTATTTAGGGAAAGCGGACAAATGCAGGCAAGAGAACAAGGATCTAGTGAAGTGTCTCGATGACGATATAAAGCAGTTTGGAGAAGGTGCCGATATTTGTCTGCTGGGTGACATGAATGGCCACATCGATGATCTGGATTGATACGCAGACTGTAATGGGAAGTTGATGCTAGAATTCTGTGAGCGACACAACCTATTTGTAGTAAATAGAGAAACTAAGCGTGAGGGACAAATCATGTGGGAGTCCCCTAACAGACAAACGACCATTGACTATTGCTTAATGTCGCAGAGATTGTATAGCAAGCTCGCAATAATGGAAATAGACGAAGAGGGGAAGTACAGCCACGGAAGTGATCATAAGCGTATTAGTCTACAATTGGAAGCCCTGCTCAAAAGAGAAATGCAGGGAAGTCAAAAAGAGTACGCAAAATTAAATGTCGGACAAATAGCACAAACAGCGGCCGGCATAGAGGAAGCAGTAGAGAAACATCCCATGGAAAGGCGGGATTATAATCAGTTAGAACTACTCATTAGTACAAAAATAAAAGAAGTAAAAGGAATAAACCGCTGGAGAGGAAAGAAGAAGCCACGAAGTTGGTGGAATAAGGAAATTAGGGAGGCCATCGAACAACGACGGTGGGCATCATGGAACACAGAGAAGCAAAGAGGACGCAGTTATCTGAAAAGTAAATAGACCAAAAATGGGAATATTATCGACAAAAACAACAAGTGCAGGTTCTCGTCCAAGCTAAAATAAAGCAGTCATCTGATCGCTGGCTGGCTGAAGTTCGCGATGCAACTAAAGGGGGGCCAAGAAAATTCTTGAACCATATAAGCTGGCTGGGTAAAGCGAATCACTGAAAGCAGGAACAGATTCACGATGCTGAAGGAAATTGTTTAGAGGGAGATGACGCTGTGAACTACATTGGTTCAGTTATAGCTGAGTCATTTAGGAAAGACGATAGGGTAATCGCTCCAAATGAGGGAGAAATACAGGATAGCATAATAGAAAACAGCTTAGAACTGACCAATCTTAACTGGAAAAAGGCGGAAGAAAAAGTTCCAAAATGCACCTCCGCGGGGATAGACGAAATTCCATTCAAGTTAATGAACTTAGCCCTAGAAGCAAGGAAACGCTGATAAAATCACTGGAGGCAGTCATAACAAATAAGCAAATTCCGCACAGCTGGAAACAGAGTTATATGAATTTGATTTATAAAGGGAAAGGTGATAAGAACATATCCTTCCGACCAATTACGATAACATCAATTATATATGGGCTGGCGATGCAGGCGGTGAAATTAAAAATGCAATCATGGGTAGAAAGTAATACAATACTCAGAGAACTTCAGAACGGGTTGAGAAGTGGTAGGCGCTTAGATGATAGCCTGTTCGTGCTTACCCAGTGCATAGAAATAGCTAAGGCGGAAAATAGACCTCAGTATTTAGCCTTCCTGGACATAAGTGGTGCATACGACAACATGAACAGGGAACTCCTGTGGACCACATTAAAGGATGAAGGTATCGGTCATGAGGTAATTGATTTTCTACAGGAAATATATCGAGAAAATAATGTTGAAATACATGGGAAGGAATTAAGAGCACGACAACTGTCGAGGTACACAAAGGATTAAGGCAAGGTTGTCCGTTATCACCGCTGCTGTTCATGCTTTGTATGATAAGCATGGAAAGAAGGTTACAACGAAGCAATCTAGGGTATAATCTGTCGTACAGATTAGGGGAAAAGGTTGTTGAGCAACGACTACTGGGATTAATGCATGCGGACAATATTTTACTGTTAGCAGATAGCCAGGAAGATTTGCAAACTCTGCAAACTCTGGTTTGGGCGCGCACCCAAACGATGCAGGAATTGCCGCGCGCTCGTCGCCACGCGCTCCGTCGCGGCGATTCAAAGGCAGCCCAGCCTATGCTTAACGGTCAAGTTAAGCAATGTGCTAAAGATGGCATTAGCACGCGATAAGTTTTAACTTAAAACTTGTTTTTATATTTAAAAAAAATGATGTTGCAGGACTCCTAGTGGGTTAGTCAGCTCAACTGTCAGTATTGTGAACTCGGTGAAAGCTGCTGCAGCGTCGGCATAGCATCACTCGCGTGCTCTGTGCCTTTGTGCCTTAACGTGTTCTGCACGCTGTGTCAGGTCCCGAACGTCGGCGATGAACATTTCGTTAATAATGCACCCTTTGCGGCTGAAGACTTCAGCGGCTGCCATCAAAAAATACCAAAACCCGCGCGGAGCTCCGATCACAACGCAGGCAGCTTCCCGGGCTTGCCTGCACACCCCACGAAGAATCGTTCCGGAAGTCACGTTGGTTCGCCGCCATCACGTGAGGCGCGTCGGGCGGGTGACGCGAGCGGCAGCTTCCGGCGCGGGCGCAAGAAACCTAGCAGTGGAAGGTTTCCACGCCGCCGCGCGTCAACATGCGATGCAGCCTCCGCGCCTGGCGCCGTACGCGTTCAGACGCGGCGCAGCGCGTGCGGCCGCGTACCAGCGCGTACGTCTGGTTGGTGCGTAGTTACCTTTCCGCCGAATCGGATTCCGCGCGTCTGTTAGACGCCGAGCGTTTCATTATGAACATTTGCCTACGAGTTAATAGCTGTTACTGTATGAGGCTGGTTGCAATCCGCCTTTTTTTTTCACGGCGTGACGGCGCATGCGCCCTGCCCTAGCGGATTAGTCGCGAAACGTTTTGGAAGGGAGGCGAGCGCAGCTACGCGTACAGATGTTGGGGAAAGCTACCCCGGAAAATAATGCGCGCGGACGCTCACAGCAGCGAACACTCGTGCCGTGTACCGCGTTGAAACTATACTGGTAGCTCAACGTCAGTGCGGTGCCGAAAACGTGCGTAAGACCAACTCCACTTTAAAACAGAAAAGGGCCAGGGCTTCGTAGTAGCCGCCTTGCATTGACGGCTGTCAAATTTATCGATAAACCTCTGCGTTACACTTGAGCGACACTTCAAAAACACGCTGCTGACGCAGTCTTCTTGCAGCGTCGGCCCACTGCTGCTGGAGGCGGCAGCGCGTGCCTGACTTCATGAACCATTTTAAGGCGTGGTAACACTGCGTCGATATGAGACTGACAAGATGCTGACGCCGACGATTGGCCGACAATTCAGCAATCTGTCACTGAGGTCATTTGATCATAATAGGCCGACAGTGACGCAACCGACGGGTCCGCGTTGTCATATAGCGCGACGGGCTTTCGTGTTGACGGCACCAACAAAATCAGTCTGCCGACCGTGATAGCTAGACCGAACACTACGTGATCAGCCGTCAAACCGACAACGTGATAGCTGCAGCTCATTCACTTGAAAATATAATTATTCGCGCTCAAAATGCGTCGCCATGCCTACGAAGTTGAAATGCACGAGCTTCAGTCCTCTCAAGCTGTGCACGTGAAGTTTGAGTCAATGTTTATCCTGTTCAGCGAGAGTTGGGTTAGGCTTGAGCCCGTCGAGTTCGTGCACCCGTTACCGATGGAGCTGAACTTGAAAAAATAAGCTGTCAGGGGGACGAAGGAAACCGCTCTCATAGTTAGGTTGTGGCGCTACAGCGATTTGATAACTACTCCTCACTTCGCACGGCACGTACACAATAAGCGGCAAGCGGCGGCACAGCGCTGTGCCAGCATCTTGTACTTTGGTCACCGTCCCGAACGCCGCCGGTCGCAATCCCGTAGATGGTGGGCCTGTGTGTGTTGTTATGCTGACACATTTCTTAATTCCACAGTAGCACTGTTTACCCGTGCGTCAAACGGGAAAGAAGAGACACTGCATTCGGTACAGCAGCATAAACTCGCTCAGTTGCCAACGGTGTCAGCGATGGCAAACGCGTTTTCGTGACAGAATTACACGGCCTGTAAGTGGGGGCTTATGCCGAGCACAGTTGTCTCTAATAATTCTTTATGGCACGCCCAAACCGTAAGTATGATGAAGTTAAACAAGAGCGAGAATCAGTAAGTAGTAACAGCCCGCAATATATATATGTCTGGATCACAGTTGCAGCTGTTAAAGTGACTCAGCCGCTCATATTGACTTGTCCCAGGGAGGAACAACGCGGCTCATATGCGCAGATATCTATGTTTTGCTGCGTTTTGAGATTATTTCACATCAGCGATGCGCCGTTTCTACAATGTCCGAAGCTAACAGTGATCTGAAGCTATAGATGTAAACAAATCCACCGCTTTGGCAAATCCCACGTAAAGGCTGCGCTCGAACGCTTCTTGAATATGCGAAATGTTTAGTGAATGTGTAAAAGGAATACAAAAAGCGATGTGCAATCGCAGACATCAGCGACAACCAACTCTAAGGCAGCCGCGTCGGCAGACGGAACTCGGCGCGCCTTTATCGGCCGCGCCGTTACCACGACAGCGCACTCGGGCCTATTCACCCACTATAGTCGATGGGTGAACGACATGCTGCCCCGGAGAAACCATTAATAATTAATCGCGATCCACGAAACGCACAATCGACGCGCACTCAACATGGGCGCAGGTACACAAATCAACCGGCGAAATCCCCAGCACCCTTCCAAAACGTTTCCAGCGGCATGCGTCAGAGGGCAGCACAGGAACGTGAAAGAGGCGGATTGCTCAACAGAAGATCAACCAGCGATCCCAAGTACCAGTCTCGGAAACGCGTTCTCTTTTAGACTCGAAGAATAGTTAGCAAATAAAAATCTAGCTGCAACATTGTTCGGCTAAAAGTGCCATGCGGAAGCATCCGAAAACTGGCTCAGCGATTTTGATAACGCTCAAAGCGATGGCGGAGCGTAATTTCAAAATCAATTATTGCTTAGTTGAATGCGGCATAATTGCTCTCGGTGGTGCCCTCTCAAGTAGGATACGACCGCAGCATTTGAATACCAAACGCCGGTGGATTCTCTCCTCTTTCTCACATGCTTCGTAGGCATTCGTGCCATCAGCTAAAACTGGCTGCTGACATTTCTAACACCAACTCAAAACAAGTTAACCTAAATCTAAGGGATATCGCCTGACTCACGTATCTTTTACCCTGCATAGGAGTTGCTGTAGTATAAAGCTAGAACACCGAAGATTCAACACTTGAACTAAACACTTTTCTGATTCATCTAGCATTATTTGCCAGATAAAAGAAATCAGACAGCGCGTCTCTATGCAACGATAAACACGTGCAACTGTAGGCTGTAATGAGGAACCCGTGAAATTCAGCACACGCTTGTAGAGAAAGAAGAATGCATGCCACATGGGGGCTATTGTAAAAATGTTTTAGTGAAAAAGTACACCCCCTCGTGACAATGCTTCCGGTGCTCTATGCAGTAAATATTTACAAATGGCCTTATCATATTACTATTACAAAAGACCACGTTGCTAGAATAGGGCTGCCTGCATTACTGCGGTCGGAGAGGGACAATCCGGTACGGCAGTTCTTGCGGCGAGTAATTTCCGAAAATTAGACCGTGAGACGCACTCGCGGTGAAATGCTTAACTTTTTAACTACATTAGCGCCAAATATTTAGCAATTTACAATGACCTTACTCGTGTCCTCCTGTCAACCTACTCTCAAAAAAAAAAAAAAAATACTCGCACATACAAGGCAATGTTGTCATCTAAATAATATTTGAGTAAGCGCGGTCTTGACGCGTGTAGCATTGAGAGAGGAAGGCGGTGTAGGATGCTAGTCAACGGAAGAATACAGTTGAAATATAAATACATCTAGTGAACCTAAACATATACACATATATAGAGATTTAGGGGTTCCATATACGCTATGTCAAAGTGTAAAATGAAGTAGCGCACTAGCGAAAATGAGCCTTCACTTTCCTGATCACTTTATTTACACCTAATAAAAATGATTAACTACAGATACAAATGAAAATAATTCGGCAATTCTACCAGCTTAATTGCCATCCACCAGAGTGTACCTCCAACAAGTTATTCGTCTTACAAGCTCGTGCGAGTGGCTTGTTGGGCGTGCTGGTACATGGTACACGTAAGGGAACGCCAGCAAGCAGAAAGGACAACCAGAAAGAAAACCGTGACCAAGAGACGCACGAAAGAACAGGAACAATGCTCGACCAGCAACAGACTTCCTTTGAGACGACGTCCCGCAAGACAACACCGAGAACGGGTGACAGCACTGCAACTGATTTCAAGGTAATCAACCTAGCTAAACGCGTCAATTTTTATCTTGCAGTGCTGTCACGCGTGCTCCATGTCGTCTTGCGGGACGCAGTGTCCACGAACTTGTCTGTTAGTCCCGACACTCTTCTAGCACCATTGTCTCCCTAACAGTTTTTTCTCGTATTGTTCTGCGCTTGCTGACATTACCTTACGTAATAGTAACCTTAAAAGCTGACCTAGCTGCTGACTTGGCACGTCATCACTCCATCACTAGCTGTGTACGCTTTCTACTAGGTCATTAACGAGCTCATTCAAAGATGATGCTATGCAGAGGGGCGGCACTGCATGGCTGACGGCTCAGCGATGCGTGAGCCTACCTGTGGCAACGGCTCACGAGACAGTCTTCTGGCGCCGCTGATCTTTTGTCCAGCAGTGCGGTACCCGGGGCAGCCAGGCCGCACATCGGTGCTTCCCGAGGTTCGAATGCAGGGCGGCGCAGACCGTGGCCCGTGATACGTGCTGGGCGCGCAAACGGCCTTCTTCTTCTGCGTCTTTGCTCACTGCAAGAGAGCGCGTGGCTGTTATTTTTTTTTTTTACAAGTGACTTAATGAACCTATAAGTGCGTAATTAAAATCACGCGAATATCTGCACAATACGCTGCCGCCCGGTAACTTAATTCAATGATGCCCTTTGTTTACTCGAAGCCCTTGCATGTTGCGTAAAAATAAGCAGGCTGTCCTATTTTAGTGCGACATCGGCGGGTTCTCGCAGTGGACGTTGATTTGGTTTGGTTTAGCTTGTTGCCTTGTGGCATATGGCTAAACTCAATACCGGGAATCGGCAATACCGGAAATACCGAAGGTTTCTCATACCTTGGCTTACATTCTTGACAAAGTTATTCTCGGGATTTTAAAAACGAAAACCCGCAAACAAATTTCAAGAAACAAAACACCGACATCGTATGCCTTTTATGTTAAATATTCTCGGACTTAACTATTGAAAGTGTGAAACAATAAAAGAAAGCTGAAAATGATGTATTTGGGGGGGGGGGGGGGGGGCGGCTGTGCCCTACCTGCGGGATTGGCCCACGCAAGAGGCCGCGTTTCTACCAGAAAGCTCGCCTTTGTGCACAGCATTTGCCGCCAGCGTTTCCCAGTAAACATTACGGAACCTTACATAAGCTGTTGTTGCCGGGAAGCGTGAGACGCGGACAGGGATCTTTGAACGCTGTCGCGCTCCTATCTTAAAAGGTGAAGGTCAAGCGTCCTCCCAGTTTTCCAGATCCAGAAGTTGGTATGGCTTCTACGGAGAGCTCGCTTCGATTTCCCGATTACGATGAGCCCGCTGAAATTAAAGGTTTAAAGTTTAATGAATTAATTGATGATAGTTAGTCACTCACCACTCAGTCAATCAACGACTTATCACCCGTCACTCCAAGGTCACCAGCACTGACGGGATGTCTCCGATGAAACCGTCCTTTTCTTTCAAAACAGTATTTTTAAATACTCTGCACTACAACAATGTGTATCACGTCTTCCTGATTTAGCCTCCCATCGTGACCATCAGCCTCCCTCACCTCACAACGTTCACCCTCCTTCACCATCACCAATATTCCGAAGCCGATCCTCACCTCACCAAGTGAGGGTGCCTGTATCTGCTCAGCACATGGGGGTGGAATTCATACACAGGGTGACATTTTTTAAGTTTTACGGAATTTCTTAAAAATCGCCTGTGGGCAGATACCACAATTCTTGCCCATGAGCTGAATTATTCAGAGAGGCGCGCATTACTGGCTCGAGAACTCGAAACCCACATCCAGTTAATTAACAAGAATACATTAACTATACTTTTAATTAATTAGTTTACGGCAATTCATGCAGTTTACGAATTGTAGCCGGTGAGCTTGCAAGAAGTATTCATTTGAAATGAATTTCCAGGATTATACCAGTTTTTAGATATCATTTCCCAAAGTTCTAGTTCCAGTTATTTTCGTGCTTCAATGCACAAAAACTGTTTTAAAAAATTGAATAAAGTACATTTTTAGGGCAAGTTTAATGGCGCATATCTCCAAACTGGCGTTATTCTGGAAATTCATTACAAGTGGGTAGGCCTCGCAAACTCACCGACTATAATGGGTAAGTTGCAATGTGCGCCGTAAATTAATTAATTCAGAAGATAATTAGTGTATTTTGCTAATTAGTTGAATATGTGTTTCGATTTCTCGTGAAAACAATGTCCGCCACTCAGAATATTCCTGCTGAATGAGCGTAACTATGTTATCTGCGACAGCCTATATTTAAAAATCGCATTAAACTTCAACGTGATCACCCTGTATATTCATCCAGCAAAAACCGTAGAGAACGTCCACCCTCCAGAAGCGCTGGGATTAAAAGAGAACGGATCCATTTACTGGTAAGCATTGAATTCTATTAAATTCAGCAGATTTCATTACAACCAGGGTAAGGATTGTTTACTAAAAGCATTTCTGCATTTTACATGTTTGAATGGGGAAATGTTGGAGTTAGCGCCGAGCTGAATACCTCGTCGGGAGACCAACAGCATCGCGCATGTGACGTCGCCTATGTGAAATATTGACTTAGTCCGTATATGAGAAAAATCATTCCGATCTGCAAGTTGGCCAGAGCACTTCTGCCATGCACTTGTGACCCGCTCTTCCTCGTCGTTTCGCTTGCCTGTTGTGGCCAATCAACTCATTTCAATTCGTGTACGATGTTTTGCACTGCGTGTGCGGTGGCTTCAGCGCTTAGCCGAAAAGCTCGATTCCTGATAAGCGGCATTTGGTGGTGTTTTCAAAGAAAAAAAAAACAGTGCAAGGTACGTTGCCTCCCGGAAAACTCCATCACGCTACGTAACTACTGAGAGAGTGACCCATCAGGCTGCGTAACTACTGAGAGATCGGCCGCGACGTAGCCTGCCGTGGTATACAGGATTTGCTTATATCAGAGTACTCTGCTTATATCTAGGTGGTGCTGGCTGAGCAATGGTGCGCCTGTTTGTTTCTTGTTTTCGGGGAATATGCCTATAAAATAGACCACGGCTGTCCGGGCCTAGTAGTCATCTGTGCTTCGGCGCCTAACGATGTCGCGAGTGCCTTTGCATAAGTGGGAAGAAGTCGTCGAATTGTCAAAGAAAGGTTACGCGCAGCGCAACATTTCTGCCTTGACAGGCTGCCAGTCGAAGACTATAAAGACACATATTGGTAAAGAGCGGACACTTCCGTAGGGCCCTGCGGCCGACGAACTGCACGGCCGCCAGCGCACTGAGGGGCTGGTCAGACCGCTCAATTAGTCTTCCGAGATTTTAGACACGTGCTTCCGCAGTGTTTCGGGTCTGGTTTCGATAACAATGCTTTCCATTCCGGTTTACCTTTGGCTGCAAAAACGTTCGATACGTCGTATCTAGTGGAGCGCAAGAGGTTTATTTCAGTTTTAAGCATGTCGTACAAATGGACGTTTAATAAACTCGCGGATCGCAAGCATATTACTGTCAAAGCCGCCAAGCTCCTAGAAGAAGGTGCAAGGTTGAATCAGCTCGTGCAGATTTGAAAAATAATGTGATCATGGCTATCTTTATTGAAATTCTTTTACCGTTGCTGAGCCGCTCTTTCTCATTTGCACACAATAGGAAGCAGTGGTTCCAAACGAAAAAAAAAAGTTATATTTTTTTATTCTTTGCATAGGGAATTAGACAGAAAGAATACTCAATCACACACTTGATAAATACGCCAACTACAAGAAGAATGTTTTAGCAATGACAAGCAACGCGTCAAGTAAAAGTGGCGCTTGCGAACTGGACCAGACGCATGCGGCGGGAAGTGAGGTAGACATCCTTCACAAAACCATCCCAAATGCGCATTACACTGCTCGAGCCGCGCCACATGAAACGTCTGTGGGATGGTATGGGTGAGCCAGTATAAGGAGTTCTGTGCTTTAAACCGAACGTCTTGGGAGTGAAGTTTGGAAAATTACACGTTGGAAGTAATGCAAATGCTTTCCCGCGAAAGATGGGTGCAAAAACAAACGGGTGGCTGCGCGGTAAAAGAGTGCCACGGCTCCGATAATCTGTGACACATCAAAAATACTCTCACCCAGCATAACATACGTCTTGCTAGAAATGTTCTTAACGCAAGAAATAGCAAAACTACCTCTGCAGAGAAAAGGAAACACCCTGCCACACCAGCGAGGCGGCGCGTGGAAAAGCGCGGCGGGGTGGGCGTGAAACAGCGGCACATGACCAGCAGAGCATCAACGTCTCTATGGAAACGGGATGCGTGGACGCAACCCCGTAGATGTACGATAAGCTGTCCCCGTTTTAGGTAAAGAGGAAGAGCAGAGAGAGAGAGAGATGAAGAGGAAAGGCAGAGAGGTTAACCAGATATTAGTCTCCGGTTTGCTATCCTACACTGGGGTTGGGAGCTAGGGGTTAGAAAGAGGACAGAGATGCAAGGGTTAAAAATATAAAAAAATGCACACACAGAGACACACACAAAAGGCCGTTCTCGTTAGAGACTCTCACAAAGGCCGGTAGATCGCAAGAAGCGCAGTAGCACTTGCACGGCTTTCTTCTGTGACGTTAGGTCCTGCCGATGGTGTAGGATTCCTTCTTCCGATAGTGGTCGGTCGTCCAGCTGGTCGAGTTCGCGGCGAAGGGATTCCCTCCGCGGACTGTACTGCGTGCAGTCGCACAAAATATGGCCAACCGGTTCTTCATGGCCGCAGTGGTCACGGGTTGCGGTGTCGGACACCCTATGCGGACGGCATAGGCTTTGGTAAAAGCAACACCCAACCACAGTCGACACAAAAGCGTGACGTGTCCGCGGCAAAGCTTTGATGGGACTTGAAGGCTTAATGTCGGATCAAGGGAGTAAAATCGGGAATTCCTGACATGTGGTTCATTACATTGCGACGTGAGAGAGAGAGAGAAGGGAAGACGGAAAGGCAGGGAGGTTAACCAGACTGAGTCCAGTTTGCTACCCTACACGTGGGGAGGGGAATGGGGAGTGAAAGAGGGAGAGAGAGAACTTAGGTGTAGGATGTCTATAGTCGGGCACTGAAGTCTGTTACCCTCAGGTAGCGAAAAAGCGCTCGAACTGGTTTCTGGGCCAATGAACTGTGAGGCCAGGCTCCCAAGATCTTTGCTTCCGTAAATGGCCTGTCATCCAGTCTATTTAAGGCACACTGGAGATTCTCGCGTTGATTATCGAAGCGAGAACAGTGGCACAGAAGGAGACTGATGGTCTCTTCACACTTGCACTTAGCGCACATTGGTGAATCCGCCATCCCAATACGATAGCTGTAGGAGTTGGTGAATGCTACTCCTACACACAGCCGACACAGCAGTGTTGCGTCACGTCGTGGAAGGTTCGCTGGTAATGTAAGTTTCAGTGATGGGTCGAGGCTGTGTAAACGACACTTAGAGTTCTGTGGTGTATGCCAGCAACCTAACGTCATTGTACGAGCGAGACTGCGAAGCTCTCTTGCAGCGTCGACTCTGGATAAAGGTATAAGGAGTGTCGGTGAGCCAGCCTGGGCACGTCGGGCAGCGTCATCGGCGAGGTGATTACCAACGATGCCACAATGTCCCGGCAGCCACTGAAATATGATATCATGTCCTCTTTCAGAAGCGCAATGGCAGGTGTCGTTGATTTGTGACACCAGCTGTTCATAATTGCCACGTCGTAAACTTCGCAAGCTCTGGAGGGCTGCTTTCGAGTCGCAAAATATTGCCCATTTGTTGGGCGGTTCTTTTTCAATGTATTCGACAGCAGCGCGAAGAGCGGCCAGTTCAGAGCCTGTGGATGTCGTTACGTGTGATGTCTTAAACTTGATGACGACCGATTGAGATGGTAGAACAATGGCGCCCGTAGAATTTTCCGAAACGGAACCATCCGTGTAAACATGAATTCGGTTAGCGTATGAACAATGCAGAAGTTCCAATGTGATCTGCTTGAGAGCCGCGGTGGTCAGGCTAGCTTTCTTCACTATTCCTGGAACAGCAAGGTACACAGGAGGCTTCTTCAAGCACCACATAGGGGATGGCGTTCTTGTTGCGGGTGAGTGCCTCAAAGACAAAGAGTGCCGGTTAGCCGCAATTGATCTGGAGAACGCTGCCCTGGGTCTTTTCTCAGGCAAGCGAGCGAGATGGTGGTCAGGGACTCTGGATATATGGCGAACATGCACCCGGAGTGCGTCGATATCTATATAGGTCCTTATTGGGTGGTCTCTCGCGGTGGCAATTGTTGCCACGGTTGAAGCATTTCGAGGTAGCCCCAGACATGTTCGAAGGGCTTGGCCTTGAATGCTCTGTAGGACATGTATGTTAGTTTTGTTAGCATTGGACAGCACTGGTGTGCTGTATCGCAAGTATCCTAGGAAGAGCGTCCTGTACAGTTGAAGCATAGGTGCCACGGATGTGCCCCACGTTTTACCGGCAAGAAACCTTAGTATATGGGAGATAGAAGTAAGCCTCTTCTTCAAATATGTGATGTGGGGGCTCCATGAAAGGTCTCTGTCTATAATAACGCCTAGGGATCGGTGAGTTTTTGCGTAGGAAATTGGTTGGTGGTCAATAGAAATGGGGTACCAGGTCATGGGCTTGTGGGTAAAGGCGACTAAGGCGCACTTCTCGGTCGAAATGCTGAGGCCTTGCGCACGCAGATACGATGATGTTAGGGTCACTGCTTTTTGGAGCCGTGCACGCACCTGGAGACGTGTAACTGCCGAGGCCCATATGCATATGTCGTCAGCATATATGGAAAGGTTTACTGTATGTGGTAGAACGTCGGCAAGGCCAAGGATTGCAAGGTTGAACAAAGTGGGGCTAAGAACCCCACCCTGAGGGACGCCACGGTAAGTGTAATGGTCAGCAGTTCGGCCATCTGCACTGTGCACAAAGAAGGATCTTTTGAATAGATAGCTCCGATAGATAGCTCCGAATCCACCGAAACATGCGTCCACCTATTCCACTATTTTCCAGGGCATCAAGGATGGCTTCATGCGTTACATTATCATAGGCGCTTTTCACGTCGAGGAATAGTGCAACCGATATACGCTTGTGGTGTTTTTCCTGTTGTACAGACGAGACTAGGTCGATGACGTTGTCAATAGAGGAACGGCCTCTTCTAAAACCAGCCATGGCATCGGGGTATACGTTGTGGCGCTCAAGGTACCATTCTAGGCCGGTGAGAATCATTCTTTCCATGACCTTCCCAACACAGCTGGACAGCGCAATGGGTCGGTAGGACGCTAGGTCAAGTGGCGACTTTCCAGGCTTCAGGAGTGGTATCAAGCGGCTGGACTTCCACCGCTCAGGAACGACGCCATCATTCCATGACTGGTTATAACATTCCATCAGTCTGCTTCGGCCATCTTCACCTAGGTGGCATAAAGCAGCTTAGGTCACGCCATCTGGTCCTGGTGACGATGAGCGCCTGCATGAGACCAGAGCAGCGTCCAATTCCTCAAGTGAGAAGGACACATTCAATTCTGGGAAGCGTGTCGAAGGAACCTCACCCAGAATTTCACTATTGATGGTGACCACACTGCCCGCAATCTTCACACAGAAATCTTCGGCTATATCGACCTGTGAGCGGCCTTGATGGAGGGCTATAGGGCTGAGAATGGGTGTCGTTGCTGTGGAGACAAGCCAAGGCCGCGCACCGTCCTCCATATGATAGACAGTGGCTTGTGGGGGTCAAGTGATTCGCAGAACGTCTTCGAAGCACCGTTGTTCCTCCATCCTGTCCATACGACGTTGGATTTTCTTCTGTATACGTCGAGTGACTCCAAGGTCATGAATTGACTTCGTGCGCCTGTATCGCCTCTCGGCTCTTCTGCGAATCATTCGAAGTCGCTCAAGTTCCATGTCAAAATCCGTACGTTTTTTAGCGGATGTAAATGTGTACTTACACGATTCCAGTACACTTGTAATAAGGTTTTCAATGGTGCCGGTAAATCCTTCTTTGCATGCCTCTTCCACCTTTGTCTTATACGTTGACCACCTTATATATGCTTGTCGGGAAGTACAAGAGGAGAAGCTTCCAAATCCAGTGATACTTAAGTAGGTGGGAATATGGTCACTACCATGAGTCTCGATGTCAGAGAACCATCGAACATTTTGACCAATTTGCCGTGACACCAAGGTCAAGTCTAAGCAACTGCTATAATTCGAACCACGCAAGTACGTCGGACTGCCATCGTTCATAATGCTAAGTTCATGGTCGGAAACAAATTCCACAAGTTTCCGGCCCCTGGAATCTATTCTGGAGCTTCCCCAAGCCAAGTGATGAGCATTAAAGTCTCCCGTGATAATCCATGGTCCAGTAGTCGTCGTCAGGATGTCTCGCAATCGGTCGCCGTCGAACCGACTATATGGGGATATGTAGGCGCCGATAAGGGTGAAGGCCACTTTATTCTTTGTAATGCGGAGACACACGTATTGGTTTCCATCATGAGGCTGCACTGAGGGGGGGATGTAAGTCAGTTCTGTACAGATGTAAACAATTACTTTGCTGGATTGCCCACACGTCGATGCCATAAAGGCTTCGTATCCAGAGAGTCTTAGCGCTTTTGACACGTTCGGTTCACATATTACCACTACAGGAAATCGGTTCGTGAAAACGTGTTGGCGGAAACATGAAATCCGTGATTTAAGTCCTCTGGCATTCCACTGGAAAATCGTCGCGCTACGCACTTCATCACGGAGTGAAGGCAGTGGAAGAGCCATTGTGCTTATGCAAGATTTGCAAGCACTAGGCTCAGGGCATCCAACACTTGCACTGCGCTTCGAGCTGTTGGCGTATTCGAGTTGCCCACAAGCGTGCGAATCGCATTTATCAAAGACTTGAGCATTGTTACAATTCGGCGGTCATGCTCTGTCAGCTCATCTGGGTGAGGGGTGGAGCATTGTGGTGCCTTTCCTTGCTGGGGTTTTTCCACAGGGCTTATCCTTGGAAGTGGTGGCCATTCCTCATCCACGGCAGTCTTTTCAGATGCTCCGTTATCTATACACGGTTTGGAAACATTCTGCACTGAGGTTGGAGCTGATTCAGCAGCAAGAGGCTGTGCGGCACGCGTATTCTTTGTGCGGAGAGCAGAATTCCTTGATGAGCGTCTGCGACGAGACATTGCGACGTGGTTCACTGGCGAGCAAGCTGGCTGAGCTTCCGTGCTGCGTCAGATCTACAAAGTTGTATTGGTACGTGGTGGTCCTGAGTATAGGCTGAAGGGGCAGCTTGATCGACACTTTCATTGCCGATAACCCCGCAGTGACATGGAAGTCATTGGAAAGTTATTTCATGGCCTGCAGCATTTATATGGCGCATCGTCTCTGCAATCTCAAATGCCGGCTGTTCATGCAGTCCGCGTCGTAAAGGTGACAGTAGAGACTGCAGTGCCGCCTTTGAATCACAGATCACCGATGTAATGAAGGGCGATAAAAATTGGAGGACGCTTAAGCTTCGCCTTCAAGAGTTGAACACGACAGCGTTCCTGTCGACCCACTAAGGGGTGTAAGACAATGCGCTACGGCGCAGCGATCACTTACGAGGCGCCCCGCATCGGACTTTGCACCCACCAATCAGGCGGTGGGCGTCGAGCAACGCAGCGTTCCTCGCGGCAACGAAGCGTGCGCCTCAGCAAGCGGAACGAACCAAAGAACTCGGTGTCTCGGAGGGGGAAACGATGTACGCCAGCCAAACGTCGTGATCGGCACGGGCAGAGAGATAGACAGATAGTGATCTAAAAAAAGGAAGGACGCTTGATTCTGCAACCCGTGGGGGAGCACGGCGAAGCGTCGTCAGCGGAGAGGGAGTCCGGGCCGCGACGCGCCTCGCACCGGTCCCCGCACAGCCCCAATGCGCGCGTGGCGCGCCACCTGTCGGGGCAGCGCCGTATATTGACAGGAGGGGGTCTTCTGCGTTTGCCGCAAGATGGCTCTGCGTGTGCGGAAAGCGCAGAAGAAATGTAGCGGAAGCGCACTTCGCTACTCGGGTAACTGCGACTTCTGTAAGTTACATGTTCATAATTACCGATATAAACCGCAGTATAACTTTCTACAGCTCGTTTCTAAGGCAACACCGCATTCACTAGAGGCGCTTTTGTACCACTTTGAAGCATCGAACTCGTGGCTGAGAAAATAAAGAAAAAAAAAACACTCGTGGCTGAGTGGTAGCGTCTCCGTCTCACGCTCCGGAGAACCTGGTTCGATTCCCACCCAGCCCATCTTGCAAGTTGTTTTTTATTCATGAAGTGCCTCCCGTGATTTATCGCTCACGGCCAATGCCGCCGACACCGATGACACCGGCTTTTCTGCGACACGAGCTCCTTAACGCTGTCGCGTTAAAAAGCGCTGCGAGGTCTGCTGCTGTCGATGATGTCGCGTTGGTCGTCGAGATGGGAGCTGCGCAGGGCGGCGTGCCATCTCGACTAGAGGCTCACGGGATTAAGGTCTGGGTATTGATGTTTGCGCTCCCATAGCATGTGGGGGAGTGTTGCTGATTCAGTTTTACAGACCTTGCACGTCTGGCTCGGGTAGATGTCGGGGTATATGGTGTGATAGCGTGTGAGGGAGGCGTATGTATTCGTCTGTAACAGGCGAAGGGTGGTTGCCTGCTCTGTTTAACTTGCGGTGAGGGGTGGGGAAGGTTCTTGCTAGGTAAAATGACTTCACAAGGTCGTTGTATCTTGTGAGGCGGTCGCGTCCTGCGGGTGCACCTGCACCGTCTCCGGCACGATTGACTAGTCCTCGTGCTACGGAGTGTGTAACCTCGTTGAGGTTGGTGAGGTGCGGGTGGACAACGCCGGCGTGTGCCGGGATCCAGACGAGGGTGATTTGATTATCAGACAAAAGCGGCGCTTGTTGTAAGATACGGAGTGATTGCTGAGAAATACGACCCTTGATGTAGTTGTTGATTGCTGCGCGAGAATCGCTGAGTATGGTGTGACAGGCTGGGTCAAGAGTGGCCAGGGCGATGGCCACTTCCTCAGCCGTCTCGGCATTTTGGGTAACGATGCTGGCAGCATGTCGGAGCAAGCCGCCTGCTGTGGTAACCACCGCAAAGCGCCGTCCATCTTGGTACTCAGCTGCGTCGACGAAAGTAACGCCCGCGGTGTTGGCATAAACTTTTATGAGGGAGGTAGCTCGTGCCTTCCTGCGTTCTTTGTTGTGGTCTGGGTGCATGTTTTTCGGAATAGGGTCTGCTTTTATCCATTGCTGAATATCGCGTGGTATTGGGTGTTTGTCTCCATGTTGACGGTGGTAGGTGATATCAAGCTTGGTTAGAATGCTGCGGCCCGTTTCCGTGAGGGTAAGCCGCTCTAGTTGAGATCCACGTTGGGCTTCGATTAACTCGTCTAGCGTGTTGTGGATACCTAATTGTAGTAGAAGTTCCGTGCTGGTGTGGTTGGGTAGTCCTAAGGCCTGCTTATAGGCTCATCTGATGATGATGTCCAGTTTAGTCTTTTCATCTTTGTACCAGTTGAGAAAGGGCGCAACGTAAGTAATGTTACAGATGATAAAAGATTGGACAAGGCGGATGAGGCTTTCTTCCTTCATACCCCCTCGTCGGTTGGTCACTCGTTGCAGCAGTCTGGATGTATTAGCGGTCTGTCGAAGGATCTTGGAGACAGCCGTAGAGATATAAATATTTCAGTGCCGCGAACCCATGATTTCACAAGGCGAGCTCCACTGCATAGCGAGACACCCTCTCCACTCGCCCCGTCTAGCCTACGCGAGAGAAATTCCTTCCCTGCGTTCTCCCCTGCTGGACCTCGAGGATCGCGTGACGCCTGCGTAACGGGCCCCGCCTTCATTTGTTTTCTCTTCGCTTTTTTGTTTTTTCAGCGCTGCGCACTTTTGCTGACGGCGTTGTGCGCGAGCTGTTGCGATGTCTCGTTTCGCGCAGCGCATGATTTTGCGCGCTTTGCAAGGACACATGACTAGCGGTATAATTCAGTACTACAGGAATACTGAGGCAGAACAAGCGGATCGCAGAGCATGATCACTCGCTGTAACACGGTAGGAAATGGCATACTTTCGGTACCGGCGCACGTGAGTGCACGAACATGGGAACAAGCAGAAGAAGCGGAAGTACATCTCTCTTGCTTCGGTGCGAAGTAAAGCAAAAAACACGGACGCATTCCGTTTGTGTGTTTTATTATTTCTCTAAACTTCAATTCGTCAATTCAAGCAACAAATCACACGAATAACAGATGTTTGCTTGAATAATACTCGAAGTCACGTGTCACCACGAGCGACGTGACACTGCGGAGCGTCGGGTGGCTGGCTCGAGGCACTATTGGCTGCGCACGCACCAAGCATTTCATTTGCATCAGGAGGCTGCGGGGTGGTTGTGCCGTCACTAATTCCTGTTTTCATTACTGCATCTTGCAGCGGGCTGTCAGGATTGTTCAGCTCATCTGTAAAGAAGCGGTAGCGAAGCGTAAGGATAAGCAATAACAGTTATATGCTCACTGAGCTGCACGTGTTTCAAAGCTCGTAATTCTCTCTCTGGGAAGTGCGGCACATAATGAAATGACAAGTACTTGCACTCCAGATCACTAATCAAGAGATTTGCAGTTGACGTAATAGTGCTGAAACGTTCGGATGCGTACGTAAATACGGTGCGAGTGCTGGCTCTTTGGTACACATATTTTTTTTTCATTGCAGAGCAACTAGAACTACAATACACTGGTCAGATAACAGAAACAGCGTATGCGATTTATGCCAGGCAAGATTGAGTAAATTTCTTTTTGCTTTTTGCCCACAGCAACCACCTCATAGTGGGCTCAGGAATCTGATGACTCAATATACGTAATGGCACAACGTAGGCATTGTTGTACCGTAGTATTGCAAAACAGGCACGTCGTCGCAAGTAATCATCCGCTGTAGCAGCCGGATGACTGGTTCGCTTTGAACCGGTGGCGGGTACCTTGCTGCGTCCGAGTCATCGTCATTTCGTATTCTGGTGGCCATATGACTTGCAACAGCTCCCACCAAAACGGACGTTGTAGTCATGCTGCCAGGGGCTGGTCCTCCTTCTAAATATAAACGTGTTCTTTTAGTACAAACACACGTGCATTATGCAATAAACCTTTACATGTTTGTGCGACTCATACGTCAACGACATCGAGGTGGTACAGGGAATTCTCACACCCTTCTGAAGTCCCAGGGGCCTGTCTCGGACCATGGCCCCCGGCGTCATAGGCTTACAAAACGACGCGGGCCCTGCTACGTTTCATGAAATCGACTGGCCTCAGCGACCGATTGCAGGTGTGAAGCTATGGGCAACCGCACCTATTCCCACTGATAGTAGTTTCTTCCCTCCCTCTCCTTTCCTTTTTCTCTTAAACACCTTCCACTCTGTAGGGTAGCAAACTGTACGTGTGTCTGGTTGACCTTTCTACCTTTCCTTCCTTCTTTTCCTCCTCCTGCACCTCATCCTGTTGTTGTTTAGCTGCACGAAATCTTACAGAAAGGTGAGTTTTGTGAGGGTATCTCCCGATCTTCTATCAGGTTGTCTTTGTGACCATTAGGAACCCGGCATTGTGCAAGATATGGCAGATATTTAATAAGCATATCTGAAATAACGGCTTAATTAGCAATTATATAGGAAACATTTCAATTCGGGAATTGAAGAAATCATATTATTAATTCAACAAAAACTTCTCTAAACAAAATCGTCTTGTTTCCTAGAGCCGGCAGTACTTTGGCACTGCGGGCGGCCCATTATGGCAGTACCGAAAGAAATACAAAATAGTGCACCAGTGACGTCGATATCTCTATCCTCTCCATTTCGAGTGCTAGCTGGCCAACACTTGCGCAAGCTTTCGCTGGTACGGGCTTCATCGCGGCCTTCTAATTTTTTTGCATGGTGACGCCAGTAATCGACGCGCAGCGTGCTCTATTCCGTATCCAATCTTGTGGCGGTAGCGCAGCTTGGATGATCGCGTTTGCCAATACCAGCAAATAAAGAAAGGCTTTATGGATCAGAATGAAGAGAACTCGCAATTGTCATAGCATTGGTGCCTGCGCAGCAAGAAAGCAGGTGGCAATTTCTGATAGGCTGTGAAGGTCATAATCACTGACCCGCTGTTTAATTTTGGTTTGGGTTCAGGGCTGGCGAAAACCAAAATACTGCAGCACTTACGAAGATTTTTGTGAAGTTGTTGTAGGGCAACATAAGACTGCCTGGCTTCAATTTCGCAAATGCAATATTGCCGATAAAGTTCCTAATTAAAACTTTATCGTTGCTGCCAAGCCTTACAGTCTCACAGCAGATGTGCAAATGCGATTACCACAAGTTATCAGTGCAGCACCCTGTGTTACTTGGTGCAGAAAACAAAACAGGCTCTATACCTGCTACATTAGCGATATCTGGGAACGAAAATGGAGAGGGAGGGGGGGGGGGCGAGGTCAAAGGCGGCTGTGCCGGTGCTGAAAGATAACCCCCTCCCCACTTCCAGGAAATTTTCGATATCTGGATGCCAGACGACCTAGCTACGCCACTGCACATACGTGCGAGGAAAACGAACACCAGTGAGCGTGCTTGCGGTCCTGAGTGGGGAAAGAAGAGAACGCCGTTGACATCTTCAACCAGCTGGCCGCTCTGGAGCTCATTTTCGCGACCTAAAATAAACAGCCTCCTTCAATCGTAAGGGTGATAAACGGTCTGCTTCGCGCGTAACAATATGTATCTGGATCACAGTTGCCGTTGTTTAAGCGGCTGGGCAGCTCATGTTGACTCGTGTCGGAGTGGTACAACGCGGCTCATATGCTCAGATATGTATGTTTCGTTACATTTTGACATTATTTTGTATCAGCGATTCACCGTTTCCACATTATTTGAAGCTAACAATTAACGATATGTGGCTGAAGATGTATAAACAAATGCACTGCCGTGGTAAATACGGCGCGGAAGGCTGAGCTCCAAGACTTTCTGAATGCGAAATGTCTAAAGAATGTGCAACAGGAATAGAGAAAGCGATGTGGAAGTGCTGAAATCAGCAACAACGAACTCCAAGGCAGCCACGTCGGCAGACGGAACTCGGCGCGCCTTTGTCGGCCGGCCGTACTGCTCGCACAACAGCGCACTAAGGCTTGCTCAGCCAATTTTCGGCGAATGCGACATGGCTTCCATGTATGACATGCTGCACCGAAGAAGCCGTTAATGATTCATAGCGATCCACGAAACGCGCAACCGACGCGCACTCAACATGGGCGCACGTACACAAATCAACGGGCGAGAGACCAGGCACCTTTTCAAAACGTTTCTAGCGGCGTGCGGCAGAGGGCAACACAGGAAAATGAAAAAGATATGCGAATACCAGACTATTGGCGACAAAGTAGAATGAATGAAGATAAGGGGGAGAAAGATAGAATTCACTCGTATAGACCGTTGACCATTACATCGGTAATATACAGGCTAGCAATGCAGGCAATCAAATTAAAGCTGCAAGCATGGGCAGACAATAATGGCATTCTGGGAGAACTTCAGAATGGCTTATGAATCGGTAGGCGTTTGGATGATAACTTACTTGTTCTTACTCAGTGTGTTGAAATATCAAGAGTAGAAAGCACACCGTTCTGTGTGGCCTTTTTATACATTACAGGGGCGTATGACAACGTATACACCGCAACATTCTGTGGGATATTTTGGAAGGGGAAGGCTTGGGTGACGATTGTCTACAGTTTCTGAGAGATTTACCCAGAAAATACCGTTTGCGTTGAATGATGAGAAGGGATGAGGAGCGAGGAGAAAGTTGATATCAACAAGGGACTGAGGCAATTGTGCCCTTTATCCCCGCTGCTGCTTATGATGTACACTACATGGTGACAACGCAGAGGGCGCTAGACGGAAGAATATCGGGTTTAATCTCTCATACGAACAGGCGGGTACACTATACTCCGTTTCATACATCAGCTGCAACGCTGTGGAGGCTAGACATACTTCTTGCAGTGGCTGCGCTCGCACTTAGGAAGAGTTCGGTGTCTTTCGACCGATATTTGTTAAAAGATATTTATGTAAGGTCAGTTGTGACTGAAAATAATAATTTACCCTGTTACGTTTCGCCTACGACGCGCGGTATAGCCGGCGCGGATGCAACGGACGCCGGGGCTTCGTTCCAAGCAGCGGACATTTTGGCCCGTTCAGCGCCGCCGATACGCCTCCCCGCCAAGCGCGTCCAGGCGTGTTTCAGTGCCACGTGTCTTCGTGTGTGCGTGTGTGTGTGTGTGCCCACGCTTGTCAAAGCGCGGCAGCCGGGGAGAGGAGCTCCCCAAGTGTGAAGCGAGGAGGTCTGATCGGCGCCGGGTTGGCGATGCGTCACTACACTCGTCTCAACATGTATCTCAGCTCGCCCGTGCTCCGCCGTCACGTGGTCTCATCCCGTGACCTTCCTTCTTGCCCGCGACGCCGAGAGTATAAGAGCAGCTGCCCCCGGACGCCAGGAGAGAGGCTCCGATTTCTTCTGTCGAGTTACGTGCTCTCCCGTCTCTCACTTCGGTCGACCTGACCGCCCGCTCTTTTGCGATGTTAGAATAAACCAGTTGTTCTGTTACCAGTCGACTCATGCTTTGCCGAGACCTTCGGATGCTTCCAGTGCCCCAGGCCGCCAGGCCAACGCTACCCTTGGGGCTTGCAACCCGATTGCAACAACGGGTGTCAGCGCTGAGTTTGCAACAACTCGTGCCAGCGGTGCGATTCTAACAACCCTTAGAAGCAGAGAAATCATGCGCTCATTCGGCTGATAACAGGTTGTTCTATATCAATTTGCTTTTCGTTGTTTTCTTTATTTGCATCCCGTCGCGGCAGCCTCACGTGCATGATCGCGCGAGCAAAGGCCGCTGGCGCCCAGCGAAGCATAGACAGAAAGCGCGGAGTGATAAAATTTGGAGACCGCACTACCTGGGCAGCTGCCACAGCGTTGCACCTGATGTATGAAACGCAGTGAAATAGAGCCCCAGCTTCCAGGTTTATTTTATGCGGACGACATTGTGTTGCTAGCTAACAATCAAAGTGATTTGCAACGTCTGGCTAATATCCGTGGACAGGAAGGCGACAATTTAGGTTTGAAATTTAGTGTTAGAAAATCAGGTGTTATATGGTATTCAATGAAAACAGTGAACAGGCAGTGATAATACAGGGCCAGGAAATACCTCGGGTAAGAGAATATCAATACCTTGGTATATGGATAAACGAAGGCAACAGATATATGGAAACACAGGAAAAAAGAATAACAGTGAAGGAGAAAAGCAATGCAGCCATCATGAAGCAGAGAGCGCTATGGGGATACAATAGGTACGAGGTGCTCCGGGGCATGTGGAAAGGTGTAATGGTTCCAGGACTTACTTTTGGAAATGCGGTTGTTTGCTTTAAATCAGGGGTACAATCACAACTAGATGGGAACCAAAGGTCAGTGGGTCGCCTCGCATTGGGCGCTCACGGGAAGACTACAAATGAAGCTCTGCAGGGTGATATGGGTAGGACTAGTTTTGAAGTGAGGGAAGCTCGCAGTAAAATTGATTATGAAGAACGACTGAGGAATATGGAAGAAGGTAAATGCGTTGGGAGAGTGTTGAGGTATCTGTACAGGAAAAACATTCATTCACATTGGAGGAAAAGAACCAGGAAGCTTACCAGCAAGTATGCGGCCTGCAGGGTGAGCAACACAGCAACAAAGAACGTCAAGCGGAAAGTCAGAGAGGTTGAAATAAACTCATGGGTGGCGGCAATGGAAAAGAAACCTGCCACGAGTAACTACTTTAGAGGAAAAAATGAAATAAGAAAAGAAGCAATTTATGATAACTCAAAGGGAAGCTCATTACTTTTCGAAGCGATATCTGGATGGATTCATTCCTGGATTCATTCCTGATCGCACCTTGGTGCTCCCTGAGGTCCCGTCTGCCCAAAGTACTTTTTGCCGCACGAAAGTGGAATAACGTAGACCACTCTCACCGAGCAGTCCACAAGCTGCCCCGAGTGTTTGGCGCGGCACATAGCCTTCGACGCCGGTTTAGGTCTATTGACAAGATTGCAAATCTTATTTTCAGGTGCATTTTTGATTGCCTTGACGTGTTAGTCAGACATCAAAGAAACAAGAATGGCAGAGTGCGAAGCATTCAACCCCTTGTGCAATTTTTAAAAGAAGACGAATGAAAGTACTGACCGCTAATAAATAAAGGTACTTCGTCATGCTAACGGAAGGGCAGTTTTCTGAGAAAGCCTCAGCCGCTTTAACAAAAACTTCAAGGAGGTACACGTTCAACCTAAAAAAGTCAAAGATCAAGCAACGAAATTGTTGCTGGAATTGAACCTTTAGCGTCTATCTGGTACAGTGAACAAAAGTCAGGGGTTGAGCCTTGAGGTTTTCTTTACGATAAAAACGCATAAACCTGAGCAACCTTTACGCACAATTGTGTCTGAGAGAAACACATGGCAACATGTAGTTTCTGGTTATCTTCAGGAGAACTTAACAGGGCTCCAGGTAGAAGACCCATTCAAAGTAAAAAACTCGGAAGAAGTCGTTAGGTTTTTACAAGAAGGGATGTATCCAGCATGCAAAGCGTTCGGCATCGACGTCGCAGATTTATATTATTCCTTTTCTAGAAATCAGCTGATGAAGAGAATCAAAGTTTGCATTATGGAAAACGACGAGTTAAAGTTTAGGAATGAGAGCGGCGTCCCGGTTCAGTCTTTTCTCGAACTATTTGTTTTTTTTTTTTAAATTTAAATTCCGCGGTCGTTATCTGGGATAATGAAATTTTGATTCAGAAGCAGGGGGTCTGCATTGGCTCTCAGGCCGCAGCAATTCTTAGCGAGATCTTTCTCGGCACCGTTGACCGGGCGCTCGAGAGCGTCTTGGCAGGAACATTGATCAAGTGCTTCAGATTTCTCGACGACTACTTGGTAGTTATCCGCTCTCAAACAAGCTCCAAAGATATTGGAGTTATTCTCGCAGCCTTTAATAAAGAAGGAACGGGTCTCAGATTTACTCATGAACTGCCGAGCAATAACGAAATTCAATTTTTGGATTTGCAGTTAAGATTAACAGCGCAACATATTTGTTGGCAATATAACCCCAGGACAAGCAAACTAATGCTAAACTACGCCTCGGCACACTCAAAACTAGTGAAAAGAGGAATTGCTATGACGTGTTTAGCTAGGTTCCGCAGTTAGAAAGTCATGCCACCACCTCGCCAATCTGAGCTTTTCGCAACAACTCATTCGTCTAGAGGAGGCCGGTTTTCCAAAATCTGTTATCATGTCAATATGTGAAGAACTAGCGAAGAAAATAAAAAAGGGGAAGCACCCCAAACACAGATCGAAAAAGGTAAAAAGTACGCAGTCATCCCTTATGTACATCAGATGGGGCATGGGTTAAAAAAGACAGACATGAAATATGTTTTTCAAGCAGTCTTTTCGGCAAAGAACTAGTTAAACAAGATTTGCAATCTTGTCAATAGACCTAAACAGGCGTCCAAGGCTATATGCCGCGTCAAACACTCGGGGCAGCTTGTGGACTGCTCGGTGGGAGTGGTCTCCGTTATTCCACTTTCGTGCGGCAAAAAGTACTTTGGGCAGACGGGATGCTGCCTTCACATTCGCCTTAGGGAGCACCAAGGTGCGATCAGGAATGAAACAGGTTCTAATCTGGCCGCGCATTGCAGAGTTTGCTTATGCAAACATATATGTTTGAACAAACGTGAATATTCTATAAAAATATGAATCAAATCAACCGCGAGATTGTGGGAGCCTACTTCATGCATGCAAACTCGAGCGCATGCGTCAGCCAGACTTCTATCACTCTTCAGGATAAAGTAACAGATATTTTGAATGGCAAGATAGGCTAACACCCTTGTGAACGTCACTTTACACGTCTTTACGTTTCCTGTATATTATAGTCCTGTTGAAAAAAATAAACCAGCTGTTAGTCTGCGCTCGTGTTGTGTACTTCCTCTCGTCTTTCGTCCAGGTTGCGCTGCCCACCCATAGGAACATGTTCAATCACCAACTCGCTCAGCTTGCCGTGTTAATTCCGCATTAGAGATTAGTAGGAGGCGATAGGAAGATTGGTGGAAGAAAAGTATAGGAAAACGACAAAAGGCGGAGACGTACAACAGCAAAGTTAGCAATACGGGATCAGAAAATTTCGTTGTGGACATTCATAGTTTTTTTTTCTCCTTTTTTAACCTAGATAGGACATTGTTGTCAAACTTAATAAGAGGTACAAAATGAAGGTTGTACAGGTCTACGCCCCTACATCCAGTCATGATGACCAGGAAGTCGAAAGCTTCTACGAAGACGTGGAATCGGCGATGGGTAGAGTGAAAACAAAATACACTATACTGATGGGCGATTTCAATGCCAAGGTAGGCAAGAAGCATGCTGGAGACAAGGCAGTGGGGGAATATGGCATAGGCACTAGGAATAGCAGGGGGGAGGTATTAGTAGAGTTTGCAGAACAGAATAATATGAGGATAATGAATACCTTCTTCCGCAAGCGGAATAACCGAAAGTGGACATGGAGGAGCCCGAACGGCGAGACTAGAAATGAAATAGATCTCATACTCTGCGCTAACCCTGGCATCATACAAGATGTGGACGTGCTCGGTAAGGTGCGCTGCAGTGACCACAGGATGGTAAGAACTCGAATTCGCCTAGACCTGAGGAGGGAACGGAGGAAACTGGTACATAAGAAGCCGATCAATGAGTTAGCGCTAAGAGGGAAAATAGAGGAATTCCAGATCAAGCTACAGAACAGGTATTCGGCCTTAAGCCACGAAGAGGATCTTAGTGTTGAAGCAATGAACGATAATCTTGTGGGCATCATTAAGGAGTGTGCAATAGAAGTCGGTGGTAACTCCGTTAGACAGGATACCAGTAAGCTATCGCAGGAGACGAAAGATCTGATGAAGAAACGCCAATGTATGAAAGCCTCTAACCCTACAGCTAGAATAGAACTGGCAGAACTTTCGAAGTTAATCAACAAGCGTAAGACAGCTGACATAAGGAAGTATAACATGGATAGAATTGAACAAGCTCTCAGGAACGGAGGAAGCCTAAAAGCAGTGAAGAAGAAACTACGAATTGGCAAGAATCAGATGTATGCGCTAAGAGACAAAGCCGGCAATATCATTACTAATATGGATGAGATAGTTCAAGTGGCTGAGGAGTTCTATAGAGATTTATACAGTACGAGTGGCACCCACGATGATAATGGAAGAGAGAATAATCTAGAGGAATTCGATATCCCAGAAGTAACGCCGGAAGAAGTAAAGAAAGCCTTGGGAGCTATGCAAAGGGGGAAGGCAGCTGGGGAGGATCAGGTAACAGCAGATTTGCTGAAGGACGGTGGGCAGATTGTTCTAGAAAAACTGGCCAGCCTCTATACGCAATGCCTCAAGACCTCGAGCGTACCGGAATCTTGGAAGAACGCTAACATAATCCTAATCCATAAGAAAGGCGACGCCAAAGACTTGAAAAATTATAGACCAATCAGCTTACTGTCCGTTGCCTACAAAGTATTTACTAAGGTAATTGCAAATAGAATCCGGAACACCTTAGACTTCCGTCAACCAAAGGACCAGGCAGGATTCCGTAAAGGCTACTCAACAATAGATCATATTCACACTATCAATCAGGTGATAGAGAAATGTGCGGAATATAACCAACCATTATATATAACTTTCATTGATTACGAGAAAGCGTTTGATTCAGTCGAAACCTCAGCAGTCATGGAGGCATTGCGGAATCAGGGTGTAGACGAGCCGTATGTAAAAATACTGAAAGATATCTATAGCGGCTCCACAGCCACTGTACTCCTCCATAAAGAAAGCAACAAAATCCCAATAAAGAAAGGCGTCAGGCAGGGAGATACGATCTCTCCAATGCTATTCACAGCGTGTTTACAGGAGGTATTCAGAGACCTGGATTGGGAAGAATTGGGGATAAGAGTAAATGGAGAATACCTTAGTAACTTGCGCTTCGCTGATGATATTGCCTTGCTTAGTAACTCAGGGGACCAACTGCAATGCATGCTCACTGATCTGGAGAGGCAGAGCAGAAGGGTGGGACTAAAAATGAATCTGCAGAAAACTAAAGTAATGTTTAACAGTCTCGGAAGGGAACAGCAGTTTACGATAGGTAGCGAGGCACTGGAAGTGGTAAGAGAATACATCTACTTAGGACAGGTAGTGACTGCTGATCCAGATCATGAGAGTGAAATAATCAGAAGAATAAGAATGGGCTGGGGTGCGTTTGGCAGGCATTCGCAGATCATGAACAGCAGGTTGCCATTATCCCTCAAGAGAAAAGTGTATAACAGCTGTGTCTTACCAGTACTCACGTACGGGGCAGAAACCTGGAGGCTTACGAAAAGGGTTCTACTTAAATTGAGGACGACGCAACGAGCTATGGAAAGAAAAATGATAGGTGTAACGTTAAGGGATAAGAAAAGAGCAGATTGGGTGAGGGAACAAACGCGCGTTAATGACATCTTAGTTGAAATCAAGAAAAAGAAATGGGCATGGGCAGGACATGTAATGAGGAGGGAAGATAACCGATGGTCATTAAGGGTTACGGACTGGATTCCGAGGGAAGGGAAGCGTAGCAGGGGGCGACAGAAAGTTAGGTGGGCAGATGAGATTAGGAAGTTTGGAGGGTCAACATGGCCACAATTAGTACATGACCGGGGTAGTTGGAGAAGTATGGCAGAGGCCTTTGCCCTGCAGTGGGCGTAATCAGGCTGATGATGATGATGATGATGAGGACATTAGGCAGTGTAATAGCAAGAGCTTGGTGGCGCAACCCGCCGCCCTGTTGCAAAGGAAAGCTCATAACATCCATCCATCCATCCATCCATCCATCCATCCATCCATCCATCCATCCATCCATCCATCCAATATTCTTTGGGCAACGGGGCCAAGCCTGTGGCATGTGGCGTGTTTCGCGTCCAAGCCTTGGGGTGGCGCCACCATCGAAACGACGACAGCGCACCGCCGGCAGCGGTAATCAAAACGCCAGCTAAGCCTTTATTATATATACTTTATTTGCAACGCATTAAACCAGCACGCACAGAAAAAACATTTCTATCTGAAATTATAAACTTGTCGAAGCAAATTAAGCTTAAACGCTGAAAATTTTTGTAACGTGACTTCGCGGATGGTCAACTACAAGAGAGAGAGAGACCAGGCATCGTCGACCAGAAGAACAGTCGTGACAGAATTTGCCCTTGTGAAAGCTACTTGTTTCTGCTCAAAGATGAGGCACTGACTCAAGTCAAGTTGCAGTTTAGGAATATTGTGAAAGAAGTGGCGGGACATCTTCAGCTACAAAAGTGGAGGAACTTTGGCAACATACCAGTGTGCGACGGCTTTATGTGGTCAGATGTATTTTTGCATTCAGCGGCGGACAGCTTGTGTTCACCAGAAATGTGTGGCGAGACTATACGTAGTATCTTTTTCCACATAAACAACTATGCATGTTACGCACCAGCACATCTTCTGAAATGCTGTTCATGTGCTTTTTATTTCATGTAAACATCGATGATGTTATAATAAAGCTGTTTATTGAGAGCAAGTTAGTGTGATTAGCGTCGTGATTTCGCTCGGCCTATGCGGCAGTGCCAACCTTCAAAGATAAATTCCTAAATAAGAATATATATATATATATATATATATATATATATATATATATATATATTGGGATATACCTGGCCAAAGCAAGCAGGCAGCGCAACACCAATAGCAGAAGCACGACGCCGGCGTCGGTCGTCTGCTGTGCGGTACTCCTTACAAGCGTCATTGCGCTTTCGATACACATTTAACTTTCTAAGCAACTAGAAATTATTCAGACGTCGCCTGTCATTTTTATTTAGAATCTAAGTGAATAATAAAAACATTATCTATTATTAATAAGTAAACATTTTTTCTGGTATCAGTACAGTTACCGTGGATGGATGGATGCATGGAAGGTAGGAGCGTCCCCTTTGAAACAGGGGGATGGCAGTTGCCACCATGCTCAGCTTTTTATTTTTGTTTTACTGTGTTGTAAGTTATTAAAATTCGCAATTTTCTTTAAATACGTCTTCCTACACTTTTAACCTTATGTCACCTCTCTGCTTTTGAGCCACCAATCCTGCAATTGCTTTTTGCTAATTTCCATCGCATATTTATTTGCGTGACTATAGTTATCGCTGAACCCTAGGGCCTCAGGAAGTGTGACTGTGCCCGCATCGACATCGGGATGGATACCATCACGTTTTAGTATGAGGTGTTTTATTGTTTCTACAGAGTTACCACACACAGTACATTTGTCTTCTTCTTCGTTAAATTTCTTTTTATAGCTCCGCGTTCTAAGACATCCTGACCTAGCTTCAAAGAGTAGGGCACTGCCTCTTGAGTTATCATAAAATGCTTCCTTCCTGATCTGCTGTTTCCGGCATCGATATAGTTCAACACTATCCTTCTTTTCCATTGAATTTATCTAATTTTTACCTTCCGCATTTTTATCCTGTCGTTTAATGCTCTGTCTTTCTCCGTCCTCGTGTCTGGCATACTTACTGGTTAGCTTCCTAGTTCTTTCCTGCCATTGTGAGTCCACGCTCTTTCTGTATAGGTATTTAAATACTTTAGCTGCCCACCTGTTATCGTCCAATTTCCTCTGGCGTTTCTCGCATCGGATTTTACTCTGAGATTCCCGTGCTTCGAACGATGTCCAGCCCATATCCCCCTGTACTGCTTCGTTTGTGGCTTTCCCGTGGGCAGCTAGTGCCAATCTTCCAACAGCTCTCTGATGTACTTCTAGTCTCGACTGAACTTCTGCCCTTAAGCACAGGACCGCATTCCCGAAAGTGAGCCCCGGCGCCATTACTCCCTTCCAAATTCCTCTCAGTACCCCATACCTGTTGTACCCCCACAACGCCCTATGTTTCATTATCCCGGCATCTCTTCGCCCTTTTGCTATGAGAGACTGGTCGTGCTTTTCCGTGTACCTCTTCCCTTTGTTTATCCATACCCCAAGATATTTGTATTCGGCCACTCGGGGTATTCCATGGCCTTGTATCGTAAGCTCCTGATCAGTTGTATCGTTGAAAAATATCCCACCGGACTTAGCTGCACTAAAACTGAAAAATAGACTGTCTCCTTTGTCTCCACAGTAATTAACCAGTGTTTGCAAATCTTCCTGGCTATCTGCGAACAGTACAATATCGTCCGCATACATTAAACCCGGTAGTCGTTGCTCAGCAGCCTTCCCGTCTAATATGTACGACAGATTATGCCCTAGCTTGCTTCCGTGTAGCCTTCTTTCCATACTTATCATATAAAGCAGGAACAGCAGCGGTGATAGAGGACAACCTTGCCTTAATACTTTGTGTACCTCGACAGTTGTCGTACTCTTAATTCCTTCCCATGTTATTTCAAAATTACTTTCTCGATAAATTTCCTGTAGAAAATCAATTACCTCATGACCGATATCTTTATCTTTTAACATGTTCCACAAGAGATCCCTGTTCACGTTGTCGTATGCACCGCTTATGTCCAGGAAGGCTAAATACAAAGGTCTATTTTCCGCCTTAGCTATTTCTATGCACTGGGTAAGCACGAACAGGCTATTATCTAAGCGCCTACCACTTCTGAACCCGTTCGGACGTTCTCCGAGTATTATATTACTTGGAGAACTTCCATGGCTGCATTTTTAATTTCACCGCTTGCATCGCCAGCCTATATATATCTGATGTTATCGTAATTGGTCGGAAGGATTTTATGTTCGCCTTATCGCCTTTCCCTTTATAAATCAAATTCATTTTACTCTGTTTCCAGCTGTGCGGAATTTGCTTATTTGTTATGACTGCCTCCGATGCTTTTATCAGTGTCTCCTTGCTTCTTGGGCCAAGTTCATTAATTAACTTGATTGGAATTTCGTCTATCCCTGCGGACGTGCATTTTGGAACATTTGCTTCCGCCTTTTTCCAGTTAAAATTGGTCAGTTCTAAGTTGTTTTCTAATGTGCTGTTCTGTGTTGCTCCCTCATTTGGGGCGATTACCCTATCGTCTTTCCTAAATGACTCAGCTATAACTGAACCAATGTAGTTCACAGCGTCATCTCCATCCAAACAATTTCCCTCGGCATCGTGAATCTGTTCCTGCTTTCTGTGATTTGCTTTACCCAGCCAGCTTATACGGTTCCAGAATTTTCTTGACCCCCCTTCAGTTGCATCGCGAACTTCAGCCAGCCAACGATCAGAGGACTGCCTTATTTTAGCCCGGACGAGGACCTGCACTTGTTCTTTCTTTTGTCTATAATATTCCCATTTCTGGCCTATTTCCTCTTCAGATAACTGCGCCCTCTTTGCTTCTCTGTGTTTCCGTGATGCCAACCGTCGTTGTTCGATGGCCTCCCTAATTTCCTTATTCCACCAACTTCGGGGCTTCCTCTTTCCTCTCCAGCGGTTTACTCATTTTATTTCTTTTACTTTTATACTAATGAGTAGTTATAACTGATTATAATCCCACATTTCCATGGGATGTTTATCTATTGTTTCCTCTATGCCGGCCGCTATTTGCGCTATTTGTTCGTCATTTAATTTTGCGTACTCTTTTTGATTTCCCTGCATTTCTCTTTTGAGCAGGGCTCCCAACTGTAGACTAACACTCTTATGATCACTTGCGAGGCTGTACTTTCCCTCTTCGTCTATTTCCATTATTGCGAGCTTGCTATACATCCCCTGCGACATTAAGCAGTAGTCAATGGTCGTTTGCCTGTTACAGTATTCCCACGTAATTTGTCCCTCACACTTAGTTTCTCTATTTACTATAACTATGTTGTGTCGCTCACAGAAGTCTAGCATCAACTTCCCCTTACAATCTATGTATCCATCCAGATCCTCGATGTGGCCATTCATGTCACCCAGCAGACAAATATCGGCCCCTTCTCCGAACTGCTTTATATCGTCATTGAGACACTTCACTAGATCCTTGTTCTCTTGCCTGCATTTGTCCCCTGTCCCTAAATAAACTACTCCAAGCCATGTATTTTTATCGGCAATTGTACCTGGTACTAAGACATTTTCTTGGCAAGTTGACTTCATTCTTTGTCAATTTGTTCCTTGATGTATCAGCATACCTACTCCTCCTCCCTTCCCCTCCGTTGTTGTTCTCTTGCTCCCTTCCCAGTGGTAGTCTTCAATAAACGGTGGGTCTTCTAGATCCCTGAGATGTGTTTCGCATAGTGCGTGTGCACCTACTTCTTCGTCCTTTAACTGCTGTTCTCTTTCTAACCACTTCGCTCTCTTTCTATTGCCTTGCATGTCTATGTACCTGATCCTGGTGTTAAATTTCTATTTTGTAGTTTTCTTCCTGGACCTCCTAGTGGTCATTTTATTGGCGTCAGCCTCTATTGTTGCACTTTCTACATTGTTTCTACCTACCCCTACGCCCTGAGCCGCAGTGGACCCCCTAAAAACGCGACTGCCCGGCCTGCCAGACGCCAGCCGATCTCGGCTCCTAGCCTTCCATTAAAGTGGATGCCATTTCGTGTAAAGCATCCGCCAAAGCCTGCTCTATGCACTTCTCTGTTTATGTCTGCCACTTCAAAGCCTTTCTCCTGGCTTAGCTTTCTTATCTCTCGGTTAACAGCCACAGCGTCCTTGGTAATTTCTCCGTTCCGTCCGTGCACCTCCGGCACTGTGCATACCACGATCTGGACTTGCTGTGCTATCGCCCTTCAATCGTCAACTCCCTCCACTAATCTTTCCACTAGTTTTGCAGCTTCTTTAGAAGGTACTTTTTTTAGAAGGTAGGCCTACGTGCGTACACTCTAAAAAAAGTTTGCACCCTTTGGGGTGTATATCTGCCACACAACAATAATCGTTATCTAAAAAATTACGGGGCTTTACGTGCCAAAACCACTTTCTGATTATGAGGCACGCCGTAGTGGATGGCTCCGGCACTTTTGACCTCCTGGGGTCCTTTTAACATGCACCTAAATCGAAATACACGGGCGTTTTCGCCTCCATCGAAATGCGGCCGCCGTGGCCGGGATTCGATCCCGCGACGTCTACTCAGCAACCCAACACCATAGCCACTGAGCAACCACGGCGGGTGTAATCGTCATCTGTCTTGTCCGCATTTCCTTTCTTTAACGCAGCGAGCCCGGTACTTTCCAGTAACGAACGGCATACCCGTTATCAGCATGACATAGCATCCCCGACAGGAAAGTAACGAGTTTTCAAGAAAAGAAATGCGGGCAAGACAGATGACGATTATCGTTGGGTGGCAAATATACACTCCAAAGGGTGTAAAAGATTGTAGGCTCAACGAGCAAGTCTGCCAAATCACTCGAGCAAAGCCGACCTCGACCGCTATCCCAAACAAAAATAAAACCTACTCCATTAGAATCCAGGCGGTGCTAGCGTCGGCTGCGAAAATCGGCCCCATTGGCCCTAAAGGCACGTTTATAGTCCGACGTTATCGGCGCGAGGGCGAGCGTCGTTCGCGGTCAGTCACGCTACGTTGGTTGCGCTACGCCAGCCGAGATGCCATCCCCTCTATACTTCAACGCGCGCGCCGTCGGCTGCTATCTTCGGAGCATGCGCAGAACGTTCGGCAAGTCACGCACCGTCCGCAAAAGCCGTCTGCGGAGTTGTGTTGGCGCCTTTTTCTTCGCGCGCAATGCATTGTGGTGCGAGAGTTCCACCGACTCCGACGCGCGAATGGCTCAGGAGCCATATCGGCGCCGGGCCCGTCGGGGCGCGTCGGAAGCCGCCGGTTACGTTGGCTGCGCCGGTGCGCCCGACTATAGAGGAGTCGTTTTCGCCGACGTGACGTAGCGTGAGCGCGCGCGGCCGTTACGTCGGACTATAAACGGCCCTTAAGGCACGTTTATAGTCCGACGTTATCGGCGCGCGGGCGAGCGTCGTTCGTGGTCAGTCACGCTACGTCGGTTGCGCTGCGCCAGCCGAGATGCCATCCCCTCTATACTTCAACGCTCGCGCCTTCGGTTGCTATCTTCGGAGCATGCGCAGAACGTTCGCCAAGTCGCGCGCCGTCAGCAAAAGCTGCCTGCGGAGTTGTGTTGGCGCCTTTTTCTTCGCGCGCAATGCATTGTGGTGCGAGAGTTCCGCCGACTCCGACGCGCGAATGGCTCAGGAGCCATATTGGCCATATCGGCGCCGGGCCCGTCGGGGCGCGTCGGAAGCCGCCGGTTACGTTGGCTGCGCCGGTGCGCCCGACTATTGGCCTCGAGCTCCACCACTGGAAAAGCTGGCGCCACTGTCGGCGTGACGTGCTAGGAGGGATCACGTGGACATAGCGGCCGCGTCGGCTGCTTCGGGCGCGCCGAAGCGAGCTGAAAACGAGTTTAAATTCCCTCGTACGCTGCGGTCCTCATTTAGTGGCTAAATTTTCCCGCTATGAGTGTCTCCTTTACAACGCTTGAAAGCACTACAATAGGTAGTGGCTGCCTTTGAAGGCGCGCAACATGGTAGGCTACTGCTCGGTGCCGCAGGGCCGGACGCACGTAACGGAGGCCGGTGTCAGCCTTATTCACACGAAGCCGCAGGACAAGAAGCTGCGCGAAGCTTGGCTCACGAAAGATAAAACCGGCAAACAGTCATCGGCTACAACTCGGGTATGCAGCAAGCACAGACGCGAGGAAGATTTCTTCTACGACGCCCGGTCTGCGATGTTCTGAAAACGCGCACTGACACGCTCGCCCCGAGTCCGCTGCCCGACTAATGTCGTGACGGTTTGGTCTATGAACTTGTCGATGCTATAGATACTGGCAAGTTCAGTGGAGTGGAAAGGCAGCGGTAAGAAGCACATTTAAAGAAAGCATGGCATATGGTCATGTTTGTGTTACGAATTAATGCGCTAAATTACAAAAAAGAAGCAGCGGGAAATTGCACGCTGAGAACACCGATAAACATACAGTGCGAAGAAACTCGAGAAATAGTATTGAAAGGTCAAAGAATTTAGAAGAAAAAAAAAATTGAATCGTCGCGACGGCACATCACAGTCCCCCGTAGGCGTCGAAGTCTCTACAATGAAATTATTTTTGAACAGCTGTGATAGCGCCCACGCAACAATGGTTGCTTGTATACTGTCAAATGCTCATATTCTGCGCCCTAAAGCTCATGGCACGGTGCGGAAACGCGCGCGCGGTGAAAACGAAACAGTGCGCGGACAAGCATGCAGACGCGCCGTCGGTCGCTGCGAATCTGCGCGATCGCTGCATTGAGGCTTCGTTCTATTACACTCCATTTAGTTATACAAACACTATAAGAACATATTTCACATAGTTTGCTCTCAGCGTTTACCTACTTTTCACGCAAGAAGCCGGTTCGGAAGACTCCATCGCGGCGACCGCGCGCAGTGGCGTTCACTGTACGTATTCGGTAAAGAGATAGCGTCTGTAAACGATTGTGTGCTTTCAGTTTGTCCAAGATTATTATTTAGACAGTAATAAACTTCTCTCGTTTCGAAAGTACTTACAGAAATGTCCGGGAGAGCTCGCGCGTGGTGTTTTCAGTGAGCGCTGACAGCAAAACCTATGAGAAGGGCGCCACGTGATCCCTCATAATACGCCAGCGAGGCGCTTCCGATAGATGGCGACTTCGTAACTCCTCGCCGCCAATAGGGGTGTCGTTTTCGCCGACGTGACGTAGCGTGCGCGCGCGCGGGCGTTACGTCGGACTATAAACGGGCCTTTAAGGGAATGTAACGGGCTTGACGGAGCTGCCAGCCGTCGCCGCCCATGACCTGTTACTATTGGGGGCGAGCGCCACCACTGGGAAAGCTGGCGCCACTGTCGGCGTGACGTGGCATGAAGGATCCCGTGCACACAGAGGCCACTTCGGCTGCTTCGGAAGCGCCGAAGCGAGCTGAAAACGAAAGTTTAAAGTCCCACCTGCGCCGCCTTTCTGATTAAGTGATGAGACCTTACCGCCTTGGGTGTCTGCTTGACAACATTTGGAAGTCCTATAATAGGTAGTGGCTGCCTTTGGAGGCGTGCAGCATGGTAGGCTACTCGGTGCCGCAGTGCCGGACGTACGCAACGGGGCCCGGTGTCAGCCTCAATCACATGTAGGCGCAGGACAAAGAGCTGCGTGAAGCTTGGCTGGCGAAACTTAGAACAGATAGACAGCCATCGGCTACAACTGCAAGCACAGACGCGAGGAACATTTCTGCTACGGCGCCGGGACTGCGCGATGTTCAGCGAGTAGCAGAAAACGCACACTGAGACGCTCGCCTGCGCCAGCTGCCCGGCTAATGTCATGACGGTTTGGTCTATGAACTTGCTGATGCTAGATACTGTCAAGTTCACTGGAACGGAAAGGGAGCTGTAAGACGCACATTAAAAAAAGGCACGGTGTATGGCCATGTTTGTGTTATGAATTAATGCACTGGATTACGAAAAACAAGTAGAGCGAAATTGCACGCTGAGAAGACCGATAAACATACAGTGCGACGCATTATAAAATATGAAGACGCCAAATAAACAGACACACACAAGAGAAGAGAACGGGACAGGGCGCCACTCGCAAATCGAGTGGCGCCCTATTCCGTTCTCTTCTCTTGTGTGTGTCTGTTTATTTGGCGTCTTCATATTTTATAATGAACAGCTACCAAATAGCCCAACAAGAAGTGCTTTTAAGTGCGACGTAACTTGAGAAATAACATTGAAATGTTCAAGAATTTAGAAGACAAAAGAAGATTGAATCGTCGCGACGGCACATCACAGTCGCCGTAGCTAGGCGTCGAAGTCTCTATAACATAATTTTTGCACAGTTCTGATAGCGTCCACGCAACAATGGTTGCTAGTGTACTGTCAAGTGCTCATATGCTGCGGCCTAAAGCTCACGGCATGGCGCGAAAACGCGCTCACAGCGAAAGCACAACATTGTGCGCGGTCATGTATGCAGACATGCAGTCGGTCGCTGCGAACCCGTGCGATAGCTGGATTGAGGCTCCATTCTGTTATGCCCCATTTGGTTATACAGACAGCCCACTATAAGAAGACATTTCACATAGTTTACTCCCAGCGTTTGGCTACCTTTCACGCAAGAAGCCGGTTCGGGAGACTCCATCGCGGCGACCGCGCGCAGTGGCATTCACTGTACGTATTTGGTAAAGAGATAGCGTCTGTAAACGATTCTTTGCTTTCAGTTTGCCCAAGATTATTATATCGACAGTCAGAAACTTCCCTCGTTTTGGGAGTACCTACATAAATGTCCAGGAGGGCTGCCGCGTGGTGTTTTTATTGAGCGCCGTAAGCGAAACCTATGATGAGCGCGCCGCGTGATTCCTCATACTATGCAAGGGATGCGCTTCCGACAGATGGCGACTCCATAACTCCTCGCCGCCAATAGTGCACTAATCTCGTACTCCATACTTACATCCAAACCCCAGCAGCCCTCTCTGAATAAGACATACAAATCTTGAAGGCTATACTTTTGATAGTTGCACGCAGCGGAAGCAATTTACTAAGCTAGAAAAACGTCATGTACTTCATTCATGGCATATTTTCGACTCTCGCACGGAGGAAGGAAACTCAGGAGAGGCCCTGACGTCACTCCTTGCGAAGGTAAAGTGAAGCCGGAAGTTGGCGTTGCTCATGGCGTTGCTCCGCCTATCGGGCCAGCTCTCCTCTCTTGTTTACATTTCTCGCGAAACCACGCCGCGCTGCGCGCAACGGTGGTGCTCGGACGCGCGCGCTCCGCAGCAATACTAAACAATCGTTAGAATGTTAGCATGATTCCGCCAAAGAGGGCAATATTTCCCGCGGATATTCCTTCGTCCGTTGCCATTGCGGTGATGCGCGGTACATTGCGTACAGCGTTGCATGCGCGTTCATTTCACGAACTATAGTTCCTCGTGTCCCACCTGGCCACAGCAAAATCCGGGAGAGCACGGTCCAGCTAACGCAGCGCAACAAAACACGGAGACCAACGCGAACCTGCCCGCACGGCGCCTTTGCCACGGTACGAAACCTACGGAGCAACACGTCTGAGCGCACAGAACCAAAACAAAGCCGCCATTGTGGCCCGAAAGGCGTGGCCGCCACGGCAAAGAAACAAACAATCTGCAAAAAGTAGGAGAACCTACTACATCATTTCCTCCACACTTTTCTCCTAGCGCACTGAGGGGGTAGGGCCTCTCCTCAGTTTCCTTCCTCCATGGACTCTCGTAATTATTCCCGCCGCATGCAGCCAACAAAAGCATAGCCTTTGAGATTCGCATTCCTACCCAGATAGGGGTAGGGTACAACGTGGTATAAAGTGTAGTATAAAATACAAGCAAGCCTATATATATCTAAATATAGCGTGAAACTTCAGTCTATATTCAAAGGTTAAATTTTTATATGAGTAAGTGATGCGCGATACCTGACGTCTGTGATGCGTTACTGACTCCCGAAATTGCTTCCGCCGAATTCAAACCGCGAAAGCATAGCATTTAAGATCCGCATTTTAAAGCTATACGATGTTTTGAACGTTTTGAACATTACGCATCAGCACATATGATCAGCGTCAAAAACACAGCCAAGGCGAGACAAGCCTGCAACCTTTCGCGCCAAGTGTGATGAAGTGTGCTTGATTGCTCACATGCTGTGTTTCGACGCGTTGCTCGTATTTCGGCAGGTTTCGCTCATGTCAGTCTTAAATTTTGTGCCCATCAAAGTTCACCTCTGCTATGCAGCTTACCTGTGCTCGATTTATGAGCATCGTGTAAAAGAAAATGATGTTGAGTGTGTGGTATCGTGGACTGTACCATGGCGCCAGGATAAGGTGCTGGAACAAAGCGGCCGTTGCTGCGGATGCTGCCTAAACGTGAGCATATGCACTTACGAAATACTCTAGTAGTAATCGAGGTATTGAAATTTGAAGTTGTGCAGCATGAGTGCTAGAGCGTCACTTGGTTTTTGCGCATGTGGTTTTGTTGCAAGTGTTAAAACGTCTATGTCGACGAGATTGAGCGCACGCAAATCCCCGCTACTACTTTATGGTAGCTGAGCTAACCTTCTGACGTAATAAAGATGAGCTGCAAATGAGCCGTCTCCTATCTACTGGTTCGTTGGGATTTTGCTTGTGCGCTGTTGCAACAGCATTTTTTAGCCAAGCGAAGCGCTCTTGCCCCAAAACTCTCACTTGATCTTATCAATGAATGCTGTTCAAATCACTGGGACCGTGTCCGTAAAGATTGATTCCATATTGTCGGCACCGCTGATCACTGGCGATGGTCGGGACGCGGCTTTGTGCGGTAGACAAAAGAAGAAAAAAAGATCTGCGGCTAAGTACGTACCTTGATCTATACCGAGTTGTTTGCCAAATCATTTATTGTGTGTTCAGGTGACAGAAGTTCAGCATTCTACAACCGTAGTTTTTTACTTTGTGAAAACGTATATTACAATTGTGTATTCTGATGGTGGTGACTGACCCCAAAGCACTGTGCTGGACTGTCGGCATTTTACTACAAAAAGAAGTGTAAGTGGTACACCTAACTTTAGATTGGGCTTGCAGGCTTTACAACTCGCAGCTTACGAAGACACAAAGACATGAAAAACTATTGTCACAAAAATCTTGTCATGAGTGCCACTTTGGCTCCTTCATGGTATTCTTGTTGGAAAGCTGAAGCTGTTTCTTTGCAGTCTCCCTGTAGTTGGATTTGTTGCCTTTTTAAGATCTTGCGCATACAGGATGAGTTGGCCTGCACATGGTGTTCCAGCGCAGCCAAGAAACCAATATGTCTTTAGTTTTACTGTTTTATTTAGCATGAAGGTTTGCTACGAACATTGACAAAGAGCATCCCGATATCTGCAGCTGTGACTATACCATTATAATAGCGTTAGCTTGGTGTATTGTGCTGCATATGTTTTACTGGAATGTGGAAGTTCCCATATAGAAAGTGTGATAGATGCATACTTGTGCTGCATACCTTTAACAAAGCACTAACAAAGAAACATTGTCATGCTTGGATAATGCACAAACTAACAACTGTTGTTAGTTTGTGTATCATCCTGTCTGTGTCATTGTGGTTCTTTATGTTTTGCTTGGGCTATGCAGCACAACTTTGCATCTGTGATCAACAGTCATCTAGCCTACACACAAACAGGTTTTGTCGCATGCATCTTGCCTGTTGACATCGCCCATGTTCTGTACATGTTACAATCATAGTGTCAGTCTTGTTTGCTAACTCTCATGTCTAATTGAGTTGTATTTAAAGTGTTTTTTTCACTTATTTGTCACACAGTTTGTTTTCCCTTAATTTTTGGCCCGCCGATTCTTTGGCCTTCTGGTGCTGACCTGTAATTTCCCTACCACTGCTTTTTACACTGGCCTTGTTTTCTCATGCCATTAGCCAGTCATTGCCCCCTTGCTGGAACAGCTGTCATCTCTTGTGATGTCTCTCCTTGTCTTGGTGAAAATGTTGAATGGGGCAATATTAAGCTGAAAGGAAGTTAGCTTACTTTCACTCACCCACATGGAATTACCACACTGAATTGTTCTCGGGACCAACCAGAAAGGCCACAGTGCATTGTCTCAGAATAGCTGATATACTGCATTTATGTAAGCAGTGGCATTTAAATTTTGCATAACAAGCACAGTATGGAACATGTCTCCGGTTGGTGTCAGAAGTGCTCAGGTTGCTGAGTTGGCTTTCACTTATGCGTGAACCAAGCAACAAAAAAAGTGGCAGGTAGCAAAGGACAAATTTTGCCATCTGCTTCGTGTCCGGCACGACATGCTATATTGGATTTGTGTGTAACAGTACTTGTGTAGCAATGCAGTTCTTAATCCACCAGTAGAGTTAAGGTTAATTGTGTTGTGTACATTAAGCACAACGATGGGCAGCTGTTGTTCATGGGTTAAATAGTTGAACATTCAAATGCAAAGGTTCAAATATTTTTTAGTCTGCCTAAAACCATATATACATTGAGCTTGCTCTAGGCAAAACTGCAGTGAACATTAATCTACCTAAATGCAAAAGCTGTGGCATTCTGCTTCTGAACACAGGTTTGATTTCCAGCAGAAGCAGTTGTTTTGATGGGGGAAGAATGCAAGGACGTGTGCATACCATGCTTTGAAGGCACATTAACAAACTCCATGTGGTCAAAATTAATTTAGAGCCTGTTGCTACGTGTCTCTTGAGATTCACAGTGCAGTTTCGGGGTGTTCAACCCCTCGATTTATTTCATTTTGCCTGTAAAATGGAGATGCATACACATTTCATATCTGACATTTATGAAACATAGCTTCTTGATTCTGGTATAAGCACGTCTAACGAGTGCGAGGCAAATGTCACCAAGCCAGCTGAAGGGGTTAAAGGTATCACTTTATTTCTTAAAGATGCATCAAGAGGAACAATAAATCATAGTAAACTGACATAAGTAGTATTGTTCGAATCATAAATTTTCATTACTTTTGCAATAATAGGTTGGATATTGGAAGAGAAAATGAAGGGCGAAGTTACTTTTTTAAAAATTTGCGCTGGAACCTCAGCATGGCTACATGAGTGTTATGTCGCAGATTTCAAAATATTTTTTCTTGTTTTGGCTTCGTTGGCTCAGTAAAGGTTCCTGAAGTTCCTGAATGTTTTGTTTCTTTAGAATACAGCGTAGTCAATTTGTATGGATAAACAGTTAGCTGTGCCCTAGCAAGACGCCTTTAAATTCCATCCCATCATGATGAGCTGGTGCAGATAATTTAAGGAATCGTTGCTAGCCATCTTGTGGCAAGAGGGGCGTTTCTGGGCCGCAATTTTGTAGTGGTGCCTTTTCCTGATGCTGATGCCTTTCGCGCTTTTCGTGTTCATGAGCTGTCAAGAGATGCGGAGCATCGAACGTGGCCACTCACAATCGCGAAAAGGCATCGTTACAAAATGGGGGTAGAATGGTTGCTTACTCCTACAGCGTAGAACGTTTTTCTCTTGGTGCCTTTCAAAACCCCACTCAAGGATGTTATATAAGTTGAAGTTTATTTTTAGCACAAGAGAAAAGCATACATCTTCAGCAGTACATTAAGAGGCCCCAAAATAGAAATGTCCGGGGGACCTTCTGTTTCACATTGCATAGAATATAATGGTATAACCCTTTATAAGGCATGGTGGTGCCAAAAAACGCGCACTTGCCAAGAATAAAATAAAAATAAAGAACCGATGTTTGGGGCCCCGTACGGGTCCCTTGATCACAATGAAGATGTAAGCATGGGCACGCGGCTATTTATGGGCGAGGTGGCGCAGTGTTCGGGCGTATATCTTGGGAAGATTACCCTGCATCCTGTTTATCGTGTCTAGTTGATTGGATGTAAAAGGATTCTAAAAGCAAACGGGCAGATAAGTGTTTTTCTTTTGCAATGATGGCTGCCGAGTCCCAGTCAATGATGTGTCTGGTTAGTTCATGACGTTCCGCCAGGGCGTTCGCAGCCGTGTGGCCCTTGGCGACGTCATTCATGTGTTGTTTCAAGTGCAGTTTAAGATTTCCGCTCTCGCCGATGTACGACACGTCACACTCCTTGCAAGGTATGTTGTATATCATTCCCGGGTAGCCCGTTTGTTGCAAAGGGTCTTTTGCGCGTACCAGCTGTTGGCCAATTTTTCGGGAAGGCACATGGGCGATTTGAACACCGTAGCCCTTAAAAATTCGTGCAAGGGCTTCGCTTGTTCCCACTGTGTAGGGTAACGCCGCGCGCTTCACTGTTTCTTTCGCCGTTTCACGACGGGGCTTCGCTGCTTTTCACTGCTGCATTCTGAGCAGTTGTCGAGGGTAGCCATTGTTCAACAGGTCCCTTTTCACAACCTGTAGCTCTTGCCTACGTTTTGTGGGACTGGAGCAGACGTGGAATGCCCGGGAGAAAAGTGCTGCTGCGACGGATCGCTTTTGCCCAATTGGGTGCACTGAGTCGAAACTCGGGTACTTTCCCGTGCGCGTTGGCTTTCTGTAGACACTAGTCCTCAAGCCACTTGAAGTCCTCTTTACGAGGATATCCAGGAAGGGAATTTGCCTGTTGTTTTCCTCTTTAGCTGTGAACTGTATACTCGGCTTAAAGGAATTTAGGTTCTCAAGAAATGTGCTGCGTGCCGGCGAGGGATAATGCAGAAGCAGTCGTCCACGTATCTTAGATATAGCTTTTCTCGCGTCCTGAATGAAGATAATGCGGCACTTTCCAGATCCTCTAGAGCAATGTTGGCGCAAATGACAGATACAGAGGCTCCCATCACTGTGCTGAATACTTGCTTGTAATACTCCTTGGTAAAGACGAAGTACATATTCTCAAGGCAAAATTTTAGAAGGCAGCAAATGTCGTGGGATTCGGATGGCATGCGTTCAGGCAAAGAGTCAGCCTTGAGAAGTTTCCTGCAGCACTCGACCGTGTAGTCAATAAGCACACATGTAAACATTGACTTTACGTCAAAGGACATCATGACTTCGTCATCGTCAATGCAAGTGCTTCTTATTAGCTCAATGAAATGAGCGGAGTCTTTGACAAAAGTGGGCGTGAGTCCTGCAAGCGGCCTAAGAGTGCGGTGCAGGTAGCCGGACAGTTCATACAGTGGCGAGCGTGTGTAGTCCACAATTGGTCGTACCGGGATGTCCGGCTTGTGAATTTTCTGCAATCCGTAGAGAGCGGGAGCTGGTCCGTTGTGGCAGAGCAACCTGCAGTAGAGATTCTTTCTTTCGGGGGGGACAAACCTGAAAACTTCAGTAAGCACGTTCTGGAGCTCTGATTCCACCTTCTTTGTTGGATCCCTAGCCAGTTTGGCATAAGTCAGCATGTCCTGGACCAGCCCATTTATCTTGTTGATGTAGTCCACACGGTCTAAAACCACAATGGCATTTCCCTTGTCTGCGGGGAGGATGACTATGTCCTCGTTTTCTTGTAACTGTTTGAACGCACTTCTTTCTGCTGCCGGCAGGGTCGTAGGATTTGTCCTCGCAACCTTCGAGACGACCCCAATTGCACGCGAGCGAGCTTCATCCCGTAGACTGGGCTCAACAAGTCGTGCCGCTTGTTCCACGGCGCAAGTCGGCTGGCCGACATTTCGTCGTGTACCGATGTTGTAATTAAGGCCGCGGCTGAGCAGAGCATGCTCTGCTGGGTTGAGCCTAAATGAAGATAAGTTCCGAACACCTAGTGTGCCCGAACTATCGGCATTTCTTCGTAAAAGAAGGGAGAAGTTGGAATCCTGGCACACTGACCTTTTTTCCCGCGTGGCGGCAGCAGTGCTGTTGGCGTGAAGTAGAACGCCGTGGAATTCGATGGGCAGCTGGTTTTCGAGCCGGCGTTGAACGAAGATGTTATTCTCCAGGCGTTTGATTGTTGCCTTTGTTTCGAGGGTGCGGGCCTGTAGAAGGTGTTCCTCGGCATTGGCAATAGTCCGCTTCCCCATGGCAGTCTTGACAAGGGCCGGGAGCCGCAGGGACCGCAGAATGAGTCCATGCCTCTTGCAGCGCGTGTTGAACTGTAGGTGGCATTGGAAAGAAGCAAGTCTCGTTTTCAACTTGACGAACTGACGAATTTGCGTTTTCGCCGCAGTCTGTTGCAACTGGGTCGCAAGACCCAAGGGTAGCGTTGGCCTGGCGGCCTCAGGCACAGCTGGAAGCATTTGAAGGTCCTGGCAAAGGATGAGTCGACTGCCAACAGAACAACTTGTTTATTCTCGCATCGCAAAAGAGCGGCCGGTCAGGTCGACCGAAGTGGAGAAACGGGAGACCACGTTACTCGACGGAAGAAATCAAAGCCTCTCCGGTGTCCGGGGGCAGCTGCCTTTCTCCTCTCGGAGTTGGGGGCAAAAAAGGAACGGCTCGGAAGAGGCGCACGTGACGGCGGTGCACGGAACACGTCACGGCAAGTATCCGCCAGGCCGGCGCCGGTCAGACCTCCTAGCTTCACAGTTGGGGAGCTCCTCTCCCCGGCTGCCGCGCTTTGACAAGTGTGGGCACCAACACACACACACACACACACACGAAGACACGTGGCATTGAAACATGCCTGGACGCGCTTAGCAGGAGGCATTGGGAGAGCGCTGAACTGGCCGAAATGTCCGCCGCTGTGAACGAAGCCCCGGCGTCCGTTGCATCCGCGCCGGCTATACCGCACGTCGGAGGCGAAACGTAACAGACCGCCCCGCCGGGAGAAGGAGATCCCGATGGTCAGGGGACTTCATCCGCTGTCCGGAGGGATGTCGCTCGATGATGCTCATAACCGAAGTCGGTCGTCCCTCGGCGTTTCTTGAGCGCAGCGCACCGAGAAGGCTTCGTTCTCACGTTCAGGTTCACACAGGACACTGAAAAGTGACTTCGGGAGAGTTGCCCTTTTTTTTTTCTCTCGTTCCCAGCAAGCGTTGGAACTATGCCGAAACTAAACCGCTGTCAGCAAGCACGACACAACCTCCACTAAGCCATGCCAGGCTCTATCCCCTTTATACTACTGCCTAGTTCCTTACAGTAGTCTAGCAGCACTCAGAACGCATCCACAAATTGGAAAATTGCACTAGAAAGCACGTCATGACTTTCAAACACTAAACAAAAGCAATATGTTAAAAATCCTGCCTCAGGAAGAAAAACATCAGTAACAAACAACTTTGAAGCCGATTCCTACGTTAGGGGCCTCGACTTAAGCCATCGGCATTACCGTTAAGACTCCCCTTTTCGTAACGCACCTCAAAGGAATATTGTTGCAAAGCGAGGCGCCAGCGCAGGAGGCGGCCATTTTTGGAAGAGATTGTCTGCAGCCATTGGAAAGGGCAGTGATCCGTCTCAATGATAAACCTCAAGCCGGCTACGTAGCAGGGCAATTTCTGAATGGCCCACACGAGACAGGCACACTCTTTCTCAGTGGCGCTGTACGCCTGCTCACGACTGGTCAGCTTACGACTAGCATACAGGACGGGGTGTTCCACTTCTCCATTTCCCATTGGCACAGTACAACGCCCATGCCTCGCTCACTAGCATCGCACTGAACAACGAACCCTTTTGTGTAGTCTGGCGATCGTAGCACGGGCTGGCTTGTTAGGGCGCTCGTTAGGGCGCTAAAAGCTCTTTCCCTTGTCTCGTCGCAGATGACTGTTTGGGGCTCTTTTTTGCTTAGAGCATCCGTCAGGGGAGCCGCGATATCAGAGTACCTGGGGATGTACCTTTGATAGTAGCCGGCGACACCTAAGAACGACCGAATATCGGTCGTCGTGCGCGGTTGCGGGAAGTCTCGTACAGCGGCCACCTTTATTTCAGAGGGGCGGCGACGACCCCGTCCAATCACGTGACTGAGGTAGACAACCTCGGCCTGTGCTAACTGGCACTTCGGAGCCTTGACTGTCAAGCCCGCTTCGCGCAGGCGGGTTAGCACTGCCCGCAAGTGTGCCATATGCTCGGACCAGGATGCGGAGAATATCGCTACGTCGTCTAAATACGGTAAAGCGAAGTCTTCCTGTCCCCGCAATACTTTGTCCATGAGGCTTGAAAAGCAGTATGGCACGTTCTTCAAACCAAAACTCAAAACTTTAGGTTGGAATGTTCCCATTGGTGAAATGAACGCCGCATACCTACTAGCCTCTTCTGTAAGTGGAACCTGCCAATAACCCCTGACAATATGTAGGGTGGAAATAAACTGAGCGCTACTAACTTTCTCAAAGCACTCCTCGATGTTAGGGATCGGATAAATTTGATCCTTAGTGATGGAATTAAGCCTGCGGTAGTCGACGCAAGGACGAGGTTCCTTGCCCAGTGCCTCAACTAAAATCAAAGGGAAGGTATAATCACTCTCACCCGCCTCAATAACACCGAGCTGTAGCATTTTCTTTACCTCAGCCTCCATAATATCGTGCTGGCGGGGTGGCACCCGGTACGCCTTGGACCGTACTGGCTCTGGGGAGGCAAGTTCTATGTCATGAGTAAGGACAGAAGTCCTACAAGGCCTCTCAGAGAACTGACCTTGAAACTCTTGTAAGAGCTGGTGTAGTTCGGTTTTCTGCTCAGGCGACAGCTGTGCTTTACAGATTAAGTCACTAATGACTTGATCGGTGTCTTCCCTGTTCGTCACTGAGCCTGTCCCGGAAGCTCTTCGGGAACGTTTACCATCATACACACCACTGCTTCCCGTTGTCTGTAGGGTTTGAGCAGATTACAGTGGTAAACTTGCTGTGCTTTCCGTCTTCCTGGCAGACTCACCACGTAGTTAACGTCCGACAGTTTTTGAACAATTCGTGCTGGGCCCTCCCACTGCACGTCGAGTTTGTTTTTTAGCGATGTGCACAATATCATTACCTCATCGCCCACCTCAAAATGACGGGCCCTGGCTGTCCGATCATAATAAACCTTGGCCCTCTGCTGGGCCTTTGCCATTGCTTCACCTGACAACTCCTGTGCCCTTCTTAAGCGTTCGAGGAGCCTAAGCATGTACTCCACCACGACTGGGTCGTCGCCCCTGCCTTCCCACGAGTCTCGAAGCATGCGAAGCGGAGACCGCAGCGAGCGACCGTACACCAGCTCAGCTGGCGAAAACCCCGTAGCCGCATGCGGCGCGGTCCTTAATGCAAACATCACCCCAGGCAGACACAGCCCCCAGTCTGTTCGTTGTTCAAAACACAATGCTCTCAACACGCGCTTCATGAGAGAGTGGAGCTTCTCAACGGAATTCGACTGTGGGTGGTACACTGAGCTGTGTAACAGCTTTACCCCACACCTTTCGAGAAAGGCTGTCGTCAAAGTGCTAGTAAACACTGTGCCCTGATCTGACTGGATTTCCGCAGGAAAACCAACTCGCGCAAATATGGACAGTAGTGCATTGACTGTCTCAGCTGAGCTGAGTTGTTTAAGCGGCACTGCTTCAGGGAACTTTGTCGCTGGGCAGATCACAGTCAAAATGTGTCTGTACCCCGTGTTTGTTACCAGCAGAGGTCCCACTGTATCAATAACGAGCCGTCTAAAAGGCTCCGTAATGATAGGCACCAACTTCAACGGTGCCCTTGATTTGTCCCCTGGTTTGCCCACCCGCTGACAGGGGTCACATGTCCTCACAAAGTGTTCTGCGTCATGAAAACACCCTGGCCAATAGTACTCTTGCAAGAGACGGTCCTTAGTCTTCTTAACTCCTAGGTGTCCGGACTACCAACCTCCATGCGACAAGCGCAACAGGTCTTGACGGTAGCACTGAGGCACGATCAGCTGATCGAACTCCACTCCCCCGCGGTCTAGATAGTTCCGGTACATGACCCCACTTCTTTCCACAAAACAAGCATTTTTCTTGGCGATACCTTCCTTGACATTGCAGCGCATGTTTTCTAGGCTGCCATCCTTTTTTTGCTCGGCTATCAAAGCCGACCGGCTGACTTTTAGCAACCTATTAAGTCCATCTGACGTAGGTGCGATGAGCAGATCTGCAGATAACTCTTCTAACTTTCCCGTGTCGGGCATTTCCTCTCCAGTATGTGGTGCCTTTAACGCTACAGGCTCAATTTTATCCAGTTCGGACGTGCTCTGAATATCAGCTTGCTGCGCCTGCGACCCTTTCTCATTGTTCGACAGCGTCGGCCCCGCAACTACCACCTTTGCAGCGAGCTCCCGAACTCTCGATCTGGTTAAGGCCTGAACGCTAGCCTCACCAAACAAAAGTCCCTTCTCGCGCAGGAGGTGATCGGACCTGTTCGAAAATAGGTACGGGTACTGGGGGGGCAGCATAGGTAACACTGCGGCCTCCGTCTCAAGTGCTCCGAAAGATCCTTCAATAAGCACTTTTGCTACGGCCAGACACACGCTATGAGCTTCCACGGCTTGCTTGATCCATGCGCGCTCGCCCGTGAACATATCAGGTTCTACGTAAGAGGGGCGAACTACATCCATTGTAGCTGCGGAATCACGAACGAAGCACTCGGCACTCTCGCATTCACAAGGAGGTCTCGCATGTAAGGCTCGAGAAGCTTCATGTTCTCGTCAGTGCTGCATAATGACAAAAACACGACTTTTGTTTTTGTTTCTGGACACTGCGCCGGAAAGTGGCCCGGCGTCTGGCACGTATAACACGCGCGCTTGCCTCGTCTCGAACCGCTTTCTGCATTCGGCTTCGGCTGCCGTCGTCTCCTTACATTCGGTCGGACTGCTTTCACTCGCATCCGCACTACTTTGGTCCCCCCCTTTGCTCTCATGGGCGTGAACTTCGGCCTCTCAAACTTGGAGCCAAATTCACCCTTTTGACTGTCCTTAGCTCCGCGAGCCCGACGCGTCACAAACTCCTTGGCTAGCTCGGTGGCTTTAGCCACCGTACTAACGTCTGGCCTATCCAAGACCCAGTACCGCACGTTCTCAGGTAACCGACTATAAAACTGTTCCAGCTCGAAACACTGCAGAACTTTCTCGTGGTCACCAAACGCTTTCTCTTCTTTGAGCCACTTCTGCATGTACGACATAAGCCTGTAGGCAAACTCTGTATATGACTCACTTCTGCCTTTCTCATTTTCCCGAAACTGCCGGCGGAACGCCTCCGCTGACAGCCTGTACTTTTTAGTAGACTCGATTTCACTTGGTCGAAATCCTCTGCCTCCTCTCTCTTCAAGCGAGCGACTACGTCGGCCACCTCGCCGGGTAACAAAGTGAGCAAGCGCTGTGGCCACGTCTCCCGAGAGAACCCCTGCTTCTCGCACGTTCGCTCAAAGTTAACCAGGAACAAACCAATGTCCTCTCCAAGCTTAAACGGCCGCATCAGGTCAGTCATTTTGAACGATACTCGTTCTCCTGCACCGTGTGCCTGACTTCCATTACGGGCGCGTTCCATCTCTACCTCAAGACACTTCATTTCCAAAGCGTGTTGACAATCGCGCTCCTCTTTCTCTTGTTGCTCTTTACGTTCAAGTTCTCGTCTTTTTGCAGTCTCCCTCTCCTCAATGGTCTCAAGGCATTCCGACAGCTCGTCATGCTCAGCTTCTAACTCAAGAATAGCCCTTAGCAGTTATGGTTTTCTGAGTTTGTCTGAGACATCCAGACCCAACTCTTTTGGAAGCTCCAGCAATTTCGGTTTGCGCAACGGCTTCAAATCCATGGCTGCTCTGAATGCTGCTTTCTCTACTGCCCACTATTGTCTTGCTGCAAACTAACCCGGCAGCAACGACAACCACAATTACCAGCTCTGTTTCTGACACTAACAAAAGCCTGGCAAAACTCGGAAGAAGAAAGTCCCGCACTCACCAAACCTCGCAGCCAAGAATTCAGTGCAGTCGTTCCGCTGCAGGCAACCAGCCATCACACAGGGCTCGTTGCACTGCTCCCTGATGGTCGTTGTGCTGCTCAGCATACAGTCGACCGCTTATCTTCGCTGCTGGCCTCCGTTGTCGCGATCCCACCGCTGGCAACCAGTTGTTGCAACTAGGTCGCAAGCCCCAAGGGTAGCGTTGGCCTGGCTGCCTGGGGCACAGCTGGAAGCATTCAAAGGTCCTGGCAAAGGATGAGTCGACTGCCAACAGAACAACTTGTTTATTCTCGCATCACAAAAGAGCGGCCGGTCAGGTCGACGGAAGAAATCGAAGCCTCTCTGGTTTCCGGGGGCAGCTGCCTTTCTCCTCTCGGAGTCGGGGGCAAAAAAGGAACGGATCAGAAGAGGCGCACGTGACGGCGGCGCACGGAACACGTCACGGCAAGTATCGGGCGGGCCGGCGCCAGTCAGACCTCCTCGCTTCACAGTTGGGGAGCTCCTCTCCCCGGCTGCTGCGCTTTGACAAGCGTGGGCACCAACATGCACACGCACACGAAGACACGTGGCATTGAAACATGCCTGGACGCGCATAGCAGGAGGCATTGGGACAGCGCTGAACTGGCCAAAATGTCCGCCGCTGTGAACGAAGCCCCGGCGTCCGTTGCATCCGCGCTGGCTATACCGCATGTCGGAGGCGAAACGTAACAAGTCCCATGCTTCTCTCGAAGACGAGCATAGTCAAGTGTTCGACGAAAACTCGTCTGGTGAGGAAACAATGGTGCCAAAAAACATGGACTCGCCAAGAATAAAATAAAAATAAAGAACCGATGTTTCGGGCCCCGTACGGGTCCCTTGATCACAATGAAGATGTAAGCATGGGCGCGCGGCTATTTATGGGTGAGGTGGCACAGTGTTTGGTTGTATATCTCGGGAAGATTACTCCGCGTCCTGTTTATCGTGTGTCTAGTTGATGGGATGTAAAATGATTCTAAAAGCAAATGGGCAGATAAGTGTTTTTCTTTTGCAATGATTGCTGCCGAGTCCCAGTCAATGATGTGTCGAGTTAGTTCATGATGTTCCGCCAGGGCGTTCGTGGCTGTGTGGCCCTTGGTGACGTCATTCATATACTGTTTCAAGTGCCATATAAAATTACCGCTCTCGCCGATGTACGACACGTCTCACTCTTTGCAAGGTATCTTGTATATCACTCCCGGGTAGTCCGTGTGTTGCAAAGGACCTTTTGCGCATACCAGCTGTTGGCCAATTTTTTTGGGAAGGCACATGGGCAATTTGAACACTGTAGCCCTTAAAAGTTCGTGCAAGGACTTGGCTTGTTGTCACTGTGTAGGGTACCGCTGCATGCTTCACTGTTTCTTTCGCCGTTTCACGGTGGGGCTTCGCTGCTTTACACTCCTGCGTTCTGAGCAGTTGTCGAGGGTAGCCATTGTTCAACAGGTCCCTTTTCACAACCTGTAGCTCTTGCCTACGTTTCGTTGGGCTGGAGCAGATGTGGAATGTCCAGGAGAAGGGTGCTGCTGCGACGCATCGCTTTTGCGAAATTGGCAAGTATTCTCGGCGAGTGCACATTTTTTGGCACCATTATGTTTCCTCGCCAGACAAGTTTTCGTCGAACACTTGGCTATTTATAAGGCGTGTGGTCACACGCAAAAACAATGTTTTTTTGATCCAAAGACACTTTATTGAGGCTAAGAAAAGGTGGTCAGGCCAGTTTTCACTCTCCGTACAATGGTTTTAGCACAAAAGGTGGGACAACGCGTGTCCCGCTGCACACGACAAGGAATAAAGGGAGGTGGGACAGCATGTGTCCCAATGCTCACGAGGGGGTAGCACAAAAGAAAGTTCCACGGTGATTTTAGGCTCACTTTGGTGAATGAGAGGGAGAAAAGCACTGCATACATAATGGCACGTCAACCTATGCATGTGAGCTTGGTGCGCACTTCGGCGCGCTTGGTTGAACACCAGCGGCATCTCCTTCTTGTGTCAGATGATTTTGGGAAGTTGTTTCCTTGAAAATGGACTTCATGTGGAACTCCCGTTAGTACAGAACGACCGTGGCACCCATTTTTTCTGAGGTAGTCTGTCTGGGATCTTCCAATGCGGAAGAACTGCCGTGCGACTAGTTGTCGCCCAAGAATGAGCTTTAATTGCAGCAAGCCTGTGCTGCGAGCATTGTGAACACCTGCATGCTGAATAAAGGCATTCACAATGGCAGCATCAACCATGATATAAAAAATTCTGTGCCATCCTTTTTTTTGACCGCCTATCTACTACGTAGGCTTTTCTTTTTTGATCAAAACGGTTAACTCCACCCATCCACCGATTACAGTCTTTCACAGCCTTGGGGCATGTCACCTGGATTTTTTTCCCGCAAGGCAGCTTTCTTTTTACTGTAGCTTCATCTTGGGGGTCGTGATAATTGGACATCACATGGACGTTCTTGGAGTCCCGCCACTGGTACACGGAAACTGGCCCTTTGGATCTGTATAGGGATGATCCACGCTTGAATTTACTTCACCTCTTGAGGCAGATCTTGTTGGATCTGAACGTTCCACGAGCAAATACACCTTGCTCTCGGAGGCGCAGGAGAAGCTTCGTCGAGGAAAAAAAAATTATCGAAGAAAACTTGAGCCTGCGTCACCACGTCTTCTGTTAGAGAAAGCACTACATGCTCACCGAGTCCCATGTCAGTGGGTAGACGCTCTGTGCTGCCTTGACAGAGGTCAAATTTACAGAGGTAACCAGTCTGGCAGTCAGCGATACTCCAAACTTTATACCCGTGCTTGATTTTTGTTTTGAGCGGCATATATTGCTTCATTGCCGGTCTACCCTTCAAGAGAATCATGGACTCGTCGACAGCAACGTGGGAGGAAGGCTTGCACTCTTTTTGAAAGTTGATGTTGAGCATTTCCATTAGGGGCCTCACCCTGTAGCACCTGTCAAAGTTTGGTGAGGTCTTATCGGGTATCTTTGAATTGTCGTTTAGGTGCAGGCAACGAGTGATCTGTTGAAAACGTCTAAATGACATTACATTGGATATTTACTGAACATTAAAAAACTTGTCTGAACTCCAATACAGATAAACTTGAGGTAAGTTATGAATTCTCATTAGAATGAGCATACCTATGTAGGCCTTCAGCTTGCTCGCTGTCAACATGCGCCAGTTTGGCAGCATTCCTTCAAGAGCATAGAGGTTTGTTTCCTCAACAATCATCTTCCACACCTCTTCATGAAAGTATAGAGAAAACGCGCCGCATGCGCTGCAGTGTGCATTTAGTTTTTGCGAGTATGTCGGTGGATTTTCTGCGATGCTCACTGGAGTGTTGCAAGGCTGCCTGGCTATCCATCCTGCTGATAGGGAATCGTCTTCTTCCTCTTAATCATCACTGTCATGATCAATGAGCTTAGCGCACACTTTCTTAGGCTTCTTTTTTTGTGTGTATGCCTTCTTGGGTCTTTTCTGCCGCTGCGGCTCAATGTTTTGGTCGCTTTCCAATGACTCTATTGGAGCCAAAGCCGAGGTTGATTGTACGGTAAACTCGTCACCCGAATCACTTGGCACATCACTTTCCAAACCGTCACGCTGGCTAAAGAACACCTCTAATGCCTCTTCAGCGGTAAGACTTCGTTCCCCTACAAGGACGAAGGAATACATAATGAATGAATACGTTTCATTCGAACACTGAGCGGCACAAGAAGCCATGCTTCTAAAGTCTAAGCCTAATGAATTTGCATATGCCTGCAGACTTACGAACGCAGAATTGTTTACAATATGTTACGAACTATACAACTTTACTCATATGAGCCTGACATATTTAGAAGCACGGAGAACACAATGGGCATCTTACCTGGCATTTTTGAATAAGAATGCTGCTCTTCAAAAATCGTGCATGTACAGCTCCATCCTTCGGAAAAAAAGCAGCAAAGTACAACACGCGTGGATGCTTGCGTCACCCAGTAGAAAAAAAAAAAGCATAAAATAGTTTAGCACAGCCCTCCTAGATGGCGCCAGTGGTCTCAAGCGAACCCAGCTCTCGCAGTTCTCACAATCGTCATTTTGCTACTGCCTTGCAGGTGGGACAAGGGTTGTCCCGATGTCGCAAAAAGGGTTTTATAAACAGCAAAGATGCATTCATCAAGTGATTATACACAGCAAATAGAATATACAAAGATAGAAAAACAAGATAAAGAACTGTGCTCATAAAGAGGTGATTTCATTATGGTAAGTTAACAGAGGCATAAATACAGAATATCAAGATCGTTTATCAAGGATTTCTAACAATACAACACGAGAGTATTTACTTAATATGAATGTAAACAATAAGAGTGAGGAAATTTATACATAGTAGAAGTTGCTACAAAAAGGGTTGAGATTACAAGAATTGTCTAACATACTAATGTTAGCTATTCTGCAAAATATGTGGAAACCTTTTCCGTGAATGCAGGTGAACCAGTAATGGCAGCAATGTTGTTGGGTTCACTTTACAACTGTGCGAGAAAAAGAACAACAATGAGGCAGTACGCAACCTAGGAAAAGCAACACTTAGTGAATGATACTGTGAAGTAATGTTTGTGCCAGTGATAAAACCTGTAACGTGTGGTTGAGAGCACTGCAAAAGAGGTTGTCTCACAAATTTCTGGCTCTCTGTGAACCTTTCAGCTGCGAAAGACAGGTAACTGGAAACTGTCACACACATTGCTAAGGTAGTGGTGGAACAGGTACATCAGTTTCGCCAAATTGCACCAAGAGCGCACCAAAAACATGTGATGTTCTGTAAAGTGCATCTGTTAGAGCATCTAAAGCAGACAAATTTGGTGTAGACCTTTTTCTCATGGGCACAACGGTATTGTGTAGGCGGCGAGTGGCACCGTCCATGAGCCTCTGCGCTGTTGGTTTGGGTGGAAGCTCGGTGTTGCATGCAAGGTATACACTCGGCGGCAGTCGCTGGTGGTGGTTCTTGGGCTGGCGTGATTTGCCTAATGTGATGTAGCACCATTTATATTCTAAACAGTTTCTGTGAGATATACTGCAGGGATTTAACCTGACATGATCGGAGTTTTTGCTGCTGCTGAGGCGAACAGAGTACAGGGCGCGATCAATGCGTGCGCTCATGACACCTTGAGCCCACATTCAGCCTCTGAGGTAAGTTGTGTATTCCTAAAAATGTGTTTAACAGATGTGTCCTTATGCAGTGTTGACCCGGTAATTCTAAGCTGCGGTTTAGCAGCAATGCGTAGTTAAGAAAACACAGATGACGATCTAATGGCTTGGGTACCATTATGCTCCAAAATAAGTTGTGCTGCTTACTTTGACAAGTGTTCAAATTGTTATCGGTAGATACGTTCCGCGACTATCTCATTTGTTGGACACAGCTGCAGACAGCAAATAAAACAGTTTGGTAAGTGATAACAGCATACTGTACTCTATGAATCCCACTTGTCGAGTGGTCGAGCAGCTAGCTGTGGACTGTGCGAGTACCCGAAGCAGTGGTAGCTTCTGGGTTATTAATCTGTTGGTTCTATAGCACAGGGACTAAGCATCTGGGCATGACCATGCAAGGTATTATTGCAGTGCTGGCCCATTTCATTTTTTTAATGCGTAAGCATTCTTTGGCGAACTCCTCAGCCCTGATACGTGAAAAATGTAATGCCTGGCATTTGCACAAAAATGTCTTAATTTGCAATGTTGAGACGTTTAATCTTTATGATAGTGTCAATGTAGATAATTGATAGCTTTTAAGCAATATGGAACAATTTAAAGCAAAAATAAAATTAAAAAAGAATACCCATAGAGGTACATAGGGCTTCTTAGAAAACGCATGGGGAAGCTCATAATAGCGTTGGGCTGACTGAAATTTGAGGGCGAGTCAACTTGAAATTTGGAGGTGGGCCAAGTGAAATTTTTTTCACGAGAGATGATGACCAAAGCAGCCAATTGACCAATCCAGACTAGCAGAATTACAACTTTATAAGCTAGAAGGGGATAAAACCTTTTTTTGCCTGTTGTCTTTTTCAACTTTTCCTTTACGATGCCCTCACCTGTTTTATAGAAATCGGCCTCACAAATAGTCGCTTTCGGAAATTACTGGTGTACAGGGCAAAGGGGCAATATCAAAGCACAATGCTTACATGCATCAAGCTGATTTACCAACTGCAATGATGGCTGTATTCAAACACCATCTGCTAACATAATAGACTTGAAATGCAGGAGAATTTGCTGGTGGCTGACGTAAATATTGTATAAAAATTGGCACTTGGATACTTTGTGGTTTTCTGTGCACACTTATATTTCAGTTCCCACACCAGGTGATCAGACCAGATTTTCCAGTTCACATAGGCAATCCAGAGACACCATTGCTCTTCAAGATTTTCTCTCACGATTTTCATCAATTGTTGATAAGAGTTGACTGCCTAAATGTAAAATCTGCCTCCTACAGTCACTTGATCCCAACTTTTAAATGCAGCAAACCTCATCAACATCGGTACTGTAGTTGCCATGGAAAATGATTTCTCCATTGTGTATTTAAATGAGTGCTCCTGAGTTCGATCATCCTCTTAGCCTCGGCTTTGAATGTTTACTGAAAATTAATTTCTTCAATCCTATTTCTTTGGCTTATTTTCAGGCAAAGAGGCTAAGTCTGTTACAGCCTCCTGGAATCCTTCCTCAGGGTTGACGACAATCGTAGGTGAGCTTTTTCCAAGGCTTTATTAATGGCTTCAGTATGGGTGGGAGACCTGCACTATATCCTGCAGACATACCCTGGGCAACGAGCCATCTGTCGATGTCACCTGTGACATGCGGATATTTGTCCCAGCCAGCCACTGAACTTGCTCAACTGGACTTCCGCAGATACACTTCCTGCATTCTTTGCCACCATCCCAAGTGTGCACACCACTCGTTGCATGTCTGTTTTTCTTTCCTTTTTTGTGGTGGGCTTTCAAGGCTACCTTGAACTTTCTAAAGGTTGGTACCCAAGTTGGCAACCAGCTGGTGCCCAAGCATCAAGCGGAACTGCAGATAGACCACAGGCTCTATACAGTTCATTTGAATGGAAGAATTCACCACCACTGCATCCAACATGAAGAAAATATGTGGCTCCTCCGGTGCTTTGACTGGTGGTCTGGTGGATAGGCGTTTCTTTTCTGGTTGAATTTATTGACACCGCCTATCCATGTGTTGTAGACCCTTGCAACAGAGGGGCGCCCAACTGCCTTTTTCTTTTGATTTTGAAGTGTTCGGTGGAGTTGCACACGGCTTTCTGAGTAATGATAATTAGACCTAATACGTACATTTTTGTAATCTCTCCATTGATAGGTGACCACCTTTGCCTTCCTCCTCCAAACGTACAATGCTCTCTTAAACATGTTGTATGCTTTGACTTCTGGGGCTAGATTCGTCTTGTTCACTGGGAAAAAAACATGGTAGAGCTGAAGAAATTGTCAAAAAATACCTGCAAGCCAGCAGGTAGAGTGCCATCGGTCAGACTCAGTGGTTGCCCAAGGTTTTGCCCTGTGGCCTCTGTGCGCTCTTCCTCTCATGGAGCTGGAGCTTGAGGAGATAGCACCTCTTGGAGTCTGCGAGTGACTACACTTTGTACCCCCTTTTGATTTTCAGCTTCATGGGCATGTACTGCTTCATGCTTGAATGACCTTTAAAAAGGATCATACTCTCGTCTACGGCAAGATGACTGGATGGCAAGTAGTGAGTTTTGAAGCCTCTCGTTCATCATTTGTATCAAGGGTCAAATTTTGTATAAGTAATCATAATCCTTCGTGCTGTAATCTGGCAGGAGGTCACTGTCATTCAGGTGAAGGCAGTATTACCTGAACCATTTGTAGGTCATCATCTGTACGATTTCTTTCACACGAAAGAAGCTGTTCAAGCACCAGTACATCTGAAAGTGGTGCATGCGATTGACACTCATCAAAAGCAGGACTCCAATGTAAGCACGAAGCTCCAAGCATGCCAGTGTCATGCATCCTTTGATCCATGATATGCTTCATGACATTGTCATCAAAATATAGCGTGAATGCTTCAAGTGCAGTGCTTCTCATAGGATCCAAGTGCACTGTGATTTGTTGGAGGGGTCGCACTAAATTTTAATGTGTAATCTAACTTGTCGGAAGGGTTTTTAGGCTTTCTCTGTTCTTTTTTTCTTTTTCCAGCTTAAGGTTTGCATGGAATGCCTTTGCGCTTGCTTGTACTGGGCACTGATAGCAGCAGCAAAGCTGTCGAAGACTCGTCCTCCTTGCTGCTTTCATTAGTTCTAAGCACAGAATCTTTGTCTTCAAAACTCATCAGCCCTGTCATTGCAACTGTCCGGTAAACTAAAAACTCACCGCCCAAGCACTCCATACAGATGGTTAACCATCGAAGCTGAAATGTGTGGCACCACTGTTCACCACTAGGTTAATCCCAACAGTTCATAAAAGTGTTTCTCAATTATTGGTAATGTCTTGTGTTTCTTAATGAGGTTACGCACGTTCCACTGTTGTTTGGAGCAGATTCTGTCAATTGTAACCTAGTTATCAAACCACAAGTGGTTGCACACTTAACAACTATAGCCAAAGTGCCATTCAGGAAACTCTTGGCAGAAGTGGGCAGTGGCTCCGGCGAATGCATCCCCGCCAATTTGCTGCTGTCGCTGCTCTACCTCGCGGTCCCGCACCGCCGCATCCTTGGCCTGCTGTTGTTTAACACTTTCCTGTCCGCGGGAAAATAAGCAGTTTTCGGGTGGTATAGTAAAAAAATTTTTTCCTGCTACACCAAATGTTTGATATTAAAATGTATAGTATCAATTTGTAGACGAGGAAATGTGCTTTCTAATGGTATTATTGGCAAGCAAACTTTTATTACCAATTCATTGAAAAAAAATTACTTAATAAAAAATGTATAACAAAAACGAGAAAACTCCGCAAAAACGTCGATGCTGATTTGCACCAGGACAACATAAAAAAAATTCAAAATTTACATTTTGAAGAAACAGGCTGTATACAACATTCCTGCAAATATAAACTTTCTATCTGTACAAGTTATTTTTTTTACAAAAGAAAATGTTATCTCTAGTGGCTATCGTGCCACCGCACAAAGCAGTTGCGTGATGTGGTGAAGCACAAGTTTGCGGAGCACGTCTCTCTCGCAGAAAACGTTCGTTTTTTGTTCCACTTTCCGTTCTTGATAGCACAATTTGCAGTCCCTGTATCTTTGTAGCTTCTGGGGCTTGTGCTGTTGATCCTTAGGGGCATTTGTAGCGCGAACAGCAGGAGGAGCCTTGGGGTCTGGATGTTGTTGCTCATCAAGTCCTATGAGCTGCTCCACCAGCTCTAGCCTGAACGCGAGCTGATCAAAGCGCGAACCTCTTGACAATTCAGGCACTTCGGGATGCTGCCGACGGGGCTCATCAAATAGAATAAAGCTGTTTACAACAGCAATATCTATACTGTGGAAAAACAGTGTTTTCCACCAGCGCACGCACTTCATCAGAACATTGTATGTGCCAATTAACTGGTCCGATTTATCGACGCCAAGCATGCCTACATTGTACTTGTCAATCAGCATCGGCTTTTTCATGGATACTTCCCACTTATTGGTCACTTTCCTTCTGCGCTTCGCAAGTACGAATTTCTTGGCTGTGTGGGCTGTTGACATCATGGGAACAACACGCTTGTCCTTCCATTGTCCTGATCCCATAGCCAGCGAACATCTTCTCTCTTTGCTTTTTTTTCCCATCGGCTGGAAAGCCCCGACGATCCTTGTGCGTTGTGCCACAAGCAAGCGTCTTGCGCTCCAACAAGTGTACAAACAAGGATGTCAACATGTAAAAGTTGTCTAATTAAATTATGTAGCCTTGATCTAGGTAGTCCTCTGCCAGCTGCGTCACATCATCGAATGCCAGCCCACGTGCGCTTGGTGCTTCACGCTTTCCCTTCTATACACTGAACTGAACAGTGTAACCAGATTTGGAGTCCGCCAAAACCCACAGTTTATATCCCCATTTGATAACTTTGTTCCACATGTACTGTCCAATTCCGGATCTGCCTTTGGACTTTACCATCCTCTCGTCGACGGAGAGGCTCCGATCAGGTTGAAAAAAGTGGGCGGATGAGGTGTTGATGTGCTTCAGCACCGAAGCTACGTGATGCAGCTTGCCATGGGATGCGGCAGTTGTCTTCTCAGGGTCGGACACACCGAGGAATGCAAGCAACACTTTGAATTGATTTCTTGGCATTGCTGAAGGCGGAAGAAGACCAGATAATAATTTCCGCGTGTTCCAGTAGCAGTGCAAGCGCGGCACTTGTATCTCATCGGGAGTCACTTCTTTCCATGATCCGTCTCTCTCACTGTATGACTGCTTCTCCAAAATATGCATCCACGGATATTTATTAGTCATGTTGCATATCTCGGTGATTGTTTCTGCCGTGAAAAACAGCACGAAGAAGTCGACGGCTCTTGCGAAACGCCGCGCGGCACTGCAGAGCGGAATGCCAAGGTCAACTCCCAGCCGTCTTCTCGCGCAAAACTCCACTCTTCGTGCTGCCGCCGACAAGTGGTCCTGTCCAAACGACGTTGACACCTTGCAGATAAGAACAGTGACCTTTAGAACACGCCGCATGTCTTTAGATCTGATCGCGGCCGCGATAAAATGGCTCGGAGTGGGAAACGGAACTTACCGTCGGATACCTGTCGACGTTCCGGGGCTACTTGATGCATTTTCACCGTCCGTGCTGAAGTCGGATGAGTCAAAATCATCTCCCGAGTATCCGCTGCTACCACCATCACAACATTCTGATGCAGACTCGTCGGAATCCATCGAAACTCGCCGTTTCCGAGGAGCAGCTGCGCACTTGTCAAGCGCGATTAAAAGGCGCTTTAAAAATCCCTCCCGTGGCCAAAAAAGGAAACACAAAAGCGAAACTTGAAAAATAGTTGTCCTTTTATGCGCTGGATGGCGCTAGCTGTCCATAAGTGCTCCGAACGGGAGAAAATCTATGTTGAAACCATCGACAGCTCAGTGTCGATGGGCATAGGCGCAGACAGGAAAGTGTTAAGGTCAGCGTCACGATGTCGCTCGATCTCTGGGTTTGAGGTGTCAACCCGCCATTGCTGCTGGCACTCCACTTCGTGACTAAGCCCTGCTTCTTGGCTAGATGCAGCTGTGTATTGTCGCTTACATTCCGCCTTGCGTTGTAGCATGGCTTGAAGGCTTCCGGATCCTCGGTGCATAGTTGCTGCTTGCATTTGGCTGCATTGACTGCACGAGCTTGTTGTGCATTGGCTTTGGCTTGGGTACAGCAGATAGAAGCGCACTCGCGGTTCTGTTTCCAGTGTCTTTGTACACAGCTTGCTTTTCAGAGGTACAAACTGTGCGGAGCGTGCGCTCAGCTGCGACGGAGAACAACGTCGTCGTTGGTAGCGCAGGCAATCGTGTACCTTATTGTTGTTTAGCACACTCCACCTACACAACTGCGCTCGCTCCGTCAGATGCACCATTTCCACCTTACCGTGCAGGTTGATGCGACAGTGTACCTACGTCATCCTTAAACCCAGCCATTCTCTGTCCCCTTGCATTTGCCTTCTCTTCTATGGGTTTTTCTTGCGCAAGTGCCTGGGTTTCCGACAGAGGAATTTTCTTTATACAGGTGCAGACGGACGGATTTTTTAAAAACAGTTCTTAATCTTCCAGACTCGGGTGTTTTTGTTTTCCTATGAAGGAGAAGACAATCAAGGCATTTAGCACCAACACAATGCCAGCGCACGCACTCGCTAAGTCTAACCCTACAGGTTCCAAAATGCACCTGTTGCACAAGGTTTTATAGCCAATTGGTTTTCTCAAAATATTACCGTAGTGCAAGAAAAAAATATTTCACTTACTAGTGTTGTGAAGTCGGGAGTTAGAGCGGCCACGAAGGTTCCATGGCTAGTGCCAATGCAGGTTCCGGGAGAAAGAGAGGTCGAGAACGACGTTCGAGCGATGAGAAAGTTTTATGTACAAAGTTACATGATTATCGTTTACAAGAACGGCTCCATGTTTTTCGGAGCACACTACATGCTAAAGTCTTTGCATGTCCGAGCACCCTCATCAACGCTCCACTGTTCCACTCACTGTTCACTATACTTCTTCTCAGCCAATTAGAAGTGTAGCACATTCTGCAATTGGATTGGATTGGAGCCAACTTTATTTGTGCCGCCAGTTGGGCGCGCGAGCACCCCGATGAGAGCCTACGTCATCTACGAAGTCACCGTTACTCAGCGCGGGTCTCCGCTCGCCGTTGCTGGCTCGCTGGGTCCCTGCCTTTCGAGCGCCCCGAGGACCTGCTGGACGGCCCAGAGCTGTTCGTCTTGGTCGTAGCTCTTTGCGGCCGCCTCGAGCTGCAGTGGGATCGTACTTGATTTTGCTTCTTCTGGATTTTTGACGCAGTCCCATAAATGTGCGTGTAATCTTCTGTCTCTCTCCGGCAGACTCTGCACTTATCGGTCGGTTATGTCTTGGGGTACATGCGATGCATCGGTCCCGGGCTCGGTAGCGATCCAGTCTGGAGCTGTCTCAGTAGTACCGCCTCCACTCGACTCAGCCTCGGGTGCGGGGGTAGGAGAGTCCTGCGAGCCAGGCGGTAGGCCTTCGTGATTTCGTTGCAGTCCATCGTGCGGTCCTTGGTTCCGAAACACATCAGACGGTCTGTCGCTGCGGCGTGCTTGGCTAGCACTCGCGCCGCTGCATGTGCTGTCTCATTGTGGTTCTCATTGGGTTCCGGCGCGTCGCCCGCATGCGCCGGGAACCACTTGAGTCTTACTTTTCTGTCTTGTAGTTTGGCCACTCGCAGTACACGCTTGGCCTCCCTGCAGATTTGGCCTTTGGCGAAGTTTCGCACCGCCTGTCTCGACTCGCACAGCACCGTGTGGCAGTCTGCGTCGGCGATGGCCAGGGCGATGGCTACCTCCTCCGCATGTTCCGCTCCAGCGCTTCTCACGCTCACTGCCGTCCTCATGGCGCCGCAAATTCTGCAAAGTCCCACCTTTGCAGAATGTGCGGCGCCACGAGGACGGCAGCATTCTGCAAAATCCCACCTTTGGTGTGGCACCACCCCCCTGGACTCCACCTCTGGTGTCCAACTTTAGACCTGCCCTCGATGCAACGAAGGTACAATTTCATGTGAAACTGGGGTCGACTCTATTCCCACGAAGTGATCAGTGTAGGTTCTTTGCAGCTTGCACAGGACCTATGATTCATTAGTTTGGGGTCACAGAACTCGTCTTGTTTGTCAGCTCTGGGTTGTCGAACAAAGACACAAAACATAATCGCCGTCAAGTAGCTTCAGGTGATGCTTGTTTCGTCACCAGCTCTTTAGTGTCAAAAAGGATAAGGAAGCGAGGGTGCCATTTCATAGCTGCGCGCTCGCCGGCGTGCATCCTTTGTCTAGAAGGACCGCCAGGCACTATACCAGGCATCTATTTTTCGTTCAATAAGCTTCACAACCAGCAAAGCTGACTAGGTGGGAGCACAGAAAAAGAAAATACACATGAAGTGTCTGTAGCTCCACCTCTTGGTAAGCACACAAAGCTGTGGTGAGTGTTTTCCATAGGGTCTCGTAGAGGGTGACACAGTGATAACTGGAGTCTTATTTTGTGCTTGCACATTCCACCTAGAGGCAAAGTTGACTCAAAGTGGGACCTATGTGTCCCACCATCCACCAAAGTGTGTCCCACCATGGTTATGTGATCCAGAACCTTTGAGCTTCATGGTCTAATAGAAAGCTGTAATATAGATTTACATTGGACTATGTAGAGGCTTGTTCGTCCATGTTTATGAAGAACGTTTCAGCTTTCCCTAGCTTTGTGCATGTCCTGTTGTAGGGAGTACCGTAAAAACCGGACTATAGGTCGACCCCCCAACTAACCAATTCTAAAAATCCAATTCTAAAAATGAAAAGAATCTTTTTCATTGGCAAAAGTACCGGAAGACACCCTTACCTTGAAACAAATGTGACTCAGCCGGTTGCACAATGGTGACAGTATTTATTTAAATGCTGCTCGCATGTGCACCTGGCTAAGTTTTTAACACCATCGCGCGACCATTAACAGTGCTGAGTGGCGAAACAAATGAGATACGCGCATGTGCACACATGCGCTTACTTTCGCTATTTCGCCGCTTCGTGCCGTGATGATAAGGTGCTGACAAACACGCGGGTCGATGGTCGCGCGATGCTGTTAAAAATTGACCGGGTCTGCAGTACACAAAAGGACACGAAGTGCACAAGCGCTACTCTGAATCAGAGTCATCCGAACAAGAGTCCGATAACGAGTGCTTCTCGCTGCCCACGTCCCATAGAGCATCGTCCTCTGTGCCGTCCCGCGCGTTGCTTATGCTGCATATTCTAAAGGACTTGCGCACCATCTCTTCGGGGGGAGATTTCCATGCCGACGACACCCAGCCACAAACAGTCGCAAGCGGTGGACGTTGCAGGTGGCCGGTGGGGGTAGTCGGGTTATCGCCCTGCATCCATTCATTATAGAGTTCGCGCACTCTATCTTTAAACGGCTTATTTAGCACGTCTAGTGGCTGCAGCACAGATGTCAGTCCACCAGGGATGACCATGAGGTTCGTCTTGCTGTCGCACAGGGCCCGCTTTACGTTGGCTGTGAGGTGGCCTCGAAATGAGTCAAGAACGAGCATGTTCGCTCACTCAGAAAGAGCACCAGGTTGCCGCTTCCAGGCAAGCCGGACCCACTCCAGCATCAACAATTCATTCATGAAACCCTTTTCATTAACCCGGACGATGACGTCGCGTGGGAATTCCTCTTTCGGCAATGTTTTCCTTTTAAAAGCACTTCTTGTTGGGCTAGTTGGTAGCTGTTCATTATAAAATATGAAGACGCCAAATAAACAGACACACACAAGAGAAGAGAACGGGACAGGGCGCCACTCGCAACTGTTTTATTTACAGAACGCAGGCACATATATACTGTGTGTCAACACATGCGCACAAAGCAAACATTCATTCACGCATCTAATCAAACATTCATGACGCAACACGCTCAAGAAACCTCGTCTCGGCCTTATATAATGTTATCGAAGTATCGCTAACGCACAAGCTGCCTTTCTTGCCTATGTGATAGGCTTCAACCAGTTCCCTTGCTCTAGTATCTTTACTTCGGGCAAGAATCCGCACGTCTGAAAAACGTGGTTCACAAGAGCGTGTGGGACAGGTCCCGATGTGCTTAGGCAAATTTGGGCCCTCTTTCATTTGCTCAACACTTCTTTCGTGCTCCCTGACACGCTCATTAACACAGCGCCCGGTCTGACCTACATAGGAACGACCGCACGAAAGGGGGATCTCGTAGACAACCCCTTCGGCACACTTCATGAAAGGTCGCCCATGTTTGGTTCCACAGCCTTTTTCACTTCTTTTTTCTTTTCTTTTGGCGATTTGGGAGCAAAGGCTTCCGAGCTTCCTTGGGGCTGAAAACACTAGCGGGACGCCATGTCTGCTCGCTACCTTCTTCAGATTGTGGGCCACCTTGTGCACATACGGCACAGCCACCGGTCTCACCTCTTGCCGAGGGGCCTCTGCTCCAGCTCTCATCACCTTTCTCTTCATTTTCTGTAAGAGGCTTTCGGCTACTCCTGTTAGGAGCGAACCAGGGAACCCAGCTGAAGCCAGCCTAGCCAATTGATTGTCGAAACTCAATGCCATCTTGTGAACACACGACTTCCTGAGCGCGGACTCAAGGCAGAGTGACGCGATTCCTCTCTTTACCAATTTCGAATGCGCTGAGTCAAATGGCAGAAGCCCTTTCTTCGCACGTGGTGCATAGCACGAACATACATGATCCTTACCAAACTCAATGCTAAGATCTAAAAACTGTAAAACATTTCCTTGCGGCAGTTCATGTGTAAAATCCAAGCCTTTTCCATGTTGTCTAAAAACGGATAAAACATTAGCCACAACCTCTGCGGAGTTTAGACTCCCGTCCTTAGTTAAAATAATTAAAAAATCATCTACATACCTAAACACTTTTGAAACTTTGTTAGCTGGTAACACATGGTGCAATACTTGGTCCATTTGTGAAAGAAAAATGTTACACAACACAGGGGCGACACAGGATCCTATGCATATACCAGCTTTCTGCAGAAAAAACTGCTGGTCAAACATTATAAAAGTAGACTCCAGGTAAAACTTTAAAAGGCCTAAAAAGTCGTCAATAGAAACACCGGCAGAGTTCTGAAAAGAAATAGGATCATTCCTTTCAATGCACTCCCTAACCGCAAAGAACAGAGCATCATGGGGAACAGAATAATATAAATCAACAATATCCACAGAAAAGGCAAAGCCCACACTAGCTTCAGTTCTCAGGAATTCAAATACTTCATCCGATCTTTTCGTTAAAAACGGATCTTGTACATCTAGTTCACGCAAATTTTTTAACAGGTAAGAGCTAAGTTGCTTCTGCCATGCCCCTTTTTCCGTCACTATTGTTCTGAAAGGCAGGTCTTGCTTATGCGTTTTTACTGAAAAGAACACCTTCAGCGCATTACTTTTGCTTTTGTTAATTTCTTTCGCAAGGCTGGCCAACCCCAGCCGCTCACACATTGCCACAGCGTTGGCTTTGACTTTTGTCGATTTTACTGGAATAGGTGAAAAATTCTTTTTAATCGCCTGAGCAGCCCTTATCGAGAAATTATCATCCGACATGACTACAAATCCGCCTTCCTTATCGGCTTGAAGAAGCGTTAGGTCATTCTTGCTAAAGAAAGACACAATGGCTCCGGTTGACAAGTCCTTTCGCCGTGTATGCCCCGGGTAGCTAGATTTGAGCAAGCAGTCAACTCCCTCAAGAAGGCATTTTTCTTGCTCTTCTGGATCGGCCTTCCGTGCAATTCGACGATTAACGGCAATGAGCTCATGCGGCGGCAGTTTCGGTTCTATACCCAACTTGGGTCCTTTCCGGAGAACAGACGTAACTTTCTGTGGTAGATCGATATCCCCCACAACTACATCACTCCCACATTTCTTCTTGTCCTTTCTTGTCTCCCTGAGCAGACTGTTCAGCCTACACATCCAGAGTTGCTCTGTCATCCGAGAAGCCAAGCTCTTGATATACCGAATGTTCCTCTCAGCCAGCCAGGCAGGATATTGCATATGACAGGCGGTGCGGAGAAGATCGTTAAGCATGCGAACTTGGCGCCACAGCTCGGACCTGAGGATCTTGCTAATTTGTTTCGTGTGCGCCCAGGACGGTAGCGCCTGGCGGAAAAGAGCACTTACTTCGATGGGTACCAATCCATTCTTGATGCAGAAAGCGATGCCTCTTGCACGACAAGTGTTGACAACGACTCGTGAAATCCATTCGTCAATGAAGGACGGAGAAGACTTACACAGAGAAGGGCCCACTCTACTAGAAATATATCTTAAAAGCACTTCTTGTTGGGCTAGTTGGTAGCTGTTCATTATAAAATATGAAGACACCAAATAAACAGACACACACAAGAGAAGAGAACGGGACAGGGCGCCACTCGCAACTGTTTTATTTACAGAACGCAGGCACATATATACTGTGTGTCAACACATGCGCACAAAGCAAACATTCATTCACGCATCTAATCAAACATTCATGACGCAACACGCTCAAGAAACCTCGTCTCGGCCTTATATAATGTTATCGAAGTATCGCTAACGCACAAGCTGCCTTTCTTGCCTATGTGATAGGCTTCAACCAGTTCCCTTGCTCTAGTATCCTTACTTCGGGCAAGAATCCGCACGTCTGAAAAACGTGGTTCACAAGAGCGTGTGGGACAGGTCCCGATGTGCTTAGGCAAATTATATAGGTCAGACCGGGCGCTGTGTTAATGAGCGTGTCAGGGAGCACGAAAGAAATGTTGAGCAAATGAAAGAGGGCCCAAATTTGCCTAAGCACATCGGGACCTGTCCCACACGCTCTTGTGAACCACGTTTTTCAGACGTGCGGATTCTTGCCCGAAGTAAAGATACTAGAGCAAGGGAACTGGTTGAAGCCTATCACATAGGCAAGAAAGGCAGCTTGTGCGTTTGCGATACTTCGATAACATTATATAAGGCCGAGACGAGGTTTCTTGAGCGTGTTGCGTCATGAATGTTTGATTAGATGCGTGAATGAATGTTTGCTTTGTGCGCATGTGTTGACACACAGTATATATGTGCCTGCGTTCTGTAAATAAAACAGTTGCGAGTGGCGCCCTGTCCCGTTCTCTTCTCTTGTGTGTGTCTGTTTATTTGGCGTCTTCATATTTTATTTTCCTTTTAAAAATGATGAAAGGGGGCAGCTTCTTCCCATCAGCTGTACACGCAAGCATCACAGTGAACCGTGAGTGCTCATTGCCCGTTGTTAGAAGCTTGATTTGCTTGGCTCCTTTCTCGGAAACAGTCCAGCTTGAGGGCATATCGAACCACACTGGCGTTTTGTCTGCGTTTCCAATCTGTCCTATCATGTAGTCGCATTGCTGCCGAAGCACAATTACATATTGCTGAAACTCGATGAGCTTGTCTTCAAATTCTTTGGGCAGTTTCTGGCACACAGAAGTACGGCCCCGTAGTGCAAAGCCCTTCCTCTTCATGAAACGCCGCACCCAGAATGGCGAGCCCTTGAATTGCGCCCTCGTCAGTCCAGAGGCGCACACGATCTCTACCGCTTCAAAACGGATGGATTCGGCAGTCACAGGCAGCGATCTTACACGAAGCTCCCGGACGAACTCCGCACCTTGTTTTCCAGTTCTGGATACGCTGCAGTCCACCCACGAAATGACGTTTTCTTTTGGTTGCTGCAAGCAACCAAAAGCTGCTTCTGCCTCCGCCAGTACCGAATGCTCTTTTCTGATACTCCAAATTCGCGCTGTGCCACCATGTTGCCGTGGGCTTCCGCGTACTTGATCGCCTTTTTCTTGAAGGCGACGGTGAATTGCCGTGTCGGCTTCCGCTCATTTAAAAAAAAAATGTGAAACAATGCAAACGCAAAATGATGGTGCCACATTATCGCCACACCGCTCTGCAGCTGATGGCAGCTGTTTACTTCATCCGCCCATTGTTGCAAGACTTCCGTAGTTTTTCCGCCAATGTCCGGTATATAAGACGAGGGGCGACTTTTCGCAATGTTTTTTTTAAAAAAAGTTCGACCTATATTCCGGTTTTTACGGCATATCTTCCTATGTGAGGCAGGTGTGTGTTTTCTTTTTTAGCCTGGGATTGCTTTCACTAAGATGTAACTGTTATGTTACCGTGCTCACACAAGATGGGCCTGCTGTATTAGACTATTGATGATTGTCGTTGGCACTTTGCTAGTGAGACAATAGCATTGCTAATGATTGCTTGTGTATTGTGAATGCTGTAATGCATTGCTGAAGCGACGGGAGTGCTACGAACTGTGACAGAATGTACAATGACTCGTATACAGTGAAACCTCATTAAATCATAGTTGGCCAGAGCTCGGAAAAAGTATGTACTAATCATTAGTACTGCTTAACCGAAATAGCATGAGATTGCTCACTTACCTGTCAGAAATGGAACTGAGAGAAAGTGCAATGAAAGGGCAAAAAGCATGCAGTATTTATTCATTTCGCGTGACAAAAGTCTGTTATTTTCGTTTGATACCACGGTGGCCTAGCAGTGATGACAGTGGCCTGAAACTGCCTTAAACTGCAAGCCAGCTTTTCCACCAGCCCCCTCTTCTCAGCAAACACCCGCATAAGGCTAATGTAACATGCAGCTTCTGCCACTGTCGGGCCTGAATCGGCCGTGCTGTTGCTTTCCATGTCATCCTCATCACTGTCGTTAGGTGACACTTTGGCAATTACAGAGGCAACGCTGGCGAAAAGTCGAACCTCGAAAAGTTGAACCTCATAGCCGACATCTTTTCGCAGTCCCAGCAGCACTGCCTAGCATTTTCTGCTTCGCATTCCAAATGCCACACACTGTAGTCAACGATAGGTCCCTCTTGCGGGCCAGCGCCAACTCCGTGCCACATTCGATAGCACGAACGATGTCGAATTTTTCTTTTATGCTGAGCACCCAGTTTTGTCCAATTCAGCATGACGCGAGTCCTAGCACTAGCTAGCCACTATGCTCTCTGGCTTGGTGCTGAAATGATGTTGATGTTAATGTGGCTTCACTCTTCCAAGCACCCTCTGCATTTGCGCTGGGAGGCCGTTGTGATATCTGAGGCTCGTTCTTTTGCCTGGCCAACCTATCACCATGATTCCGCTACGAAAAGTGCAAACACTACATGTTAACCGATACATACACAATAAGCGGGTACGATTTATACAGGTACGAAATGCATAATGTTCAATGGCCACTGAGGTGGGAACTTGACTTTACTACTTTGAAAATGAAACTACTGTTTAAGCAGGCACGTTTTAACGAGGTTTTGTTGTATACCGTAATTAATACGAAAATTTGAACAGTGCAGTTGCCAACCACATCCACACCTATGGTAACCTAATTGTTGCATAGCTTCCATGGCTCAATTTTGCCGCACAGCTGATAAAAGTGGTTGCGGGGTTTCCTTTTTCACATCAATCAGTGTTAAGTCCAAGCACTTGTTGTGAACCAAAACCTTTTGCTCTGTCATTTTGTCCATTTCTTGCCTTGCCCTGTCCACATCGTGATCAGTGATATGGTATGGTGCACAAATGTTGTCTTCTTCCACAAATCATCACTGCATTAACATTATTGCACTTCACTCATCACACAAGCCCCCTTTCGAAGAGCTTAAAAAGAAGGCTATTACGTGCGGGACAAGTCTATCACAAGTTAACAGGGGTCCACCACAAAACACTCAATCATCCAAATAACACAAGCACAACAGACTCAATTCATAGGCTTCGGTAATGTCAAGAAGCTATGGTGTGACACATCTTGTGGTAGCACTAGTGTTGTCGGCTTTCATTTGATTTGAAGTGTGTGAGTTCCCACATCTTTGTCCGATGTAGTGTTTCTTATTGCTATGGTGATGGTGGCCTCAAGATATTTATGTTCATGGCTCTCGTTTTCTACAGTGTGTAGTCACTGCAATTAACTTTGTACACACACGTGCAGTGCAAGCAGGGGCAGATGCATCTTTTTACTGCAGGGGGGTAGCTCATTAAGGGGAGACGTGGGTTCCAAAACCAACTTTGTTAATTTTAGTGTGAACTGGATTATATGTAACAGCATTAAGTTTTTTTTGCTGTTTGCAAATATCTAATTAGATTTTGTATATCTGCATTAGAACAAATGATGCAAAATTTTTAATACAGAAATTCAGTCAATTTCTTACGGGACTTTTCAAAAACTTTGTCAAAAGCAAAAACAATATATACGGCCAGAACGCCAGAGAGTAGCTCTAGCCGGTGATGCTATTTTATTTGTATTGTTATCAGTGAACTTATAATGCAAAAAAAGGACAGATGTAAACATAATTGCAATATTTTTGCTAATTTTCATTTGTATTTAGTGGCAATTAAAATTTAGCCGACAACATTAGAAATAAATAGATAGCATCACCGGCTCAAGGGAGCCGAAATGCAAAAAAGTTCATGTGCTTGTGTTGTGGTGCTTCTCAAGTGGTAAAATTAATCCAGAATCATATCGTGGTTTTTGAATGTAAAATCCCAGAATTCAAATTAAAAAATTAATGTATATCTCTTGCACACTCACACATTTGTGCATTCAGCACAGGTCACACCTAGACCTATAAAACCCCAGGACTGCAGCTAGAGTCTGTTGCTGGCTTGTGCCTCTTTGCAAGCTTGTTTGTCAAAGCATTTCTGTTTGTGCGATCCTTGTTGGACATCTGAAGCCTCCGACGATCCTTTCGCGCATGCCACACTTGGAGCACTCCAGCACAAGCTTGGCACAGAGCCCGTACTCGTTGGCGGGGTCCTTCGAAAGCATCAGCGTTTTCTTGCCGCACATGGGACACGGCATAAGTCCAAAAAAGTCTTGTACCACAGATAAACCCACGATCGCAAATTCCGTTCCGCTGTCGTTGACGTCCTCTTTCGTGTCAGCACCCAGCAGCTCAAACTTTCGCTCTGTTGCAGACTGCGACACCAGGCACGTTTTCGCCTTATCGGCGATCGCTGCACGCTTGCTACTTTCTTCGGTTGTGAAGAAAACGGTATCTACACGGTCTGTGCCAACATGCGAGGCGTGGGTGGACGAAGTGTTGATGCTAGACGTACCGAATTGCAGCTCGGAATTCGATCCAGCAGAATCTTCAGGCAGACCAGCAACGGCAACTCCAGTTGGCGTTGCTGTCTATCCGTCTTCCATTGCGCATTCCACAGCCGCCTTCGTGCCTTGCCGAATGCTTGACGCGTAGTAGCCTTCAGACGACGATCTCCTCCAGCCATTCGGGCGGAGAAAAAGACACCTTATCGAACGTTGTCGAGAAGTGAGCGGTTGAACAAATGTTCACAGCGGCGCAATAAAACCACAGAGAGAAACACACAGCGCACAGGCGCACACGAGAGCGACCAGCCTGTCGGGCACGCGAGAATCGGCACCCAAACCACGCCAGACCAATAGGAGCAAGGCGCGCGGGGGGCGTGCGTTCTTTGCCCAATCAGCGGCACGGGCGCATCCTTCAGAAATGACGCGATAGTGTCGGTTCCTCCTCACCTACGCCATTTTGAACCGGTGCAAAATATGCACAAAGAAAGCAGCTTCCAAACAAGCTCAAAATGGCGCCCGCCAGCCACCAAGTTCACAAATGACCGCACGAAGTTCAAACATTTTAAGCAATTTTTTGCTAATTCCACGGCCACCCTGGCCCTTGTAAGTGTCTTTCTTTTATTATTTTCCGATTAAATTTAGGTTCTAGATTTCGCGAAGGGATTCTTGAATGTATAAACGTAGCGAAAATTCCCTTTTCCGAAAATCGACCTCTTTTGCGATTTTTTGTCATGTCAAGACCCGCGTCTCCCCGGGGGATGAGGGTCTTGAAAACTTTTCTTTTTCTTAACATATCTTCCTGAAAATTGGCATGCAGATATATCTTTGAATGCTGATCCCAAATATATATTCAGATTTTATATATATCATCTAGAAATGAAGATATTGAAAAATAATTTATCCCACATAGGTCTTTTCTTACGGGCCATTATGATAATTTCTTGATTAAGAAAACTAGTTCTAAAGAATAGCTGTCATTTCCAAGGGCCCACTGCACATCCTAAAGCTAAAGAAATTTTTAAAAAGTCATCATATAGGTCATGAATGAATAACAAAGTAGGAAGAAAAAAACAATGTGGGAGTAATTAGCTTACATCTGACCTAATTGCTAGTCTGTTGGGTTTAATGAAAAATGGAAAGCTTTAGGATGTAGCTGAGGTTTTACTGAAAAAAAATGATACCTAATTCAATAAAATCAGTTGATGCAAACATTATGAAAAGTTCTGTAAGGCAAAGGCATTTGATCGAAAAAGCAAAGCTGAGAAAATTGCATTCAAAGTTTTGCTTACTCTGCCAGTTTTGTTTACCTATCACATGGAAAAATTTAATGCTTTAGCATGCAGCCCAGTCATTACTGAACACAGTAACACCAAACTCATGGAAATCTGTTCATGTAAAGATTGTGAAAACCTCTGTATTGCATTGGCACTTGACAAAAAAAAAAAAGCTCAGAAAGTCACTTGCTATTTTCTATGAATCTGCCACACATTCACAAAAGTCCTGGGCAGTAGTCCTGGGTTCTGTCAGGCTTGTGCTTCTTGGCCATCCTCTTCACCTTTTCAGCATTGGTGTGACTTTTATCAGACCTGCACAGCCTCTGTTTATCTTTTTCAAGGCTCCTATGAATGAGGCAGCTCCCAGGACTGTAACCAAGCTGTGCTGCAACAGCTCTGCTGGTTGCTGCCATTCCTTGGTTGAAGCGAGAAACTGCTTCTGCAACAGCTCTTTCAACAGCCAGCAAAGAGTCATGCAACACTGGGAGCTTTGGCTCCAAATGTCAGAGTGTAGGCACTCGATGGCATTCTGTGTCATGCCATCTTTGCAGCGCTCCAAGAGGGCCTCATCGCCCAGCCTTGCAAAGATTGGCTCAAGAGCAGTGCGAACGTGGCCTGGCAGAGGGTTTTTGTGTGGTGGCGGCTTCACTTGGTTCGCCAAAGCACGATTGAAGGCACACCACGAATCAACCCCTTGAGGACAGCAACTGTGGTCTGGGGCTTCATCTGTCGAGGTCATGTGCAACAGCGTGGCATGCACTGCCTTTTTCTTGCCTGCAACGTCGTGGCTGTGGCTCCGCAAGGCATACCCATAGTAGTTAGTAATTTTCTTTATCTTATCTTGGGTGAGGTTGCCCTTTCCGCCAAGAGATTCTCCTTGTGCCTTCTTCTTCTCAACCAAGTTGCGAAGAGCCGTCCCCATCCGCTTGTGGACATGGTTCAAGCAGTCTTTCTTTTCAATGGATATGTATCCATACACTCCTTCCGAGGTCAATGCATGAAAGGTGCGGCTATCACCATCAGAAAGTATAGTTGTGTACGGCAACCCATTTTTTTCCAGCGACCTGTTGAACAAAATGATAGCTGCTTCAGTCTCCATCCGGCCGGCATTGCAGTCAATGTTTTTCATGCACTTGTGGTTCACAGCCCAGTCACCGTACCCATCATCACTGGGATCAGGTGCCCCTTGGCACCCACGACAGTACCTCGAGAGCACAACGTGGTCCAGTACTAGGCCAGTGTACAGCTCTATGATACAGCCAACTGCAATATTTGAATTGTGACCACGCGTTTTCCATGTGTCATCAAATATAACATCTACATTTCCTGGTGGATTCAGGAAGTTCTTGTACATGTCCTTCACCACTTTGACACTTGCTGCTTCTGTAGCAGTAACTACTGCCTGGCAAGCTTTCACCATGATGTCCATATGCCCCCTGAAAGTCTTGTGGTGAAGTCCTTGGTGAGAGAGGTTCATGGTGGCACAAAAATTTGCTAGGGCAGTCACTCCCTTGCCTATACTTTGAATTCCCTTCATTGCCCGCAAATTGACCTCAAAGGGCGTGGTGTTGGATTTCCCGGACACTCGTGGCGACGAGAAGTGCCGCTCAGCGAAATCGCAATTTGAGCATGTGAGCTCCAACTTCACTGCTAGGCCATATTCTCTCTCACTGCACTTTGCGAGTTGGAGAGTGGCCATCCCACACTTGCTGCAGCTTGAGGGTGCAAACAGCTTCTTTAGCACAGAGAGATCAACGATGATGTACAGAGTCAATCACACTTGTCTCACGGTGTGATACTAGGAAACAAAGAGGAGCGTGAAAAATGACGTGCATGCAGACGAAAGCAGACGACGTGAAGGAGTCGAACAACGGGGCCGCGGCAGGCGAAGCATGCGTCACAGCCAATCAGAGGGCTGCGCCTCAAGGAGGCGCCCGTTTCACCGAATCAGCGGCTGTCTCACGGCGATTTCCCGCTTGAGAACGGGTGCCGATCGCTCCGCTGCACGAGGGTCTACAGCGTGCCGAGGGGCGCCAGAATGGAGAGCGGGAAACCAGCCAGGGTTAGCACACTCTCAAGTTCAACAAATGGCCACAGAGGGCGAAAAAATCGACGGCGCGCCACTGCTAACAAAACCAGCGTAGTAGAATCACTTCGGGCTGCTAACATTAGTTCCAACGTTTCCCGGTAGAGGCGTCGTAGTAAGCGCAATTATATCTTACAAACTTTCTCTTACAATTACCGAAGCATTTTTTTTACATGAAAAACAGGGCGAAATTATCATTGCTAATTAGATATTGTACTCTTTGATAGTAAGTTTATTGTTTCTTCGTCATTATAAACGCAAATAGCGTTCAGCATCATCGATCTTTCACGTGACCTCTGGCCTGGATTTAAAAATTTTACCGATTTTACCGGTATTTTCGAGTGCACGGCGGCACGGATTCATTCGTTCGTACACTCGGACTGGTTGCTTCTTTGTTTCTAAATCTAGTTTCTTGCACTTCGATGTCTCATGTTATTTAACTTGGGGTGAAGTTACGTGTTTGCAAGCGGACATGTAAGCCCGGAAGTTGGGTTTCGGTCATGAGCCATTTGGAACAAGTCTGCATCGAAACGGGAGCTGGATTTTGCTGCGGCTGACAACGGCAATAACGGTGAGTCGTTTAACACCGCTGCTTGAATCGTCTCATTACCTTCCAGGCGGGCACAAGTTAACGAACTAGATCCTGCATTGCATATGGGCAGTCAGGATCTCAGTTGCTGTTTCCTAAATAAACCTTTACTTGCGAGGCTGTCGTTTACACACACAACCAGGAAAGAAAGAGCGATATTGGAACGCGCGTCTCATTTTTCATCTTATTGTAGCCGTGGTTGTAGGTGACTGAGTAGCCTTATCAATATACATATTAAACTTTTTTTTCGAGTCCGCCGGCAACGTCTTTCGTCCACCAAACCGAATAATCCTTTGGTAAATTGAAGTGAAAGTACAGAATTTAATGTATTAAACAGTTGCAAGCATGATAATTCACCCATATTTCGTACTTGTTGGTTCCAAATGTTCTTGCTGTTCAGTTTGGTTTACTGTAGGGCATTTATTTTTGCAGTAGTGAAGCGGTGCATCACGTTCGTACAGAAAAATAATGCATAATTATTCTAATAGCTTCATGACTTTCATGCATTTGCATGAACGCATTTAAATGAACGCAATGCATTTAAATGAACGCACAAATTTTCTCATTTGTGATCTTAATAATACTTAAGTTCCATGCGCTGCCGCTGCTTATTTTCGAACCACTGCGAAAGGTACAGTTTCCCTTCTCTAAGTTGGTTCTTTATTCTATGAACCAGCTTTCAAACAAGACCAAGATGGCGCCGATCGGTTCGCGTCGCGCGGAGCTACGGCAGCTTGAAAATGAGGCAAACCTTCGCGTTTGGCATTCAATTTTGGCTCACCAACGTTTCTAAATTGCCGTTTTTTTAATACTTCGAGTAGGAATTGAACCATAATATTTTGTAGAGGCATAGTTGGGACATTAAAGACTTCAAAAACGCAATTTCTGAAAATTGCCATTTTTGACCATATTTCCCGATTTCAAGACCCGCGCCCCCCCTTACCCCTTAACTGTGCTCAGAAGACTTGTGTCGTACTGTTTGTCGACTCCATGGCACTGGAGCATGCGTTCCAGCATGCGCCTGCAATATTTAGTCTTTACGTATGGAATTATGCCCTGGTCCATTGGTTAGAGGGCCAGTGTTGTGTTCGGCGGCTAAAGAACAGCTTCAATATTGTCAATTTCGGTTGCACTGTTGTGTGCACTACAGTCATCCAGCATGACTAATACCTTGCAGTTCTTCATGGAAAACTGTTAGTCTGACTTTTGGGTCAAGCCTGGAAACATTTCCTGTGTCATCCATGCCTTTCAATAGGCTTCGTATTCCACCAGAAAGCCAGCAACGTTCTTGAAGCACCATGGCCAGCCTTACAGTGACAGGAAGTGGCAAGCAGTCTGTCCCCGTCATGTGGGCACCTTAAAGCAAGGTCACTCTTTCCTTCCCAGACGACACAAAGACATCCTAAGGATGTCATAAGGATGTCCGACTTGGGATATAGGTACATCCCAAGGATGTCCCATCTACAGCCCGATAACATCCCAAGTCATACAAAAAGAGACTTTTCTGGGATGTCCCAGACTGGGAGGTTATTGGGATCTTCATGGGAGGTATTTGGGACCTTCCTGGGAGGTTATTGGGATGTCCCAGACTGCACAATTTTTGGGGAGGTTATTGGGATCTCTTGTAGCTTTTTTTTCTTTTGTTAACTGCTTCACACTTTTATGGGACGGCAGTTATGTGAAATCTATTTACTTCTGAAACCAAAAAAACAAAAATACAACAGGAAGTGATCACCAAAAGTATTTATTTCACAGTTAAGCAGTAATTTAGGTGCACTTTCTCAAGAAATGAGAGCGTCGTTGTCCTGTGCTGAAGTTTTGTTCAGTTGCCTTTGTTGTCCTGCTGCTGCCTGTTCTGCGGCATGGCGGAACCAAGACATGGCTGCTTTTTCTATGTTTTTAGAGTAGCCTCCTCCTGGTTCTGCTTGATATTTTCTATCAGGCAGGCTGCATAAGAAAATAAGTGTCAATGATGCGACGAAAATGAGCTATGACAATGCAGACAACGAAAGTGATAATATTGTAGCAGAAGACTTACTGCACAGTAGCTTGCAAATATTCAGCTCACAAAACTTCATTTTGCCTTTTTCACCATACCAACTGAATTGTTTTGCCACATCCCGCGACATCACACTCTTTAAGATGCGTGCAGTCTTCTGGTTTATGGTGTCACCACCTTGGACAACCATGTGTCTTTTCTGGCAGAAAATGAAATCAGCAATAATCAGTAAATCACTCGCATGTTAGAATAACGCTCTGTGAAAAAAAAAAAAAAAAAAAAAAAAACGAGCTTGCCCCCCGTTTTGCGGGAAACAGTAAGAAAATTAAGGCAAACAGCTTCATTACCATTCGAAGCTTAGCTTCTTTGTTCACCCCAAGTTCAGCATCCCAATCAAGGATGTCTCTTGTGGTCAAAAATGGCAGCTGATCAGGAAGGTTTTGGTTCTCTGGGCATGCTTCTTCAGCATTATTCTTCAGCTCTGTCAAGAGCTGTGTGTGCGCCTGTTGCACAACCTTAATTGTATTAAGGGTGGACAATATCCTCTCCATAAAGGTTGAAAAAAATATTTTCTCATCAAGATCAGTTATGTCAACATATCTGCAATGCTCATACAGAACTATTGAAAGTCAGCAGTGCCTCATTTAGCAATGCATGTGTATTGAAAAAGTGAAGAAGTATGCTGGCAAGAAATCGCTCATTACAAACAGCAGAATGTTGAACAGTGCCACATGACACAAAACAAGCCCAGGCGGCATTTCATCCTATGCGTCTTATCTGTGTGCTGTGTCACACTGCTCAAAATTCTGGTTGACAAGATCTACCAACCACGCCATTTAAAGCAAACATGAGAGGTCAAACATTGACATCATACCAAGCACTTGCGGATCCGTTCTTGATCCTGAGGAAGTGGTAGATGGGCCTGAAATTGAGAGTGACACCATGCATTAATTATCCTTATTGCAAGCTCCAGAAAGAAATAACTCTGGAAGCATGCAAGGTGACTGTCCTGGAAAGTACAAATGCATATTTGAACAAGTCCAATAAAAGTGTCGTTGTGAAAGAAGAATTGGCATTCACCAGCATGAAGGCTCGATGGCACACTTTCGGTTTCGAATCCACCAGCTCTTCCGAACGAAGGCCTAGGACTCGCAGATGCACCTGAAATCACGGGAAAAAAGGCTGCATCTATGCATACGCTCAACACACAATAAAAAAAGTGGTGAGCAGCACTAACATATCACGACTGAGCTGTTGCGTGCATCCTTGTGGCGAATGAGTCAAATTTACTTTGTGATGTTGCGTTAGGAAACATACACAAGTTGATTTGCCAAGAGCAATATCGTGCTTACAGTGAATACAAAGGATTTGGTATTTAGCATTAACATAGGGGAACTTAAGGTTACTTTCTTGCAACAATAATGCTTCAGATTGGCAACACATTAGAAACTTAAATCAAAATCTACTTGGCATACTTTGCCATGTCAGTTTTTTTTTACATTTTTAAGTTGAAGTGAAAAAGATGTACAATACCTGCAGAGCGTTTCTTTCGGTGTCGTCCAGGCATCTTGAATGACTCGTGGGCAGCAGCTGAGTCGTAGCCACCTGGAATTGTCATTTCAATACAATGCTTTTAACCTATCCACACACACAGCCTTGTGCTGGGACGCGTGTTTGTAAGTGCTTATACCATGCTAAGTTTTGGTTAAGATGGTAGACTCCCAGTTTATAGCACAATGTAACTGCCCAAGAAGAACAGGCAGTTGATATGCTTAAGGTTTGTGAACTCATAACTCAATCTCTGCCTTGAGGCAGCTTTGGGGAAGTATGAATTTGGGAAAGTGTGTGTGTACTTCATGTGCGCGCACTTGCACACAAACAAATTAAGAAAACTTCTTTCGTACCAATGTTTGTTACCAGTTGAGGTGGTGTTGGCGGCCTTGGAGGGCGATAGTTTGAGTCATCACCCGAGTCGTCAGTCGTGTCTTGCTCACTGCTGTAATCAGAAGCCAAGGCACTTCATTTTTTTCTTTTTCCGCATCCCAGTTCCTCTTCGCAGCTCATGTCCGAATGATATTGCAGGAAATTCTGCTTCTCACATGCCTTTTCGTAAGTGTCTGAAAAAGGAAACCTTTACAATAGGAAATCCCACAAGCAATTGTGCGACCTTACCAGCCCAGGATTTCGCCACACAGTTGGCTTGTGTCTAGCTAGGAGATGGTGCAGCACCCTCAACAGTGGCTCTACGCCGCTGCGATGAATTTTTCAAAGTAGGCCAATATGTCCTATTTCTTTTTGGATTCAACCACGAACCGTGAACAAGTGCCAAGCTGCAGTCCTCCTCGGGGAACTCTACGACGGCAAACCTGTCAACTTAAAGGAAAAAGTGAAGTACAGTATCCTCCCATAGCTCAAAGACATCAAAGGAAAGACAACGAACATACACAACTGAATATATCGGCCTGTTTTACAAGTCGAGCATATACAAAGTTGTGAACGTACAATTGATTCCGATTTTGACATAATTAAGAGATCAGGAATACATTTCTCACATTAGTACAAGCAAAGCGAATGAATTTTTTTAAATGGCAAGAAATAAAAGCAAACATTGAACGGTTAAACAGAAACAGAAAAATAGTAAATAGAAGTGTAAGAAATCACTGCAGATGTCGCATTGGAAATACGGCATGCTTTCTGCCAAAAGGAAGTCTCACACATTTCAGTGTGATATCCGAAACAGGCCAAAAGTGGATGTCTGAAAGATTAGAAGCCAAAAATATGTTAATGAGAGAGGATTTGCATGGATAAGTATAAAGGTCTTCCAATTTCTGGTACTTCCTCCCAACATGCACAGGCATGTGGCTCACAGCACGGACTGGAAAGTTTTCAACTTTGACAATGCTATCATCATTTAGCATGCACGTGCAGTCCCTCTTGTTCACTTTTATGGTGGCATCTTGAGAAAATAGGAAACCTTTGTACTGAGGTCCTACACAACCTAGTGGAAGTGGTCCATTATCATGCCTCATCAGCAGTTTTTCCTTTTCTGTGAAGCATACAGAGCCTGAATCAAGAGCAATACAAGTTTCTGGTCTGCTGGACATGCTAGCCAGTGCCCGCTCTTCCATAATTCGATTGTAAATGTCGCTGAAGAGGCTTTTCAGGCTTTCTGACATACTTCTTTAGCCTAGGCATGTAATTTTCAAAGGGGAATGCACTGTAACCATGCAGAGGTCCATGAACTCGAACGTCATCTACGACGTGAACCAAACAGTGGACATTGAGTGAAACAGCATGCTCACCACATATTTCAATGAACACTTTGACAAAATGCACAAGCAACCTCTCTGCATACTCCAAGTTCCAAGTGCATGACAGTGGGCTACACAGAATGCTCATGGCGACGTGCAACACCATAAAATTGTCTGCCAGATTATCAGGTATCCTTGACTTCAGGACCACAAGCCAGTGTACAGCATAAGAAGCCGGAACTCTGAAGCCTTCCACCTGTCAATGTCTGACAAGCTTCTTGGCTTTCGAGACATCTCTGATGGCACATAGTGCCGTATTTCAGTACTTGCTCCTGACACAGACTCTCTTGATCGTTTTCCTATTCTATAGGTCTTTTCTCCTTTAATCCAGAGCAGCAGAAGTTTACGAACAACACCTAAGCAAGTCAGGTGCATATAGTCTAGTGGAACCTGCCTAATCAAGTCAATGGGAAGATCCTTGAGGATTGTGTCAATAATATGGTGATCTTCCTGATCTACATTACGAAAGCTTGCATCTGTTCGCAATGGGGCATTGAGTTCAGGGAAGCACATACGACCATGCTTATGATTCCCTTCGGTAGTGCGTTTCGGACAGCTGAAGTATCCACTGTGACCCTTAATGCCCAGAATATAAGCCTTAGCAGGTGCATCACAGATTATTGCACCAACATCTACATGGATCAGTTGGCTTCCAACAGTAACACCATGATGCAGGGCTATTTTCAAGTCAAACACAAACTGCTGTAGGAATGTGTTAGGCTGCAAAGCCTTAGACTGGCCATAATAAATGCCAATTGGAAATGGCTTACTGCTTTCACAATTTGCTGCTCTGCAGAGAATAGGCCAGAACTGGTCTCGTGTGCTTTTTGTCAAAGGTAGTCCATCTACATTCACATGGAGTATGAGTGGGTTAGGCACAGGCAGAACATTTTTCAATGCCTCCTGAAGGCCCTCAGTTAAACCAAAATGACAATACTGGCCTGAACCCATTGGTTTAACACCATATGCTAACCTTGGCGTTGACAAGAGAGCTCTGGCAGATTTCGGGAGGCCAGAAAAGCAAGCATGTGAGCGCATAACCTGCAATAAATGTGTGATGGTAACATGGGGCACATCTCTCTCTATGCACCAGACCTGCAGCTTTTCTTTGAAGGAAACTGTGTTTGGCTGGTCTCCTTGGGACAATGCATTATCACCTAGGGAGCGCATTTGTTCAACAGTTGAATTACAAGGCCCACCATCTCTCGGAGGGCTGTCAAGACATGCACGAACTTCGTCGGTGCTCACATCTGCCTCCGGAAGTTCAAGTGGAGTAAGAATACCGCAACTAGGCCCACCACCACTCTCGGACAATGAATGCTGAAACGACTCGGCAGCGGGCCTTACCACACCGTCTGTAGTGGAATAGGCACCCGGGGCTTCAGTTATTCACGAATCTGCTACTTCAGCAGATAATATTAAGTTAAGGTCTTCCTGCACGCCGCGGCGCACGCGCCGGTATGCAGTCATTCTGGGCAGTGCAGCCATATGTTCAAGATAGCTGTGTCAAACGTACACACGTGTCCAAGAACACCCAGTGGAATCTCTATTGGACTAACAGTTTCAACAATGCACAGACATTAATCGGATGCTATAATTTCCGCCGAAGGCAAAGCAAAAAATGACATCACCTAAACTTACTCCCACTGGCCATTTTGCCGTACACGTGTCCACAATTGGCATGCGCCAACACTAGAATAGGAAAACAAAGAAAACGTGTGAAAGCTGCTAATAATGCATACTAATGCCCATGCATTAATCACTAGGGTTCAATACATAAAGCACTTACCTCGAAGCTTAAGAACGCAGGGACTCAGTTCCAAAAACCTTGTTGCGATGCTGGATATGTTAGCACTAATGAAACACGTACTGTAGTGCTGTTTGCGTGCGGCCTAACCCGATCCAAACGTCAAACGCCACGGAATGTGTCAGCAGTGTTGCCTAAAGTCTCTCAGTGTTGCCATGGTGTCGCGATGATAGCGATGGCGCTGGTCATTACACGCCGAACTCGCACCTTAAAAATAAATATTGCAATGTTATTACTTTTGCTAGGTAACTACCTATACTTCTATAAAGAATAATTTATTTTGGAGCTTAAAATAGGTTTTTCTTTTTTTTACTTTTAGTAATGCGAAACCACGGTCTGTTCAGCCGTTTCTATGCTTTGAGTATGCGGCGCGTGTGCAAAACACGTACGGCTGCCAGCGGCAGCTGTCAGATGGTGTCGGTGTAGCAATTCATTGTAGGAAGAAACAAATGAGCACAATATATTTGCATTTAACAACATTTGCGGAGTTTATACTTCGCGTAAAATTATATTCCACATTCTAGCATGACCGCGGCGCCGCGCGCGCGCCAGCGCCACGTCGAAGCTGGGGAATATTGGAGTTCCAGATAAACAATGACAATTAGGCATGCAAACATCAATTGTCACTGCTTTCTGACATTACTGCACTAATGTAATGGTGGTGCACTCCCATATACACGAGGGCACTAGTTTGAAGTCCCAATTAAAGCCCACCATGGATATTTTTGGTATGATCCCAACGTCTACGTCCCTAGGATGTTCTCGGGAGCTCCATGTTTGGACGTGGGATGTTTGGATGTTTTTGGGACATCCCTGGGATATCGTGTGTCGTCTGGGTTGCTTCTTTTCCCACTGGTGTGCGGGTCTCCTTTCATAGTCACAGTTTTGTTTTGCAATGTGTCAAAGGTTGGTGGTAAGCTAGTCGCACTCTCCGAACCGGAGGGGATGGGGCGACAACAAACCCACCCCGCGTGCGTTTATTAATGGTTCGACTGCTGACTGGCGATAAGGTCCACGCCTGATCAACCGTGAACCAGAGGCTTGAGACGGGAGGCGAAGTACAAACATACACTCAATTTAATAAAGTAAAATCAAGCCCGAGGCATAATGAAAAAAAGAATATACAAACTACAAGCAGTTGGCCCTAGCTTCGCGGAAGGCGTGCGGGTCACACACAACACATGCCCTGACGCCACGCTCGACACAAAGCCCACCACGTGGGAACTACTAACACGTGAAATAACAAAAAAATATGTGACACAAATGAAAAGTAAATGCGGCAAACACTACGCTAACTGAACACACAAGAATTAACACGCGATGAATGATTAGATAAAAGATGAAACGCGAATAAAAAAATGAGTCCGGCGGAAAGTGCTGAGAGTGGGTTGGAACACGAGGCTTATCTGTGGCGTGCTTGCCGAGATCCCGATCTGAAGAGCGTCGGGCTGTGGTACCTCGCTGCCGAAGATCTTGACGGACTTGCACCGTCTGTCGATCGACCGGCGAAGACTTCGGCCTGGAGATTTCAGCCTGCCGACCACATCTTCAGTTGTCTCCTGGTGCACGACCACGCTGCTCCGTCTCCCAAACCACTCTGCCGGCTCGCCGAGCCACCTCGTCACGCTCAGGCGACCCACGTAACCAACCGGTCGGGCGAGCTCGGGAACAATTGGGGAGCCCTCTTTCCAATCGCGCCGTGCAAGCGGCGTTGCGACTGCGGCGGCAATGGCGGCCATCTTGAGAGGGGCGCGGGCACGCACTTTGTGACACAATGTCATGAGGAACGGTGCTATTTTATTGGCACTAAATGTATCATTTGGATCGTAGGCAGTGATGTGTTTGAGCAGCTAAGCATTTTTCCAGTCGTTGACGATGTCTTCGTTCACAGCACCTCTTTCACCACACACTGTTTTGAAAGTGAGGGCATCTCTCTCTCTGAAGTGCACACACCACCCTTCTGATGCTTTTTATGAATCGATGTGCATCATCAAGGCAAACCTGTTGGCGTGCGCTATGATGAGGGGTCCGCTCAATAGCAGATTTCATTTATACGAGTTGACCACCCACTGAGGCAAGGCCTCATCCCACTCTGAATGAGCTGCTGTTCATAGCTGCTTTTGTGACGCACGGAACTTTTACTTTCAAACACCTGAAAAATCTGGTCTTCATTATTCACATATGTGTGCAAGGTACTTCTTTATGCATTGCACTTCAAGGCTTGTTGGTGGGAGACACTATCCTTCAGGGCCTGCAAAATTTCCACTTTGGTTGCCAAGTCCTTTGCCTAGTACTTGGGCCGCTTTGCCAGCATTGCCATTAGCGAAGATTGCGGTGACAGGGTAGCACAACAGAAAAGCACCAACAATCAAATTCAATAAATTAGCCATCACTAAGTTCAATGTTCCTCGATAGAATGGCATGCAACGATGCAGTGCGTTTTGCTCGCACGGTGTCATGTCCATGTTTTTGTACTCTGAGCAAGTGAGAAACCACTGAAACTGGTTCTGTAGTCCTTAGTTCACTTGTTCACTATGCTTATGAGCATAGAAATGGGACAATATACTTCCTCTCTAGGATGGGACCTCCCAGGCTGCCATTTCATGCTCATAAGCTTTTCAAACAATTCCATTACCTCATTTTGCTGGATGAACATTGGACATATGCTGTCAATCAGTACATACACATTTATGACCATGGAAGAAAGCCAAAGTGTACATATGGAAACGGGCGGAGATATAAGGTTAAATGGGACCGTGTTTACTCTGCAGAAGATATGGCCGGTACAACCAGTATGGTCGAATGTTAAGTTAGCCCCACTACCTCGTCTCTTTCGTCTTGTTGGTGATCATCGTGTTTGTCCCTCTCATAGCACCGTGACATAAACCCCAGTGGTGAAAGCGCTTACCCGGCGCCTTCATAATCGCACATAAAACAAATTTTTTTTTAGCTCGAGATGAAATCTGATGCTGCTTATGCAAGTGCACATAAAGCACAAATGTTTTCATGAAAAAGCCATTGTACCGTTCGCAGTGAGAAGTGTTGCATTTGAAAAAAATTCTAGCGACTGCAGGAAGCAAAATTTTTATTTCAGGCCCGATTGACTTTAATTCATAGATTTCACCAGCAATGCAATGCTTTCAACTGAAAGTGCAGATTGTTAAAGCTGGTGATAATTTATGCATGTCCCTGCTTCAGCTTGATAGCGGAGAGCGAATATACCAAGTCTACACATGTCTTCTCCAATAAAGAGATACCTGATTGCACGTGGTGCTTGTTCTTGTCCTTGCAGCAGCAGAGCACTTTTATGTCTTCAGATGGTGTGATTTAACATCACAGTGGTTATATGCGAGCACTCTTCTGAGAATGTTGTTTTCACTGTCTCACAAACATCAGTTATGCTGAACATGCCAGACACTGGAGATGCGAGCAGTCTCTGTACTTTGTCTACAATCTGTTGTACACATGGAGTTCTTTAACATGTTCTACAAGTACATGACTCTTCTTGTGTATGCTACTTGTTATTGCAAATAAACTTTGAATGTGTAAACACAGTAGCTTACAATTATGTGTTATCCTGAAATTTCAGTGTATCTAGCTGCTACTATGTGAAACTATGAATGCACATGTATACTTATTCAGTGAGGCTAAGGCTATATTCCAGAATAACAATTCTCTGTGGCAATAAACAGATCTCTTGGAATAAATTGCAAGCACCAATGCAGGAATAAGTGCCAGAGACATTTAGAACATATGCATCTGCAAAAATATCCGGTCTTCTGTGCCTGTATGTTTAAACAATAACCCATTACACTGCACACAGTGAGAGAAGTTGCTCTAGCCGTTGTGGAGTTGCCTGCTATGTATGAAACGGAGTGTACACATTAAACACAACAAATAACTCTTCAATTGAACATTTCAGATTATGTAGGTACATTTGTAACTTTCAGAAGCGATACTGTTGCATTGCTATCGTACCAAGTTGGTGGCGTGTGCTATAACCGTTAGTCCCGCACACACGCCTTCCACCACATTCCATATTGAAGGCCATCGGCGTAACAGAAAAGAGATGGGACGAAGAGGCACAGAAGAACGTGCACACGCAGCACTAACTTTAAGCAATAGCTTTATTTCTGAGACGAGCAGTACATATTTCCTCCACTGCGTGTCACTGGACACGTGCTCTGGAAATGTCAGCGAGCACAAAAACACAAAACATACGCCTCAACAACGGGCTCGTAGTAAGCTATTAAGACCTGCGTAAGAATACGAATTCTTTTGTTGATAATAGTATGAAAGGCTTTCTTATGCAGGCATCAGCATATATGGCTATGTATTGTGCTTCGATGATTACCCTAGTCATTTCATTTGCGCTCTTACACAGAACAAAGCGAAACTCTTTAGCAAACTGTTATTTGGGGTAAGAGGGCAAATGGCTAGAGTAATCATCGAAGCACAATACATAGCCATGTATGCAGATGCATGCGTCAGCAAACCTTCCGTGGTATTATCAACAAACCAATTAGAATATTCGCCCATGTCATAATAGCTTAGCATGAGCCTGCGATTGTCGAGCATGTTTTGTGTTTCTTGCATTGGCTGACATTTTGGAGCATGTTTACTGTGATGCACGCAGTGGCAATGGAGGATATATAATGTACTGCTCATCTCGTAAATAAATCTATTGTCGAAAGTTATTGCTGCGTGTGTATATTTTTCTGTGCCTCTTTGCCCTGTCTTTTTGGCACTGTGACATTGGCATTCAATATGATGCATGAACAAGCCGAACGTGCAACCTTATTCCACCATGTACTCCCCCCCCCCCCCCCCCCCCCCCCCCAATGAAAAGAATTAAGCTAAACTTTCACACATACGCTGCGGTTGCTTAGTGGCTATGATGTTTGGCTGCTAAGCATGGGTCGCGGAATCGAATCCCAATCCTGGCAGCCGCATTTCGATGGGGGTGAAATGCGAAAAGACCCGTGTATTTAGATTTCGGTGCACATTGAAGAATCCCAGGTGGTGCAAATTTCTGGGGTCCTCCACTACAGCGTGCCTCACAATCAGATCATGGTATCGGCACGTAAAACCCCATAATTTTAATCTATCGCACATCCTGGCACTATGGCTTGATTCACTTCAGCCTCCATAATGTCGCTGCAAGGCCATTTTCAGGCTTGCAAACCTAGAAACCTTGTTGCAGTTTTTGCATAAACATACTGCATATTTAAATAGTGTGCCCAGTCGTTTCATATACTTTGTTATCAGCTCTGGTACAAATGCCCACTTAGCAAAATGCAGCAGTGCTGGCAGCATTTCATTTTCCCAGAAGTTGCTGTTGTTATATGTCCTCTGTCCCTGAATGAAGTCTGGCTCACCAGTTTGCTGATTTTTCTATCCAAAGGACCAAATCGCACCATGTGTGGTCAGTGATGGCCATTTGCCCTTGCACTTGAAAGTAATAGGGGTGATTTTTCTTGAGTGCTATTTCGTTATCTTCAAGAACTCGGGAAAACTTTTTGTCCTTGCTTCCCTCTTCAATTGTAAGGCCCTTTGAGAAGGAACACTTAACCTCCAAAAGGCCTTCTTCTCCATCTAAAACAATAATTCTGTTGGGTGAAGCTGCCAGAAAAAAATACTGTGGATGAATGTGCAGCCCAGTTTTATGGCTTTGCACATTTGTGCCTCTCAGCTGCTGGAGCTGAACATAGGAATCAACAGCATCCTTTTCATGCTTCCGTCCATATGCTATGGCCCCTCACATTGCTGTAGCATCAGGATAATGTGCTGTCCTCAATAAGCCTTCAGGCTTGACATAACGGCAAAACCATTTAAGCATTAAATCAGTTAGACAGCCAGTGCATGCAGCATGCCATTGTTTGTTATCTGCCTGGCATAGTCTGAAGGCGTATATCTTCACGCTCAGCATCGTCTAAGGCTGACATCAATTTTAGATGAGCGCTTATTATCCACTCTACATGCATGTCCGATAGTTCTCCTTGTGCAAGCTTAGACTGCTGTGTCATCTCTCTTAGGAGGCTTGCTTTCTTCTGAGCAGAGGTAGCGCAACAACTGCAGCCAGGCCCGTAGCCAGGAATTTTTTCGGGGAGGGGGGCAGGCACTTGCTGAAGGCCTTGACTATTTGAGGAAAGCACGTATTCTTCAGTAAATATTTTCGGTAAAAATCATAGTACGTAAATTATGACTTCTTAAATACAATTTTATTAATAGTTTTGATTTTCAGTTTTGTGATGAACCTTCCTTGTAGTATATTATTTTATACGGATGATTAGTATGAATAGATTTTATTAATAAAAATAAAACAGCCTTACTCAGAACCAAAAATAAAAAGATGAAGAGTGGAAATATTCATTTTATTGAGGCACACTCTAAAGGAGCTTCATCCGGCGTCTGGCATGGAAGGGTTGGCAGTGATCTCGTCAGGTCCCACAAGTTCGTGGCGCGGTGCGTCCGTTTGCTTCATGTTTGGAAGCCTAAAACACAAGTCTCTATGCTTTCTTTGTAAACAATTAAGTTGTTAACGTCAACGGACTCTCTGTAGAGCAACATTAGGGCCAACCCATTCAATCGTTCCTCAACAGAGCTGTTGCAAAGGTAGGTTTTGAGGTGCCTCAGTGTCGAAAAGCTTCTCTCAGAGTCCGCTGAGGTGACAGGAAGTGTGGCAAGTCCCCTGAGCAGAATTCTGATATTTGGAAACAGGCTGGTGTTGCACTGCTTGATGGCCTCGGTTGCATGCTTTGGCAGCTCTTCTGGAGGTGTTGCTTCCCACTTCTGCTTCCATATCTCCCACTCTCCTTTGATCACTTTGAGATTTTTGGGTTCCATGTCCACTATGTAGAATTCTGCTGTGAGCAGCATAATTAGGCAGCATGAGTTGAAGACTGTACAACATGGCCCTGTGACCAATGAAGCTCTCTGTCAATGCAGTCTGCAGATGGTCCAAATGCGGAAAAAAGCAAGCATGTCTGTAATATTCTTCAGGAGAAGAGGAAGCATGGTTTTCTCTGTACTTCTGAGAACTGACTTTTGTGGCAATCTCTGCATGAACGCCGAATCCTTTTGCCGTTGCTTCACATAATTAAAGAAATCTCCTTGAACTTATCATCGGCATCTTCCCCGAGGTCACTAAGCTGTTTCAGCGCCAAGTCTATTGGCGAATTCCATTCAGAGAACAGGAGTAGAGCGTGGCGCACCGCGGAGTCGGGTGGCAGTGCAGTGAGAGCAGGAACACTCGATCCGCCTCTGGAATGCAGTGTACATCCGGACAACAAATTGGAAAGGGATGTACCATGTGACACCGTATTATGATCATCGTGCGTTCACCGGTTCGTGGCAGCATACAAAATTCATTGTGCTGCGCCGACGCATTCCGCAACGTTTCCACCTGCGATTATTTGAAATCGTGGATTCTGAAGCCCAGCGCATCCTGTATTCAGGGCAGTTCAGCTGCCAAGAGGTCTGCCACTGGCCGCGTGATGCAGAAATTTCTTTTGAAGTAGAAAGAAAAAAACGGGCACTTCAACGATCTCACCACCTTTGGAAGCTGAACAACGGACCTACTCATCAGAGTAGGAAGACACAGCCTTTGCAATGTATGAGTCCACTTTTGGCCTTTGCTCCGGCAACAAAGATAGCTATTGAGAGATCGCTGCATATATTTCGTAGTCGTCATCATTGCTGCTACTGTTGTCCGTGGAATTGCAACTCGACTCCGAAGTTGAGCTCCAGCAGCTTTCGCTGCTGTCACCATCGAGCGTCTCAAGCCCCTTAGCAAAGTGAAGACGCTTTGCTGCAGCTGTTCCCCCCATATCCAACGAGAAGCAATGTGGACTAGAAATGCCAGTATCTGTCGCTGAATCATTGCGAAGCTTGTTCGTATCAACGGCGTCAAAGTAACTGGGGCCAAAAGCGACTACGCTTGGCTCTCACCATTGCCGCCGTGCTCACCGGCTGAAGCAAAATGAATACAAATTAGGAAGATATGACGGCTTGAATCACATGGCTTTCTCCCTACTCCACTTTTCAGACGAGAGCAGTGCGGGCTGCTCCCAGCTGTTTTCGGCGCAGCAAAACAGCTCTTGTTCTACCAGTGGATGACTGCACTTCCACTCCTGTTCGAACACTGAAACAAACCGTGCCCGGAAAGAGCACTTACAGTGTACTTTTGAGTGCTCCTGTTCCCCCAATGGAATTTGCCATACATGTTCAAGGGTGATGCTCATGTCCATGAAAATGCCTTGCAGGTACTGAGACAAATGGAGCGTTAGGCTCGAGAACCTTTCGCTCACTGCAAGAGAGACTAGAAAGTTGAAGCTGCACAGGCGTCTGTGAAGGGCAGAAGCAATCGCATTTCTCCCAGTTTCGCTCTCCATGAGTACCTCCAGCGACTCGACAATTTCATGCAGTGCTTCACTGAAGAGAATCACAGCTTCGTGCCGCTCAACCCACCTGGTTTCACAGTACTAAGGCTTGTAAATATGTGCGACGAAGACTTGAGGTGCTTCTTGAGAACTTCAGTTCCTTTTAGAAGCGTCTGAAATACAAACAAATTTTGCTAATCATTGCGGATGTCGCTTACCTTAGACGCAGCGTTCAAGCACAGGTTTAGCTAATGCGAAGAGCAGTGCATATACACTGCTAAAGGATACGCTTCATGAATTAGGGCCTGCACTGCACGAAATGAACCACTCATGACAGCGGCTCCATCATAGCCTTGAGCTCTCATGCAATTAAAATCTAAAGTGAGGCAAACAACCTTGGTTTTTAACGTTTCCGCCAGGCTTGATCTGCTGAGATCCCAAATCGGCACAGAAACAAGAAAATCTTCGTTGATGTTCGTTTCATGCTCCACATACCGTACACAGTGAGAGAGCTGCTCAATTTGTGTGCCACCAGTTGTGCTATCGGCGAAAACAGAGAGAAATACAGACTTGTTCACAGCTTGAACGATTCCGTCTTGTATTTGCTTGCTGATTATAGCAATCAACTCATTTTGCATAGTTGGGCTTGTGTAAAGGGCATTTCCACCAGACATTTTTATGTGCTTGGCAAGAACCGGATCGCCCCCCCCTCGGCCTGTAGTGCAGCAGTACTCTAAAGTTTGTCATTTTTTGCAGGTTCTTTCATTGTAAGTCTGCTGGAATTGCTGTCTCTGAGCGCGATTTCTTGCCCGCCAAATAAATACTGTTTCAATGACTTTCTGCAGTGTTGCCTTGCTTTTTTTTTCTGATTCTGCTGAAGATGAATATTGTTCATTTTTTCCTGAGTCACTTCCAAAAATGACTGTGCTGCATTCATTGCATCTTTGTGGTACTCTGTTTTCACCTGGTTTTCGAATACTTCAAGTATGTTTTTCCACTTTGTAAAGGGTCAGTTGACGAGACTCCGCACAGTTTCACAAGAACCTTTTCCTGTTCTGGATTTCCTAGAAAGTAGAGTGCAGACCTTGCAGCAGGCACCTTTTTATACATCTGAGTACGCGAGCCACTGGAAATGTTGCAGCCAGTTCAGCTGGAATTTTCGCCTTTTTTTTCCTTTGATACAGAAACCTCAAAGTCATGCCTAGAACAAAGTATCCATGTGCTCAGGTAGACATATTCTTTCGTGTCTTTAATAAGGGTCGGGCAGCCTATGTAGATTCCAATATTTTTATTAGGCGGTTCATTCAGTTTCCGGGGCAGCCTTTCTGAAGAAGACGATCCAGGAACTTTCACATCGTGGACGACTGCAGCTGTCAGATTGGTATCGGTCTCATCCTCTTACAACTGCCCAGGTACTGCATGTTAAAAAAATATTCCCGTTTGTAAGAAACAACGTTGCAGGTCAAACCCTCCTCAAATCATACATCTAAAACCTAAACTCTTTGCTAATTCTGGAAGCCAACTCTACGTAAGTAATGTTGATGCATTCGTATATGTTGTGACCATGCATTCTATTATACTCTCACGCTTATAAAAAATTGCACAGATCTGCAAATCTTACCTTCGGAAGCTTGTTGAAGTAGCTCATCAGGGTTGAACCTTGCCGCTTCTTTTTCGTGCTTATAATAATGAAACGCAGAGCACACCACACATAAGAGTGCGAACATGCATAATATTCCCACCCAAACACGGGCTAAATTGCAGCGCATCTTCCCTGCTTCCACTACGATAGGCTTCGCCACTGAATTTGAACCAGTGGCGCCCCCTGTCAAGCCACGTTGCTCCTTTTGCTTGGTCCGTGCAATACCGGCTGGGTCACTTACGCGGTGGCCTGTTCGGCCACCGCGTGCCATAGGACATAAGCATGGAAGGATCTGCTCAGTCTTGCACATGGTGATCAGCTGTTGACAAGTTGCTTTGCACAGCGGGGTGGTGGGAGCCCTGCTGGAGAACACCCCCCCTCCCTCCTCTTATGTAAATTTTAGAAGGTGGGGGGGACCCTGGGGTCCCCCTGGCTACAGGCCTCCCTGCAGCATTAGGAAACGTGCATAGCTTTCTTTTTTTTTTCTTTTTTTTTTTTAAGTGCAGCCACGTTGCCACATAGCAGCAACTTACTGAAGGAGTTGTAATCCCTCTCGTTTTTTGCAAGCTGGTTGGTTGACCAAGTGTCGCTGGAAAGGTATTCTGTTTAGAGGCACCCTTGGGGCTGGCTTCTTGGCTGGAATGAAATAGACACAGTATATCAGCAACGTAACTGTATGTACCAATTTTCATTATATGTAAAAATCCCAAATCATGTGCTCAGTGCTGTGTGGTGTCTGTGGGAAGGTGCCTTGTGAGTTCAGCTGTCAGCATGGTGCATTATAAATGGTTTTTCAATAAGGGCGAGCTAATGTTGAAATGGAATAAAGCAAGCTGTGTGTGATGTAGTAACAAGATGCTTTTTTATTTGAAAGGCCCATGTATGCCATTATGTATAGAATATAACATTGTACAAATGTCCGCCGCAGCTTCTCACTGTGGCATGGATCCGAGTGGTCCAATTTTCAATGATTGCTGCACAGATCCGGCTGAAATTGAGCGATGGCCTGGGTTATGTCGACTTTAAGGGCATCGGTCATTTGCAGCTTACTGGCATAGATGTGCGACTTCAGGAAACCCCACAAGAAAAAGTATATCAGGATAAAATAGCACAGTCTTTGTGGCCAATTCAGGTCACCTGTGCAAGAGATAACCATACCCTCAAATTGTTTATGCAAAACATTCATCGTGGCATCCGCTGTGTGGCATGTAGCACCGTCCTGCTGGAACATGTCGTCTATATCCATATCATTCAATTTGGGCCAAAAGAATTAGGTTATTCTGTAGTGCTCGCCATTCATGCTGATTGCCTCACCAATGTCGTTTTCAAAAAAGTACAGACCAGTGACGGCGCCGGCCCGAAATATGCACCAAATGGTAACTTTTTGTAGATGCATTGCCACCTGGTGAACCTCATGTGAGTTGGCGTTGTCCCATATACGGCAGTTGTGCTTGTTAACATAGCCATTCATCAAAAAATTGTGCCTCTTCACTAAAGATGATTTTTTGGCCAAAATTAGGGTCTTCCAAAGCCCAATCAACGAACAAACAGCGTTGTCTATGGTCTTTAACTTTGAGCTCCTGGGTCAGTTAGAGCATGTACAGGTGTAGCCCCAAGTCCCGACAAAATATGCGCGAAGTTAAAGTCTGCGAAAGGCCAAGTTTTTGCGCACGGCGATGAATTGACTGCCTCGGGTTCTCCTGCACAATTTCACGGACTGCGGCGATGTTCTTGGCCGATCTGGCATTCCTTTGACGTACAGATGTTGGCTGATTGTTTATCGAACTGGCCGTCTTGAATTTGGCCACCAAACGGAGAGTCAACTTTGAAGGCCACTGCATCTGCCGTAAAATGTGTGCGATGTTTGCACTAGCGAACAGTCATTTTGATGTTAAAGTTTTATCGTTTGAACGTGCTGCTCAATCGCACAACTTGGCTTGGTGATTTGGCATCAATGACTGAGTAATAAACAGCAGCTCATGTTTGCCTTGTTTCGTCCGACGAAATAGATTTTTTTTAAGGCTGGAGAGCATGAGTGATCTGAAACACTTGGGTCTAAACACACACTCAATGAGGAAGTGAGTGCAAACTACAAATGACCATGTTTATTTGGAATAATACAATACATTGAGCATAATGCCTTCTGAAGGCACAATCCATCTGCATGGAATGTCAGTGCAGTTGTTCTTTATAGCTGCTTTCTCTGCAACTGCAAGTAATGTGGCTGCAACATGCTGTCAGGTTTCACTCAAGCTGCAAGCCAAACAGGTGAATGCATATGATAATGATAAAAGATATGTCTGATGGAAAGCATAAATACTAACATCACAAGCGCACATACCAGTATGGATATTTGATGTTGCCTTCAATATCTGTAATACTTGCAATCTGAAGCCCTCTACAGATAGGTGCAATTGTGGCATGCAGCATGTCTGCCAAGGGGACTCCGACACCTGCTACATGGAACAAGTTCTGAACGGGCTATTTGCTGCCTGTAAACTGCCCTTTTCCAGAGCCGCAATGTTATTTCAATCTGCAAGCTTCAGGATTCCCTTAAATGCAACTGCATTTGCCAGAAAAGTGATACTCATTATGGGCACACACACAGCATGCGACAGCCCAGTGGTGTTGCTTGCTTTGTTTGATGCTCTTCACCCCACCAGACGAAACCAACCAGCTCGCTCAAGCGTCCACATTGCATATTTGCTTTCCATGCAGATCTATCAACATATTAAAATATGTAGGACGCTTGGTAAGTGCATGCCTGTAACACAAACATGCACGTCGCAAAAGCTGCACTATTATCAAAATCAACTATTTGCATGGCAAGTGCACCTCACGTTCTCATGCTGGCTACTGCTGTTTCGACAGCGTGTTCAACGCTGCACAAAAACTCGCAGATCACCAATTTGTCGTAGCGACAAAGAAAATTACAGCACTGGATGAACGAATTAATTGTAATACAGAGCTTTAGGAGGCGCAAACCGCAGCCAAGCCTTGGGGAAGGCCAACTCTATTGGTGGCTCTTTCTGCTCCTTGCTACTAGCTTTGGGTTCTTTTACACGCCCGAAGGTTAGCACCTCTGAAAGCTTGGGCACGGTTTGCGTCTCCTAATCTTGAAGTTAGTTGTATCCGCCATGTCTTACACAAGTAACCAATATAGAAGCAGACATGTGCTCACCCGGCAACACATTGCCAGTGGGCTCCAACAATGTTGCCCATTGTGTTCTCAAACCATGCAGAAACTGCATACACCCCACTCTTCATTGATGGAGAACACGTCGCCTGCACCAGACCCATATTAGGATCGGCTGTGCCCAAATTCACTTTGATGTTCTTCACATAGCCTTCTTCTTTGAGTGCCCAGCCTCGATTGGCCTGACGTATGGTCGAAGTTTTCAAGTGTAGGTACTGCCACACACAGTCAGGTTGAACATTTCACTTGGAGAAGTCAGAGGTCCGTGCATTGTCTGCAAATGGGCATGGAACAACACCATCTTCAACTATTTTTTATAAAGCCACTGGATGAAAAATCTCAATGAACATTGCTATCACAAAACTGCAAGCCTACAAACGAAGCACTTTCTAACCATTTACTCTCGCACACAGTGTGCTGAAGCTTCGTTTGTTGCATGACATCTGACACTCACTGTTTTGTAAATCACCAATTTCTTCTGCTTTTTTGAGCGGAAACGATCCCTTGTCAAAAATCCTTTCAGGTATTCTCGATACAACTCCTCACAAAATTTGGTCGCGTAGTGACTCATGCCAGTCGACGAACATGCAGGCTAGAGTCGACCAATGTAAGGAAGTGACAAAGTCTTGAAAAGACTCTCCAGGTTGCTGCTTTTGGTCCTTGAAAATGATTTGATGGACACGGCACTTGGTGTCATCTTCGTAGTGCTTGTCTAAAACTTGGATTATATCCTGGAAATGTGTAATGGCAGGGTATGCCTGTGACGTAAAGATGCAGTATAAACGCTTGCCCTTGAAACCCAAGTTCAACAGCAGAACAGCCTTCTTCCTCTCCTCTGGTGAAGCCTCACCTCCAGTCACCTACTCAAAAGTGTGAAACAACCATTTCCAAGTTAGCCAAGGTACTGCTGGTATACCGAAAACAGGAAGAAATGGCGGCGGAGGAGGAGCGAATGCCATGCTCCGAATACTGAACAAAGGAGAAGTAGAATTTGCCATTGGTGAAGGAGAAATAGTAGTGGCAGGCGATCCATTGTTCATGCTTGTAGTAGAATAGAAGCAAGAGTGAGAGTAAGTAGCAGTACAAAGTTTTACCTCGTCGCCAAATCTGGTGTTGCCTTGACGTAGGCGTAGGATGTAAGGCCTACGGGGCGAGGTGAAACGGACAGGGCACAGAGTATCGCAGAAAAGAGACTTCCTGCTTCAGGCACCAAATTAAGGCGGACTTTTTGAACCACGGAGGAGGGGGAACACAGTGCGGCACACTGCGCCAACAGGCATGACCGGATTGTCAATACAACGTTGAGTGCAGGGTGGCACTAGTGATCAAGCAGTTTGAAACTGAAGATACATCACACATAGGTTTCGTTTTCAGGTTTTATATCTTTTTTCAAAATTGGGGAGTAAAAATTGGGTGCTATTTTTCAAACTGATAATCGGGGAGAAATCTGTTTCTTTTTTTGTGAAATCATCCTGAAATACAGTCAATTACCGATTTTTTCAGACCCTCTGGAACGTAAAAACGTCCGAAAAAATGAATGCACGCAGAAAAACGCACCTTTTTTTTTCTCGGATCTAGAGGTAAAGGGCGAAGTACCAGGCTTCCGAAACCCAGCGAAAGCATCAGTGAAGTGGCTATAAAAAGAGGCATTCAAAAACTCCGTATGAAGCTGACTGCCAGTTTATTATGTACATGTGCATCGTCGGGCAGCCGGTGTTATTTCTGCAGTGGCTTGAAGAACTTGTTGATTGTTGTTTGGACGGCGTTCCAGTTGCATGCGATCATATTCGCCTCGATCTGAGCAAGGGTCATGTCAGCACCGTACACCAATGAAAGAGTCAACAGTGCTCGCATCAACTCGGTGCTTGTAGGCGGCGCAGGCATTGCTCCTCATTTTCAACATCGGAGTCTTCTGAATCCCCCACAACCTGACGGACTATTTCCTTGTTAGTCAGTTCTGTGCAGAAGTCGAGCTCGTTGTCAGCGTCAGCAAACTGTTCAAAAATTATTTCCGTGGGTATAGAAACCCCAGCAGAGTGGAGGTCATTGATCACATTGTCGATGGGCGGGCACACGTCAATCGTGTTGTTGCTTTCAGGCAAGTCTGGTTCTTCTGTGGCGAGTACGAAGCCCGCATGGCGAAAACAGTTGCGAACCGTGTCTTGCCTCACTGCCTTCCATGTGTCCGCAAGATTTCCAACAGCAGACCGAAGATCAACGTTGTAGCCTTTGCCGTTTTTCGCACACAGCACCATGCGGTTTAGTACCCGCGAACGGAACAAAAGTTTCAGATTGCGGATGACGCCTTGGTCCATTGGTTGGAGGACTGCAGTCGTGTTGGGTGGCATGAATTCCAGCTGGACAGCCTTCAAATTCTTTATGTGACCATGAGCGGCGCAGTTGTTTGAAGAGCACGACACGTCTGTTCTGAAGCTCAAACTTCCTGTCCAACCTGCGGACGTAACTTTCGAACAACTGCCGAGTCACCCATGCCTTTCTGTTGGCTTCGTAAAACACTCGCAGTGTTGCCCCTTTAAGGGGGAGGCTACCCTTGAGCTTCAACTTTCTTATTTCTTGAGATATCTCGATGAAATTTTCAGGGTAAGCTTGTAACACAAACACTTGAAGAACTACAAAGCTTCATGAAGCTCTGCTCACTGGTTCTCAAGTTACAGGAGTATATCAAGGTGGTTTACATGGGTTCTTTGGGGCATGCCTGGAGAATTTGCAAAATGTGCTGGCACTGTGAAATTCAGCATAGTCATTCCTGCATAGGCACCCCAGGGCAAGACAAGGCCCTTTTTCTAAGTTTCCTTGCTGAAAAATTTTAGCACAGCCCTGAATTTAGTGTTACTAATTAGGCCTGCAATAACCAAATTTTAATTGTTTATTACAAATTCCAGAGACAATATCTTAAAAAAAACGAGCTTGTCTTGCCCTCAGAAATTTATTCAGGTATGGTATCAAAGAAACCCCATGAAATTCTGATAAGTGGTTACCAAGATATGGCTTTCCCTAGCAGCCACACCATGAAAAAAATTGATTCTTAGAAAACTGCATTGTGTATCACTGTGAAATTATGATAATTCCTGGATGGGCACCTCAGGCAACAAGGCCCTTCTAACTTTCTATGGTAAAAAATTTTAGCACAGCACTGAATTTAATTACTACTTAGACATGCACTAATTAACCAAATTTTATTTATCAACAATTCCAAACACAATATCTTCGATAAATAGGCTTTTCTTGCCCTCAAAAATTTATTTATGTACAGGATCCGATGAGTGGTTTCTGAGATATGCTGGGATGAGCAGCCATACAAGAAAAATAATAATTCCAAGAAAATGGCCCTCGAATTGTTGGAGACATTTCCGGGTCTAAAACGATCCTGCTGAATAGTTGGCGCTGTCTCTGTGCTCTTTCTTATTTTGCCGCCTCTCAGTTTTCACTTCATTCTGTTTCTCAGCCTTGCCCATGCGCAGGGCATCTCTTTCAGCCGCTCGCTGGATGGTTAGGTGGCCAGGTGTGAGCCCCACCGACAGAGACTTCTTTTGTGGCCGTGCAGCATCCAGCATTATACCTTAGCACTGCTTCATGCAGTGCTGTCTCCACACCAATTAAAGATGCGTGTTGCTCCTTGGGCAACAGGGACCACAGGACTGAGTGAAAAGACTCAGATGCATTTTGGGTCTTCGCTCCCAGGCAGCGTCGGAGCAGAGAATCCTGCAAGAGGCGCTCATATATAGGCAGCATAACCTCAGCAACGTAGCCTGGAAGATTGTATGTATGTTTCGGCTGGGCTGCTCCTTTTGCCGCAGCAGCCTTATGCCGGCACCATGAGTTGGCACCCTCGGGACAAAGTTCATGGTGAGGCGCTGCTTCAGTTGAAGTGACATGGTGGTATGATGTCATCACCACATGCTGCATGGCAGCCACATCATTAGAATTGTTCCTGAGGGCCCAGCCATAGTAGCCTGTTAATTTGTCAATGAGGGCCTTTGTAAGCCTGCCCTTGCCTCCTAATGGCTTCTCACTTTTCTGCACAAGATTGCGCAGTGCAATCCCCATCCTTTATTGGACGTGGTTCAGGCACTCTTCTTTTACGACGGGAACAAGGCCATAAACATTCTCTTGTACAAGGGCAGAAAAAGTGGCACTGTCACCGTCAGACACAAGTGTTACATAACGGTGGTTGTGTTTGCTAACAGAAAGTGCAAAGAGAATCAGGGCTACCTCCACCTCCATCCTCCAGGATTTTGCATCAGTGTTTTTTTGGCATACATGACTCTCATGCCAGCTTAAGTAGTCCGAGTCCCCAGGTTTCGGTCCTATCTGACAACCAAGGCATTGGTTTGATAAGACTACAGCATCCAAGATGAGGCCCGTGTGGTATTCAATGATCGCCCCAACTCCAATGTGGGATGTGTGATCACGCGTGTGCTAGGTCCCATCATACATGACAGTAATGTCCCTGGAAAAGCCTGGGTCCATCTGCTTGTAGGCTTCTTTTACTGCAGTTGCAGATTCGACGTAGAACTTTTCCATGCACTTAGCCTCCGGGTCCCTGAAGGTCTTCTTCAAGTGCTTTTGAAACGTCCGATGGTGAAGACCTTTGTGCAACACGTTCATTGCTGCCCAGAAGTCATTAAGAGCTGTCTGGCCCTTCCCTATTTGCTCGAATATTGACTTCAAAAGCCTGTCCATCGTTCTTACGCGCAGAATTCCATGCACTCGCAACAATCCCACAATGTGGGCCCATCAACTCAAGTTTTGTTGCCAGTCCAAGTTTGGTGCCTTGAATTTTCAGCCCACTTGCAAGGCAATGCTGGCACAAGGTGCTGGAGAGCAGGTCGCCCAGCACATCCATTTGCACAAGGCAAAATTTCCTGCCTTCAGTTGTAGCGCTGGTGGGTCCGAGATCGAGCGTCATGGCTTGAAGCTTTCTGTGTGTGGCTGTCATGGCGCCAAGTTGATCCTGAATGGCAGCACGTTGTGCCTCCGCCGCCTCTATCTCCTCGGGTGTCAAGAAATGTATTTCCGAGCGAACGGTGGACGACGCGTGCTTGCCCTTAGGAGGAGATGCGAGACAGGAGCTGAAGGCCGCGATCGCTGATGTTGACGGGCTCGGGTCACCAGGCGCACTTGAAACCACGCATTCTTGTGCCGATGAAGCAGAAGGTAGTATGTTGCTGGATGTGGCGATGCATTCGTCTTGTACCATTGTAGCAGGTCCTAGGACGCTGGATGCGTCGGTGCAGCCGTCGGCAGCGAGCTTTGCCATGCGGATGGACCTCATAGAATGCTTACGTGCACCGAACGCGTGTCGCGTCTCGAATTTCGTCATAGGCATCGTGACCGACCATGCAACGATCAACAGGCTGCACGAAACTGTTCAAGGGGCACGGCGGCAGACTGTAAAGACGGCGATAGCGAAAATGGCGAAAGGCGAACACACCGCATAAAGGAGAGAAAGAAGCCACAGCAGACGACGCTCAGGGGGCAGCCGGCAGAAACCATTGCATCAGCGCGCACAGAAGCCAATAGCAGCCACCCATTCCCCCGCGTTCTCGAGGAGTCCATGCTTGGTCCAATCGTAGCCTCGGATTTCAGACGCGGGAAACTTGAAAGCTGCCGCGAGGCCCGCAATCAAAAGCTAGCCACGCCTTGAGCACGCTGCCGCCGCCGCCGGCAGCAAAGAGAAGGACAAGAATGAACGAACAAACCAACATCAACATGGCGGTGCTCGGTTCAGCAGGAAAGGAATGGCGGGCGCGCGTATTTGGGGCATTTTCCGTGCTTGCTCTGGCTTGTTATATATTTAGTTTTCCAATATTTTTACGACGAATTAGACTGATAATTACAGAAAAGGTAGTTTATAACATATACAACCAGAATATCCACTTTTCCATAAATCGACTTTTTTGCAATTTTTCAGTTTTCAAAGGTCGCGTCCCCCCTTAAAGCACCTCGGGTTCTTTGACTTTCCGATTACTAACAAGGGAAGCTTCTCGCTGCCAGACATGTTGCTGCCGACGAGAACGGTCAGCCGTTCTTTACTGTGCTTGCCACCATGGCATGGGTCACCAGCAAAAGCGAGCTTTCTTTCCGGCAACATCTTAAAAAACAAACCAGTTTCGTCGCAGTTGAAAACGTCAGCAGAGAACTGCTGCAACAAAGACTGAAGTTTTCCATTGCGGTACTGCTCAATAACTGCACTGTCGACGGCACCGCTCTCACTGCACATCTTCTTGAACTTGAGGTCATTCTGATGTTTAAAGTTCCTCAACCATCCATCACTAAATTTAAAATCCTCAATGTCCATTTGAGCCGCAAGAGTTTTCGCTTTTTCATTTAAGATGCAGCCCGAGACCGGCAACCGCTTTGATATCATCGAATTAAGCCACACGACGAGAGCTTCCTCAAGCTTTGGATGAACACCTTGGCTTGCATTCTTTTTTTGGGCACCAGATGGTTTTTCGCCCGCTTCCAAGATCTTGCCCTTGTTCTTGAGGAAATCCAAAACTGTTTGCTTAGAAATGCTGAACTCCTTGCTCACGTCAGCCTGTGCTCGGCCGCTCATGACGTGCTTAATAATGGCAGCTTTCTTCTCCATCGTTAACCGACGGTACTACTTTCCGCGCTTTGGTGCCATTGGCGAGGATGACAAAGACGGAGTGGGGGCCATCGAAAGCAAGCGAAATCCTCAAGTTGCGAACAGGGGAGTTCGCTGACGAGCATCGAAGCACCTAGGCCTAGCGTCGCAGAGCACACTTGACACAACAGCGCAACCAGACACCACACTAGCCGAAACGTGGCCTCCGCAAACAAACGAAAGGACGCCGCTCCGAAAACTTCGCCAAAGGCGGTAGTGCGGCGATGAACATAGCCAGCGTGGCCAGACCAAATCGGCGTGTGACGGCTAGATTTGGCTAGTTGTGGCTCAAAGCGGTGATATGCTTCGGCTGCCAGTCGATTTCTTTCGCAAGGGCGTTGCGCGAGGAGCCAAAGGACCTTCCGTCGCGTCAAAAAGTCCAAAAAATTGTACGACGGGGGGTTCGAGCGTCCGAAACTTCAATTTCCTTATACATTGATTCTGTGGGGCTCATGGCAGTGCCGCGAGGACGTCCGAAATATCAAGCATGTCCGAAAATTCAGTTGTGACTGTATAGATTTTTTTGGGTTAAATTTACAGATGTACGAAGTAATACACTGAGTTGACTTTATCAGAAGGTATCACGGGCTTCTTAACTCTAACGCATTAAAATTGGTGTTTGTTTCAAGCTAGTAACCGAGGGGACATCAGGGTTTTCTAGCAAATGGTCTCCAAAATTTGGCATTTGTTTGGAAATGAATCAGTAATAATGACAGTAAAGAGCATTGATAACTTCTAAGAAATGAAACATATTATTCATGAAAACCTGGCCGTCGATTTTTTACATACCCTTGTATACTACTACATTATCATCTGCATGCGTAACATGTCGGTCTCCATTCGATACCTGTCCGGTCGTTGAACGTATCTCAGCTGGGAGAAAGTTATCTCGACATCACAGCTTCCATTAGCTAGGCACAACAATGTCAGTGCAGCATTTGCCAGCTTGGGGTATTGAGCAGTAGAGTCATGCCAATATGCAATGAGTTTAACAGCTGTGTTTCGGGGGGCTTGCTTCTGACAAGTACTGGTTGAACTCGTCGAGAAGTGTATCTACATCGTCGGTTACGGACGTGAACAGAGGTCAGCTAGTAATCAAATGAATATCCCAAGCGATGCTTCTGAAATGGATTCAGGACGGCTCACAACTTCCACAAAGTTAGCTGGTTTTTGTCTTTGTCCGAGATGTTTCGTTCAACTGTGCAGTGCCATTTTGTGGCGAGTTTCGTGCAGAACTCTTCACATGTTTTTACTAATGTGGTGCTGCTCTTGGGTAACATAGACAAAACAGCTCTGGCCTGATCCCTTTTACTGATCATTGTTGAAAGCTCGTTGACAGTCTGCTGCAATTTGACGTTAACGAGGTGATCAAAGCTGGGCATCAGAAGTGTTTCGCTTCCAAGTGTTTTCTGGACGTCTAAAACGGGGCTGAGTGTGTCTCTTTTCAGGATTGCCTTCGCATAAACAACTTCTTTTTCAGAAAGTATCGCTCGAATAGCTCCCACTTTGCTGCTATCATGCAAGCTTTCAGCCAGTTCTATTACAACCATTATTACTTCTATTACAACCACAAAAGCTTTGTAGAAGCTTTGCCATCTATTCGAGACAACAGAAAGTGGTTTTTAACATCGGGTCCAAAGAGGCCATTAGAAGCACAAATTTCGATGTACTTTTCGTAGAGCTTGTTGGCTTGCTAAAATAACACTCCAAACCTGATTACTACGGGTCGAACTGTTGACATGCATGGTAAAGAAATGGCATGGTCAACACTCACGCGAGTCAGGTGCGCTAAATTGTTCACATGCAAAATTTCGATCCCTTCAGCTTGACAGATTTCTCGTACCATTTTTTGCATGTACTCCGCTGAGTCTGTGCCCACAGCTACGTAGGTCCACGTCTTGCCTACAGTGGGGAGAGCCTTGCTGACTATGCTGGCCACCGGGTCGCTGTTCGAAGCATTTACTCTGTCGACGTCGACCAAAACAACCTACTTTCTTCCCATCTCCACGCTCAATTTTCCCGTACCGCGTACTGGAGCATTATGTTCGCGACGGTGACTTTGCGCTCAATAGGTTGCTCCTGGTAATGAGAAGTGACGATGATGATCATGCGTCTCATTGGTTAGAGTTCACACTCTAAACCAATCAGATGCATGATTCACTTCATCGCCAGTTCCTTCTCTCCAGGTGGCAGGTGAGTTCTTTGTTAGCAGTGCTTCGAATTTGTTGAGAAAACCTGTAGGAAAACCTATGGGACAACCTCCTATTGCTTGCCGGTCACATTCTATCATTTGTCTCTCTCTCCCCCCCCACTAACATGTGATCCTTTTTTGAAGTCCTTCGAATCTGAACAATGCCATCATTCTCAGAATCTTGCTCTTTCTCTCAAAACAGAATTTTGAGTGCAGTGGCTTCTTTCTTTTGTGGGCAGTCGAAAGGGAATGTCACAAGCTGCGTTAAGCGCATGGAAGCAGAACGCTACATGGGGGGCTCTGAACAAGGCCAGCCGACAAGCACGTCTAATACTCTAGTTAAACAGGCATGCTAACCACAGTTAAGACGCATGTCAGTCGACGAATGGCTGACACCAAAGAGATTGGCCACGGTTCTGTCTTCAGCAGATGTAGCCAGCCGATACAACAGAATCGCCACGCATTTCTCCACAGGGATGGCTCTACGCATGTTCATGTCTTGCCGTGCCATGAATTGACACACACTCACAATATATCGAAACGTGCACAGACTGCATTGGAAGTTTTCCTTGAATACACTTTCAGGAAAGTGCGGGAGCGAGCCTTCATACCACGATTGTGCCCGTGGGTGCACACATGCCACTCTTGGAAACAAAGCCGAACAGCCGTAGCCATGAGTAGACGACACTGCCTTTCTGCGTTCTCTCTTTCCTGTTCAAGTTCCTCAATGTCTTGCAGTATACGAAGCACTTCCATTATGCGGCAAGCATAATGAAGTTGTCGAGGTCTTCATGCCGCCAGATCAAAGCTGGCAGAAATGACAGAAAAAAAAAAACTCATAATGTGCACAGTTTAGCAAAAACACACCAGAAACACAGGGATCACAGTGCACGTGCTCGGGTAAAAATACCAATTGAGCAATGGATTGCCTTGGCTCTCGTAGCGAGCATGAAATAGACTTTCGTCCACAGTTGACTGATTGGCTCTAACTGCTGCCAAACCCCGCGAAAGCAATTGCATCAGTATGCTCAGAGAGCACAGATGGTAACACGATGGACATACTTTAAAGAAAATGCAGCTTTTATGTAAATATACATAAAAAGAATGCCTAAACAAATATATTTTTATTCGCAGTAATGAGTATCTCATGACCTGTTTCACAGCACCGCAGCGGCCACAATTGTCTTGTGGCTTTCTCATGAAACAAATGCATTCTTCAGTGAAACTTTGCCTTGCCTATTCAGAAGGAAATAGTGATAGGTCTGGTTTAGACATTTAGTGCAAACAGTACAGGTGGATGTGAGACATTCAAAGTGAGTACTTTATGAACGAGTTTGAGGAAAGCAAAACAAAAATGATGTTGGGTTCCTCCCATTCAATCTTTATTTTGCCTGTGATCGAGTCTATCTATTAGTCTTGGTTTTCCATACAAATGTGACATAATCGTGTCGCTTGGCCTTTAGAGGTGTATGCAATAGGGGAAATTACAATGTATGTATGCAATACATGCAAGTCCCCCAACATAACTTTCAAAATTTTAGCATACTTCAAAGTACCATCCACTTCTAGAAGATCGGAGACCACATGCCACTGCTCATCAATCTGCTCCTGCTTAGTTACTTCAGCGCGGGTAGCTCTTCCAACTGAAGATGGCCAAATTCGGGCTGAATGTCGTCCAAAGCAGAATTCATACTTTGCCCCGCTTGAACTGGTACAAGCACTGGGAAGCGGTTGATTAGGTACTTGATATCAGCAAACCTGGCATGTTCAAAGGAAGCAAGCCTTGCCACTTCTGCACTCTTCAATAGTTCACACTTCAGTGGAAATTTGAAGCTCATGTACTCTGTTGCTGTCAAAAAGAACCTTCTGATTCATGTAAAAAGCTCTTCCCTGGCTTCTTTCTTCAGGCTTTGCCAGCTCTCCGTGGTCTGACTGCCAATTACTAGGTCTTCATCATCTTTGGTTGGCGGAAGACACGTAGTCAACGTCGGTCAGCACATCAGTTCTTTTGATAACCGAAGGTTTGACAAACCGCAACATCAGCTCTCTTAGCAGGTTGCTAAGCACTTCTCGGAGCACATGTGCTTGAGGGGCTCCAGACTGCAGGAACACGTTTGCCTTTTTGAACTCTGGAATTACTGACAGCAAGAAGTCACAATATACCCTGCTCACCTCTGACGAAAGGAACATGAATAGCCTAACTTCTCTGTTCAAGATCTTGCCATCTGGGCGGTTTTGGACTCGCTTAGAAGCTATATCCGACACAGGGACACTGGTGTGCAGTCTTGGTCTTTTGCTCTGATGACTGCTCTCTGCTTTCTTTGCATGCTTCTGAGGCTCAGTCCTGTGGTCGCATGGTTTCATGGGTAGCTTCAAGACCTGTCCAGATGCCCTTACTTCACCGTGGAAGAAGCTAAGCAGTGGCTGCCACTGCTCCACAAACTGTTTCAGGCTCCTGCCGAGGGACAGCCACCTAGTGCCAACATGCTTCAATATCTTTTTGACCTCTACATCGTGGAGAGACTGGAAAGCTTTCAGCTTGTCCTTCATTTTTGAGCTTTTCTCGAGGTGGCAGAAAACATGAACTAGTACCTCATCGACATTCACTGGAAGGCATGCTGAGCCTTTCTGTGCCGCCAGATTGATCAAATGGCAACAACATCCTATGATGGCAATGTTCTCATGACTTTCTTTGAGCACAGCAGCAAGCCCATTCTTCGTTCCAATCATGACTGGCATGTTATCACACGCCATACCGATGCAGTTCTGGAGTGGTATGTTCTTGCTCTTTAGCGTGTCAACAACAAGCGCACCAATGTTTCGTCCCGTGGAGTCACCTTCAAGAGCAGAGATTGCAAGCAATTCTGGGAACAGTCCTGTCACAGAAAGTCACCACAATGGGATAAAGTTTTGCATCCTTGCTGGCGTCATTGCTCCCGTCAGTGGCGACCGAGAACGGAGTCTGCTTTAGGTGGCTTATCACCTCGTTGATCGCATTGTCGGCAATTTCCTTCACAATTGCAGTGGTCTTTGTATGGGTACAGGCGTAGTTTTTGGCTTCCTTTGAATCGGGGAACAATTTCCTAATGAGGTCTCCAGTGTGATCAGCAGCTGTAAACGGCACTATTTAACGCACTATTGTGTTTGATCAGGAACGCAGTAAAAAGGTGCTCTGCTGAAGTACCCTCCAAGTTTCACGTTGGAGTCCACTAGTTTCACCAAGTCTTTGTGTTTCTTCGTATTAAGATGAAGCACAATGTCCCGGCGAACCAGCATGCGCAGTGTTCACATCACAGCAGCACAAACTACAAAGTTCGTAGCGTTCACCTTTACACAATGTCTTCATAAACGGAAAGTCAGTCGAATAACTGGCGATAAACCCTTGGAAGTATTTCTTCTGACATCTCGTGAGCAGCTTGCACTGGATCATGCGTTACAGCTCCGGCAAAAAAGAAAAAAGCGTACACAATGCACCACACGAAGCCCACGGGACAAGAAAAGAAAAGCAAGCACATTTCCAGGAACTCGATGGCCTTCGGCTTTGGCTCAAGCCGGATACAAGCTGATACAGTGTTGCCAGCGTGACCTCGAGAAATGGCGAGCTGCAGCCACTAGATTTCATTGTGTGGGCCAACGTTCATTTTGCAAAGTTTTCGGCACAAAACATGAAAAATTATAAAAATATAGTTGTCATTACGGTACTCGTAAAAACGTGCTGAAAATCGGGCACCTTACGATAAAATCGTAAGGTCTGCACTGTGGTATAAAGGTTATAAACAGGGAGAAGGTGCCTCAGAAAGGCTGGCCAACGTTTCGATAGGAGGACGTGTCTTCGTCAAAGGCAGCCTCGTCATCCTCGGCAGGTTAGTTTTGTTTTGTTGGTCTATAATAAACAAAATTAGCGAATTCTTTGATTCAATTCACGGCGCTAATGTAGCCACAATCATCACATTCAATGTTTGCAAACTTGATGGTGGGAGGTTTGTCGCTCTAGGTATGGTGGCCAATGGGCATAGATTGGGAATGCCAACTTTCAAAGTCAGCATCGCCTCTATTGACATCGAAATGCATGCAATAGGGTAAATTAATACGCTACGCTTCTGTCGTAACTATGGAAACATAGGTGCAAAGTTGTAACCACGCAGTTGCACCTCTGATTTCTCGCTTCTCTTGCCGTTACTAGTGGTACACGGTCCGGTTTCTATTCTAGGTCAATCCCTGAACATTGGATTGTCAAATTTTTCAAATATGGGTCGACCTACAGTCGTGTAAATACAGCACTTATATATCACGAGGTTCTTTAAGCTGTTCTGATATAAGCGATGCCAGATCATATTTTACTCATTTTATTAGTGACATGTAAAAGTGCATCCAGCAAAGAAATGGTCTTTCATGCAGAAGACATGTCCCCTGGTGGAACGAATATTGCAAAGTGCGAAAGTGGCAGAATAGGGCATGGGGTATACTTAGTCGATCGCCAGATGAGAATCTAATTGAATTCAAGCGTATAAAATCACGAGGAGACACACACGATGACAGGCAAAAAGAGAAAGCTGGGCGAGGATTCTGTCAGGTGTCACTTCTTACACTCAAGCGAAAATGGTATGGGATAGTGTAAAAAGGCTAAAGGGACAGCAAATTCTACCATTACCCTGGTGAGTGATAGAGGACATAGCCTGGAAGTCCAGGCCAATGCTCTCGAGGAGCATTTTGAACATGTGTACAGTGGCATCCATTATTCAAAGTAATTCATAAAACAAACAAATAGCAGAAAGTAAGGCACTTGGTCGTAAATGTACACAGAACAGGCCATATAAATGTCCTTTTAGTATTGCTGAGTTGAGAGCCTCTTTAATGGGTGTCAAAGCTCTGCACCGGGAGCTGACCGAATAATGTACGACATGATCAAGAAGGCCCACAGACTTCAATTAGGTTCGTATTGGTGAGGAGCATCAACACAGGATTTGGACAGAATGAACGTTATGCAGCAATATCATTCAGCAAGGTATACTCTCGCAAGGGAAAGCATCCACAGTCAAGATTCCCTTGTTGGGCCACTGATGGTGCTGCATTTTGTTGCTCTTGCAGGACAGGTATGGATATGTGCAACCACTTGGCGACATACTTTATGAATGAATGAAGGATGGGTGCCATGGCAGGAGAGGATAGTGACCCGCACGAGAATATAGGTAATGATGCAGTTTTTTAATCATTTGCTCAAAACGTTGCAGGTGCGTAAATTCACAATAATGTTGCACAAATTGGAGTGCGTTCTTTATTACAGGAACGTAGCTCGGTATACACGTATTCAATCGGGCAGTTCCAGCTCGGCCTCAGAAATAAGGAAATGAATTTTGAACAGTATTTCAGAACGTTTTCTTGGCGGAAGCTTGCGCAGTTTCTTGGCCATCCAATTGGCCGCTTCCTGGCATTCATCTGGTGGGCTTTGGGCGCTGGGAACTGCAAGCTCCCTTGCACTCTCAATTATACTTAAAGGGAAGCTGAAGAGTCTGTCGAATTCAATAAGACGCTCATATATGGATGCGGGAACCTTATAAACTATGTAGGTAAAATTTGTTTTTTTTTTTTCCAATTAGGAGCGACGTAATCGTCGGTTAAAATTGCGCTGTAGCTCCGACCCCCGTCGAATGCCGCGCGCTGCTGCTGACGCTGACAATGCGAGGGAAGACCGGAAACCGCGGTGTTGTGACGTAAACACTAGTGTTACGTTCCTTCGCAGCATCCGCGACCGTGCCTGACCGTGCTTGTTTCTGCGTGCGTGCCATCGTAATCTGCTTCGATCAACCCTGCATTCCTTTGTTGGTGCGTATGCGTGTATGTAGAGTGGTAGTCAACGTGCGCAGCATCAACTGAAGTGGTGGACCGATCATGCCGGCTTTCTGTGCAGCCTACGGTTGCACGAACACCAGCGGCCGCGACGATGTTGTCTTCCATTACTTCCCACAAGACAAGAAGCTTTTAACGAAGTGGGAGGCTGCTGTGAATCAAAGAATTTCTTCCGGATAGCACACAGGGCACAACTTGGCAGAATGCGTCTCTTGTGTTTGCCCATTCTTCTCCATATCAGCATGCAAATTGCCGATATGCAGCATATCTCAACTGTCTGTGGAAGTGAAAGTAAATTATATTACAACACATATCTGATCTATATCAAATCTCACCTGTTTGTGGGGTCTTTTCCTGATAATGTAGTACTTTGCTGCACAAGTGCCGCTTCAAGCACAGTCCTGTTCAGACAAACGTCTTTAAATTTTCGTGACCTTGTGATGCATTGTGGATGCTTCTGCTTTTGAGTAATTTCGTTAATTTCTTGACAGCAGCAGCAGTTCTCTTCATTGTTCATTGGGATACAGTGATGGCATGAACACCTATTAAAAGTGAAGTGTGTTTAAAATGGCATCAAAGACTACCAAAGAAGCATTTGCACTCAGGAACACATGCAAAGAACTAGTATCAAATTACCAAGTACACCTTAGCTTGATACATTATTAAGCACGCAGCACGTATAAGGCCAGCCCTGCAATTCGGCCAGCGCAGTTGCTGTTTATGGCCACAGAATGAGAGAGGACTACTTGCCACTAGCAGGCTTTCTAAACGCAGCGCGCAACGATCGGAGCAACGAAAACAAAGACGGCACGAGTGCGGACTGACTGATAACTGGTGTTGGAAGGCCTTATGAATACACGAACTCGCCCAAACCTGGATTTTGATTTACTGCGAGCTCCTTCTTGTTAGCACGCTTGAACGGAAGGTGCATATTTATCTCCCGCCCTTGACGCAGGTTTAGTCGCAAAGCACATCGAATTTTCTATTTGCACGTGTGTTGTAATATAGCCTGCATGCAGCTACCATAACACAGTGCAAATGTAGAGTTTGCATGTGCTGGAAAGCCGGCGCATGCCAGGACGCTACGCTCCCCCCTTCTCTCGCGCATAGCGAGAAACCGACCATCTCACGTAGCCGACAGAATTCGCCGCCTTTACGACTTCGGTTACGAGTAGTGTGCGGATGGCGCACAGATGAAGGTCACTACACGTACTGCATGAACCGGGAAGCTTTTCACGCGTTTAAACCGTCTTTGTAGATTGCCGACAGCTTTGGACAGCGCACAAATGCCGACGATCGCATCCCCGCTTACGTTCCACGAGGAGGCATGCAGGAACACAACACTACAGTTGTTTGACTGGAAACGAGCTCACTAGATCGCTTTGCAAAAAACATACTCGCCACAGAGCATTTCCAACACGAGGAGATCCCAAGACTTCGCTTTCGTTCGCGTCGAAAGCACTGCTCGCACCAGCATCTTTTGCTTCTTCGAGAGGCCGGCTCTTCGTAATCGGCTCGTACATGCAGGGAGTAACGCCGAACTCCTCAGAAAAACGCAGTCTCTCTAAATTTTCCATTACCGTCTCAGAAAAACAGCACCAAACTACCTGGCACCGCGCTTCATGTGTAGCGGCAGCGGTCGGTTCGGACGAACACTAGTGTTGACGTCATGAGGCGCCCGACCAATCACAGGCGGAAACGAGACGCGCGAGCTGGGCGTGTCCGCTGCTGCACTTTTCGCCGAAATAAAATATATTTGTGCTTTCTTTCTCTCAATTTCAATACGATATTCGAATTCGGAGGGTTGACAACCATTATGTACAGATGTTCTCATTTTTTCTGGAAAACCTTTCAGCTTCCCTTTAATGTGCTGCTGCAGCTTCCCAACGCTTCTTGTACAGCTTGTTCGAATGTATCATTCTTTCTTCTTTTACTGTAATAACAATGCTGCAGTTTTAATGGGCAGTTGTGCACACGCAAAATATTTTGCAGGAAGAATGAACAGCAGAGCTACCGAGACCGGTGCCACGCAAAGTCGCGCTTGGGAGGGCTGCGCTGGAAGCTGTTCGATTTTGGTGGTGCATGAAAAAAAAATTATCATCTGTTAAGAGAGGTACAACATAACATACCTTGAGACAAGCTTGCCCGGAATATGCTGCAGCCTCACTCGGGGTTGGACTGAGCAGACTGAAATACATAGAGGATGTGTTTTGATAAGACAACTGGATATGAAACGTCCACTATGCAATACACAGCATTTTACTGCCAGCAAGACAGTTTACGCAATACATTATTATCCGTCTTTGTAACTAATGAACTATTTCATTTAGCAAGTCTGTTTTATGCATGTGTGTTCTATGATTGATCATTTATAATGAATTCACAAGTACCCAACCACAGCTCTCTTCGTCGTCTGATTGGCACATAGGTGTTCCCCAGGGCATCTGAATTGACATCAACAAATAATAAACAGAAGTACATAGACATGATACATGGTAGTCCAAACAAAATGTGACAAAGCATACATTTCATCCAGCACTTCTTCAGCAGGTGATGGGCTGGGCCAACTGCATATAAAATTTGTCTATGCTGAATGAATATTTGTCAGAGTACCACATGCAGGTCCAAGTACGTAAACAGAAAGAAACAAAATACAGTCGATCCCGAATATATCGAACTCGAAGGGGATCGTGAAATAGTTCGATATATCAAAAATTCGAAATATAACATATGCATGTCAAAAGCTTCTCTAACAACTCCACACATCTCAAGGCAGTTTCCCGATGTCATGACTAACGAGAACTTGCCGATGTGTGCCTCCAAGGCGCGTGAAAAAACAAAAACACAGCGCGACCCATCCATATTCGCAGCAAGCGACATTGATACGCGCACTTTGCTGTTCTTTCCACCATGGCATGCAATGCCCTTCAGATGCAGAGCTATGTTTGGCAGCATTTGCCAAAACAGTGCCGTCTCGTCTGCGTTCAATATTTGCGACGGCGAAAGCGGTCGGAAATATTTGGCCACTCTTTGGACAACCACTTCTCTATGTGACTTGTGCTAATTGCCTCGCTTTCGCCCGAAAGGGTCTTTCCGACGATGCTGTAGCGACTCTTAATATCGCTGCTGCCAACCAGTGCCACCAGTGAAGCTTTCTTCTCCCAAGGCCACAGCAAACCATTTGGCCTTCTCCATGAGCATTGGGCCATCAACAGATAGGTTCTTGGCACGTGTCTCCAAAAACCAGGCGTACAATGCCTTCTCGACCTTGTCAAAGGTTGGGACGCACACACGACACGCTCCTGGGCGACTGGACTGCACTGCCTTCAGCTTAACATCAGCTTTGTTCTTGAGGATCGTACTTAGGGCGTTGCGAGAAATTCCGAACGCTGCAGCGACCGACGACTTTTTCTCGCCAGCCTCCACCTGTCGAATGATGTCCGCCTTTGTTGAAAAAATCCAAATTCTTCAGTTTTTTCGTGGCCATGGCTCCGGAACGTGTGCCAAAAGCGGAAAGAAAAACGCACTGCACCATACGAGTCTCAAGCCTTCGCGTTGGCCTCGTGAATAAAAGAAACAAAGCGATTTAAAAGACGCACCGCTCCGTGTCTGCACTACCACAAGCCCAAGCTGCCCTGACCTCGTTCGTCTCGCTGCGCCAGCGGTGTCAGCCACCAAACCACAGGAAACAGGACGCCTGTGGTCAGTGTGCTTTCTCCCTCCCGCTTCCCTTTCACACCCAATCGCACTCCAAGTGCTCCTCGTCACGTGCCTTTTACCCACACGCCCCTTTCTCAGAACGCGGGGCGGCACGCGTGAAATCACGAGCTTCTCTTCGTGAGGAGAAGCGCACTTGCGGGGGTGGGATGCGATGGTATAAGCGCACTTGCAGGGGTGGATACGGTGGGAGAAGCGCACTTGCCAGGGCGCAGCTCAGCACGGAGTTCGATACATCGATATGCCGGTGCACGGGAGTCCTATATACGCGAACAATAGCGCTATACTTTTGCATGGAATTCCCAAGGGGATTTTTCAACTGTTCTATATAGGCAATAATTCGATGTATCCGGGTTCGATGTATCCGGGATCGACTGTACCAATCACCTGCAGCACTGCTGGTTGAGGGTGCCTCTTCGGCCTGCCGCAGGTGTCTGTGAGGGCAGGAATCATTGTGTAAACATCTAATTTAAGCCTTCAAGAATATTGTTAAATATAAGATTACCACCTACCCATTCTGTAGCAGTGGGATATTCGTGGTTAATCTGGAAAGTAACCACACATCGAGTATTGTATTCCACGATACATGCACGTAGATTAACATTTATCATTTATGCGGCTATATGCAAATAATAAACGCTGTTCTGCATCGTACCGTAAAACACCCGAGCAACAAAATAAGGAAACAAAAAGGAGTAATTGAATAGTTTTACGATAAGTGCTTCGATAATGTCGGCTATGCGAGAGCAGCGAAATAGGAGTTAGCATGCATGGGATATCGCAACCATCAGACGAGGGCAGGAAAATATTGAAAATTGGGGTGGTAGGTCTGCGGCAACAAATGCTGCAACATGGAGAAAGGCCGAGGGCACGGCCGGCAGAAAAGAAAATCAACCGCGTTTAATATTTCTACGTGAAAATGACATGTATGAATGTGTTCTAGGATCAAAACTCCTTATTTAACGAAGAAATACGTCTGGCCGTGCACCGCACGATTGCGCCTCGTGCACAGCGCGTGGACACATGCCTCTTCAAAGTATCGAACAGTACAGCACCATTCTTGAGCATGATAAGAGAATGGCCATATTCAGAAATTAATGTCGTCCCTGGACTTGGTCAACATAAGATTAAGAATTGCCTGTAATGAACATGCCCGAGAGGGTCATTTCGTTTCCTTCGGCGCACGCGTCAGCCATTCACGTGAGCCACGGCAAAGCTAAGTCGCATTTCTCAATAAGGTGGTAAATATACCCATGCACTAGCGAGCATGCATTTACTCAAGGAGCAAATATTCCAATATATGCACCAGATCAGTTCCCCGTGTGAGCGGGAACATAGGTGAACAACACTTCACAAGTGCATCCTACTTTCTGCGTAGTATGGCGTGTTCCACAGAATGCTGTCGACAATATCATAGTATGTCCACTCAGTTTTCACTTTCCCGTCCTTGCTGGGAGCACCACTCATGCAGGCCTTCTTTTTTTCTAGGGCTAATTTGAGCCAGTGGTCGTGGAAGTTCTTAAATTTCCCTGCTGCCTGCATGGTATCTACAAACACGATGACATGCTAGCACATATTCCCACAACATTCAGAAAATTTCACTAATTACTCGCCTGTCATGCCTAACTTCTGTCCAATAATGTGCCAGCGGTCGGCGCGCAGCTTCTTGTCCTTATAATCGACGTTAAATTTGTCATAGAGGCACGCATATCCGCAAACGGTTTCCAAAAACGCCTCCATTGCGAGGCGACTTCTTCGTCGACGTCTCGGTAGCGGTGTGGGAAGGCTTAACAAAAACAGCCCCCTTGACTGGAAATGGTATCCGAGATTTGACGGCATGCGTGTCACTGTTCAATCTCGGAGCCCATAAATTATGATTTTTTGCTTACGCGACAGGTGGCGCCACAACAGCGTGGCTCTCTTATTAATGCTCGTTTTGCGGCTGCCACGGAAAAATGGGTCTCGCACCCATTTGCGCATTGCTGCTGCTTTTCGTGAATCTTGGCACACGCGACAGCATCGCGTACATTTTTGTCGCTAGTGTGGACGTACCCTGATGGGCGAGAGATGAAAGATGGCGGCCCCGGTAGATGGCGCTGGCTGCGCGACAGGTGCCAGCGGCACTGGCTCGTTTCACGTAGGGCAGCATGTGTTTACTTTCACCTTGTTTCCAATAATTACACACCACATCCATGTTAACAGGACATGAACTAGTTATTTTGTTAGTTGTTGAAAAGCATGCATTTGAAATTTTAAATAATGCTACTTAACGTAAACAAAAACCACAGTGTTTCTGATAAGACGCAACTGGCAAGCGGCGTTTAGTTTGTTTCTCAGCATTGATCAGTTTTGACATGTTTCACCAACTTCATCTGAATTAATCCATTTACGCGAGCGTATAGTCAAACTGTCTTGAGTGTCTTTTTCTCTGTGGGCTTTGTTTGAAGTGTAAACTGCTTAATATTTTCTTATAAGAAGCAATGGTTTGCGTGTAGTGTGTTTATTTTTTGCTCTCAATGGTTTTGTTCAGTGTTGAAATCATTTAAATTTAATTTTCTCATTTCATTGAGAGCTCATATTTTAGAGTAGAAATGGCAATGCTATAGTCAGAGCTCTGTTGCACCGAACATCTTCATTTATAATTCTTTTAACTGTTTTTCTCCTTTATACTATATGCTTCACTTTATATGCACAGCCAATGCATGTGATGGAAGCTGAAAAACACGTTTATTCATCACACATTTCTCTTCACATGTTTTTTTCATCACATTCGGGGGAGGTCGAATTACCTGCACCTCCCCAACTTCAAATGCTTCTGTCACTCCCTATGGGTAGTCCTCTCTTTATTTAAAGCCTTTGTCAAGAAGTGTATACATGTGAGTACAGTTAAACCTGGATATAACGAAGTTGACAAAAGCTTGCGATTTTTCGGTACATGCAGGTTTTGCGTGAAGGCTTGTACGAATGATGCAGAAACGAAACCAAATGGCTCAAGATATCCGTGAAGGTGAACTCGCCTTTCAAGCATTTATTTTACAGCCAAAAACAGCGTAATTTCCGCTTGCTTCTTCTGCACGCAAGAAGGCACAACACGCCGCTCCAAAGAAGCTAAATCGTGTAAAGCTCCTTCATCATCGCGCGAGCCGATGAAACGGCACAAAACGTCCATTGCGTTCATCACCTCCTTTGCAGTAAGCACATCACACGGATCTGCCTCACAGGCATCATCATCACCGCCATCGGGATTTTGCACGTTTTCAGCTACTGCTGCATCAGTCATTCTGTAGCCACGGCGGCATTGTCGGCAAACAAAAAGTCACTCAGTTCAACGTCGTTGGGTACACCACCGTTAGTGCGTAGCTCGTTCCATGCTTCGGCCACATCGGATGAAGTAGAAAGGTCTTCCCCTCCTCCTCAGCACCAGCCTGTGCGTTTTTGGCTATTCCGGCCTTTAAAAAGCAATTTGCAATAACTTCTGCCCTGACCTCTTGCCAGGAGGCAGCAAGCATCTTGACTGCTTCATAAGTGTCAATCTTCATCTCCCATTCCAGACGGAAGGATTAGTCGCCTCCGGTAACAGCATTTAAAACTGTTAATGACCCCTTTGTCCAGGGTTGTATTAGGGACGTGCAGTTGGCCGGGAAGTAATGCAGTTTGATGTTCGGCAGCTGGAGGCCTTCGACGTGGTGCGCCGAGCAATTGTCCAGCAGTAGGCAAACTTGACAGCCTTGCCGCTTGACGTCCTGGTTAATTTCCTTTAACCACTCAGAAAATATTGGCCGGGTCATCCACACTTTGGAATTCACCAGACACTTCACGGGCATACGCTTCGTTCCCTTAAAACACCTGATGATATGATATGATGTCTCATGCCGAAAATGGCATCACTAGTGGCTGGTGGCTAGGCATCAAGGAGAGCGTTTACGAGATTTGCTGGAGAGTTCCCTTTCTTCGGTGGTCTAGCGAGGTTATAAAAACCCAAGCAATTCACAATGACAAGAAACTGTCCAGGATTTGGATGGTCGTTGGTACCGCAATATTGCCTGATTATCCCAAAAATGTTTTCCAACTTGTCCTGGCTAAGCCAGGATGTTAACATGTACCTAAAGCCGAGTGATGTTAAGTAGCTAAGAAGTGAAAGCGTGCTACATATTCGCACTTTCCAGCGGCTATAGGGGGCGCGGAGAACGTTTCAATATGGCGGGGATAGAGGTGATGGAGCCGACACGAAAGCGTGCGCGTCTCCAGGTGCAGGCGGCTCACGGGCCTCTAGTATCTCTAAGTGCGATCCTTGACCTTGCTAAGGAAACACAGAGATGTGTTGTAGAAGGAGAGGCTGCGTTTAACGCTGGCCATATAATATGCTGCGGTATACGAGCGACGACAAGCGCGGCTGTCGAGGTCGAGTCACTATGCCTGCAGACAAGCGCCGTGAGAGGCCCCCCGCATACTATAAAAGTTCAAGTCTGCAATGAAACCGGCGCCATAAAGGTCAGTATTTCACCTTACGTTTTTTTTAAGATATACGTGATGTACGAGAATTGACACCAAGCACTTAATTGGTAGCGCTCGGATGTAAACAAAGCGCAGTACCCCTCATGCCGCTGCATAAAATAAACGTTGTGTGCATTGATGACGTTATGTGCATTCATGGCTCCCTGCAATGGCTTATTTGTGGAATGCTTGTTAAAAATGCCAGGTAACACGGAAACATTTCAGTAGTGCCGATTTAGAAGCTATGAGCGAGACAATGAGGTGTGCCAGCGCGCCCCGCATAATTAGCGTTTTCGCGTGCTGTACGGCGATTTCGCCAAAGTGCAATGCGTTAAATGCAATTTCTTTTTACTTACTTCTCGGGCTTAAACGCGCAACTTCATCGTTCTAGTGTCATAAAAGCACCAATGTGTTGTCTTCGGCTTCCTGAATTCAATGTGCATGTGGGAGCCTACGCATTTACCCTGTAAATAATTAGCGTGGTTTTAAGGTCGTTTGCGTGCTCAACATTGGTTTGATTGTTTTCAGGGAGAATGCACGTGCAAGGCCGGTCTCTCTGGTCAATGCAAACATTTGTTTGCCACTTGGATATATTTGAACAGGTAAAACTTTATACATCATGTGTTTATTTATTTTCATTAGTTGGCTTGCCTGTAATGTGCACCAAGTGACAGTGAATGTGTTTACCTTATGTCAAACTAAGAGTCACATTGTAAAAGGCGAACATAGAAGTCAATGGCAATGATGCCTTTTCAATGCCATCTGGGGCTTGTTGTTGCACTCGGAACTGAGTTTCAAGAACATGTTTCTACATAGCAATCAATTGAGTATGTGTTGCTTCAGTCACTTCAGGTGGGCACAGGCTGTATTAATAACCACAGAATTCCCAGAAAGTTTTTAAACGTTCTGGGCTTTTTTATTTGTTTACTGTAAGATTTTGATTCTGAATCTGCTGTAAAATATTGTTGATGTAACTTACTAACACGGAAACAAAGGATGAAACAAAATGGAACCAATGTACACAAGCGCTAACTCAAAACTGAAATGGTTCCCGTCTGTCTCATTTTTTTTCCGCACTACCAAGTTACATCATAGAATTCCAACTAGCCCCATCGCGACACTGTTAGGAAACATTTTCTTGAATCATATGAAAGATGCAGAAAAAAGCCAAAACACAGAGTATTTCAGCAAGGTATGTTTATTTTGATGTACAGGACAAGTGCCACTTCCCTGGATTCATTGTCATGCACAGATGTTCAACAACAGTGGGGACGTGCCAGTGCCGCCAGCATCTACAAACCAAGGCCAATTAGTTTGTTTTGCCACTTCGAGCAGCTTCAACCAATAAGTGTCCCTGAAGATGTTCAAGCCCTGATTAGGAAAGAACTTATTGATGCAGTACCAAATTCTGCACTGGCAAAACACAAAACTCGTGCAAGAAAGTCAATCCCTTTCACTAGCAATTTGAACATAGTCCGCGCCATCGACACAATTTTCACACAAGGTTCCTACTTGAGAGAGCACACAAAATTTTCATTTTTTGAATCAGTGCTAGATGGTGAAAAAACAGTACTGAAAAGGTTTACTCTTGAACATCTCAATGAAAATGAAAAGAGTTTCTATCTTCAAAATGTGTGCCTCTCCTATGCCAAAGCTAGGGAAATATGCCGCGAGACAACTGATCAGTCATCCACTCTGTGGCACAGCGAAAGAAAAAAAGGAATTACTGGAAGCCTCTGCAGAGAACTCTACACGTTTGAAGAAAGAGGTACACGCAGTTGGGAAGCAAAGCTGGACAGGCTGTACTGCAGGGAGCCTTTCAAGGGAAATGAAGCCACAATGTATGGAAAAGACAACGAGCCTCTTGCACTTGAAGAGTACGAGAAGACTCATAACGAAAGCGTAAGCAAGCTGGGACTCGTCGTCATTCGAGATGTTCCTTGGCTTGGCTACAGCCCGGATGGAATAAGTGAGCAGAGGGGAACGAACATCTTGCTGGAAGTGAAGTATCCTGTTCTAGGCAAGCACTCTAGCATACAAGACCTTGTAAATGCTAAGAAGCTGGCATTTATTGTGTGTGATGGAGAAAATTATGCATTGAGACGTGCTCACAAGTATTATTCCCAGGTTCAACTGGGCATGCTCCTCCTTAACATGAATCTGTGTCATTTTATAGTATATTCGAAAGTCGAGAGCCTTGTCATTCATGTGCCGAGAGACACCGAGCATATTCAGGCACTTGTAGACAGGCTGCACTATGTCTACTTCAAAAGGGTACTACCTAAGCTTGTGCAAATTAGCAAGGCTTGAAAGTATGTTGGTGTTCATAGGTTTTTTCCTTGTTGATCACTTCCATTCAGTGGGAGGGGGGATACTTAGAAGGAAAGCTATTCAGTACTTTGTAATATTTACGAATTGCAATATATTAAAAAATTAAATTATGGGGTTTTACGTGTCAAAACCACTTTCTGATTACGAGGCACGCCGTAGTGGAGGACTCCGGAAATATCAACCACCTGGGGTTCTTTAACGTGCACGCAAATCTAAGTAGACGGGTGCTTTCGCATTTCGCTTCCATCGAAATGCAGCCGCCGTGAATTGCAATATATGTAGCAGCAATTAAGCAATTGTTAATTTATATTTACTGTTCAATGTCTGCTAAGGAAAGTATAGGAAATTGTGAGAACTGAAATGGCAAGAGTTTTTGAAGCATCGAAGAAGCAAAATGAGGAGTTCAAGTTTGGTTCTAGGTTTTGCAGCATATGCATAAATGGCCACCTGCAAATTTTGCTTCTGTGTTTAGAACTGGTCCTTTCTTTTTTTACTTGTCAGTACACGTATCACACCTATAAACATACCACAATAAACATTCCTCCTGTAAATGTGTGTCTGTGTTTTGCTATCTGATATTCAATATTTACTATTTGTTAGAAAATGTTGATATTCGCCCTCCTCTCAACTTTCATATGTCTCTTAACTGAATGTGTACACATCACTTCCATTTGTATAGGTTGTCTGAAAATAAATGTATGCCACATGCGAGGCTCTCGCATGCTCGTATATTTGCCACCTGTTCTCGGTTAACATTCTTCACGTCTTTGTGGTTGCAATGCCCACAAGTTCACAGCTGTACTTAGTCACACATTGCAATGTACACGACAAAGTGATGAAAAAAAAAAAAATAACCATCACGCCTATTTGACCCAACAGTGCATACTATAGATAGTATGTATAATTGAACAGCTGATGGTGTCGCACAAATTAAGTGGAAAATACACCAAAAGAGATTGTTCTGTTAAAGTAACATTCGCCAGTTTGTGTTCCGTTAACCATAGCAATATGTGTGATCAACACTGATAGGTTAGTGAGGGCTAGGATTCACCTCAATTTGAACAGGGAAAGATTAAAATTGGTCAAGAAGAAACAAGCCAATCTAGATGCAGTAAGGGTAAAAGCAGACCAATTCAGGCTGGTAGTCGCAAACAAATATGCAGCCTTAGAACAGAGATGAAGATGACATAGAGGTAATGAATGAAACCGTAACGAGCATGGCTTCAGAGGCAGCAATTGAAGTGGGAGGCAACCAGTAGGCAAGCTCTCCCAAGTAACAAAGGACCTAATAAAGAAGCGACAAAGAATGAAAGTGAAAGATAAGATAAGAATTTGCGAAACTGTCAAAACTGATCAACAAGGCAAAAATAAGTGATTCGAAATTATAACGCGACAAAGACTGAAAAAAGCCGTAAAAGATGAACGCAGCATGAAATCGGTGAAGGAAGCTTGGCGTAGGTCAAACCAAGATGTATGCACTAAAAGATAAGCAGGGTAATAGCACCAGCAATCTCGAACTTATAGTAAAAGCAGCAAAAGAATACAAATGGGTTGGAGCACATGCGAGATCCTGGCTGGAAGCTTACCATTATCATTAAAAAGAAAGGTGTACAATCAGCGAATTCTACCGGTGCTAACATATGGGCAGAAACGTGAAGACTGACAAAGAAGCTTGCGAACAAGTTAAGGAACGCGCAAAGAGCGATGGAACGAAGAATGTTAGGCATATAGTTAAGAGACAGGAAGATAGTGGTGTGGATCAGAGAGCAAACAGAGATACCGAATATACTTATTGACATTATTAGAAAAAATGGAGCTGGGCACATCATGTAATGCATAGGTTAGAAAACCAGTAGACCATTAAGGTTGCAGAATGGGTGCGAAGAGAAAGGAAGCGCAGTCGAGTACGGGAGAAGTCTAGCTGGGGTGATGAAATTAAGAAATTCGCAGGCACTAGTTGAAATCGGCTAGCACAGGACAGGGATAATTGGAAGTCACAGGGATAGACCTTCGTCCTGCAGTGGACATAAAATAGGATTGCAATGATGATGATGAATTGTATCAGCTTTGCAAGCGTGCTTACTGAAATTTATCATCAGCCAGTATTTGTGCGCACAAGTTAGCCCACACGCAACTGTGAACAGCTCATTGATATAAGGCAGCATTTCCTAGGACAGAGTTGAGTTCAAGAGCTTAAATATTTTAACTCGTATTGCTTGTTCTACATGAACCCGTACCCTAGCAATATCAGCTGTCCTAAGGGCATCATTGCAGTCAAACTGGCAGTCCTTTTTAGCAAAAGGTGGCCGAATTACGCCAGTTGCACAGGCAGTGCACAAGTCATCAATGAAAAAACCCCTATCGACCATAATGTCATCTGTGAATGACTCGAACTTCTCCAATATTGCACACTCGGCTGTAATGGCTTTGTCTGAGGCTCGTCCACCAAATGCTTCACTGATGAATGTTATTGTGCTAGCTGGACTTACACATATGAAAAATTTTACAGTGTAAGTCGACTTGTATTGTGAATATGTCAGTAGCTGACATTTCACACAGCGAGACCTTTCAACTGGGATTTCTGTGCAATCTACAACACCTTGCACTCTCGGATACTGTTTAAAGCGCGAAGGCATATTGTTTAAAATTTCCTCCTTTGAAGGCCACTCAATGGCAGCTTTCAGCACTGCAGCAACAAGAGGCAGTGTGTGCACAAAATATCTGTGTATGGACGAAATGCTGCATTGAAAAAGTACACTGAGACAGGAAAATGACATAGCCTGTTTCAGAACTATGAACACCAAAATAACTCTGTCCCTCACAGAAGCTTCCATCCTATTTGCCACCTCATACTTCTCTACGAGTGAAACAATCTTGTTTAGAAGTGCATGAGAAGGTACGCCAGTCAAAGTGTTTAGGTGAGCATCAGAAAGAAGCACGTCCGAAATCCTAAATTTTTTGTGAAGTCCAGTGAGTTCACTTGAACGGATTTGTTTAGCTCAGGTGTGTGGCCCAGCTCTTGAAGTTCAACAAGTGCCCTTGCAGCGTCTTGTTCTGTAACGCAAGAAAAAATTTAGAGCGAAATTGGTACAGTTTTAAGCAAAAAGTTACCTGCTGTTGTTCGTGAGCAAGAGCTTGAAAGGGGGGGAAGCCAATCCTGCACAGGTGGGTCTGCAATACAATGATGGTGAACTGAATCCTTCATAAAACCATGTGAAGTGTCCTACAACACGGTGTATTCAGTCCTACGGCAAAATAAAACAAGATGCATTGCACTAGCTTGCCTTTGCTCTAAAATTCAAGAGCAGAGAGAGAAAGAATCAGATGCGAAAGGCGGGGAGGTTGGCAGTGAGGCTACCTGGAAGGTAAACATCCACTTTGCTAACCTGGTGCACAGGTGAAAGGGTAAGGGGGGTGCCGAAATATTACAAAGAAAAGCACAAAAAGTGAGAAAGATCATAGAAAAAAAAACACATTCACACACACAGAACACTATTGCATCAGAGTCACTCCAGTAGGTTACTTGCCTAAGGTGACATTAGAAAAGCCTTAGTCTCTTAAGAGTAGAACGTGTATTTATCTAGGTGCCCAAAATCTTTCGGCGATACCACTCTCGATATATTGCCCTTTACAGTTGCACAACCGGACTCGCCTTGTTTGGGTAAAACGGCAAACTTAAACCTGCGGTAACGCCTATGCATCATCAAAACTTGGGCGCGAGGGTCGGAAAAAAAATTCTCACCATTGTATTCACTTTCTTCCAAATTATCAGGAAGCTCGCATGCGCAATCTTCAATAATGACCACTTCAGATATGTCGTCCTGTTGGCCCTCGTTTCCTGCAACATTGTTAGGTCAATAGAAGAGATGCTTTAAGACCAAGCAAAACAAATACAAAATCACAAACGCTTGCGCAGTACCTCCTATTGCTACACAACTTTCACTACAGCCAAAAAAAGTAGCGAACGCCTTGCGCATTGACCGCCTGTTTGATTTTCACACAGAACGACTAAGAACAGATGCAGAATACGTTCCCTAGTGTGAAATGCTCACTACGCAGCGTCAGGCACCGTCGAGGAATATTTACCGAAACAGCGCGAGTGCAGGCAGAACATTTAATAAACGGCGACACTTGCGTACTTAAAACACACCTTGAGAATCTGTGGGGGGCTTCCTTCGGGGAACCCTAGGCCTCACACTTGCTTCGTGGGAGCGCAGAGGGATCTTTTGCAAAGGCACGGCGTTTCTTTTCAGCCGCTTTCGTAAGGGCTTCAACCCGTCTTTAAGGCAAAATTTCACAATCAGCTCGCCACAAGAATAAAATCAAATCATTGAGAGCATCGCAACAGTCAATTACTCACCAAGGTGGCCCCAAAAGAAGTCGTCTTTGTTAAAATGATCGCTACATACGACCATTTCTTCGCTTACTTCCTTCCCGATGCGGAGCTTGATCGCCCACAACTTCCTCCGTTTCTTATCTTTTGGAAAGTGGTGCAGGGTCACTTTTCCGGAAATTGCACGATTTGTGCATTGCGGCACACTGCACATGTGGTTGCTCTTCACTCGTCGACTGTTTTCTTCCATAACGAAGAGCACAAGTACGCCAATGCAGCTGCAGAAACCGCGTGAGCGAGAAATCCATCACCCCCTCCCGGCTTCCGAAAAAATCCGCGCGGCGGCGCTAGCGTTTCTGGAAAGCGCAAATAGTAACACGTAGCCCTTCGGCAGTGCTTTTACTCACAAACCTGCCACCGGCTTCTTTTGCCGCTTCTTCCCAGCAGTCTAAAAATACAAGGAACGCCTCGAGCTCATCAAACCTCTGTGATGATGGTCTAAGCCCATCTCACGGGCACCTGGACGTCATTACAGATATCAGGTGACTCATTCGCTTCGCGAACTCTGCTGTGCACGTAAATTTTGAACGAGAAGCCTTCTCCGTGTCTGCTGTCAACAAAAACATGCCTTTCAAAATTTTGTCACTGAACAGTGTGAAGGCCAAGTTCACTTTCATTTTCTTAAATGAATTGGGCCGAATGTGTGCTTTTGTAATATGTGGCATGGCCTTCAAAGTTAGAGAACTTTTGTGTTTGTCCCAAGCTCCCTCTATGTGCTGAACACATGCACGACCGTCTAAGTGGTGAAACCGGTGCTTACAAACAAGTTGTGAACACACTTGACTAAATGTGGGAAGTCGAAGCAGAAGTGAAGGTTTCTGGATGGGTCCGCAGGATGGGTAACTGTGCAGGTGATCTTGCCTGAGGATGCTTAAATAAAGAAAAAGAGCATGTAGCATATCTGCTTTGTGAGCCCTAAAATTCCCTCAGCACCAAAAGTGACAGAAGTGCTTGAAACAAAACAACGAACATGCACAGTTTTGGGAAGCTGTTGCTGGTATTGAGCAAAAGCTAAAAAACAACAGGACCAAAGGAAGTTATTCACCAAGAATGAGCCTTATGCATACGTATTGTTTTGCATTTCCCATGTCCATAGGAGGCATTTTGAAATTGGCGCAACAGAACAGAACTTCTAGCTTCATACCGCCAATTCCAAATGACCTCCACATGCTCCGATTTCACGGAGCATATAGATATAAACAGATTTATTTTCGAAATGAGCAGTACACATTTCCTCCACTGTGTGTCACTGGACGTGTGCTCTGAAAATGTCAGCAAATGCAAAAACACAAAACATATGTATCAACTGCAGCTCGTGGTAAGCTATTAAGACGTGTGCAAGAATTCAAATTGTTTCGTTGATTATGGTATGAAAGGTTTGCTGACGCAGGCATCAGCATACATGGCTATATGTATTGGGCTTTGATCACCCTAGTCATCTCATTTGCACTCTTACCCAGAATAAAGTGAAACTCTAGCAAACTGTTATTCTGGATGAGAGGGCAAATTCAATGACTAGAGTAATTGTCGAAGCCCATTACATAGCCGTGTATACAGATGCATGCGTCAGCAAACCTTTCGTGGTATTATCAACAAAACAATTAGAATTTTTGCACATGTCATAATAGCTTAGCACGAGCCTGCGGTTGTCGTGCATGTTTTGTGTTTTTTGCATTTGCTGACATTTTCGAAGCACGTTTCCAGTGACACGCAGTGGAGGATATATGTACTGCTCATCTCGGAAATAAATGTACAGTAGACTCCCTTTAAGACGAACTCCAAGGGATCGTGAAAAGGGTTCATCTAATCAGGAGTGCTTCTAAAAATGATGTTTTAGCATGCAGTGTGTGTCCAAATACCTCGTATATGAGAACAAATGAATGAAATGGCCTTTCAGGGAAAAAAATAACTGCAATGTAAGCATTTATTGCACTACTAGTGGCATACACACATTGCCCCAGTAAGGCATCAGGCACTGTTGACTGTTACCCAGTCTGTTATTTCTTTTTTGTGTACCTGACGAGAAAATCACCTGGCTGCTACAAATGCAGACATCTCACTTAATTTTCCAAGATATTCCTCTGTGCCCTCATGTTCGAAAAACTGCACTAAAGTATCCAGGCAAGCGTCAGCTGCATTGCAGGTCATTTGTGCAGATTCAGGCACAACATCCATACTGTCATAGTCAGCAGCAGTTTCTGATGGCAGGTGGAGCACCTCTCCAATTAAAGCTTCCAGTGTGTCAGCACTACATGTTTGCACACCTTCATCAGTGCGCACTCACGTCAATGGAGACACCCTTACTGCTCAGCGTAGAAACAATGCTGCTCTCCTCCAAGTGCACAGTAGAGTCCTCACTCATAGTATCGCAGTCATTCTGCGCTGAGCTGTCACTAGGCACCATAAACCCAGCATGCTGGAAGGCATTGGCAATGGTCACTTCAGTAACCTGTAACGTAATGGATGGCAGAAAGTCCGGCGACGTGACCGTGTCCGGGGCAGTTATCAACAACAAAGAGAACTTTTCTCTCTCTGGAAGCTACGATCCATCTCCTGAAGCCACTGCTCGAAATGCACTTGCGTCATCCACGCTTTCGAATTAGCCATGTACATGACTGGCAGCGTTTTTATGCCTTTAAAGCAGCATGGTGCTTTAGACTTCCCAATCACCAGCAATCTTATTTTGTCAGTCCCAGTCATACATATTTGCATGCACGAGGACCGTTACCCGAAGCTTGCTGCGTTTTCCCACCACGCAATTATCACCAGCGAATGCGAGCATTTTGTTTGGAAGTAGCTGGTAGAAAAGGGCAGTTTCGTCCATGTTGTATGCATCTTGAGGGTCATATTCTTCCATGAGGTCATTCAGCTTGTTCTGCCTCCAATCGCTGCAGGCCGTTTCATCCACTGCAGCGATCTCACCGACAACGCAATGAAAGGCCTGTGCATGCCTTCTGCAGAAACGGTCAAGCCAACCATCGCTGCATGCGAACTCCACATTCAGCCTGTCACGATCCACCCGGGTTCGGGAACAAGGGAGGGCTCGAGGCACCCTCCGATAGACGGACGCTTCGCAGCGTGGTGGTGCTGAACGATGACTGACCCCGAGCAGCCGTGCTCGTCGGTGTTCATTGCGGTGTGGTGATCAGTGTTGCCTGCCGAGCTTGGCAGGCCACCGAGCCTGGCGGCAAATGAACATTATGCCTGAGGGGGCGTCACATGCTTGCTACACCCCCTTACCCCCAGTTTGTTTGTTAAATAAAAACAAACGTCCATGTTCAAAATATGAGGCTCTGCCTCCACCCTAGCTGGGTCGACGGTGTCTGCTATCCAGGCGAGTAAAGGTCCGGTGGCCTCCGGCGTCGAGTACTCCGCCTGGGCACCGGTGTGGATGGGTCGGGTGTGGCAACGCCGGGTGCTGCCTGAGCCAGCCTCGCTCCATCCGGAGTGTCTGTAGTGGTCGGTCTTGCGAGTGGTGCTGGCCTCGACACCGGTCCAACGGGTGCCGCACCACTGGCTACGGTTGCCGCCTCCGAGGTTGGTGGTACTCCGCTGGAAGCGACTGGTGCAGCCGCTAGTCCTGCAGGCTGGAACTCGGAAGTGGCAGTCGAGGTTGCTGGCCAGGTCCAGAGGCGAGGCGAGGCCTGACATGGTCGGCGTGTCTGTGCCACATGGACCTGTCTGGCATGCAGACGAGCAGCGATGAGGCGCTGGCAGGAGACGCCACCTGTCCAGCAGACGACGGTAGGCCAGGACGGAAGTTCCTGGCGGAAACTGGAGCTCCCGACTCTGGCAAAGGCCCGGGACGGCACCCTTGGTCAGCAGCCAGCTTCTGCTTCAGCTGCTTCAAGAGCACTGGATCAGAGGTCCGGATGCAAGACGTCCAAGGGTGTCTTGACCACCCGACCCAGCAGGAGCTCACAGGGGGCACGGCCAGTAACATCGTGGGGCGTGGTCTAGTACTGAAATAGTATCCGGGCAATTTGATTACAGAAATCCCCAGTCTGGCTCTTCTTGAGCTTGTCTTTGATGGTTTGCACCACCCGCTCGGCTGCACCAGTTGAAGCAGGGCGGTACGGCGGAACCATCATCCAGCGGATTCCGTTCTTTGTCAGCCAGGCCAGGTACTTTGTGCTGGCGAAAACAAGACCATTGTCGGACACACTGACATCTGGCAACCTCTGGGCGGCAAAGACCTGTCGTAGCGCTGCAATGGTCGCACCTGCTGATGGAGTGGTGACAGGTAAAACCTCCACCCACTTCGAAAAGGCGTCCACAACCACCAGGAAGTAATGGCCCTTGAAGGGTCCCCCAAAATCCACATGTAGGCGGGACCAGGGTGTCTGTGGGAACGGCCAGGGGGTGCTTTCCACATGACGCGAGGCTCGCTGATGTTCCTGGCAGATTTGGCAGCTCTGCACCACATGCAGGTTGGCTTCCGGGTACTCTGGCAGATGAACGCCCAGTGCATGAATCCAGTTTCGGCCCAGCAGCGTCGGCGACGACCCCTTCGTTAAGTAAAGGGGAAGGGTTGCCTCCCTGTCGCCAAAATGAACGTTGACCTGTGCCTGACCCTGGACCTGGGAGAGCTGCCCGGAGGAGCTGCGCAGCATCAAGCCCGAAGCCGGGGAAAGTACGCTTGAAGAGTTTCCCGGCCATTACTGACATGCTGGCCCCTGTGTCCAGCTTCATGGAAATGGGGTGCCTGGAGATTTCGACGGTCGGCATGTACGGCGGCACAGAGGACGGTACACAGCCTGTGTGCCACATGTCGAAAATCTGCGGGTTCTCGGCCACGACGTGGAGCCTGGCCGAGGAAGAACTTGAGCCTGCTGCCGCACGCCCCCGCCGCACACCCTTGCGATGGCTACCCGGGCCGCGGGCTTGTGTGGTACCTGGGCTTGAATCAGGCTTCTGCTGCTGTTTGCTGTTCGGCATACACGTGCCAGGTGCCCAGTTTTCCCGCACGTCAAGCATTGTACTTGAGAGAACTGGCACTGTGAGGGGGAGTAGGCACCACCACAGCGACTGCAGGTACTGCCCATTGTCGCCAACTCGTTGACCGCCGCTTCCGCCGACGGTGAGCCAGTCGCACGGGAGATCCCGCCGGCGTCCTTGGCGGCAGCCTCCATTGCCAGCTCTGCCTTCACGGCGTCGCCTAGTGAGGGGTCGGGAAGCTCCAGGAGTCGCGTATGCATGGCGGGGTTGTTGATTCCGCAGACAAAACGGTCCCGGATCAGCAAGTCCAGTTGGTCCCCGAAAACGCAGGCACTCGCTAGCCGTCGTAGCGCAGCAACGAACTGCCCGAGGGTCTCTCCTTCCCGGCGGCTCCGGTTGTTGAAGCGGAAACGCTCCATTAGTGTGGACGATGCTGGGTTAAAACGGGAGCGCAGTATGGCGAGCAGCTCACCCAGCGTCTTAACGTGCGGCGTGGCTGGCTTGAGAAGGTTGAGCAGGAGGCTGAAGACGCGGGTCTCGCAGCTGGCCAGGAAAATGTCCCGCTGTTTGGCCTCGGGTGTGTCGTTTGCCCGGAAAAACACGTGGACTTGCTCCTCGTAAATTTGCCAGGCGGACCCATCTCCCTCGAACGGCTCGAGCCTTCCATACAGCGGCATGGTGGCAGCAACGGAGGCGGTGTATCGCCGCTCGCGTCGGCGTGGGACGATCCATGGGTACTCGTCGCCATCGTCACGATCCACCCGAGTTCGTGAACAAGGGAGGGCTCGAGGCACCCTCTGTTAGACAGACGCCCCCCAGGCATAATGTTCGTTCGCCGCCAGGCTCGGTGGCCTGCTAAAGCTCGGCAGGCAACATTGGTCACCGTACCGCAATAAACACAGACGAGCACGGCTGCTTGCCGGTCAGTCATCGTCCAGCACCTCCACGCTGCGGGGCGTCCGTCTAACGGAGTGTGCCTCGAGCCCTCCCTTATTCACGAACCCGGGTGGATCGTGACAGCCGCAGTGCAATTTCTTCTGCTTTTGCTTTCAATGTGACTCCATTCACTGGCAAATTTGCACCGCGCGCTCTTTACCCAAGCAAAAAGAACGTCTTCTAGGTCTATGTGCATAGCTGTGCGCATCCTTTTACGCTTCGGCGCAAACTCACCATCTTGCAGAGCACTGGTAATCCGCGCTTCGTCTTTCACAATACCACTGACGGTACTTTTCGCTATGCCGAACTTGCGCGCAATTTCAATCTTCGAAAGCCAGCCAGTGCGAACTTCAGTCAAAACTTCGATGTTCTCACGAAGTTCAAGCGGCTTTTTCCGAGCTGTTGGCTGACTTGCCATACTAGCAACACGACGAACAGGGCGCACACTAAGGGCCGATTTACGCTCGAGTCGCCCATCGCCGCAAGCCGCACCACACGCTTGCGGTCGCGCGGGAAATTGCACATATCCAGCACATGTGCACTAATCACCATTTACACTGTGCACACACAGTGTATACGTTACACATTGTAAACCGAAATTTGTGCACAAGTGTTTGATAGGTGCAATCTTTCGCGCGACCGCACGCATGCGCTGCAGCTTGCTGCGATGGGTGGCTCGAGCGTAAATTGGCTCTAAAACAACGCACACCACGATGTGATGGCATATGGACCGGGAAGAAACAGCGCGCACGCATGCCACGAAGAAGGGATGACCATAGAGTAACATAGTATACGACAAGAGCGGACACTCCCATAGGCGCCTGCGGCCGACTTTGGCTCTCAGCGCACCTAGAGGAATCGGCAAAACGCACCAGCCTTCAAGATGGTCGCGCACGCTGCCGAATTTCAGAGGCTTCAAATTTCAATTTCGTTTCTTGTATCTTTTCTTTTGTGACCCATACCTTTGCTTAAATCGCGTGATCTCATGCAGGCGCTTGTGCCGCTGTTTCTATGTTGTGACGACGAGCGCGCAAAGGTGTTTCACTCATGTTAGTTTCATTTAAATTCATATTTGCTGTTTCAAGCTGTAACTTAGCGCAACTATCATACCAACTGTTAGGAAGTAGAACTTTATCGCTTATGATATTGTACATATAGTAACTCACGCCAAAAGGTGTACTGTAATTAAATGTGCCGTGTTCCTTAAATATAAATGAACTTGCTGCACAGTCAAGAACACGAAAATAGCAGACAACAATTTATTGCAGCAAGATTGTAAGAGGCAGATACATGAAAACGGGTGTCACACGGCGCACTTTTAAATGCGATCAAGCCCAGTCCAATTTGAATTTCTCAGTCCGGATTGGTTGTTTTGCGCAAGCTGCACGATGGCGCCAATATCAATCTCGAATTTCAATCCGGATCGGACTTGTTCGCGATCGCAAGTGGTCGTGTGACACCGGTATAATGGAGAATAGTTGAAAATGAATGGCGTGATGGCAATAACTTTGCACAAGCAAAACACATAAAAGACATGTTGCAACTATCCAGATAATGAAAAAGAAAACTGCAAATACACGACAACAATTAGTTTGCTTAAACAATGGGATTGTTTTAGAAGGAAAAGAAATATGACGTTTTTCTAGTACTTCTGCGAAGGAAGGTGAATTAGGACAGCAAAATTATGTGAGTGGTAGCGTGCCGAAATAAAATGGCTGCAAAAATAATTGAGCACGCACAACATCTTCATCTCGAATGTGTAAGCCAGTGTGTCCGTCATTAAATAGCTGCAATTAAGCACTTTGTGTTGGCGATCTTCACCTGCTGTCTTCGAAGCCTTGCAATCGTCTTCTGATACTTGGAATTTTGCCCTTGAGTGTGCGTGATGTCCTTTGGCTGTGCAGTGTATCTTGATGAAATGGTGGAGATTCCTGCAATACGTAGAATGACACAGAAGGTAAGCAATACTGGAGGCTTCGAAGCTATTGAATGTAGACGCCACGTTCCTTCGTATAAGCAATATTGGAGCCTGCAAAGCTTTATAATGGAGGTGCTGCGTTCATTCATGCAATGCGTATTTTATTTTATTTTTTGTTAAGGAAGCACTGTTATAAGGGCTAAGAAACAAGGAACTTTCTACGGTAACGACTCCATACACAATTAAAACATGAGAACACGTATTTTCTGCCCAATGCAGAACAGCTAGCAACGCTCGAGCACACATAGCCTGCTACAGAGGTTGGGAGAGCGCATTATTGCCATACCGCAAATATTGCACGTGTACCGCTTAGAAATAACTACATTTCTTTTGCAGAAGTAGAGCACCATACTTTTTCAGCAGTCGCCGCGCGTATCATAAAACTCTCTGCCCTGTACGGCATGTGTTCATAGGCCACATTTCTTAACTAACCATTTTATTTTACTTTATAACTTCGTCATTGTATCGAACGTGCATCGCAGCTCGGATGCTGCCGCATCGCTGTTTTTGCTAGCATCACCGCTCATTGCTGCGCATAAAAAAAGAACACGAAATGAAAGTCAGCGTAGCAAATGGGCAGCAGCTGTTCATGGTTGCAAAGCCGCCGTCACTCGTTCATGCGGCTAACAGTGACATAACGAAATGCGAAGAGAATAAGTTGTTAACAACATGCAAAAGAACTTGCTGTGGCCTTACCATGAAACGGTGACGAAGCAGACGCTGGCAGAAGAACCCAACAACGATGCTCAGGTGCATTTTACAGAAAGAGCCCGGCAGAGTGGTCTGACAAGGCTTCGCACATGTTGGGTCGTGCCTAGTGGTCGTGCCGCCTGTCAAGCTGCTAGCTATAGGCTCTGCCACCTAGCAGAATCGGCAAAGCTGCATAGCTCGGCCGCGAAACGGCTCGAGTGTCCGCTCTTGTCGTATACTGTGTTACTCTACGGCACGGAGGAAGGAAACTAAGGAGAGGCTCTGACGTCACTCACTGCGAAGCTAAAGTGAAGCCGGAAGTTGGCGTTGCTCATGGTGTTGCTCCGCCTATCGGGCCAGCTCTCCTCTCTTGTTTACATTTCTCGCGAAACCGCGCTGCGCGCAACCATGCTGCTCGGACCTGCGCGCTCCGCAGCAATACTAAACAATCGTTAGCACGTCAGCATGATTCCGCCAAAGAGGGCAAAATTTCCAGCGGATATTTCTTCGTCCGTTGCCATTGCCATCGCGCGGTACATTGCATATAGCGTTGCATGCGCGTTCATTTCTCAAACTTTAGTTCCTCTTGTCCCACTTGGCCAATGCAACATCCGGTAGAGCACGGTCCAGATAACGCAGCGCAACAAAACACGGAGACCAACGCAAACCTGCCTGCACGGCGCCTTCGCCACGGTACGAAACCTACGGAGCAACACGTGTGAGCGCACAGAACCAAAACAAAGCCGCCATGGTGGCCCGAAAGGCTTGGCCGCTACAGCAAAGAAATAAAAAAACAGCAAAAAAAAGGAGAACATACTACGTCATTTCCTCCACACTTCTCCTAGCACCCGGAGGGGGTAGGGCCTCTCCTCAGTTTCCTTCCTCCATGCTCTATGGGATGACCTCCAACTACGCCAACTATGCCTGCGTAGTTGGCGTAGTTGGAGGTCAGCAAACGCATGGAGGTTGGTAGCACTGGAATGACGGCACTATCACGTGATCACCATTGAGAAACAGCATTGGCTGCTTTTTTCTTCTCGCATTTGCTCTTCGCTTTTTTTTTTTGAGTTTCGTTAGCTTTACTGGCCAGGCCGCGCTTGGTCTTTCTCTCTCTCCCTCTCTCTGTGTCCTGTTTCCTCCCTGCAGTGTGCAAGTTGAGAAAGCCAGCGTGACACGTACCTGCTGCGGTGACAAAGAGGAGGGATCATTGTGGGAGGTGCTGCGGTGGGGGGGAAGGGGAGTAGCACAGCGCTGAAAATGCCTCATATGAAGGGCTCATCGCATCGCCGCTGTGCAGGGCAGAGGGGGAGGGTCCGGCGGCGGGGAGGCAAAGGAGAGAATAAACTTTAGGGCGCAGCTAATTCTTGTAGAAGGGCCAGGAGGAGACAGAGGAGTGAATGAGGAAGGGTGGGAGAGGAACCTTCACAGAAACACCGAGGTGGTTAAGGTCTCCTCGTTTCCCCATGTCACACAGATGGTCGACAGCGCAGAAAAGCTTTCATTTTTCTCTTTTTTTTTCTTCCCCCTAATGTGCTGCTCGGATGGTCGAGTAAAGCTGCACGGGTAAGGCGCGGCCGGCCGTGAAAGTTCATCTTAATCAACTAGCGCATGTGCAGTGTTCATATTAAGCGGATTTTATTTGCATTGACTCTGGGAAACCAACCAAACAAACGACTTCCACTGTTCATCTTAACCGAGGGTTCATCTTAAGCAAGTTCATCTTAACGGGAGTCTACTGTATTGTCGAAAGCTACTGCTGCATGTGTATGTTTTTCTGTGCCTCTTCGCGCCGTCTTTTTTCACTGTGCCAATGGAATTCAATATGATGCATGAACAAGCCGAACGTGCAACCTTATCCCACCATGCCTTCCACCCCCACAAAGAATTAAGCTAAACTGTCACACATTGCCTGCGATTGCTTAGTGGCTATGATGTTGGGCTGCTAAACACGAGGTCACGGGATCGAACTCCAACCACGGCAGCTGCATTTTGATGGGGGGAAAATGCGAAAAGATGCGTGTATTTAGATTTCGGTGCACGTTAAAGAATCTCAGGTGGCGCAAATTTCTGGGGTCCTCCACTATGGTGTGCCTCACAATCAGATTGGGGTATTAGCACGTAAAACCCCATAATTTTAAACTATCACACATCCTGGCACTACGACTTGATTCCCTTCAGCCTCCATAATGTCACTGCAAGGCCATTTCTAGGCTTGCAAACGTATGGTGTATTCAGATAGTAGTTTTCGAGTGCTCTAGAGGGCTCTGAAAAGTGGCCACGCATTCCGGTGGTAGAAGTCTAGTGCTCGGAACACGTTTAGATGGTTGTTTTCGAGCGTTAGCCTCAGACTCGGAGCGCTCCCAACCATACTAACTTCGAAGAGAGAGCGTAGGCGTGATCTGGCCGAGAGGAGTGTCACATGATACTAACCGCCGCTGTTTGACGCAGTTGCCGACAGGTGACAACGCCAGCACACATTTTCGCCGTCGGGAGTTTCAGAGCGTCGTGCAGGTTTGTTGCATTGTGTTCATGCCGTTTTCGTGTGTTGCTCCCGTCAATTTACATCCAGGAAGGCATAAATAACTGCGGCATGGCGAAACGAAGGTGGCTACGAAAGGCAGAAGAACCATCAGTGATGCTTTTAGAGCACCTTGCAACCGATGGCCTTCAAGCTAGCAGCTCTGACGACAACGATGACCACCACATTTGTGCAAACAAGTTCGCCGAGTTATTCGTCGAGCATCTTGAAGTGCCGAAGGTCAAAGGCTACGTTCAGAAGGTAGTCAGCGATTATTCCAACAAACATAGCATTAAGTTTGGCCGCAAGGCAAAGTGAACACACCTGTTCTACAGTTTCGCAGCACCTTCCGCCTCCCTTGATCAGCCTGTAACCAGCTGGTCAAACATTTCGAAGCGTCGGAATGTTTTCCATCTGACAGGAACCGTGGCAGTGTGCCTGTCAAATCAGCAGAGGAGCACATTCTTTCATTTCTCTGGTGAGTGAACCCTGTTTCTGATTTCTGTGTTGAGTGGAAGATCCAGTGTAGTACAAGCAGCAATATAATCAACGAGCTTTTGTTAGGAGTAGGATCATCACTGTCTCCATTCATCGTGAAAAAAAAGTAGTTAATGTAAAAAAAGACAGAAAAAGCTCTTCGCTTTCCAGTAGATGTTGTTCAACAAGGCGGCTAACAAGCATGTTGAGCCTGATGCTTATTAAGCTTATGGCATATGGCAGTTCTTATTCTAATTTGTTGTTTTAGTCAGTTTGAGCAGATGCTGCTTTACCTTATCGATAACAATGCAAACACGTGCTGTTTTATGTTCTGTTGATGCACGTAATGGTAGACAGAAATACTCGTCATCCCCCAAACGACAACACAGCACAAATAGAGTAACAAAGCGCTGGTTCCAGACCCATTTAATGCACACACGAACACAGAGCCATGTAAAGATCAAGCGATTTGTGCTTGCAGTTTTAAATTGACCCATATTGGGACCAAATCTTGGTTTACCTGCGCATTGCAGTTGTCAGGAGCCAGCTAGCGTAGGCTATAACGCCGTCGTGTCTATGTTGGCATTGCGATAAGACGGCACCGATCTCATAACCACTGGCACCGGTTCGAACCTCTAGCTGTGGACAGGTCAAAGTAGGCCAAGACCAATGGATTGGTGAGAATCGTGATAAGGCCTGAAAATGCGGCAGCCTGAAGGGAACCCCCACGTAAAAGGCATGTCTTTCTTCAGAAGTTCAGTGAGTGGTCGAGCGATTGCTGTTAAATCTTTCACGAACCGTCGAAAATAAGAGCCCCACAAAACTCCGGACGTCTTTGACAGACTGAGGTACAGCAAAAGCCGTTACTGATCGAACGTTCTGCGGGTCGGGTTGTGCTCCGGAAGCATTGACGAGATGGCCTAGCACTGTAATCTGTCGGCGCCTGAAGTGGCACTTCGATGAGTTTCATTGGAGCCCAGCCTTGCGGAAGAGTTCAAGGATAGCTGCGATGCGGTCAAGGTGCATCTCAAATTTAGGAGAGAACATAAGTATGTCATCGAGGTAACAAAGGCAAGTTGACCATTTGAAACCTTGAAGCAGAGAGCCGATCATCCGTTCGAATGTGGCGGGGGCATTGCATAAACCGAACGGCATAACCTTGAATTGGTAGAGGCCATCTGGAGTCACGAAAGCGGTCTTTTCCTGGTCTTGCTCATCGCCGAAAATCTGCCAATAACCAAATCGAAGGTCGTTGGACGAAAAGTATTTGGCACCATGAAGACAATCAAGAGCATCGTCGATTCGTGGTAAAGGGTAAACTTCCTTTTTAGTGATTCGGTATAGGTGGCGGTAATCAATGCAGAAATGCCAGGTGCCATCTTTCTTTTTATGAGCACGACCGGCGATGCCTAAGCACTCGACGAGGGCTCAACAATGCCTCTGGTGAGCATCTTGTTTACTTCCTACCGAATAACTTGTCGCTCTGCCATGGACATGCGATACGGTCGGCGGCGAATGGGAACAGCATCACCAGTGTTTATCCGATGCTTAACAAGGGACGTCTGACCAAGTCGTCGATTGTCGATGTCAAATATGTTGTGGTAGGAAAGCAAAAGGTGATATAAGGCGGCTGCATGGTCTGGTGCGAGGTCCAGAGCTACCATGGGACGTAATGGGCCGTCGAAGTTCAAGGCATCCTGCGGGTAATCAGGAGGATCTGCAGACGCAATGGTCTGTCACTGACCGGACCGTGGCCACCGCTATGCCTTCAGATAACACTTGCTTCGTCAAGCCAAAATTGATAACGGGGAGACACATCCAATTAGTGGCAAGGGTTACAACGGAGTATGGCACAGAGATGTACATTATGAATAGGTGCGACGACATAGTCGCCATCAGGCACGGTTGCCGTTGAGGCCAATTCGACGAAGGTTAGGGCTTTTGGAGGTAAACGAACAAACACTAGTGCAGAGGGTGTTCGGTTGTTCGGGGCGAACGTCTGAAAGAAGAGGAAGCTCAAGGCACAGCATCCGGTAGAACAGTCGATGAGTGCAGAATGCATCGTCAGAAAGTCGAGCCCGAAGATTCGGTCATGAGGGCAACTGGTCAGCGCGGTGAACAGGACTGGAACTTGGCGGCCAGCAATTCCTATGCGAGCAGTGCACATACCCCTGACAGCAACAGTGGCGCCATTGGCGACTTGTACGGCTTGGGTGATGGCAGGCGTAATAACTTTTTTGAGGCGACGACATAGGTTAGCGCTCATTATGGACACTTGGGCTCCTGTATCAATTAATGCCGTCAACGGAACGCCATCTACCTCTACTTCAATTAGGTTCATGTTGGTGAGGAGCGTCAACGGAGGATTTGGACAGGACGAACGGGATGCAGCACTACCTCCAAGAGCTGCATGGCCTAGTTTTCCGTCCGTCGGTTTGGCGAAGAAAAGTGGCGAGGTTGGGGTGACGGGGAGCGACGGTGATCGCACGGAGGAGCGGCTGTCACGGTCATGAGAAGTAGTGTACAGACAGTGAGGTGAATAACGGCGAGCGTCAGTGTATGGGCAAGGAGCAGGGAATAAGCTGCAGTACGGCGGCATCCAGGTGGTGCGGCAGTGGCGGGATACATGACCAATGCGGTGGCAGCGGAAGCAGATCGGTTTGTCGTCTGGGGTTTGCCATTCAGCAGGATTACGTGGTCTGGGAGCGAAATACTGGTCATTACATGTTGTGGACATGGGAATTAGTGCTGAATCAGGTCGGGAGACAGCAGCCTGGTAGGAATGCCAAGGTTTGCAATTTCTTGCCGCACAACTGCTTGAATAACGGAAATAGTGGGGGCCGCTTTGTCAAAGGTACCGTCAGGGGGTCGTGGATGAAAAGGAGCCAGACTCACCACTTCAATCTCACGGCGAACGATACGTGTGACGTTCTCTTGAAATAGTCGTGTGGCAGTAAGAGCAGAGCAAGAGGACGTGGCAGGGGTGTTCGGGAGCCGGGAAAACTGTTGGATGATGCGGCGGCTTTTGGCTACCTCGAAGCAGCGGCATTCTTTGACGATGGTGTCGACAGTAGAAACGTCGTTATAGGCGAGCAAATTGAAGCCGTCGTCCATGATGCCTTTTGGCATATGGCCCACCTTGTCAACCTCAGTCATGTGCTTGTCAACTTTCCGGCAAAGTACAAGCACTTCCTGTATGTAGGAGACATACGATTTGGTCGACGACTGGACACGGATGGCAAGCTCTTTTTGCGCAGCCTGTTGGCGACCTGACGGATTGCCAAATAGGTCACGAAGCCGCTCTGAAAATGTCCCAGCTGGAGAGCTCGATCTCATGGGTGTGAAATCGGGCACACAGTGTCCTGTCCAGATAAAAGATCACATTGGCAAGCATGATGGTAGAGTTCCAATGGTGGCTTTGGCTAAGACGCTCGTACATGCTGAGCCAGTCGCCGATGTCGACGTCATTTTGGGCAGAGAATGCTCCAGGATCACGGAGACTAGGAACTGTAATGTACACTGTCGTTGGCGCCGCAGGGGTAGGTGGTGACGGGGTGGTTCCATCGGAAGCCATGGCTGAGAAGACGACTGTGTGGCCGCTTTGGAGCTCCGTGGCGAGGACGGGGAACATTCCACCTCCACTACAATGTTATGCGAAGGATGAGTCGGTAAACTATTCACAGGTTATATTTACAACAGCGGTTGCAGCGCTGACCGGTTAGATTCACAGTGAGAGCCCAGTTCATTCTTCCTCCACTTTTCTCGAGTGATGGCACCCGCACACCTCGTTCAATCAAATACCACACGCGTGTAGCAATACATAGGCGCCTGCTGTGGCCTCAATATAGGCCAAATAAGTCAGCTGTGGGGTTTGCACACACATCGAGTAGCTCCTCTTTGTTACCACTTGTAGAACTATATTAGATGCAGGGCACTTCTTTCTGCAAGTAGCTGCTCTCTGTACTTTCTTGTAAATTAAGCATGACAATCTTTCCATGTAATGGTCAAGCATAACAACTCATGAAAATATTTTCTAGGTATGCTGACCTTCATTGGAGTAGGCCTCAATGAAAGAGGTTGCTGTACTTTTCAGCATGGCAGAGTCCACGCAGTTTACTGTGATTGATAGGGCAACGTGACGAGGGGTTAGCTTGAAAGAGTGGCACTTGCCTTGAGGCCGCACGTGGAAAAGGCAGGAGTGCATGGATCAAAGCCCCTTGTCAGGTCTGAATCACGCGGAAAAGGACAAAGGGAAGCAGGGAGAGGTAGGAGAGAGTGAAATGGCGATTATTGCCGGCGACTCAAACCTGGGTAGGTGCTCACCAGAAACAATTGTGGAGAGGGTGGAAGGCGATAAAAAAGTGGCGTTAGGGACATTTCCAGGATGGACACTGGGTTCTGTCATGGAGCGAGCAAAAGCAAAGCTTGTGGAAAATGCCTATGTGCGCAACCTTGTCCATAGTAGCAGGTGGGCTAAATGACGTCCTAAACAGGAAAGGGGCAGAACTAGCCCAGCGTTTAGCGAAGGAGGTGGACGACTTGCACGAGCTGTCCCCTCAGGTGCAGATCAATGTGTGCACGGTGCCGGAGGTGCCTGTATGTGACATTCACATACAAAGAGCCGTAGTGGCTGCTAATGAGGTGATATGGAAAATGAGCCGAGAGAAAGGCTTCGAGGTGGGCGAAGTAAACAGGGAAGTGAGAAGGTTTGGTGGTTTTCAACGAGACGGGATCCACTTCAATTACAAGCTGCACGAGAAGTGGGCTCGCGACCTGCTGGTCGTGCTGTTGCTTATTTAGAGAGCCCATGGGCGTTCAGGAGGCAAGAATAGGTAGTAATGAAGAAGGTCCCCTAGGGGAACGTCAGAAGAGCATCACCGTCAATAACAGAAAAAGGAGGAAAGGAAGAGAGCTCACCATGCAATAGGCTACATAAACGTGCAGGGCGGCAGAAGACAGGAAAAGTGGGCTGAGATTGAGGAGCAGTTAAATAGAGAACAAATAGGGGTGTATGCGGTCACAGAAACGCACCTTAAAGACTTAAAGACCTTAAAGAGCTGCCAGTGATTGAGAATTATGTTTGGGAAGGGTGCAACAGAACTAAGTCAGAAAGAAAGGGAGGGGCAGTCGGAATGCTCATCCATCAGGGAGCCAAATAGAAGAAGAGTAAGCTCAAAATGTCAAGAGCATCTTTGGTTATCAGGTACAATGAGTGGGAAAAAAACTTGGCTGGGCGTTACGTATTTGTAGACCGGAAATGTTTGCACCGAGAAGAATAAAGAGTTAGTGGAATGCATAAGCGCGGATATTAAGGGTTTCGGGAATGGTGCTGAAATTATGCTATTACGTGACATGAATGCCCACATACAGGATTTAGATGGCCAAACGGACAACAATAGGAAGTCAATGCTATACCTTTATGAGCAACATAACCTCGTTATCGTGAATACAGGGCCTCACTGTGAAGGGCAGGGAGATCAATGTGGTAAACCGGCAATCCACCATTGAGAACTGTCTGATGACAGAAGGAACTCATGATTAGGTTATATTCAACGTGTCCTTAAACTCGCTTCTCCAGCCACGAAACTGACTGCTTACAAAGTGCTCGTGTGCCCAATATTAGAATATGCATGTTAAGTGTGGCATCCGTATTGGAAAGATTCACTGTCAAAACTGGAGCAAGTTCAAAGACGTGCATTGCAGTTTTTATTCCCGATACCGCCGGCAAGACGTCGCAACACCACTTGACGCGAGCGCAAACCTGCCCCTACTTAATGTCAGGAGGAAGGAAAGACGACTTAGCCTTTTCTATTTAATCATTAATGAGCTGCTACTTGTTGATAAGTCTCGCTACATAAATTAATCTAAGACCCACATAGTGCGAAATAAACATAGTAGACATGTTAAGGAAAATCGATTTCACCAGCATTGCTACAAATACTCATTCTTCCTTTCGACAGCACGTGACTAGATTTGTCTCCCTGCAAACATAGTAAACGCAGGGACCCGTGAGCAGTTTTCCGAACTGTGTCTGAATATTTTCAACATTAGGGCATATATTGCTGTATTACCGTATCCTATTGTTCCTTTCACTGCTTGCTGTATGTTGATATGTTGTTACCACTCCTGTCTTGGTCGTGATGTGGACAGACAGTGTCTGTAAATAAAATAAAATAAGTTGAGAGAAATGGTCATTGATGAGGAAGGGTATAGCAGCATAGGGAGTGACCATAAACGCATCATTTTGAAGATGGGATATGCAGTTAGGAAAGAGAAAGCAGTGCAAAATGGCCAGTCCAAATTTGAATGCTGAACAAGTAAATGTAGTCACTAGAGTCAAGAAAGAACTTGGCAAATGGCCAAGTAACGAGTGGGAATATAGTGAGACTCTAAGTGTAATAATGACAGAAATACGGAAAGAGAAACAACATGTTCGTTGGAAAAGAAGAAAGAACCCGAAAAGCTGGTGGAACAGGGAGATACAAAAAGCGATCGCCGAACGACAGAAAACATCCCAAGTGCACAGGCAGGCAAAGAAGGCGCAGGTGCCTCAGGATGAAGTAGCCAGTAAATGGGAGATATTCCGGGAGAAGGAGTCTATGGTTCAAATACTGGTGCAAAAGTAGGGAAACTACAAAAAATAGAGATGTACAAAAGCAAAGTTCGCAATAGGGGATCAGAAAATTTGGTTCTGGTAGTTCATAGGTTTCATTTTTTTTTTCTTTTTTAACCTAGGTAGGAAATTAGGCAGTATATTAAGAAGAGCTTGGTGGCGCAACCCACCGCCCCGTTCCAAAGGGGACACTCACAACATCCGTCCATCCATCCTGTCCCAGAGCAGACGACGCGATGATGCTGCTTGCGCGCACGCTCGTGAAGACATGTTTGGCATTCGTATTTGACATGGAACTATAAAATAAAATCACACATTGAATTAATGTTTGTACATAATGTTCATCAGAAGCAAGCAACACAAAACATGTTTTGTAGAGCCAGCCCTTCACCAAAAAGCTCCTAATTGTGAGATCAGAGCTCACAGTGAGTGTCTTTCGTGACAGTGGTTTTATTTCAAACACTTTAGCCATGTCGTGTTTGTCTGTCGCCTTCAGTGCAAAATTTGTGAATATTTGGCGAAAAAACTTTGTTAGCAACAGTTGCAGCAGGTTCTCTTGGTGTCCTGGCATCGAGCACGTCAAAGTTTTGTGCTTGCAGAGTATTGCAGCGGCATTATTCACAGCCTCCTTCAAAGGGTGATTCATGTGCCTTCTTCTTGCGAGAAGAACGCTGATAAATTTCTCTAATGCGTAGAGAACCACTAAAGGTTGTCCAGATGGGTAGACGAGCCAACCGCAGTCTTGGTGCTTTATCAGCGAGAGTGAGGGCGCTGAGGCATTTGGCTTTGCTAACAGGCTGACGCACTTCTCACAATTGATCTTTTCTTGTACAGCTCTTGCTATGTAGCCCCCGACCACAGCCAATGCTGCGACACCTGGAGTAGGAAGCAGAGGCTGTCCTCACTTGAGTCGCTCCGTGAGCTCTCTACATGCATCTGCAGGGAATTCCTTGTTGGTTCCTTCCCTAGTGTTTTTCTTTTGCGGCAGCGTTGACAAGCAATCGCTGCCTTCTGCTGCCATGACGTTGCTCGTACTTGATGCCAACGTGATGCCAGTCTTCAGAGTCTTCTCAATGCCTGAGAGAACAGCTCAGGCATCCGTTTGATCATGTGAGCCTGCTGACTTCCTCAGCGAACCAAAAAATGGCTCGATTGGGTCAGACGACATTTTCCTCATTAAAACAAAGTGAAAGCACATCTCTTCAAGAAGATATCGAGTGCACTCAACATTTGAACGAGTTGTCATCACCAGGCCTTCATAAGTCTCCTTGGTTAAGAAGTTCTTCGCCAGGAACTGGCTTTTGAGATCGGCCAGGTAGTCGAGGAAGCTCGTTTGAAGCCAGATTAGCCATTCATCGCTTGTAGATTCGAACTGCTTGCAGTCGGCATTGTTCTGGTGTATGTGCTGGGTACAATTACTCATGTCCATGAGCCTGAACTGGCTCATGGAAATCGAACTGGCTTTACAAGGCTGCCTTGCTGCATATTGTAGAGGCTCTTCAAGTGGTTCACCTTTATTTCACCGCCTTTTCCAATGTCACGGAACAAAAACTGCGATCGCACGTTTTTGGCCAAGTGGCACTGATCGAATGCTAAGAAAAGTTTTCTTCGGTGTTCCTCGGTGCTCAATGCAATGCGTGAGGCTTCCATTGCATAGAAGTTGGAACGCTAAGACATTGAGTTTGTGGTTGTCGGTGATAATGCGCACGACAAAAAATCCTGTCTTCAACTTCCTTCAGGACATGTTGCATGAGCATGTGCAGCTCGCGGCCAGTGACATTTCTCGTCAAAAAGTAGGCCACGGGTATTTTGAACGAAACTAAAAGGCTGTTGTGGACGAAGCACAGAAGTTGGCTAGCACACACTCATTTGTTGTTTCCTTAGGAATGCTCCCACCATAGTCTACTTCACCGATGAAGGCGTGCCTTTGTTTATGGTAAATAGCCTCTGTTTCACGCGCATTTCGTCTAGACTTAACGAGCACGTGGGTTTCGTTTTCCCGAAATTCTTAACTTGTTCTACTAATATTAACGCAGCCAAGTCTTTCTCCTTCGCTTTGTCGACAACCTAGAGGAATGCATGAACAAAGCACTCTTCGTTGAGCTTTTGTATTTCCTGTTTGCAATTGTTGACGGTATTCTTGAGCCGCTCAGTATGCGCATTTAAGTCTAATTTTTTGCGCCTCCACTTTCGTTTGTCCACTGTCGAAACCGAGAATTGTGAGGACACCTGCACTGCTCTGTGCATCTGCACAGTCGCGGTAATGCAGCGCTCGCTAGCGCCGTTTTTCATGGGTGACAACGGTTCGGTACCGGTGCAGTCCACAGGCGACAAATCGTCAAAGGCGGCGTCGACAACCGACAATATGTCGAGCAGTTGCGGACACGACTCCATTTGGTTGTCATCAATGACTGCTGGTTGCTTCGGCGGTGGTGGGTTGCTAGCACAGCAGCCTCGCACTTTTTCACTGATTTGTCACTTCTCTCTCTTGTTTTAGGAGGCTGCAAGTACGCAGGATATTCTTCGAAAATGCTGGGGATAGCGTCTTTTTTAAGTTTCCGAATTTTACAACCTTCCTTGAAGTCAAATGAACTGAAGTGTCGGCTGCATACAGTCCAATAGCACAACGTTGTATTCAGTACCCAGTTTTTACGAGAAATGACTTTTAGCCATTTTACGCAGAGTTCCGGATTGCTTGGTATTTCATGGAATGATATGCCCGGCATCCGTTTTTTACTGGATGACTTGCAGTGTGGCACACAGCAGTACGGCATCTTGTCGGGCGCAGGACAACAGAACCGATTACACACTGCAGATAGACAACTGATTGGGTATAAAAAAGAAAGTCACACAAAGAAACGATAAGAACTATGCATCGTAGATCACTGATTTTATAGTAGTAAAGCGATGTACGTTGCAGCGACGCCAACAACTAACACATGGTCCCGGAAAATCTAGTAAACAAACGGCCGCTTCATTTGTGTACACCGCTCACAAGTTCGGTCATGCATCCGTGATATTTCGAGAAAAAAAAATATAGACGTCCTGCTGTTGCAAAATGCACATGCTTACCTGCAACCAACACGACTGAAACCGCACAACTCTTGCTTGACATATTGGTTTGGGTGCTTCGATGGCCCGCGACGCGTAGCTATGTCTGTTATGCGAGAGCAAGTATTTTAGCATGGGATGGATGGATGTTATAGCGACCCCTTTGGAAAGGGGGGTGGGTTGCACCACGAAGCACTTGCTATTATACTGCCTAATGTGCTACCTAGCCTAAACAAAAAAAAAAAAAAACAAGGAAAAAAAACTATGAACTCCTACAACCAAACTTTCTGACCCCCTATTGTGAACTTTGCTTTTGTATGTCTCCGTTTTTGTCGTCTCCCTACTTTTCTTCCACCAATCCTCCAACCACCTCTTACTAATCCCTATTGCGGACATGTTTACTTTTCCACTCCTCTCGCTGAACCCAAGGGCTTCAAGGAGGCCAGTGGTGCCTAAATCGACCGCTAGGCAGACGTCTTCACATTCTAATAAAACATGCTCCATAGTTTCCCTAGCTTTACCACAGCAAGCACATGCTTCTTCTTCCTTATATCTTGCTTTATAGGTGAGTGTTCTGAGGCATCCCGATCTCGCTTCGAAAAGTAATGACATACCTGCTAACCCTACCGATTCGCCCGGGAGACTCGATTTTTTACTGAAATTTCCGATTGTACGATCGCTGTCTTATATCTCCCGAAAAGTGGCCGCTGTTTGCACAATAATGGTTTTTGCGAAACCGGCACCGCAGAATCTACAGCCACATTGTAATCTTCAGCATCACCAACAACAGCCGCACTAGCACCATCGACTAAGCAGCCGACTTACGTTGCCTATAGTAAGCCAACCAAAGCCAGAGTCAATGTAGCTCTTGGATTTCATGCATGCCTTCCTCCATGGTGCATCTTGTTGCTGCTGCTTGTGTGTTTGATTAGTGTTGGCTAGGCCGTGTGTGTGCGGTGCACCATGTAAAGTTAGAATCCTCGTGTGCTTGATGCCATGGCGCTATCAAAGCCCTAGAAAAGGTATTTGCAGAAGTTTTTGAGATCTTATACTTCTGAATTTCTGTGCTCTTTGACATCAAGAAAAGGAGAACATTTTGCATTTTGTACAACGTGTGGATGCGACGTCAGCGTGTCTCCCGGTGGCAAAGGTGACTTGAAACTGCACGTTTCCATGGCGAAGCATCAAAGCGATGTTCGCACCGTTGAGCACCCAGACAACCTAGTGAACTTTCTCCGGATCAACTGCGACGGCAGTGCCATACTTGTGGAGTGCCTGGTTACGGAATTCCTCATCGAACACAACCTACACCTTAGTGTCAGCAGCCACGTTGGGCCTCTTCTACGGAAAATGTTTCCGAAATGTGACGAGGCGAAGCGTTCTGGATGTCGACGCAACTCTGAAGAATGCGGAGGCGGCCAACCTGAAATTTATTTTACAGGCATCGCTCTCGAGTCTTCGTTTCTTTATTCAGTTTCCCTCAGCTGCTGCCCTGAGATTCCAACGAATCTGCTGAAGATGCTTTAGTTGCTTCACGAAGCTGAACTTGCCACACTACAGGCGTAGTCTTCCAACGGACATTCTGAATGAACAAAGGTGGGACATGCAGCGGTCTATGGTTGGAAAAATGAAAAACACTGATGGAAAACACGTTTCACCGAGTTGCGAAGGTGATGCTGGATTTACGCATCATACCGCATAGCAATGCAGAGTGTGAGAGGATTTTTAGCATGGCGCGAAAAACTAGGAGGATTGTGTTGCACATTGATGAGCGGAATTCAGTCCAACACCTGCTGCTAGTGAAGGGACGTCAATCGGGACCATGTTTTCAGCAAAGCTACTCAGACAAATTTTGGAAGTGAGCAAAGTCTGCTACTGCAAGGTCCCTGCAAAAGGACTCAACGAACACTGTCTGAAAGTTTGAACGAACCCGCCCACCCCAGTCCCACCGGTAGTTGAAACAGTGAATGCAACCGCCCCCCTCCCCCCGTTGGCGCAAATAAAAAGTCTCCCGATTTTTGATCTCGCCAGGTTGGCAGGTATGTAATGAGCGCTCCTTTAAGTTATAAATTGTTTCTTTCCTGATTTAGTTTTTTTCTCTTAAGTAGTTACTTGTGGCAGGTTTCTTTTCCATCGCCGCCACCCATGAGATTATTTCAGCCTCTCAGACTTTGCACTTGACATTCTGTGTTGCTCTGTTGCCCACCCTACAGGCCGCATACTTGTTGGTAAGCTTCCTAGTTCTTTTCCTCCACTGTGAATCAATGCTTTTCCTGTATAGATACCTCAACACTCTCCCCACCCATTTACTTTCTTCCATATTCCTCAGTCGTTCTTCATAATCAATTTTACTGTGAGCTTCCCTCACTTCAAAACTAGTCCAGCCCATATCACCCTGCACAGCTTCATTTGCAGTCTTCCCGTGAGCGCCCAATGCGAGGTGACCCACTGACCTTTGGTTCCCATCGAGTCCTGATTGTACCCATGATTCAAAGCAAACAACCGCATTTCCAAAAGTAAGTCCTGGAACCATTACACCTTTCCGCATACCTCGGAGGACCTCGTACCTATTGTATCCCCATAGCGTTCTGTGCTTCATTATGGCTGTTCATTTCTCTTCCCCTTCACTGTTATTGTTGTTGCTTGTGTTTCCATATATCTGTTGCCTTCGTTTATCCATATACCAAGGTATTTATATTCTGTTACCCGAGGTATTCCTTGGCCCTGTATCTCCACTGTCTGTTCACTGTTTTCATTGAATACCATAACACCTGATTTTCTAACACTAAATTTCATACCTACATTGTTGCCTTCCTCTCCAGACATATTAGCCAGACGTTGCAAATCATTTTGCTTGTTAGCTAGCAACACAATGTCGTCCGCATAAAATAAACCTGGAAGCTGCTGCTCTACTACAGTACCCGCCTGTTTGTATGAGAGATTAAAGCCGATATTACGTTTGGCGCTCTCTCCGTCCTCACCATGTACATCACAGACAGCAGTGAGGATAAAGGGTACCCCTGCCTCAGTCCCTTGTTGATATGAACTTTCTCCTCGCTCCTCATCCCTTTCCGTTCAACGTAAATGGTATTTTCTAGGTAAATCTCTCTCAAAAGCTTTAGACAATTGTCACCTAAGCCTTCCCATTGCAGAATATCCCACAAGATGTTATGGTCTTCGTTGTCATAGACTCCTGTAATGTCTACAAAGGCCGCATATAACGGTCTCCTTTCTACTTTAGATATTTCAATGCACTGAGTAAGAACAAATAAGTTATCATCTAAACGCCTACCTATTTTGAAGCCATTCTCAAGTTGTCCCAAAGTGCCATAATGATGGTGGGCTCGGCAGCTGTGCCACGGCACGGTTATCGAATCAGGCTTTCTTCGTCATGCAGGTGCCCTTTCACGCCTCCGCTTGCCTTCTGCTTTTACCGTGTTCTTCGACGCCTCCCGGACCCTCCTGGAACCTCCCGGTCCCCAGCCGAGTTTTTGTTGAGCGCCGTCGAAGACAGCCACCGCTTCATCAGTGCCATCGCCGACTCTGCCCATTTACCGCACATGAAAAACTGGACCCTCGACTTCAACTGGGAAACACCATCAGCAGCAACATCACTCGGCGAGCCACCTATAAAGGGCCAGCAATCACCTCGCACGATCTGTGGGCTCGGCAGCTGTGCCACGGCACGGTTATCGAATCTGGCTCTCTTCATCATGCAGGTTGGTGAACCGGTCAGTCTATTTACTAAAAAATCCAGTAATTATTTCCTGATACAGCTGCCGAGCCCGAAGTGTTTGACCGCTATTTGTGCCGAATGTTGTCATAATGTACGGTCCTTATTACTTCTTGCTGGTGATGTTGAAACTAACCCTGGACCTGACAAATTGGATGTCATTCTGGCTGAATTGAAAAAGCTGTCTGATGATGGCCAGGCAACACTAATCTCTGACCTGCAAGATGTAAAAGAACGTATGCTTTTAATCGACAGAACAATTTTCGATTTCAATACTCGCCTCACTGAACTCAAAGAACATTTCCAGAATCTGTCTACAGTTACATCAGACGTTGAAATCATTCAGTCAACAGTTAGCCAAACAGCTTTTTTGGTTCAAGATTTGCAGCTTCGTCTTGACGATTCTGAGAACCGCTCCCGCAGTAACGATCTAATTTTCTACGGTCTGCCTGAAACATATACCGAGTCTGAAAAAATGATTGCTGATCATTGCTTAGAACACCTGGAAACAGCCTTGGATCCCAAAGTAATAGAGCACGCCCACCAGCTGGCCGTCATACCCCAAACTATCTATGCCCTATCATTGTCAAATTCATATTATCCAAGACAAAAGAAACTATTCTATCTAGAGGGCCCAAATTTAAAGGAACGAAATTCAGTGTAGGCAAAGATTATACCCGCCGCATCCAAAATATTCGAAAGCACTTGGTTGCATTTGCAAAAGAAACAGCTCCCCGCAGGGGCGTCTGCGTAAGCAGGCGTTTGGTGTGTTGCGACACCACGTACCCGAGCACACGAGGGTTGGACCCTCCCGCGTGTAGCCGTGCGCGGCTTAGCCGTGTCTGGGGAAAAGGGGATCCTGGGGGTTGAGCCGATGCTGGGTGTCTGGACCTTTAAGGCCCCCCGGCGGAGGCAACACACCTCTTCGGCCTCGGCTTCACATAGACGGCACCTCCAGGCTGACCCACCTGGAGGACATCGGCAGTCGCCTTTTCCTGTCTCTCCCTCCTCGAATCTTCGTCTTTATCTCTCACTTTTTGACCTTTCCTGTCTCCTTCTCTCTTCTTTTTACTTCCTTTCTCCTGGCGGCAAGGGTTAACCCTGTGTGGCTATCCAACCTTGGGTAAACCATATTCGGTTATAGTGACGGCGTACGACTGGCGTCGTGCAGACTTGTACGCAAGCTCTGCCGCGTCCCCTCGTTGGGCTCCGTGGTGGGCGGTCGGCGCTGTTGCCGAATGCATACATTTTTCATGGAAACTTCTTTCCCCTCCCTTACTGATCGCCCTCAGAAACGAGGGCGCACCGAAGATGTCTTCAAGTTTTTTGGACGCCAAACCCAGAACTTTCCCCGCTTCCATGTTATTCATTCCGAAAAGCCAAACAAAGCAGTGCGAAACATCTCACCATTCCTTGTTTCAAAGTCCCTAACTGATATTTTTGGTCCAGGTTACAAAGTGTCGAGGATGGCAAGCGGCGACCTCCTCTTGGAGCTCCGCGATGCAAAACAGTATGAGAAACTACCGCAACTAGTGTCATTTGGAGAGACCCCCATAACAGTAACCCCGCACCGTACAATGAACACCACCCGTGGTGTTGTGTCAGATGATGATTTCCTTGAGCTGACTGAAGCGGAACTACTGGAGGGCTTCAGCGAACAAAATGTGATTAATGTCAGAAGAATTAAGATGAGGCGGGATGGAAAAGAGATTCAGACGAAGCACCTAATAATTACTTTTGGATCAAGTATCTTGCCCGAATCAATCGAGGCCGGGTACATCAAGCTCCGTGTCAGGCCGTACGTGCCAAACCCACTCCGATGTTTCAAATGCCAGCGCTTCGGCCACAGCTCGCAGAGCTGCCGAGGCCGCCAAACATGTGCAAAATGCAGTGCCCACGAACACATATCTGAAGCTTGTGAGAATGCTCTCCACTGTGTAAACTGTGATGGGGAGCACGCCGCGTACTCGCGGGCGTGCCCATCCTGGAAAAAAGAAAAGGAAATTGTAACAGTTAAAGTAAAGGAAAATATAAGTTTCAAGGAGGCACGCAGGTGGGTATCGTACCTGCCCAAGAAAACCTTTGCCGATGTGGCGCGTCAGGGGGCAGCGTCACAACGGCCTCCGGCGGCTGTCCGACCCACAGGCAGTGAGTCGGCAGTTACGCCATCTGCCCCCGCGGCGGTTCCAGCTAGCGCTGCTCCGTCGACGCAGAATGAGGGACCACCGACCCTGACGGTGGCCGCCGCCGAGGCTGTCCCAACCTCCCCGGCCCCTTCCAGCGCTGGCAACAGCCGGCGCAGCCAGATCCCTCAGGGAGCCCCATCGACCTCCGGGCTGGTGGGCGCAGGGGTCTTGCCCTCTAAGGCGGGACTCTCTCGGGAAACATCTCGCTCGAAAGAGCACGTGTCTGGCGCCTCACAAGAGGCAATGGACACTACACCCATCCTCAAGGCGCACCAAGCGCCTAAGGAGCGTCGAGGTTCCCTCGAACGCTTCAAAAAGAGTAAAACCCCGGTTACAGGGCCTCGAAAGAGCTCTAGAACCTAAGCTTTGAAATCTCTGTAATTAATACTTCTGTTTCCGTATACACAGCACTTATTTACTACCAATATGGATACACCAATAATTCAATGGAACGTCAGAGGACTTCTCAGGAACCTTGATGACGTGCAAGAGCTTATCCAAAAACACAATCCAAAAGTGCTGTGTCTACAGGAAACACACTTAAAACCACAACACACAAACTTTCTCCGACCGTATGTCACGTTTCGCAAAGATCGCGATGATGCTGTCGTATCATCAGGCGGTGTTGCCATTTTGGTTCATAAAAATATTTCCTGTCAGCGTTTACAGCTACAAACGCCCCTTGAAGCAGTGGCGGTTCGAGCTGTTCTTTTAAATAAACTCGTCACCATTTTCTCGCTTTATGTACCCCCACACTTCAAATTAAACAAGCATGAATTTCAGTCATTTATAGACGAATTGCCAGAACCTTATGTTGTTCTTGGCGATTTCAATGCGCACAGCTCCCTGTGGGGCAATTCTCGTACAGACGCGCGAGGTCGTCTTGTTGAACAGCTCCTCTTTTCTTCCGGTGCGTGCTTGCTGAATAAAAAGGAACCCACATATTACTCTCTAGCAAACGGAACATTTTCTTCAATAGATCTTAGTATAGTTTCCCCGTCTATACTGCTCGAACTCGAATGGGAAGTTACGAAGAATCCTTACGGGAGCGATCACTTTCCCATACTGATAAGAACATCTAAAGAAAACGAATATCCTCCGCAAGCTCCTAGGTGGAAGATAGACACAGCCGACTGGGAGAAATTTCGAACTCTCACTAACATCTCATGGGCCGACATGTCTTCTCTAGAAATTGATGCTGCTGTAGATTATCTTACATCATTCATAATAGATGCCGCATCAAAATGCATATCCGAAGCGAGTGGTCTGGCATGCAAACGACGTGTACCATGGTGGAACAGCGAATGTAGGATCGCCCGTAAGAATCAGAACAAGGCGTGGGGGTTGCTACGCGCTTCTCCCACTGCAGAGAATCTTATGAACTTTAAAAAAATAAAGTCCCAAGGCAGGCGAACCCGCCGACAGGCCAGAAGAGAAAGCTGGCACAAGTTTTTATCGAGCATTAACTCGTTTAGGGATGAGGCCAAAGCCTGGAACAGAGTTAATAGGATTAGAGGGCGGCAAACACATTCACTCCCCCTGGTAAACACACAGGGCGATACACTACAAGACCAGGCAGACTCACTTGGGGAGCATTTTGAGAACGTGTCAAGCTCAACAAATTATTCACAATCCTTTCTCAAACACAAACAAATAGAAGAATGTAAGCCTCTAATCAGAAAATGTCGTCAGAACGAACCATACAACCGTCCTTTTAGTATTGCAGAGTTGAGAGCTGCCTTGAACGCATGCAACAGCTCTGCGCCAGGACCGGACAGAATAATGTATGAAATGATTAAAAACGTACACAGTGACACGCAAGTTACAATACTTGCACTATTTAACACTATTTGGGCTGTGGGGTACCTTCCAACCGCATGGAAACAAGCCATTGTTGTCCCTGCTTTGAAACGAGGCAAAGATCCTTCCTTAGTGGCAAGTTACCGCCCGATAGCCCTCACAAGCTGCCTTTGTAAGGTATTTGAAAAGATGATTAATCGACGACTAATTCACTTCCTTGAACTGAAGAAAGCGCTAGATCCCTGTCAGTGTGGCTTTAGAGAAGGGCGGTCCACAACCGATCATCTTGTACGTATTGAAGGATATATTCGCGACGCTTTCGTCCACAAACAGTTTTTCCTATCGGTATTTCTGGATATGGAGAAGGCTTACGACACAACGTGGCGGTACGGCATCTTGCGAGACTTATCGGAAATGGGCATTCATGGTAATATGATAAACATAATAAAAAGCTACTTGTCCAATCGTACCTTCCGGGTGAAAGTCGGCAATGTGCTGTCACGTCCTTTTACACAAGAAACTGGTGTACCCCAGGGAGGCGTGCTCAGTTGCACACTTTTTATTGTTAAAATGACAACGCTTCGTGCTTCCTTACCACCAGTCATTTTGTATTCCGTCTATGTGGACGACATTCAAATAGGCTTCAAATCCTGTAACCTCGCAGTATGCGAGAGACAGGTACAGCATGGTTTGAACAAGGTGTCAGGGTGGGCAGAGAAAAATGGTTTTAAAATCAATCCTCAAAAGAGTTCTTGTGTGCTGTTTGCAAGGAAGAGAGGCCTAGTTCCGGATCCTTGCTTACAAATGTGTGGACAACAGATACCTGTAAACAAAGAGCACAAATTTCTAGGTGTTATACTTGACAATAGACTCACTCTCGTCCCACACATTAAACAACTCAAAGAAAAGTGTCTGAAAACAATGAACCTAATGAAACTTCTATCCCAGACTACGTGGGGTAGTGACAGGAAGTGCTTAATGAATCTGTATAAGAGCCTCATCCGGTCACGATTAGATTATGGTGCCGTGGTATATAACTCTGCCGCCCCGAGCGCGCTAAAGATGCTAGACCCTGTTCACCATCTGGGTATCCGTTTAGCCACAGGAGCTTTCAGAACGAGTCCCGTACAAAGCTTATATGCAGAATCGAATGAGTGGTCACTTCATATCCAGAGAACATACATCAGCCAAACATATTTTTTGAAAGTCCACTCTAATCCTGAACATCCCTGTTTTAACACCATTAACGACATGACATATGCTACACTGTTTCGTAATCGTCCTTCCGTAAGACAGCCTTTCTCGCTGCGTGTGAGGGAGCTTAGTCATGAAATGCATGTTCCACTTCTCAAACTTCGCCTAATGCATCCAGCCAAGCTGCTACCTCCTTGGGAGTGGCAGTTGATACAATGCGATACATCTTTCATGGAAGTTACAAAACACGCTCCAGAGATTGCAATCCAAATGCATTTCCGGGAACTCCAGCACAAATACTCCTGTACGGAGTTCTACACAGACGCATCGAAGTCACACGACGGGGTGTCCTATGCAGCCGTCGGTTCATCCTTCTCGGAATCCGACGTACTGCATCCGGAAACTAGTATCTTTACGGCTGAGGCCTACGCAATATTGTCGACCGTGAAGCATATGAGGAAAACAAAACTCAAAAAATCAGTTATTTTTACGGACTCCCTAAGTGTTGTGAAGGCTTTGATATCGCTCTGTAAGCGCAAAAATCCTGTTTTAATTGAACTCTATTCCGTGTTATGTAAAGCATATGTATCTAACCAGCATGTGATTATATGCTGGGTGCCTGGCCATAGGGGCATCCAGGGTAACGTTCTAGTGGACCAGATGGCCACATCAATTTCATTACATGCAGTTAGTCCTACTGCTTCGGTCCCTGTCAAAGACCTGAAGCCTTTCTTGAGAAGGAAACTACGAAACCACTGGCAACGCATGTGGGACGAAGAAATAAATAATAAACTGCATGTAATAAAGCCACAGTTAGGTTTCTGGCCTCCTGTAACAAAATCCCGCAGGACAGATGTCCTATTCTGCCGTCTAAGAATAGGACACACTTTTGGCACACATAACTTTTTACTGACGGGAGACGAGCCTCCAAACTGTGGTAGATGCGGGGAGAGGCTGACCGTCCTCCACGTCCTACTGGAGTGTCGGGAAGCCGAATCCGAAAGAAAGAAACATTTTCTCTTAGCATACCGGCACCACATCCCCCTTCATCCCGTTATGTTACTTGGTCCAGAACCACTCTTTGACACCAATGCCGTCCTAGGTTTTTTGAAAGATGTTGTATTGCATGTTATTAGCCCCACACGTTCGTAGCGCCTCCTCTCTATAGAGGATAGCGCTGTGATAGTTCTTTTGTATAGCACGTGCCTCTAGGCTCTTGTGTTTCAAGGGCTCCGGTGAGGCAACAGTGCTCCAGGTATTGTTTATTATCTCATATATTTTCTATTCTGTGTCATTCCTTTACGATGGATTTTATTGCTCATAGTATTCGTCATTAATCATCGCCATAATTTTATATCACGCAGATTTTATGCACTTTACAGCAACTATTTTTAGGCCACTTTACAGCCAAGTCACATCTCCATAATACATCGTCAACATCACCACTTGTCATGGCGCTCTTTGGCCACACCTGGCCCTTGCGCCATTAAACACCACATATCATCATCATCAAGAAACAGCTAATAAATTCTCGCTCCGCTATAAGACGCTTCATATCGGGCCCAAGCGCTACTTCTTCAACGAAACGACAAACACAGTGAAGGAAGTCGCATAGCAGATAACTTTTCAGCACCGGTCCCCACAATACCCTCTATCAGCTTGTCATCCTAGAACCAACTCCCGAACCACCCTTTGCCTTTCCGTCATTTTCACAAATATATGCAGCTTCTATCCCAAACGAGACCTTGTATCTAACCTTGTATCGTTGTCCGGAAGCAACATACTTGTAATAACAGAAACATGGCTCAACGAAAACATCAGCGATACTGAAGTTCTGCATGATTTGCCAAATTTTCGCCTCTTTCGCAACAACCGCGAGGGTTCTCGAGGGGCGGTGTTTTAGTCGCTGTTAATCGAGAACTACCATTCTCGCTTGTCAACATCACATCTCACCTGGAAATTATGTAGCTCATTTGCCGCACTGCGCCACTAACAACACTAATTGGTGTCTGCTATCGACCACCACATAATAGCCCCGACTTCCCCAGTGAGTTTGACAGTGTTTTGCTACAATTAACAACTAGGTATCCAAGCGCACAAATGATTCTTTTCGGTGACTTTAACTACCCTTCTATAAACTGGCACCAAACTCACGTTACCGTTTCTCAAGAGCCTTGAGAATTTGTCGACGTATGTCTCAATTTTAATCTTTCACAGCTAATAAATGAGTCTACACGCATCACAGAGACTTCACAAAACATTCTTGATCTCATTCTAACTAGTCATCCTGAGACCTTAGCTTCTATTACTTACCTGAGGGAAATCAGCGACCATAAAGTTATTCACGCCTCATTTAACATTGCTCCCGTTCAAAGGAAAGTGTCCAAAAAAACAATAAAGCTTTACGATAAGGCCGACTACGTAGCAATAAATAATGAATTAAACTCCCTCTTATCCACTTTTGAATTTCACTTCCATCAGCATACAGTCGACGAAAACTGGTCAATCTTCAAACCAAAATTAGTGATCTAACGAGCAGATATATTCCAAAGTGCACTATCAACTCTGATTCCCAAACTCCTCGGTTCAACAAAACGCTCAAAAGACTAAAAAATAAAAAGCAGCGGCTGTACTGTGCAGCTAAACTTAGAACCAGCTCTTCTGCATGGGAAAAATACTACAGCGCTGAAGATGCATACTTGGCAGCAGTGAAAAGCGCGAAACATTTCTTTCTTCACAACGACTTACCCAAAACGGTAACAACTAACCCGAGAAAATTTTGGAACGTGATAAAACCCCAGCAATCGCACGACATCACCCTTACTAATTATAACGGCAACTCTGTTAGTAATGCTCAGTGTGCCGATATATTTAATACTGCCTTTTCATCAGTATTCATGAAAGAAACTGAAGATACATTCCTTTCACTACCCTCCATTACTGAACTAGCAATGCCAGCCATAATTTTTCATCCAAATGGCATTTCGTGCGCAATCGACAAATTGAAAATTTCATCGTCAGCCGGAATCGACGAAATTAACACAAAGTTTCTCAAAAACACTAAGGACATCTCATCCAAGTTTTTATGCTTGTTATTTTCTCAATCACTCGCCACAGGTATCATCCCAGCAGACTGGAAGATGGGGAAGGTCGTTCCTGTTTTCAAATCAGGTACCAGAGACTCTCCACTCAACTATCGCCCCATTTCCCTGACTAGCATCCCTTGTAAACTAATGGAACACATGATCTCCCAGATAATGCAGCATCTAGACTCTATAAATTTTTTCACTCCATCCCAACATGGATTTAGAAAAGGCTCATCATGTGAGACACAGCTTGCCATCTTTCTTCACGATCTTCATTCCAACTTTGATGCTAACTTACAAACTGACGGCATCTTTTTAGACTTTGCCAAAGCATTCGATAAGGTACCTCATCAACGTCTACTCTTAAAACTTTCCAGACTAAACTTGCATCAAGAAATTATTGCATGGTTAAAAGAATTCCTCACACATTGTTCACAGTCTGTTACTATTAACAACTACTCCTCTAACCGTCTACCAGTAACATCGGGCGTTCCTCAGGGAACTGTCCTTGGCCCGCTCCTATTCCTAATTTATATTAATGATCTACCAAAAAATTTATCATGTCATGTCCGTCTGTTCGCCGACGATTGCATTATTTATGCCCCAATTACTAATACTGCTGATCAAGAATCCCTTCTGGACAATCTTAACTGCATTGAATCATGGTGCAATCACTGGTTGATGACACCTAATCCCAATAAGTGCAAGCTCATGTCTTTTCATCGTCGTCAACACCTGCATTTATTTACTTATAAGATTTCCAATTCTCCTGTCGAACTTGTCGCGTCCTATACTTACCGCGGCATCACTATCAGCAATGACTTATCATGGCGCGAGCACGTAACAAAGCTAACATCATCTGCGAATAAAAAACTAGGTTTTCTTAAACGTCATCTTCACGACGCCCCTCAAAATGTAAAGCTACTTGCTTATAAATCATTAATCAGGCCAGAACTTGAGTATGCATCCGCCATCTGGGATCCACAGCAAGCTTACCTCATTGACTCATTAGAAGCTGTGCAAAACAGAGCCGCCCATTTCATTCACCGCTCATACTCATCCTATATTAGTGTTTCATCTCTCAAGCTACAGTCTCAATTATGCAGTCTCTCCCTCCGTCGCTGTATTTCTAGCCTGTGCCTATTTCACAAATTTTATTATTCTCAGCTCAAAGAGCAACCATACATCTGTGCACTGCCATCACGCACGTCTCGCCGAATTGGCCATCCGCTGAAAGTTTCACGCCAACGTGCCCGTACGATTACATTTTCCAAGTCATTTTTCCTCCGAACAGCAAGCGACTGGAACGACCTTCCCCATGAAATTGCAGCCATCACCTGTCCATCAACCTTCCTAGAAAAAGTTACATCCCACCTGTCATCATAAAAAAAAATATGTTTTACTTTCTCATGTTTCTCACGAAATTATTCTCTGCCCATCCAGAGTCCAGGCACCCCCGCGTCGACCTGGTCCCCAAGAAAACTAGACGAGCCCTGCAGCCCCACCCATGTGGACTGCAATCTCACATCTGCAAATCGCCTCCTGCCTTGCGGTGGATGCGCGTTTTGCAAGCACGTTACCAACGTGCTCCGTTGGCTGACTCGATGCGCTCCGCGCCATCATGCCCGCCCACGCAAGTGAGTGCGACGCCATTCGCGCACACCTCATCTGCCCTGGAGACTCCCCTCCGCGCTTTCTGTTTCGATACACCGAATATGACAGACAGCGGCCACCTCGCTGCATCGTCCACTTCAGTGGACGCCACCGAGGAGGTCCCCGCTTCGGCTGCCAGGTCCCCGTCGACCGCTGACACCACCGAGAGTGCCGGAACTTTCTTCCTGCTCACCGCCAGTATGATTGATGTCGACACCACACTCTCCCGCATAGACGGGACCAACTCGCCCGCGACAAGTTCTGTCCGACCGGATTATCCATCCCTTTTGTCGCCCCCGCTCAACAACACCGAGCCCACCTCACCTGCGGCGGAGGAGGGCTCGTGCTCGGCGACGGTGGCTGCTCCCGTCGATGACAAGAATCCTGCCGACGGCCCCTCGTCCAACGACAACCGGCCGCGTACGCCCACCCCTGCCCCAGTTGCTGAGGGAATGGGAGCACATCCTGAGCAACTCTCCGCTGCTGCTCACGGCCGCTGAGGATGCCCAAGCCTGCCAGCCCACAGTGGTACAGCCCAAAAACCCGCAAGAAGGAGAAGCCGTTTCTGACGGCTAGTTCACTTCGAGCCGCAAACCCCACCCCTTGACGGCGGTGTCGCGCATGATCCCACCGTCACGGTTTTATACCAGCCCATCGGGCGCAAAGCCACTTTCCTGGCCCTCTCGCAGGACACTATCGCCGCCCTGCTGTCCTCTATACCAGGTGTGAGACGTGTTCGCGTCAATTCCTGTCAGACTGTGGTGGCCGCATATGTGACGCGCGGTGCCGACTTGGTGCCCCTCCTCGAAGTGTGCGACATCGGCGATGTGGCGGTGCACTCGAAGGCGCTACACAGCAACTCCTGTGTGGGCATCATCCATGGGGTAGACCCTTCCTTCGATGCCCACACAGTCAGAGAAAACCTTGAAGCCCCCGTCGCGGTGCTTTCATGCTCACGAAGTGGCGCACACGTCACTGTCAACTTCGTCGGGAGCGTCGTGCCTACCAACGTGCGGCTCTTCAAGCAACTGCACGCTGTTCATGCTCGACTGCCCCGGCCACTCCAATGTGACCGCTGTGCCGTCTTTGGCGACGTCGGCACCACCTGCTTCCGCGACGCCCGCTGCCCCCGCTGTGGTGAGTTGCATGGCACAAGAGACTGCCACGCTGCATTAATTGCGGCGGCCGTCACTCGACGACTGAGCCGAGCTGTTCTGAGTGGCAGCGCGAGAGAAAGGCGGCCGTGTAGTCGTTCGAGCGGCCCCTTTCACGCAAAAAATCGCTAGAGCTGGCCGGCGCCGCATCGACCGAGCCGCATACAGCCGCTCCATCTACGTCTGCTCACACCCCACAAGGCCGATCTTACAGGGACGCCCTGCGTGGCCACAGCGCCCAAGCAGCTACAGCTGAGCTGTCTGACGACCCCTCAACATCCTCGAGCAGCGACCCCAAAAACGCGGTCATAGCCACACTCGCTGCTGCACTTTGTGCCCTGCTGGACAACTGCCCAAATATCGACAGCAATGTACACCAGATGTGTGACGTGGCTCTTGCCGCGCAGGAAGCACTGCTCCACCACGACTAGGCGCAACATAGCGCCACATATGCCAAGGCCATAATCTTGCCCCGCACGCCCCTTTCGCTCTGGCCGCCGCCGACACATCTCTCTCTCTCTCTCACCTCTATTTCAATTCCCTTTCCCCACTGTGCAGCACGGTTCAGGTGTCCTCTACTGAGAGACAGTTACTGCACTGCACTTCACCCCAATTTTTCGTCCTTTCCAACACAAGAATCTCTCACTGGCACTCCCTCTCCTGTCACGTCGGTTGACTGGGTTCCATTGTTACAACCATTCTCGTTTGCAATGGCAACCCTGTTCAGCTTTTCCTCGGCTGCTTCACGTCTTTTTTCCACTACCTTCCATGCATCACGCTCCCTATTTAGCTCATTTTTGAGCTCTTCAACCTGTTTGACAAACTCTTCCTGGAAAGCCTCCATTTTCTCCAGCCTAGTGTCGTCATCACAGTCTATGCCGATTAACTCGCTTCCCTTTCCATTCTCATCCGTCCCCTCATCTGCCTTGAGGAACCCTCCGTGCGCTGTCTGCTTTCCCAGCTTTCTTGCCATACATTGCATGGCTTTTTTCTAATGCAATTACTATAATAATGCAGAGCACGTGCTTTTTGGCAAAAACAGATACGCACAGGATCTAAATCATTAAAATGTCACAAAGCAATTCTCACCAATCTTTAAGAGCAATCAATGCCACAGAGACTTAACGTATGACACGTTCTTGCCTTTGTTTACCCATGCTGCCACGCTCTCACTTTCCTACCAACTCACACACAGTAAAACCACTACTAGCTATTAGTCTTGCCACTGCCAAGCTACTATTTAAAGGCTATAAAGACTCAACGTCCCACCCGGTTGCACGTGCTGAAGCACGTGGCGTGAAAGGGTGCTCTGGCTATCCTGCAAAACTAAATGTACATGAAACACACCCGCACACACGAAAAAGAGAAAAAAAAAAGAAGAAAACTACCCAATTATTTAAAGGCTAAAAAAATCAGCAAATCAAAAACAGAAGCAAGCTCAATGCATGCACAAAAACTTCTGATTTTGTCGCCACCACGGAGCCCTAAAAAGTACGTCTATCTGCCACAAAATCTCACCTGATGGATCAGTATAGCAAGTAGGGGCGCAAGCGCCTCTCGCGGAGACTGTAGGCGTAAATCGAGGAGGAAAGGAGAGTGCAGCGGACGGTCTCTGCAGTACGTGCCAAACGGCTCTACACTGCGCATGCCTGGCCGTCGCCTAGCAACGGAGACAATTTCCAATGTATCTTTCGTTTGCCATCTCCATGGCAGTAGCGATGTTGCAAACACAGTCCCAGGTGGGTTCGGTATCAGTCATGGCCAGCAACCAACAATGAACGGCCTCGGGATAAAGGCCGGCTATCAGGTAGTCCCAGAGTTCTTGTTCCAGGAAGTTGCCGAAATCGCATGAGGCTGCCAGTTTCTTGAGCTGGACCACAAAGTTTGTGATACTTTCTTGAGGTGCTTGCTTCCTTTGATTAAAGTGGTGTCTTGCGCTCACGATTGAATGCCTTGGCGAGTAGTGCTTCTGCAGCATTGATACGACTTTCTTGTAAGTCAATGTGCGAAGCTTACGCTGTCGGGATCAAATTCCAGTAGCTTGCCGACCGCCGTTGCCATCTTCAGTTCTTGTTCGATCGCACCCTCATCGCCTGTTTGTTGTACCCGTAGAGGGAAGCATAGGCTTCAAGAAATGGCTGTATTGTCTGTGCTGCACACTGGCAGCATGAAAGCAACCATCTACAAGATTACAGTACATGAACAAGAATATATACACGCGAAGATACACTTATGCATGCACAACATGGTGACATCGCTATCACTTCATCATCTAACAGTGGTAAATGCACATGCCACATTCCAGATACCGACACAACAATGGGCACAAATTGCCAACCACATTTTGCTGTTGCTCTAATGGCATTTTGCTCCTGGTACATTGTCCTTTATGCTTCTACTTAGGGCATGGACTCGCTTTGTTTTTGTTTTGTTTTCTTTTGTTGGTTGCCCGGCTGAGATCCGTCCTGAACCCCTTGGCAAGCGAGGTCGACGCCTTGCAAGGCTTGTTGGCTGCACTTTAATTTTTTGCCATGTCTCTTTGTTGCCACAGCAGAAGCCTTCAATCTTCGCAGGAATTCGTGAATGGCACTTGTGGTGGTGATCCCATCCAAATGTGCACTCACAGAGTGCAGGAGTGCAGCACTAGCAAGGTCTCTTGCAGTTGCTGCATGCTCTTGTTGAATGATGAGCGCTCGTACTGTTCTGCCAGGTCCTGCAAAGGATTTTTTTGTCAGCTATTGTCCATCCATTCTAGCACAAACCTGCTAGGTGTGAATTTGCCGTGTGCTTAAAAATGTGGACACTCATAAGCAAAAACGCATCTTGCCTTTTTATAAGATAGCGTGCCCAGGAATTGGTCATGATGGCAAATTTCACTTTTTTTTCTGTGCCCTAGGTTGTTGCAGATCTTAGGGAGCAGATGTTTGCAATTTGACCAGTAAATTATACTTCAGTATTCATCACAAACAGCCTAGAACGAGGCCCTCCTTGCATGCATTCACTCGTAAATGAAAGTGTGTGTGTGTGTGTGTGCACGTGTGTGCGTGTGAAAGACTACAGATTAAGCTACTAATTTAATCAGTTCTGTCCAGTCAACCAGCTTTTATCTGTAAATGCAGAAAAGTAATCTTGCAACAACAGCTGTGCAATGGTGGGCAGCATGAGAAAACTCACACTGAAAGGACTAAAAATGAAGAAAACATGGCATCTGTATCAGGTTATCAGCGTGCTGAAACATGGAATGTAACACACCTCAGGCTGTAGGCTGGAGCCAGCATGTGGCTCTTGTGGACTGTGCAGTGGCTCACTGCAGTTGGCACTTTCTTGTGCAGCTGGCTCACTGGCCCCAGGAGAAAGTGAAAGTGCCATGTCATCTTTCTGAGCAGTAAATGGCATGAAAAATTCCTCTGGGGGGCTCGATCCCCAATTGCCAGATGAGCCAGCTCTCTGCAATCTCCTGAAGTAAGGTCTGGGCTGTTTGGGAACAGCCCACCAAAGGCCTCTGCACAACTGCTTGATGCTTGCAGAAAGCTCCCTGGCTCCTCTTGCAGCAGCTGCAGACTCCTACATCAGCCCCTTACCTCATACGTCAAATTACCCAAAGAGTTGGGCACATTGTAAACATTCTCTTCAACTTGGACTATTGATTCTGGTGGTATTTCAAGCATTTTTTGAAGGAGGTGCTGGAAATCAATTTTGTGTGATTGTTCACGATAATTTGCATGATGCAGCAGCCGCATTTCAAAATGTTTTTCTCAATTACTCATTACAAGTTCAGTTAGCGTTACTGCGTTGTAAGCTTTGGTCCAGCTGAGGATGACATCCTTGAGGATTCGGACAGATGCCTCAGAATAGTTCTTAGTATTCTGTCCTCTTGTGACAATCCCAGCACGGTACAAAAGCACCCACCCATATTCACGTTGATGGAATGCCTCAACTCTTTGGACGTAGGATGGATGAGGCAGGGCATGTAGGTATGCTTTGGCTGCCTGAAGTTCACCTTGATCTTTTTCATAAAGGGTCTGAAACATAATATGAAACATAGATGTGTGTCAGTTCGTTTTCAACATCCTCATTGTCTTCTAGTGGTGTTTTTCATATAGTTGATTGGGAATTTTAAAGACCCCATTTTTGCCAGAAATTTTAGTATGCAAGAAATAAGTTAGGACAAATTATTGCTGCATCTTGTGCGCACTGTGAATGTTATTTCTTTCGTTTTGATTGAATAACTACAATATTCAGTGGCTGTCAATTTGTGGCAAATGTCATGCATTATAATGATTGCATTTTTTATTTGTTAGAATTGTTTCAAATAAGTGTGAAAGCATTTCCTTCACTATGTATTATGCAATAGTAACATAGCTAGCTAGCATGATATTAACACTAATGAATGAAAAGAATTGCCATGAGAAATGGCACTCACTCGCACAGTGAATTAATCACTATGCTAGCATTAAAGACCTGTGTTTTGCCTTGCTTGTTCGCATCCAAAATGTTCAGAAATTACTCATAACTGACACCGCAGGGAATAAATCCGTGCACTTTAGAATAAGACCCTGATAAAAAAATTCCAGACTTAGCAGTCACTGCACTGAAGCTTTACTGCAGCCATAGAAAGCACAAATGAGTAAAAGGAAGGTCGAATTGAAGCTTTTCTTTATCTATTTTGGAACCGAATGGCACTACAGATATAGAAGAATTTTACACCTCCAGACTAATCAATGAATCAATCTTTTACCTGTTACATTCTTTGATGACTTCAAAATAATGTGCTTCACATGTGGCACTTTCTGTGGTGCAGTTTCTGACACCAAAAATAATCACATCAGTGACGACTGTGGAACCATGTCATCACTGATCTGATTACTATCTGATCTGATCATTTGCAACTTTTGGAGAAAAAAGTACACATGAAATATGTATACTTTTTCACCGCAAGTTGCAAATCGATTCAGTGAAATGACATTTTTGGACCATGAACACAGCATCCTCTAGCTCACGATAGACAAAATGACTGACTCCACCAGAGGCTTCCCAGTGCTGCCATATGGAGCAGCTCTGAAAGCATGTGGTTTTGGAAAGAAGATTGTTATTAAAGGAAATATCAATAGTACACTCCTTACAAGCAGTTTGTCTGGTGGATACATGGAAGACTGGGCCAAGGAAGGAGGGTGGTCATCCCAAGCTGTGTGGTTCACAATTTAAGAGAACTGCCTTCAAGAAGTGGACAATACACCAGTTACTTGCACCCATGATTGTCGTCCAGCAAATAAACACACAGATGTGAAATTGTCTTCGAACTGATTGCGAATTGAGGCCAATTTACTTGGTACAGAATGTCATTTGCACACTTTTGACTTTGGATTACTCAGTAATGTGGAGAACAGTTAATCTAAATATAATAAATAGGCTTCTGTACCATCTAGCCTTCTAACCATCTGGCCATCTAGCTGTACATCTTTGCAAGTATACAAATACATGTGCAATCCTATCTCGGCAATGTGGAAACCGGTTTCCACAAAACATTATCAAAACAGCAATCCCGCAACAATGAATCACCCTGAAAAAAAAAGTGCAGAAAAATACTTTGAGAACACATTTTGCTTCTATGCACAGAGGTGGGCTGCAAATCGGAAAGGAAAAACGCCTTGGGAGCTCTAAGTAGATTATAGTTTGCCGTGGTCGTTTAAATAATGTGTTGGTCTCCGACGTGCATGACGGCACCTACCTCCTGCTTTGAGTGTTCGCATTCCACAGACCACTTCCCCATATCTGTACTTGTTCAGCTGAAAGCTGCTCAATGTGGCTTTCAATGTAGCACAAGTTGCAGATTTAGTTTTATTTGTAGCCATTTATGCAATATGACAAAGGGCAAGATTACTCACCCGAGCACCTTGGCACAGCAAACCATGAAATGATAAAAAAACGCCATCATTTAATCAATTGCACTTTCTCGCTGGTGTTGTGTACTGGGAAGGAAATGCGTACGTTGCTGCAGGACACTGGATTTGTTCTCATCACTGTCCATCTTAGCACTACAAGAATAAATGGACCTCATTGGTGCTGTGATTTTTCACCTTGTCCATTGTCCAGGCTGAGAGTTTTATTATTGATATGGCCTAAATTCCCTGGCATGTTTGATCCCCTGAAAAAGCTGCCAACAACCAAAATCGTCTGCGTTGGTGGAGGCCATATCAGAGAGGCACAGCTGCATAGTTTCTCCCTACACACCACACTCCACAAACTTCAGGCTTGTTGACTGGTTGCACTAGCACCACGGCTTGATGCCGCTCAATGATTGAATAATTCTCTCCGTGCGGAAACAAGGGCGTCCTTGTCGACAGGCTCGAAGTGGCTAGACAATGTCGGTGGCACTGTAGTGCTAGCCTGTCACATAGCTTCCTTGAAGGAGCTCGTCGCCATGCACAGCTCAACTGTGCAGTCTGTGAGTTCTTTCACATAATCTGTAAGAAATTGAGCTAATGTATGTTGAAATTTGTAATGCACCGTCCAGTACCATATGTGCAAGCCTTCTTGATAGGAGCAGCAGGCACTTTCGTGGACTTCGGATACTTCACCAGGTACCTTTGCTGGCCTTTGGCAGTGGCATGTTCATGTGCACTATTTTCATTGTAGTGCAGCACTGCAAGGCGAGTCCTGAAAAAGAAACATGCAGTTGGCAAACGCATCACAACTTGCTGAACTAGCATTTACGTACAGGCCAGTATTTACCTTGCAACCATGCTTTGGTAGTGGAAATGTGTTGCTTTAGGAGCAAACCGGATTGTTATACTGTGGTATGCCTCAACTGCAAATGTCTGTACCGATGTAGACAACTTTGGAATGTCCTTCAAGAGAGCCTTGTTGAGGATAATGCTCTTAATCTTTTTGTGTGCTGGAGAGCCTGTGGTAATTTGCGCAGTAAACTTAGTAATAATCTTTTCTGTAACAAAAGCGTGCAGACAGTAGCACCTTCGTTGAGCCATTTCTTTTTTTACTGCAGATCGTGTTGGCACTTTCACTACAGGGGGTCATCGTGGCAGGGCACATCAGCAATATGACGTGCCAGTGAACACCACTTTGGCAAAATCAAATCTGGTCTGCCTTCGCTTGATACTGCACACCAGTATGCATGGTTAATAATGCCTTTTATCCAAAACTGAATGTCGTTATATTTTTTTAGCTTCCCAGCGGCAGTGAGCTTCTTCTTTAGCGCTGCATGAAATACAGAGAAAAGTGTGAAACAAGCAGGTGAACACTGAAACTGATATGTTCTCTGACGAATAAGTTCTTTTGTAATGATTTGTGTCAGAAATCTTACATTAAGCAACGTGCCAACAGTCATAGTTGTGATCAAACGTTCCCTCTTTAGCAGCAAACGCCTTAATTTGGGAATGTCGGTCAGTCACCATGACACCAATCACCATGCCATTTGCTTCAAAAATGGTGAGAGACCTTTAGGCTCTCGAGCTCCATGTTGCTGCTGCCCTTTGTTTCGCTAGACTGAAAAATTTGAAAAAAAACAGTGAATGACTGCACCGATTCACCTCAGTGAACTGTCGAATGAACAAAATACTCATTTCAGTACAAAACGTTTCAACTGCAATAAACATTTCATCCAGAAATATGTAATTTCTTGCACTAAGCTGTTGACGCCTGTCTCCCCAGAACTGCTTCCTATTTAGTTCTGAAGAGTGGTTATGCTTGGTAGCTTCAGCAGCAGCTCCCTCTTTCCAGGCTCATAGACCTTTGTAGACGGGTGGCGCAGTATGACGCAGTGTTGCACATCTTCAGTTCATACTGGGTTCTTGTGTCGGAAGTTCACAATTTGGTCCCATAAGAACACCGAAATATGCTTATCTTCTGCCTGTTCGTGAATGTACTCTAGGTCACCAAAATGGCAGCCATTTTTCATTTTCTCAAGTTCCTTTTTGTAGCCATCACTGTATGTTGAAGCCGTTCTATCTACTTTTTCAAGTCTCTTTCTTTGCACTTGCACTTTGCCCTTTCTGTCGCAAACAGGCTAGACACTCCTGCATCTACCTGGGCCACTTGATGGGAGACCCCTGCATCACTGCAAACTGGAGCTTCACCGAATCCCCTTTCAATTTTGGCCACGCTTGTTGCTCCTTTTCTGGAAAAGAATTAGTTTCATCTTATGTTATTGACGAGCTGACCACCTGATGGTTGTCCTCTGGCGTTTCTTCAGCACCAATGTTTCCCTGGCGTCTTTTTCACTTTCTTGCCGGCTCATTTCCTATACCTTGAGCAGGCACAAAGATCTCTTCCAGACGCTCTCAGTAGCCCTCTCCTTCAATGGCTGTGGCCTCATGTACGAAGGATAATCGCTGGTCACATTTTTCGATACATTTCACAGTGCTCATCTTTTTCTTTGCAATGACTTACAGGGTAAGGGCACTCTAACCTTTCGAGATAGCATATCAGCTTTGCCAATCTGTTGCAGTGGTGTACTTACTGAGGTAGCACACATGTTTTCACTGCATTCATTCACTGCATAAATGGCCAGTGCAGTTACTGACATTGCATGTTGCTTGCCCCCGCAGGGGCGTCTGCGTCAGCAGGCGTTTGGTGTGTTGCGACACCACGGACCCGAGCACACGAGGGTTGGACCCTCCCGCGTGTAGCCGTGCGCGGCTTAGCCGTGTCCGGGGAAAAGGGGATCCTGGGGGTTGAGCCAATGCCGGGTGTTTGGACCTTTACGGCCCCTCGGCGGCGGCAACACACCCCTTTGGCCTCGGCTTCACGTAGACGGCACCCCCGGACTGACCCACCCGGGGGAAATCGGTAGTTGCCTTTTCCTGTCTCTCACTCTCCCTCCAACCTTCGTCTTTCTCTTACTTTTTCATCTTTCCTGTCTCCTCCTAGCTTCCGTTTACTTCCAATTTTCCAGGCAGCAAGGGTTAACCTTGTGTGAATAACCAACCTAGGTTATCTCATATTTGGTTATAGTGATAACGTACAGCTGGCGTTTGCAGGACCTGTTCTTACAGTCCCTGTAGCGTCCCCTTGTAGGACTCCACGGTGGGTGGCTGGCGTTATTGCCGAAAATTCAATCCCTTTATGGCAACCTCTTTCCCTCGGCTTCCTGATCGCCCTCACAAAAGAGGGCGCACCGATGAAGTTTTTCAGTTCCTTGGACGTCAAAGACCAAACTTCCCACGTTACCATGTCATCCACTCAGAACAATCCAACAAACAAGTACGAAACATTTCCCCTTTTCTAGTTTCCAGGTCCTTAACTGATATCCTTGGCCCAGGCTACAAGGTATCAAGGCTGGCAAGTGGTGATCTCTTGTTAGAGCTCCATGATCAGAAACAGTACGAAAAGTTGCCCAGTATAGTATCATTTGGAGATGTTCCACTAACAGTAACTCCACACCGCACTCTCAACACCACCCGCGGCGTTGTCTCGGATGACGATTTGCTCCAACTAACAGAGGCTGAGCTCCTGGAGGGCTTCAGTGATCAGAATGTCGTCAATGTGAGAAGAATTAAGATAAGAAGGGATGGAAAAGAAATTCAAACAAAGCACCTGATACTCACATTCGGTTCAAGTATTCTGCCCGAGTCTGTAGAGGCCGGGTACATCAAGCTCCGTGTCAGGCCATATGTGCCAAATCCCCTAAGATGCTTCAAATGCCAGCGTTTTGGCCACAGCTCGCAGAGCTGCCGAGGCCGCCAAACATGCGCCAAATGCAGTGCCCTTGAACACGCCACTGAAGCTTGTGCAAACACTCTGCACTGTGTAAACTGTGACGGGGAGCACGCCGCGTACTCGCGGTCGTGCCCATCGTGGAAAAAAGAAAAGGAAATTGTAACAATAAAAGTAAAGGAAAATATTAGTTTCAAGGAGGCACGTAGGCGGGTATCGTACCTGCCCAGGAAAACCTTTGCCGATGTGGCGCGTCAGGGGGCAGCGTCACAACGGCCTCCGGCGGCTGTCCGACCCACAGTCAGTGAGTCGCCAGTCACGCCATCTGCCCCCACGGTGGTTGCAGCTAGCGCTGCTCCGCCAACAGAGCAGACGGAGCCATCGACCCCGAAGGTGGGCGCAGCCGAGGCTGCCCCAACCTCCGAGGCCCCCTCCAGCGCTGGCAACGGCCAGCGCAGCCAAATCCCTCAGGGAGCCCCATCGACCTCCGGGCTGGGGGGCGCAGGGGTCTTGCCCTCCGGGGCAGGACTCTGTCAGAAAACATCTCGCTCGCAAGAGCGCTTGTCCGGCGTCTCACAGGAGGCAATGGACACTACACCTGTCCTCAAGGCGCACCAAGCGCCTAAGGAGCGCCGAGGTTCGCTCGAGCGCTTCAGAAAGAGCAAAACCCCTATTACAGGGCCTCGAAAGGGCTCTGTAATGTAAGACATCCCTTCCGTTTCCGTAAACACAGCACCAATTTAATTTAAAATATGGATACACAAATCATTCAATGGAATGTCAGAGGTCTTCTTAGGAACCTCGATGATGTGCAAGAGATTATACACAAACACAATCCAAAGGTGCTGTGTCTACAGGAAACACACCTAAAATCACAACATACAAACTTTCTCCGACAGCATGTTACTTTTCGCAAAGATCGCGATGATGCAATCGCATCATCGGGAGGTGTTGCAATTGTAATCCAGAAGAGCATAGCATGTCAACATTTACAGCTACGAACGGCCCTTGAGGCAGTGGCGGTACGAATTGTTTTGCTAAACAAACTTATCACTATTTGTTCGATTTATATACCCCCACACTACAAACTAAGCAAACATGAATTTCAGTCCTTCATAGATGAATTGCCAGAACCTTACGTTGTACTTGGAGATTTCAATGCGCACAACAGCCTGTGGGGCGACTCTCGTATAGATGCGCGAGGTCGTCTTGTTGAACAGTTCCTCTTCTCTTCTGGTGCATGCCTGCTGAATAAGAAGGCACCCACATATTATTCTCTCGCCAACAGAACATTTTCATCAATTGACCTCAGCCTAGTTTCCCCGTGTATACTGCCTGAACTCGAATGGGAAGTTATGAACAATCCATACGGGAGCGACCACTTCCCCATATTGATAAGAACATCTAAAGAAAACGAATGTCCCCCACAAGCTCCTAGGTGGAAGATAGACACAGCCGACTGGCAGAAATTTCGAGCTCTCTCTAGCATCTCATGGGCTGACCTGTCTTCTTTAGAAATCGATGCTGCTGTGGAGTACTTCACAGCCTTTTTAATAGATGCGGCATCTAAATGCATACGTGAATTAAGCGGCTCGGCATGCAAACGGCATGTCCCGTGGTGGAACAATGAATGCAGAATCGCACGTAGGAATCAGAACAAAGCGTGGGAGATGCTACGCGCTTCTCCCACTGCAGAAAATCTTGTCAACTTTAAAAAAGTGAAATCCCAAGGTAGGAGAACCCGCCGACAGGCCAGAAGAGAAAGCTGGCAAAAGTATCTAGCGAGTATTAACTCGTTTAGGGATGAGGCCAAAGCCTGGAACAGAGTTAATAGGATTAGAGGTAGGCAAACATACTCAGTCCCCCTGGTAAACACACAGGGCGATACGCTGCAAGACCAGGCCAACTCACTCGGGGAGCACTTTGAGAGTGTATCAAGCTCAAATCATTATTCGCAATCCTTCCTAAAATATAAACAAATAGAAGAATGCAAGCCACTCATCAATAAATGCCGACAGAATGAACCGTACAATTGCCCTTTTAGTGCTGCCGAGTTGAAAGCTGCCTTGAGCGCATGCAAGAGTTCCGCACCAGGATCTGATAGAATCATGTATGAAATGCTCAAAAACTTACACAATGACACGCAACTCACACTACTCACACTTTTCAACACCATCTGGGATGCAGGGTACCTTCCAACCGCGTGGAAGGAAGCCATTATAGTCCCTGTTTTGAAACAAGGCAAAGACCCTTCCTCAGTGGCAAGTTACCGCCCGATAGCCCTCACAAGTTGCATTTGTAAGGTGTTCGAAAAAATGATAAATCGGCGACTCATTCATTTCCTTGAACAGAGCAAAATGCTTGATCCTTATCAGTGCGGCTTCCGAGAAGGGCGCTCCACAACCGATCATCTCGTGCGTGTCGAAGGGAATATCCGGGACGCATTTATACGTAAACAGTTCTTCCTATCGATATTTCTCGATATGGAAAAGGCGTATGACACAACGTGGCGTTACGGAATCTTAGGAGACCTGTCAGAAATGGGCATCCACGGTAATATGTTTAATATAATAAAAAGCTACCTGTCAAATCGTACCTTCCGGGTAAAAGTCGGCAATGCACTCTCACGTCCTTTTACGCAAGAAACGGGTGTACCCCAAGGAGGCGTGCTCAGCTGCACGCTATTTATCGTGAAGATGAACACGCTTCGTGCTTCACTACCACCCGCCATCTTTTACTCTGTCTACGTGGACGACATTCAAATAGCTTTCAAATCTTGTAACCTCGCAGTCTGCGAGAGACAGGTACAGCATGGCCTGAACAAAGTGTCAATGTGGGCAGACAAGAATGGGTTTAATATCAATCCTAACAAAAGCTCTTGTGTTCTTTTTACAAGAAAGAGAGGACTTATCCCAGATCCTTGCATAGAACTGGGTGGACAACAAATACCTGTAAACAAAGAACACAAATTTCTAGGTGTCATACTTGACTACAGACTCACCTTCGTCCCCCACATTAAACATCTCAAAGAAAAGTGTCTAAAAACAATGAACATAATCAAACTTCTATCCCAGACTACGTGGGGTAGTGACAGGAAATGCTTAATGAATCTCTATAAAAGCCTCATTCGATCACGACTAGACTATGGCGCCGTGATTTACCACTCTGCCGCCCCGAGCGCACTAAGGATGCTAGACCCAGTCCACCATCTAGGAATCCGACTGGCCACTGGCGCTTTCAGAACGAGTCCCATACAAAGTTTATATGTAGAATCAAATGAGTGGTCACTTCATCTGCAGAGAACATTCATCAGCCATACATATTTTCTGAAAGTCCACTCAAACCCCCAACATCCCTGTTTCAGTACCATTAATGACATGACATGTGCTACACTCTTTCGCAATCGTACGTCCGTAGGACAGCCTTTCTCGCTGCGTGTGAGGGAGCTTAGCGAAGAAATGCACGTTCCACTCCTCGAGCTTCGCCTAATGCATCCAGCCAAGCTGCTACCTCCTTGGGAGTGGCAGCTCATACAATGTGATATATCATTCGTGGAAGTCACAAAGCATGCCCCAGAGATTGAAATAAAGATGCATTTCCGGGAACTCCAGCACAAATACTCCTGCACGGAGTTCTACACAGACGCATCAAAGTCACACGACAGGGTATCCTATGCAGCCGTCGGTCCATCCTTCTCGGAATCCGACGCACTGCACCCGGAAACTAGCATCTTTACGGCTGAGGCGTACGCACTGCTGTCGGCCGTAAAGCATATAAATAAATCACAACTCCAGAAATCAATTATATATACGGACTCCCTGAGTGTTGTGAAGGCCTTGATGTCTTTCTGTATTCAGAAAAATCCAGTATTTAATGAGCTCTACTCCGCACTGTGCAAAGCATATATATCTAACCAACATGTGATCATATGCTGGGTGCCTGGACATAGGGGCATCGAGGGAAACGTTCTAGCCGACCAGATGGCCACATCAATCTCATTGCATGCAGTTAATCCTACTGCTTCGGTCCCTGTCACAGACCTGAAGCCTTTCTTAAGAAGGAAACTACGAAGCCACTGGCAACGCATGTGGGACGAAGAAATAAATAATAAACTGCATGTAATAAAGCCACAATTAGGTTTCTGGCCTCTTGTAACAAAATGCCGCCGGACAGATGTGCTATTCTGCCGCCTAAGAATAGGACACACTTTTGGCACACATAACTTTTTACTCACGGGAAACGAGCCTCCAACCTGTGGTAGATGCGGGGAGAGGCTGACCGTCCTCCACGTCCTACTGGAGTGTCGGGAAGCCGAACCCGAAAGAAAAAAACATTTTCTCTTAGCATACAGGCACCAGATCCCCCTTCATCCTGTTATGTTACTTGGTCCAGAACCACTCTTTGACACCAATGCCGTCTTAGGTTTTTTGAAAGATGTTGTGTTGCATGTTATTAGCCCCACACGTTCGTAGCGCTCCCTCTCTTCTGAGGATGTCGCTGCGATAATTATTTTTAATAAGCACATGCCTCTAGGCCCTTGTGGTTCAAGGGCTCTGGCGAGGCTGTAGTGCTGTAAGCAATTTAACGTCTCGCATATTTTTAACAGTGCATCATTCTTTTACGATGGATTTTAATCTTCAGTCTTCGTCATTAATCATCGCCATAATTTTATAGCACGTAGATTTTACGCACTTTACAGCGACTATTTTTAGGCCACTTTACAGCCAAGTCACATCTTCCATAATACATCGTTACCACTACCATTTGTCATGGCGCTCTTTGGCCATACCTGGCCCTTGCGCCATAAAACACTACACATCATCATCATCATCATCATGTTGCTTGCGAAGCTCTAATAATTGACTAGAATTCATGTGGAATGTAAAACTGCTGGTACAAGACATTGCAGTTAGATACTCATGTCATACTATCATCGTGTGGTATACTTACACATCATGCAGATGTAGTGCCTCTTTGCAGTTGTGCGCATAAGCCCATGTAAGTTGTCAAAAAAGAAAGTGTACCAGTACTATTGCACCCTTTCATTCATTTTGGACATATAAATGTTCATGGCTCCAACTCTGTTAATTTTATGTGCCGCGCTTAATATTTCAGGGAACATTTTCCATAGTACTCGTGGCAGTCGTTGACAGTCAGTGCAAGTATGTACTCTTTGATGTGGGCGCCGAAGGTCGGCTGAGCGACGGTGGGACGTTCAAGAACTCCGACTTTGGCCATGCCTCAGTCATGGTCAACTTGACATCCCCTCGCTTGGCTGTCTACTGGGAACATCAACAAATGCCCCAAATGCCTTTGTTGGAGATGAGGCCTTCCAGTTGAAGGATTTGATGGGATAATCCCCAGCCAGGCAACTCAGCAACTACAAACAGATCTTCAATTACAGGCTCAGCCAAGCAAGGTATGGCGTAACGGCGTTTCTATGATTTCATTGCAACATCAACACTGTTGGCTAAAAAACAAGTTCACATCCAGCCACAGCTGGTAGCCACAACTCGGTGGTCCTCGTAAGCAAGTTCGGTAAAATGGATTTACTCTCTGCAATGTAGAGCACTGCGGTTTAGCAGGAACATGAACACTTCGAGTAGGTATCGTACATGTGGTTAGTGTACAGTGGTAATGCGGAAAATGTTGTGAGCATTTTGTTGTGAGAATTTCCCGATCTGCATTCCAGATGTAGTTGTGCTCAAGAAACATGCTGGAAACAGTAAAATGTGAACCTGATAGTGATTTTACGCTGGCATTGGTCGGAAGTAGAAGGCAAGTACGGCTCTATCTGTAAGAAAAGTAGTTTGTTTATCAGGTCAATGTAAACTGCAGTTCATGTTTCCTGAAGCATTTACTTATATTTACAATAATAGGTGATGTCTGAATCTACGGCCCAGCAACAGCTCCCTCCATGTAATGCAAACTCTTCTCGAAAGCCATCATTTTGCGGGCTGCATGCACGAAGCTTTTTTCAACCAAACCAATCTAAGTGGTAGGATATGCCAGTAGCAGTATTACTGCAGGGCTGGCACCCATTTCTGTGTGTAGGAAAGTGTTCCAGCTGCATTTTCATCTCGGGATGACCAAAGAGTGCCCAAGAGAGACCTTGTGGCTGCACACAAAGCACGGTTCCTCAAGTTCTGATGCGGTGCACGCATTGCCATCACACATTTTCTTGACTCTTTCCTGACCGTTAACAATGTGCTCATTTTCAAGTGGTCATTTCATTTCAAAAACTACTAGCTGCAACCCATACAATACAAAAATGTTAGCTTATATGCTAGTTAGACGAGCAAATTTAGCTTCACTTTGAGCGAGTGCACCGTTAGTGTGGTTGTAAGGAATTAGTACCTTGTTGTGTCGCTTTAGAAAACGATGCCAAAACAAAGGAAATGGCCAAACAGGAGAGAACATTGTTATTTCCTGTTCTGATGAAACATGTAAACAATATGTCAAATTGCTTGATTTCCTAAGTCCTGGTAAGGAAAGAGTTAAAAATGCACACATGATTCTTCGTACTCTGCTGTATCTCTGGCATTCTAGTCATCACTAACTTTTCCATTATGTCTTCAGTGAGTTTTACTGCTGAGCACTTCAGCTTTAAAAAACTGAAAACCTTGTGACTAGTGATACCTGCTGACATGTAAGCATAACATTTTTCGGTATCTGATGAGGAACTCAAATGTGCATGGCGATTTATTGATGACACTGCACTGCTTCCACCATTTTTTTCCCTTTAAGACTCTGGGTACTTGAACCCTGTGGGTGTTTCTGTGGGGAATGTCGCCCGAATTTTCGTGAAAGCACATGATGGCAACACAAAGCATTCACCTTTTCGAAGCCGCCCCCACAGCCACCGTATAAATTGCCTGTACACTGTGTACCGGTACCTTCTGTAAAGAAAAAAACACAAAATTATTACACACTTGCATGGAAACATCCAGTGAATTGAAGGCACTTCACTTGGTTGGATGGATTGATGTTGTGAGTAGCCTCTGTGCAAGAGGCTGCAGGCTATGGCCGCCAAGCATTTTTTATTGATATTAATAATACAATTTTTTGTGGCCTCAGTTAAATTTGCATCCCATGTTAAATAACTGCCTACCAGGCACTGAAAGTAAACAAGCACAGTTAAGTGTTGTAAATCTATTTGCCGGCCAGCAGGACTGGTGGCTTTACTTCAAAAGCCTAGGAGGGGATGCTCTCTCCCTACAACTTTTTTTTTCATAAAACAGGTCCCATGTTAAATGTACTACATTTATAATGTCTTTTTAAGCGGCTAGTTCCCTGCTCATATATTATCTTACATAATGTGCCATAACTTACATTAGGTAGCAGTGTACAAATCCAATGTGATATCAGTTTTTCATTGTTTGTATGTTTACTAAAATATGACTGTGCTGCTCACAGATCTATTAGAAGGTTCCTGTTGGTGTCAGTGAATCCATCTATGTCAACCATGTGTATTAGTATTTTTTAAAAACATGAACTACTTATTCTTCTACTCATCCACTACATCTTGTTGCCACCTATTTTGCCACTTTCAACCCAAAGACTTCAAAATTTTCCATCGCTCACTATAAAGGCGCGTCGCAAACCCACAAAATGGAAAAGAAACAGGATGTATCTGACAAGTACGCCTGTGATATGCACCTCTGCTTTAATTGGCAAACAAGGAACCACGTCACATTGACTAGCGCAGGAACGAGGGACAGAAAGGACACAGCCAAGAACAAGTAAAATGAAGATTTCTAGTAGTGTTTTTCTAAGGAGTTCTGGATGAATTATAGTGAAAGATATTTTTGCAGAACCATCACAGTTCTTTTACGTCCCTCGTTTCCTGCTCTACCAGGTGAAGTACTAAGACCCTTAGAGTTTCATACAATAATTACCAGATGGAACTGTGGCGGTAGTGTCTAAGGGAGCTGCAATGGGAGCAGTTGAGTCAGCATGGTAATTATGGGAAGTACACGGATTTGCCTAAACTTCGTTCTTCCGGCTTCACGCGGCTTTGCAAACTCATCATTTTCAACAATGTACCGCACAGTAAATAATTAAATAAACATTAATTAAATTGTTCAACCGCAGGATTCGAACACAGGACCGCTAGGCACAGACGTCCACTATTGAAACCATTATGCCGCGGTCGCATGCAACGACATGTGACAACGCCCTTATGAATTTATTGCGGGCACGCCAGTATCTTGAGACGCTGGGCGCGTTTCGATTTGGCAACCTCGACAAGCTGAACCTTTGCAATTAGCAGCGATTGTTTGTGTTCGTAGCATCTTCTACACTTGGAAAAGTATACATTGCTCTGAAATTTATACAATGAATGCATACAAAGCGTAATAAACAGAACCACAAGCATGAAGATCAGACAAATCCATGTACTTCCCATCCTTCCCATGGTGGCTCAACAATTGAAGCGCAAGAGTTACTCATTGTTCGAAACTCTATGTCAAAACCGACTCGTAGTGTTATTTAGGAAGTTATGTAATGATGCGTGGCCGCTAGTCCCATACAACCGTGTAGAGCACACGACGCTGTGGTTCTTGACGTACTGTGCCCACCGTGGAAGGTTAGAAAAGCACCCACATAGGCACAGCAAATAAGTGCCTACGTCGGGTGGCTCGACTGATAATTAGAAGCGCGATTCAAAACACACACAATCATTCTCCACTTCCAGCGGTGTTCTCTCTACTTCCTTTTTAAATAAAAAGATTTTCATCCATAAATATTTTCATTAACAACGGCTTAATTTTTAAATTTTTGCAACTCTTGTTGTCCGTTGCCACTTTTCCACGAAAAATACTCAACATTTAGGGGGAAAAGCAGACGAGGTAACGGGTAGCAATCATGGTCCGGAGAGCCGGTGTCGAGGCCGCTGTCGTAGTACGCAACCATGCCGGCAGCGCGAGCCTTCAGCAGCAGGTCGCACTCGTCCGTGCTCAAATCGCTGAAGTTGAGCCCAGCATCGCAAACCAATCTGTCGTTGTCAGGGTCCATTGCGACGAGCGTTGAAGTTTGCCCCCGCAGGGGCGTCTGCGTCAGCAGGCGTTTGGTGTGTTGCGACACCACGTACCCGAGCACACGAGGGTTGGACCCACCCGCGTGTAGCTGTGCGCGGCTTAGCCGTGTCTGGGGAAAGGGGGATCCTGGAGGTTGAGCCGATGCTGGGTGCTTTAGAGTCACTGGAAAAAATTTCAGAGTACCGCATTCGTTTTCCCCGCGCCGCCGACGCGTTCATTGGCCCAATCGTACCACGTGACTTTGGGGTGCCATATACCATCCAAGCACCGGGCGGGCCGGCTGAGTTAGAGCGCAGGCAGCGCAGGTTCCCTGCGTTTTTTTGTGGTCTGATTGTCGCGCTCGCGTTTGACTGCAAGGAAATCATGCCTGGCTGCTACGCCTTCGGATGCAGCAACCGAACTGAGTCTGGAAAGACTTTTTTCTAGATTCCGACCGGGAAAAATGACTCGAGAGCGTCGTTCTGCGTGGTTACACAGAATCAACCGGGAGAACTTCAAACCTACAAAAAACACCCGCGTGTGCGAGGTATACGTATACCTTGCTTGTGCTTTTCGGCACTGTTTTAGAAGATATTTAAGCGAAGTGCACGCGTTGTTAGCGATGCTACGAAAATAGGAATTCATTGCAGGGATCGTTCCCGTCTTGCACGCTTGACTCGGGTACACGTGTACGCGTTTCTTGCTCAACACACGCGGTTATTCCGTGCTCGTGGCACGCAAAGGCACACTTGTCGCGCGAGAATTCCGCGTCCTCACGTGCACCAGGTACTCGCATGATTTCTCCGTGCACGTGAGCGCGCTCTCGCCTCGAGTCACTCGAGCCATATGGCACTTGTTTGTCGCAGATCATGATGATCACTGTCAATAAAAACATGGTCAATACGAGGCCCATGATACTTCTTTTTTTCCACTTATCCTTTGCTCATCTATACATTCGCATTTCGAGCTTGAAACCAACGGCCAGGTGATATTCACAACACATGCTTCAAATTTTGAGCTTCTAAGCCGAGCACAGGCAATGAACTGAAGTCAGCATACATATTATGTTTTATGTGGAAATGCTACGGTGCATACCCAAATAATGTTGTGGTTGATGCATAACAAGAAATAAAAAAACACAGAACACCCAGTAGCTTCAGTTTCACTCTGTCACTATGCATGTTACATAAACCGCTCTAAAAGCACAAGAATTTTATACATCGCCTATGTAACTTAGGAAAAGAAGTGCTGCGTCACCAGTGGACGTTCCTGCTTTTTTTTTACACAGGCAGCAAATCTTGGCAGTCTAAGAAAACAGTCATAAATAGGTTGAGAAGAGTAGCCGCGTTTATAAATCGCAGTGTAGCAAACTCTCGCTCATTATCAGTGTACAGAAGTACATGTACGTTGCTGTAATCACGGAAATGGCTCATATTGGCCTTCCACAAGATTTAGTGCGCAAAATGGTAATCGAAGTTGGTTTTTACGCCTCCTGTGCACAGATCGTCTTACGATCACGGCTATCGCAGTGTGTCGTGCGTATACGGCGGACGAAGTCGCCCGGCCGAATCGAGAACGCGCGATGTCCGTTCACAAACTAAATTAAATGTATGCAATTTAGCTTGTGAAATTATGCAATGAACATACGTGCCTGTGGCACTATCAAGTGTTGTTTCATCCTGTTGGAAACGGTCAATAGAAGCCGACTACGGTCCACGATGTTCATGCCCAAAAGCACAAGCTTGCCTCATTCCAGCTCGAAGTGACGAAATGTTTCCTTCGTAGCTCACTCCGCGGAAGGGGAAAAAAAAAATGCGTGCATAAGCTCCCGATAGCATCGCTAAGCTGCTGCCCACAATCGTAACACGATTGGCGTGCAAAACAACCACCGGTTGGATTACTTTGCACAAAATAACATTTTATTTTCGTTCTTAGCAACCATTATCTTCCGGCACGAAGTATTTGTACTTCAGTAAACACTCAACCCAATGTATCACCGAATATCAAGCTCTTCCAACACGGCGGCTTTCCCGCGACGCAGTCGGCTTGGAAGGTATATGGCGGTGGCCGCTCAGTGTTGCCAGCCAAATCCCGACCTTTGCGGTAGTCTGAAATTTTTTCCAGTGACTCTAGGGTGGTTGGACCTTTAAGGCCCCCTGGCGGAGGCAACACAAGTCTTTGGCCTCTGCTTCGCATAGGCGGCCCGGGCACCTCCAGACTGACCCACCTGGAGGAAATCGGTAGTCACCTTTTCCTGTCTCCTCGCAGGGGCGTCTGCGTCCGCAGGCGTTTGGTGTGTTGCGGCACCACGTACCCGAGCACACGAGGGTTGGACCCTCCCGCGTGCAGCCGTGCTCGGCTTAGCCGTGTCTGGGGAAAGGGGGATCCTGGGGGTTGAGCCGATTCCAGGTGTTCGGACCGTTAAGGCCCCCCGGCGGAGGCAACACACCTCTTTGGCCTCTGCTTCACGTAGATGGCACCCCCGGACTGACCCACCCGGGGGAAATCTGTAGTCGCCTCTTCCTATCTCTCTCTCCTCAAACCTTCGTCTTTATCTCTCACTTTTTTTATCTTTCCTGTCTTCTCTCTTCCTATTACTTCCTTTCTCCACAGTGGCAAGGGTTAACCTTCTGTAGCTATCCTACCTTGGGTACACCATATTTGGTTATAGTGATGGCGTACGACTGGCGTCTGGCAGGCTTGTATGCAAGCTCTGCCACGTCCCCTTGTTGGGCTCCATGGTGGGTGGTCGGCGCTGTTGCCGAACAAACAAATTTTCTTATGGCAGCGCTAACTTCTGTCTATGATCGGCGTCTGAAAAGATGCCGCACCGAAGCATCGTTCCAGTTCTCCTTTCGGAGCAACGCCCCGTCATTTCCCAAATACTATGTCGTCCACTGCGAAAATAACATACCAGTAAGAAAGCTATTTCCCTTTCTAGTGGCCAAGTGTCTCAAAGACAAAATCGGAACTACATATAAAGCTTCAAAAATGTCTAGCGGGGACCTTCTCCTAGAAATAAATGATAAAGATCAAGCACAAAAGCTATCGGAACTTACCACTATTGGCTATGCCACAGTGACAATTTCACCGCATAGAAACTAAACACAAGCCGGGGTGTGATATCAGAGGAAGACTTCATTGGCCTCAGTGATGAGGAACTCCTTGAGGGTTTCCAGGGACAAAACGTGACAAAAGTACAAAGAATAGTCATCCGCAGAAATGACCAAGAGATCCGAACAAAACATGTCATACTTACATTTGGAACAAGCGAAATGCCTACCTCTCTGGATGCAGGCTCTTTAAAAGTAAACTTCAGACCATATCTCCCGAACCCAAGACGGTGTTTCAAGTGTCAAAGGTTCGGACATGCTTCACATGCATGCCGAGGCCAAACAACCTGTGCTAAATGCAGCTCAAATGATCATCAATCTGAAAACTGCACTTCCCCACATTGTATTAACTGCAAAGGAGACCATCCAGCCTATTCGCGGTCTTGCCCATGCTGGAAAAAGGAAAAGGAAGTAATTGCACTAACTGTGAAAGAAAAAATATTGTTCTTTGAAGCCAGAAAGCGGCTATCGTATCTTCCGCGAAGAAGTTACGCCGATGTGACGCAGTCGGGGGCAGCGTCACAGAGGCCTCCGAGGTCCTCCGAGCCCACGCGCATTGGTGCCGCAGTGCCTCCTCCCGCCCCCGTGATGGAAGCAGCCGATGCTGCCCCATCCTCTTCCAAGGTCCTGCAAACACCAGTCCCGCAGGGCCCTAAGATCAAGCGAACTCCAATGCCCGAGGCACGTGTCTCGGCGCCAAACTCTCGGTCCTCCAGCGCCTCAGAGAAAGCGATGGAAGTCGACTCAAAAACTTCGGTGTCATTGACACCGAAGGACAAGCGCTCTCTCGAGCGCGGTAAGAGAGACAAAATCCCAGTAACCACTCAAAATAAGAAGGCGATAACCTAAAGGTTATCGCTCATTTGCATTAGCCTTTTTCTTTCCATGTCACCCATAATCCCACCTCTTACTTTTCCGTAGTGCCATTTCTGGCCTTTCAATTTCAACATGGCTTTTATTATCCATTGGAATTGTAGAGGGCTTTTACACAACTTAGGTGACATCAAAGACTTGTTAAGTAACTTCTCTCCTGTGGCCTTGTGCTTACAAGAAACGAACTTAGGCGAAAAGCACAAAAACATTTTAAAAGGCATCACTGTTGTGCGGCGCAATCGTACTCAGGCGAACCGGCTTTCGCGTGGTGTAGCTATAGTTCTACAGAGTGGCATTGCAGCTAGAGAAGTTGCCATTAATACTCACTTAGAAGCCGTTGCTCTCACGGTTATAGCATCTAAAACCGTTACCATTTGTTCAATGTACATTCCACCAGATTCACATTTTACTGTAAGAGATCTGGAGTTAGTTTTAAACCAGCTACCTAAACCTTTTTTAATAGGTTATTTTAACGCTCATAACATATTATGGGGTAGCAAAACAACTGACACCAGGGGACAAACACTTGAAGGTTTTATCCTGACTAACGAAATATGCCTTTTAAACACTGTTGCGCCAACCTACTGCTCCCCAAGCACAGGAGCTATGAGCTGTCTAGATCTGGCGCTATGCACTCCTTCTATGTTGATCGACTTTAAATGGAGTGTTATTAACAATCCTTATGGTAGTGAGAATATGCCCGGCATTATTAAAAAAACATCTCCTTTCACTACAGCACCATTAAGACCACCCCATTGGATACTCCATCTAACAGACTGGCCTCTCTTCAGCGAGAAGGCCAGTCTTGATCACATATCAGATGATCAAACAATAGACGAAATGACTGAAAAGATTATTGCCTCCATACTTGCTGCAGCAGAACGGACGATCCCGCAATCCTCCGGCTTCTTAAGGAAAAAACTAAAACCATGGTGGACGAATGAATGTACTCAAACTAAAAAAGCACAAAACAAAGCGTGGGGTATTTTTCGGCAATATCCAACACAATATAACCTCCTCTATTTCAAAAAAGCAAAGGCGAAAGCCAGGTACACGCGTAGGCAAGCCGAAAGACAGTCTTGGCAAACGTATGTATCCTCTATCAATAGCTCAATAACATCCAAAAGAATGTGGGATCAGCTTCGTAAGTTTAGAAGCGAGTACACTCCTTATACGATCCCCCTACTCTCACCACCACGTACACAAAGGAATTTAAAAGAACAAGCAGACATATTAGGGCAGTATTTCCATAATATATCAAGCTCACTAAACTACTCCACTGAATTTCAAAAGTATAAATAATCAGCAGAAAAACAAAAGCTTCCGACAACAGGAAGTCTCGAGACATCATATAATGCCCCTTTAACACTTCCGGAAATGAACAGAGTACTCACTATACGGGCAAAAAAACAGCGCCAAGTCCAGACAGAATACATTACACAATGCTCGCACACCTATCTCCAAAAGCATTTAAGACATTGCTCCGCTTTTTTAACATAATCTGGGAAACAGGAAAAATGCCGAATGAGTGGAAAAACGCCATTATAATCCCTTTCTTGAAAGCTGGAAAGCATCCTACAACAGCTACCAGCTACCGACCTATAGCACTCACAAGCAGTCTTGCCAAGTCCTATGAATCCATATAAACATCAGATTGGCATACGCCCTCGAAACTGAGAACCTGCTCGATAATCATCAGTGTGGGTACAAGAAAGGCTGCTCTACAACAGATCATCTAGTTTGGTTAGAACACGAGATACGTGCGGCCTTTCTACACAAGCAATACTGTCTCAGTTTTCTTTGATCTAGAAAAGGCGTACGACACAACATGGAGGTTTGGTATCTTAAGGGACTTAGCGGATTTAGGGATCCGCGGCAGACTGCGGAAATGTCTAGCTGATTTCATGTCCGATCGAACATTCGAAGTGCGTTTAGGAACGGTGCTGTCCCGTGTATTTATTCAAGAAAACGGAGTACCTCAGGGATGCGTATTAAGCACAACATTGTTTGTGGTGAAAATGAACTCGCTCAATAATGTAATTCCATCCTCCGTAATGCGTTCACTATATGTGCATGGTCTACAAATTGCATGTCGTGCATCGAACATGGCAACCTGCGAACGACAAATTCAATAACATTAAACAAACTAACGCAGTGGGCATTGGAAAACGGCTTTCGCTTCTCAAGTGAAAAAACTATTAGTGTTGTCTTTACACAAAAAAGAGGCCTACAACCAGATCCCATCCTTAAACTACAGGATGCCACACTACCCGTGAAACAAGAACACAAGTTTCTGGGTGTTCTGTTTGATAAAAAGTTGAACTTTCTCGCACACATCAATAGTATTAAAATCAAAGCGAACAATGCACTTAACATTCTAAAAATCCTCTCCCGGAAACGGTGGGGCTCTGACCGTAAATGCCTGCTACACATCTACCGCACTTTGGTGCGTAGCATATTAGACTATGGTAGCATTACATATGGTTCAGCCAGACTATCTTACGTCCGACGACTTGATCCAGTCCACAACTTAGAACTACGACTAGCATGCGGTGCTTACAGAACATCACCTATACAGAGCTTACATGTTGAATGTAATGAACCTCCTTTACAGCATCGCAGAGCGCTACTAACTTTTTCCTACATACTCAGAATCCGATCCTCACCACAACACATATGCTACAACATCGTCACACAGTGCAGCTAAATAAACCAAACATGATTAGGCCGCTTATCCTGCGATACGAGGAATACTTACGGGATTATGACACGCCCCGGGAAGTCCTCCAGGTTGCCAGAAAGCCAGAACGTTTACCCCGGTGGTGTGATTTCATAGCGTTATGTGATTGGACACTAACACATTTAAAGAAAAGAGACACACCACATGAACACATTATACAAGAATTCCGCGCTCTTCGAGACAAGTATATAAACTACATTGAATTTTATACTGATGACTAAAAAAAAAAAAAAAAACACGTGGGTGTGGGGGCCATAACAGAAAATTGGGAAACAAGTATTCGACTACCTCAGCATGCCTCTGTCTACACAGCCGAAGTGTACGCAATATGGACGGTAGTTCAAAAGATCATTGCTGACAAACTTGAAAACACTCATACACACAGATTCATTAAGCGTACTGAAGGCTCTACACATGAAATCCCAAAGTGAACCCTTGTTAGGCGATATTTTTAATGCATTATCGTCAAACAAATATGGCAGATCAATTAGGTTTTGCTGGGTACCAAGCCATGTAGGAATATTGGGTAACGAAGCAGCGGATAGATGCGCATCAATGGCAGCGTACAAAAACATTCAAAATACAGCACTTCCATAAAAAGACAGTGTCAATGCGATTCGGAAGGCCTTGACATCAAAATGGCAACGCGATTGGAACAATTGTTTAAGCAACAAGCTTCATCTAATTAAACCTGTAATTGGCGAGTGGAAATCATGCAGTCACCAGCAACGATTCTACGAAGTGATCTTGTGTCGACTTCGAATTGGACACACACATCTGACGCACAATTTTCTTCTCCGAAAAGAAAACCTGCCAACTTGCGAAAAATTCAGTGAAGCTCTTACAGTCATGCACATCCTAATAACATGCCCACACATCGATACACTGAGACTGAGGTTTTTACACAGCCTGTATAATCTGCACATCCCATTACACCCTGCCCTATTACTAGCAGATGACCCCCTAGTGCCATTTGCAAACCTCTTCGACTTCTTATAAAAAACTGGTTATCTACACCAACTATAATGTAATGCAGGTCTACCTGCTCTAACGTTGAGTTTCATTTTGTCTTGTGTCTGGCGCAGCATGGCCTTAGTTGCCTTTGTGCCATTAAACCCAAACTAACTAACTAACTAAAGACCAAAGCAGTCCTGGCTTTCTTGAAAGATGTGCTAAATGTTACAAGCCCATTCATTTTGTAGCACGTCCTCTTTCCAGAGGATGCCGCAAGGATAGTTTTCTGATATAGCACATGCCTCTAGGCCATTGGGTTTCAAGGGCCCCGTTGCGGCAGTAGTGCTCTAGACAATTTTATATTTCTATATAATCACTTATTTTGTATATTGCATCATTCTTTCTCAATGCATTTTAATATTCATAGTACACGTCAATAGTCATTCTCATAATTTTATTAAACGAAGATTTCATGCAATTTAGGTCAACCCTTTTAGGCCCCTTTACAGCCACGTCACATTAACTTCACAGAACCCAGCAGTCCACTGTGAACTCATTAACACTTGCATGGCGCTCTTTGGTCATACCTGGACCTTGCGCCACTAAACATCAAACATTCATTAATTCATACACTAGTTCAAAATCATCGATTGTCAAAAACTATGCAAGGTTACTTGTTTTGTAAATGTGATACCGATGTCTAGCTGATGCACACAATCCCTCTTTTATGTCTGTGCTATGCCTCGACCAATTCACACGCCAATTTTTAGTGATGCTCATGTGATTTTGCAGCACGGAAATCAGAGGGCCCACAAGCTGGTAGAGGCATACAAAACAAAGAAAAGAGGAATCACGTGTGTCAGCCAGACATCAAATCAGTTTTACAATCCAAAGTAACCTTGTCACACAAGGACTGGTCAGGCGCATGGTTTTTGAGAATGTGATTTTCAACTAGTCTCTCACATTTTGATGCACCTGGTGTCCACAGATAAGTTATGTATATCTTTAAATCTGTGTTGTCCTTTCGGTTTGTTTCCATCTTTTTTTTTTTGCATCTTGTGTAATAGCTGGGTTTACTTTTGTGTGCATTCCAACAGGCTTTTTCTGGGAATTAAATGTAGTTAGCTCAGGGATCGTTCCGCACAGTTCGTTGTCCTCATCGTTTGCACAGCACATTACGATAAGTTGACAAGCAGAGAAGGTCAGCCACTGACATTACATTGAGATGGTTTATTACAAACGAGACAGTGTAAATGCATTGTACACTGGAAACAAAGGAATAATGAAGTGCAGCACAGATTAATTAAGCACCAGTGAAAACATGACTTGCTATTGCCTGATCAGCACGCCCGTGATCGTCAAAGACAGCATTTATTTCTTCAGTAATGAGATAAGTGGATTGCTCATTCACAGTGTGCCTTCCCACACTATCTGGGCTTCTTCAAACAAGGGTTGCACCCCACAGGCATGACAATGATTCGCTAAAAATCCTAGTTCATCAATGGGCACATTGTTATTGTGTTCATGCAGAGAGTCAGTTAAACATAATGCATCTGCTGCCTGGCAACACATTTGCATTTTCCTTTATGTTGCTTTGGAGAGATGGTGTTTATGCGGGATGGAAGGTAACTACTTGCACTCCTACATGCTGTTCGATATTTATTTAGGGCAGGAAACAAGATGCATGTAGGGTGTTAGAAATACCTTGTCATACTTGCAAGTTACCCGTTCCGCCTAACAGTCAGGAACATAAGCTTGTCATGTGTACATAGGTGTTCTATCTATACTGCACTTCAATTCTTAGTTTCTAGCATACAGCATGTACATGTGTAGTGCATGTGTAATACAGAGACCCATCAGAAAGGCAGTGCCTGTCCTCGCCTACTCGTTGATGTCTGTTCTTGTCCCAAGTAGTGCAGTTACATTTTCAATTATGCAGGGCAAGCTTGCTGAATTTCTGACATTACTAAGTTACATTTTTTGGCCATACTCATCTGAGCCACCAATGCATTACATTAGCTTACACAGTACTACCAGGACCAGCTTTCACCGAATAGCCTGATGAAAAAAAATAGATCCTTTGGCTGAAGGAAATACTTTCCTGCAACAATCAACACTTACAATTTTCTTTTTCAGTTATATTCCTGGCAGCAAAAAAAAAAGAGGAAAGAAATTGATGTTAGTTCTCTTGGCATAGAATGACGAAGTCTGTAATGTCACCGATTTAGTGGTTCTGAATAAAATGAAAGTGGTAATCCAATTTACTTGTATTTTCACATTGGTGAAAGTAAGCACAGAATACTCAGGTTCGAAATAAAGCGCCTTTCCAGCATATTTGAATGGTTCCAGAAGTACTGCAGGTTGGCATTATGAAAAATGAAAGCTGTACATTTACCGTGGTGACTGAAGGAAGAAGGTATGCCTTCTGGTAATTGAAAGCCTGGTCACTCATGACTTGCACACCCATCAGCCGCATCATCCCGAGAGCACTACTAGAACTTGAGCTGGAAAAAAGCAGAGCCGTTGCCAGGTCAATGTTGCCCCCTCGGCTTGGTTCCAACAAGTGGCTGGCTGGACCTCGTATGCACACGTGCATGTGGACATTCAGTTTCTGCTGTAATGCGTGTGCCATTGTAAAACAGCTTTACTGTGCATGAAGCTGACAAACAAGTACGGCACTGACTCGGAAGGGTGACCAGGCAGGTGCTGTGGACAAGGAAGTAGTCCTTCCGGTTTGCATGCGTCTCATCTTCGTCGCTTCTGGAAAAGGAAGTGCTCACTGTCAGGTTTCACAAATATATGCATTTAACAATACACACTGTTTACACCATGATTAATAAATTGCCTCACTATATCTGGAAGGTACTGTTGCATAAATTATGCTGCACCAATTACCTCAGAAACACTTGTGATGACACTCATAATAGAAAGCGCTAGAAATAATTTTGCGAAAGTTTCATCCTGATTGTGAGGGTTTTTTTTTCTTATAAATTCTAATGGTAATCTTGAACCTTGCTCTCTAATTTGTGTTGATTAGTTGCAAAAAACTGTCCAATGTCAAGCTCCTAGACTTATGGCATTTGAACTCTTTTTTGCAAAGGGGAATGGTTCTAAGAAATCGAATTAGTGTCGGGAGTTGCTACTCCATCTCTTTATCATTGCATGTCACTATTTTTGAGCATGGGTTTCTATGTAGTAAAATACGAGTCCTGCTCACTCATCAGCTAATGCTGCATCCAAGGTACAAGTTGAGTTGTCTGTCTCATATGTTGTGTGATACCTGTCAGCTTTGCGGGCTACCGGTGATGCATCAGGTGAGGCAAGAAAGCTGGCCTCCTGCCTAGATGTTTGTTGCCGTCGCTTGGCTCCTTCAGCTCTTCGAGCACTATAACGCCTCTTCACAGGTGTTGACGTCACGGGCTTCCTTCTGCAAACCTGCATTCCCTTGGCCTTTGTTTGCTTCATTGTTGTGTTAACTTGAACTCCTGCATTAAAAGTCACGCTGGAAAAAAGCTATTGTAGGTGAGAGTTGCTTTAAATATTACTGTAAATGGAAATGAGGCAACCTGTGATCAAAATGATTATTCCTTGAATGTAGGCGTTGATGCCAATAGGGAGTATGCACTGAAATTCGGCCGCAATGTGGCGCTGCGGTTCCCCGAGCCCGGCGCCATGCTTGTGGTTGTGCTGCAACAGCCGACGCATACTTGCAGCTGTGTTCCATAAGTGTTGTGTAGTGTTCCCTAGCCTTTTCGTTTCTCGTGTGTTGCATGTGGCGTTGGTTGTTTGCAATACTGCTGCGTTGGAAGCTTCCTCTACGGATACATGCTGTAAAGATTTGGAAAAGTGCCCAAACCGGAGCACGTTGCGCGTCAAGCAGCAATGGTGAACTGCACCATCTACGGTCGTTCCAACGGGTCAAAAAACAAACCCAACAATGAGAACTTTCAACTGCTGGGCTTCCACGTCGTGCCCAGAGTTAAACAAGCACAGTGTCTTAGGACAGCGGAGCTATCGTCAAGGCGCAGAGCTCTGTGGCTGAACAGAATTCGTCGCAAAGACCTGGACGAATTGGCGACTCATTACAGAGTTTGTGGGGCGCATTTAATCACAGGTAAGCACGGCAGCGGCATTAAAGCTTAGTTTTTTAGTGCAATTCATTGCGCGCAGCGCTGTAACGTACCAGTGGACTATATTTTTCAGGACGACCAGCTTATTTGATGGATGAGGCGAATCCCGACTGGGCGCCGAGCTTCAATCTCGGCTACAAGTCCACGACGCACGCTGGAAGAAGCGCAAGCGACAGGTGCAAATTAATTTTGTACGCCGTCAAACAAGTGATTATGAACTAATCGAACTAATTTTTACAGGTACATGCGACTCAAGCAACGGAGGCGTGCGAGTTCTGCAGCCAACGCCTTTGAATTAAGGCAGCGACCGGAGACCACGAGCACGAACGCGGCGCCCATCGCTGCAGGAACGGCGGCCGAGATTTCTGTATGAAGGCGTCACTTCACACTTACATTCTTCTACTTTAATTTGCATATTGCACTGGACCAACCCTGAGCTGTCCATTATTGAACCTTGTGTACTGCGTCTGTGTAATTTAATATACACGAGCCAGCATGCATTTACTGCAATGCACAACATTGAAAAAAGGGGGGGGGCGGTGAAGGTGTCGGGGGCAACGTCCAGTATTTGCTCTTGCTTTCACATAAATTATAATGTCCATATCTTGTGCATGTGACGAAGAATCACCCTCATCAGAACAAACGGCAATGCAACACCTTGTAGGTCATGCATGTAAGCTAAGTAAACATTTATGCATTCGTACTTAAGCGAGTATGGAGCTCTGGAGCATGGCATTTTCTCATTTAGGCTTCAGTGTTATGTGCGCAAGGACGTTTGAACTTTTGTCTATGAATTCTCACAGCTGATCAAAAACTGCGTTTAAAGCTGTTGACAGTAAAGGTGCATGCAGATGCAACACAAAATAATTTGCAAATGGAGAAACCATTTAGTCAGGCCGTTCAGACTTGCGCACGCAAGCAAAGTGTTTTGTTGCGTCAGTTCCACTGAAGACTGCTTTTTTCAGCTAGTTTGTTTCCTTTCTGCGGGCTTTCTTTTTGCAGCTCCCGAGGAGCCTTCATGCTTGGTATGTCCAGTTCTACACGACAATGTAGCCACAGCTCGGTGCCACCTGCAAGCGGATCTGCAGAATAACCAAGCTTCTGCATGCAAGTATAGCAGTTTTGTTTCTGGGGCTTGCAAATCCTGTTTTCCTGCATGTCCTTCTGATTTTTGCCGAAGTGGTGTGAACAGACGTAAAGTCTTTAATGTACTTGTTGAAAACACAATCCTTTAAGCTGGAAATGTTTGGAACATTTAACAAAAATTATATTGTTGGTGTGGGAAAAACACAGGGAATGCGGAAGATGGAAATTCAAGATGAAAGCAGGAGCCATTTCGACAAGTGGACTTGTCTTCTTCAAGGCAACATGTCACTTTTGGAAAGGCAAGTCCACATGTCGACACATTGGCTCCGGCTGTCATCTTGTTCTCGTTTTGCTTATTGTTTGTGTAGGTGCGATATGTGCAGTACAATATGACCATTATGGGTGTGAAAATAGGGTTGCGGTTTCTTTTGCACTGAAAGCTAATTGTATAACAAACAGTTCAGTGTGACAGGCAGATTCAAGGTCATACATTATTAGAATAATAAAAATCCTCATTTAAAGGTGCTGAAACAAGTAACATCACTATACATTGTGTTGACACCAGTGCTTTCCCTTCATATGGCCATCACACATTCAATTTATCACGCAGGCATGATGGACAAAGAGGTGACAGCTGACCTGCTGTCAGTCCACATCTCTTCACTGGAGGAAAAAAACCAGCGCCTTCAGCATGACCTGGATAGTGGACGCAGTTGCCTGGCAAAGGCAGCCCCTGGAGAGAGGGATGTGCTCTGCAGCAACCCAGACATGGTTGTGTTTTACACAGGGCTGCCAAATTATGCAGTTTTAGAGGCTGTTTACATCCTAGTTCAGCCTCATATAAGGCATACATTACGAAACCACCTGAGCAAGTTTCAGGAAATGGTCGTTTTCCTAATGAGGTTACGGCTTAACGTCCCGTTACAAGATCTTGCATACAGGTATCTTATTCTGGGCAACAGCCATACCTATATTTATTTGTAACATTAAGGTTTGTGCACTACGCAGAACTGCACACTTGAGCATGCAGTAGCCATCTTGTGCTGGTGAACTTTATTGCATTAGCTTCAGTAACACTTATTGAAGCATATAACAACTCGGCAGTCTTATCTTACAGGTTTGGCATTCACCAGTCAACCGTAACGAGGACAGTAGAAAGGTGGCTTGATGCTGCTTACATTACGCTCAGCAGTCTGATCAAATGGCCAGGACGTGAAGATCTTCAAAGAACGATGACAATGGCATTTCAAGAAACATTTGGCAAGAAGGTAGCAGTGATTCTCGATTGTTTTGAAGTCTTTGTGGACAGACCTTCAGCCATGGAACCTAGATCATTAACATGGTCTACGTACAAGCATGCGAACACCATGAAGTACTTAATTGGCATCGCTCCACAAGGTGTAATTACGTACATATCAAGAGGGTGGGGTGGACACACCAATGACAAAATGCTGGCAGAATCATGTGGCATTCTTAGCAACCTGCTACCTAGCGACTCTGTGCTGGCTGACAGGGGTTTCTTTATCTCTGATGCCGTGGGCATGTGTGGAGCGAAGCTGCAAATCCCAGCCTTCACCAAAGGGAAGCCACAGCTTACTGCATACTCTGTTGAGGCAACACGTAGGCTAGCAAATGTTAAGATTCATGTTGAAAGAGTTATTGGGTTAGTCAGGAACAAGTACTCCTTTCTCAAAAGCACTCTTCCGACAGAATTTTTGGAGCCGAAGGTGCTCAACGGCATAAAAGTCAGCGCACTTGACAAGGTTGTATTTGTGTGTACCGCACTTACCAACCTGTGCGACTCTGTTGTACCATTTGACTGACATGTGTCCTTAGCGCAAAGCCTCTAGTAAATGTACAGTACCCTTTTTACGACTTCTTGCAGTCATTACAAAACCATTTCCGTGATTTAGGTGCCCTCTTCAAATTAACACACTGGAAGTGAAACCATTGTCGACTGCAATGCTTCCCATCACACCTAATCATGTCTCCATATTCTGGCTGCTGACAGTGGCAATATTTATCATCCTGACTGCCTGCACTTCGCTCCACTACTACTTCTTCAGCAGCAGTGGTCCAATAAAGGAAACAAAGTTCAGGTAGGAGAACTCGTTCAAAATACAATACACACTTATCCACAATTTCGTTGCAGAACTCCTTATCAAACATTACTCTTTCGATAAAAATATCTTTCTGTGTCCATACTACAAAATCACAGTAGTTTCTTTTGCGGACAAACATGTGCATCATTACTTTCTTGAAGTATTGATGGTTTCTTAATAGCTTTGCATCATTGCCATCAACTACAAGGTAAGATCGTTGCCGCTCTGGAATTTCGCAAATAAGTGCATTATTTGCAGAGTATGGACATTTTATCTCCAGAAGGCCATCTCCACAACAACTGCAATGTACAAGGCCATCAGAAGTTGCAGCCAAAAATGGTCGTTCTATGGTTATGTGGAGGCCAGACATGTTGCACACAAAGCCTAGATGGTGCTTCTGCATTGCCTCTATGTAAGCTGCCCTCCCAGCAGCTTCTTTCTTCTTTCCCCATTGAGTTGCTGCAGTCTGGAATTTGCAGTCCTCCGGGTAGCACAGTCACTTCAGCAGACTCTTTGAAGGCTTGGTCAATGAAGTTGCAAATACCGCTCCTGCATTTGAAGCTGTGATACGTGCAGTCTGAAATAAATGCCACTTCTCGGATGCAGATTGGGCCTTTGTCTGCTTCTCGATCAATGCACACACCTGCAGGAAATTGCAATTCATGTGCAAACAAACAAATATTTATCCTTTCGATTTCTTTTTAGTTCTGCTGTAATGCTTTAAGGATGTAGATTAAATTATGGGGCTTTACGTGCCAAAACCACTTTCTGATTATGAGGCACGGCTTAGTGGAGGACTCCAGTTTCGACCACCTGGGGTTCTTTAACGTGCACCTAAACCTAAATACACGGGTGTTTTCGCATTTCGCCCCCCATCGAAATGCGGCCGCCGTGGCCGGGATTCGATCCCGCGACCTCGTGCTCAGCAGCCTAACACCATAGCTACTGAGCAACCACGGCGGGTGAAGGATGTAGATTCATGAGAATATTGCATACATTTGAAAAGTGCCCAGGCAGCATGTGCAGGTTTAGCATAAATTATCATTGTGAACAGGTGCTGACACACGGGTGCACGGCACATTACAGCAATAACAACCTGCACAATTAGTTTTTTTTTAGCAAGGTTTGGCTGTAAGCAAGCTACAAAGAGACGAAGAAAGTTACATCAGGCTCAATTGAGAGGTCCTGCAAGACATTATGGCATTCTGCCTGTACATCCTCCAAGGAAATTGGGCACTGCTTCCTTTGCAGATTGCGGAGGAGGAGCTTAGGGTACTTCAAGCCCAAGGGAATGTAGGGGTCAGCAAATTTTTGAGCAAACGAGAGAAGTGCTGGCGTACCCTCAGATTTACTAAATGACGAGAAAAACTAACAGCTCGTCCTCTCTCGGCTTGGGCATTTCAACACTTGGTGGGTCGCGGGAGGCAGCCTTTGTGTCGTCCAGGCGGCGTTTCTTCATTGCGAAAGACGCGAAGTCCATCTCTGCCACCGGTCAGCATTCCAGACTGAAGAGATGAGGCGGTAGCCATGCATTTTGCCCATCTGTGCATGGTCGACCATCCCGGCGTGTCACAACAGCCTCCAATTAAAAGAGCACTGCTCCAACGTGTGAGCACGCCTCCCCGAGGCCGGTCATGCACGTACAGTGCGCGCACAAAGCTTCCGTGTCAGCTTTAACCAACAGCCACGGCAGCAGCAGCTTATCTCTGAACGCCTGAGAGTGGCGGACCTGCATAGGGAGAAAAGATACATCACAGTGTTTAGCTTACGTGGTTAGACACTGTGAACACGAATTCAGGCGTATGAAGCACGAACATGTCAGCAACTTCACCGGCGATCTAGCAACAAGTGCGACAGACTGGGCGCCGCATCCATTACTTACTCCATCGCTACATTTATGGACGACTGAAAAAATGCCCCAAGCCGCTGACATGCGGCACAATACATAAGTACAGCCTACCTTTCCAACGACGACGACGTTGCCATCACGAACTTTCACTCTTGGTAGCTCCACGAGACCGCTGGTGACGTAATTATGAGCCTCCAGGGATTTATAGCTCTTTAGCCGCTCCCGCGTCACGAAGCTCGTCCTGTGGACAAGATAGTCTCTGATGTCCGCACGGTCGACACTTAGATAAAAACCAACACTGTTTGTAAAGTGGTCGTCGGACAGCGCCAACGGGTCATATCCGCCGCATTTCGTGATTTTGATGATGTATCTGCTGCGCTCGGGGTCAGGCAGCGACTTTGCGTAGTCGCTGAGTTGCATGTTAGACTGCAGTCGCACCGAATGAGACGTACACAGCAGCTTTTTGTCGCGAACTGATCGTTGAAAGCGTCAGTAACAAGAGCGTTTGCACAGCCAAGCCAGCGAAGCACAACCACAAACATGGCATCCGACGCAAGGCACCGTAGCGCCACATTGCGACCTAGTTTCAGTACATACTCCCTATAAATACTAGTTATCAATTAGTTACACAACAGCTATGAAATACACATCATTAGCCTGAGTAATCACAATGAAACGACGGTTTTACTACCTTTGCGATATACCTCGTCATAAAAAAAAAAAAACTGCATTTCGTGACTTCAGTGTGGCTGTGTACATAAGAACAAGAAGATATGTAAGTAAACGTATCCTCTATCGTAGCCGGATAAGCCCAGTTCGGAAAGTGCGAACATTACCAGAAGCGAACTCGCCAATGCTCGTGCCGGGCAGACGAACTTAAACAGATTTCGCATTTCCAATAATACTGCAACTTTTTTTCGGCAGTGCTCGACGAAAAGCTTCCATCTGTCCCTGCGTCACGAGTCGCCTAGAAAATAACGAACACGTCAGGTGCACCGAGTTTGTGCAGTGACTTCTGTCAGTGCAGTCATCGAGCCAGAGCGCCCGTAATAGCCAGTTTTCGCGCATTTTGCGTACCTTCATGTCGGTTTTGTTGGAGGTGTCGACTATCGAAACGCTGGCTTCCGATTCGCTATGTTCAGCTTGAAAATAAAAGCATGTCATGGCTGTAAATATTCGCACATTTGTAGCTTTTCCTTAATGAAAAAATGCCACACTCACCGCCCCGTCTTCGTCCTGCAGTTCTTGCGCTTCGGAGAATGCAGGCAAGACCGACGGAACAACGCTACAAGAAAGCATTGCTTTAAAAGGCACTCCACACGACTTCAGTAAGTCGGCGTTGAACTCGTAATCCTCTGGACGAAAGCGCAGCGAGCACACTACGCGAATTTTTGGCTCTTTGCCAATGCGCTGTAGCAGAGGTACGGCACTTAACCACTTTGAATGGAGAGGTTCACTCCTTGGCACACAGTGATAAGTAACGTTGGATTCGCCGCTGCAACTGCCCTTGGCCAAGTTCCGCGGACCGTTCGGGCATCCCACGACATCACATGGACGTGGCATTCTCGCTGCATGGACGTGGCATTCTCGCTGCTTGTTCCAAATGAAAGTTTTGCGAGCCAGCAGAACCCACACAGCACGACGCGATAACGAAACTACAAAGCGCGCGCCGCGCAGAGTCGAGCGAAAACGAAACCTTAAGACTACCCATAATACTGAATGGTAACGTCAAAATGTTATTTTTTTAGAAACGAATAGAAGTAGACAAGCAGCATTTTCTTTCGTCTTATAATCGAATAAAATGATCTTTTTAATATGAGTAGTTGAGTATTAGTAACATAAATTATGATGAGTGCCTTCGTCATCGGGCTAGTACCGGAATGTTGCTGGGGGGTCTCAGACCGTGTCATGCATTTACCTCAATTTCTCGGTTAATAAAGCTCTGTTCGCGATTTTATTGACGTCTTAGACATTCTAGAACATTGCTGTACCACTTTAACTTGACTTCATATTAACATTTAGTGTCCCTTTAAGGCCTCCCGGGTCTTCGGCCTCGGCTTCACATACACGGCATCTCCAGACTGACCCACCTGGAGGAAATCGGCAGTCGCCTTTTCCTGTGCTCCTCTCCAATCTTTGCCTTTCTCTCAATCCTTTTCATCTTTCCTGTTTTCTTTTCACTTCTCATTTCTGAATTTCCTGGTGGCAAGGGTTAACCGTGCGTAAGTATCCAATCTTGGGTGTATATATTAGGTTATAGTGGCTGTGTACTGCTGGCACTGGCAGGCTGCATTCATACAGAATCCTGTCACGTCCCTCTGTTGGGCTCCATGGTGGGTGGCTGTGCGCCACCAGCTGCCGAAATTTGAATATTTCTATGGCTTCAAGCTAATTCCCAAAGCTAGCTGATCGTCCTTTCTTGAAAAGAGGGCGCACCGATGAATCCTTTAACTTTTTTGCCAAGAGCAAAGACATCTTCCCACATTTCCACGTCATCTATACCGAAACGAACCAAAGGACCGTAAGAACGCTTCGTTTGTTGTTGCAAAGTGCATCACTGACACTCTGGGCCCTAAATGCAAAATTACAAAAATGGCCAGTGGCAACCTTCTCCTTGAAGTTCGTGACAAAACACAACACGACAAATTGACAAATCTTGTTTCATTTGGTGAAACCGCAATTTCGATAACCCCTCACCGTTCATTTAACAGCACAAGAGGTGTAGTTTCAAAACAGGACTTGCCAGTATTGGCTTAAGCGGAGCTCCTAGAGGGCTGGAAGGAACAGCATGCCACGAAATTGCAACGAATCAAGATCCGTCGAGACGATAAGGAAATACCCACAAAACAACTGATCCTTACCTTTTGAACCAGCCCACTCCCCGAAAGAATCGAAACAGGCTATATGAAAATTAATGTCAGACCATACATACCAAATCCACGACGATGTTTCAATGCCAAAGATTCGGTCACAGCTCTCCGAGCTGCCGAGGCCGTACCACCTGTGAAAAGTGCGCATCCCAAGACCACACTGGACAACTGCAGCGGCCCAACCACTGTGGAAACTGACGGCGAACACCCCGCTTATTGTCACTCCTGTCCTTCATGGAAGAAGGAAAAAGAAATCGTAACCCTTGAAGTAAAAGAAAACATCTAATTCAAAGAAGCGCGCATGCATCTCTCTAAACTGCACAGGGACCTACAATTTCTGAAGTGGCACGGCCACAACGATACTCGGCGGCCGTTAGGACCACCCAGAGTGGACCGGTGACATCGCCACTCGCCCCCACTGCTGGACTAGCTAGTGCTCTTCCGCCACGCAGCAAGAGCCAGCAGCCCTCAGGGTCTGCGGTCTCTAGTGCTTCAAGGGCCTCTGCACGTGCAGAGAAGCCCCAAACACCCACGAGCGGACATCCAACACCTCGACGGAGGCCATGGATGCATCACAAGGTGCTTCGGCATCCCAGAGGCCGAAAGGTCGGCACAGTTCTCAGGAGCGCGCCAAAAAAGACAAAACCCGCATCACGGGGCCTGGAAAAGGTTCTGTGAGCTAAAGTAGTTTTTCTCTCTTAAACGCACAGCACATATTAATAACATTGGTACGCCAATATTACATTGGAACGTTACAGTTCTCCACAGCCTCGACGACGTTAAAGAACTCTTACATAAATATAATCCCAAGGTACCGTGTGTACAAGAGAAACCTAAAACCAACAAAGTCAGGCTTTCTGTCACAATTGCCCATTTTTTCGCAAAAACCGTGACGATGCCAACACCTCGTCCGGCAGTGTAGCAATAATAGCTGATAAGTTCGTAGCATGCTGTGCTCTAGAACTTCAAACACCTCTTGAGGCAGTTGCGGTTCGGGCGTTACTGCTTAGAAAAAGTGTCAGCATTTGTTCTCTCTACATACCGCGCAATTTTCGGCTCCACAGAAGAGAATTTAGGGGAATAATAGATGCCCTGCCAGGTCCATACGTATTGTTTGGGGATTTCAATTCACACAATACTCCTTGGGGGATTCCCAATGCGATGCAAGATGCCGAATTATAGAGCAAATCCTGCTTTCTTCAGGTGCCTGCGTGCTGAATAGGGAACGACCAACATTTTACAGCCTTGCACGTAACACATACAGTTACATAGACCTAAGCGTTGCATCCCGGACCTTAGTACCCTGTTAGAATGCAACGTTATTCAGAACCGTTATGACAGTGACCATTCTCCTGTGTGCCTCAAATCTACAAGAGAACATGATCCTCCCCCACACGGCCCTCCATGGAAGATTGCATCTGCAGACTGGGAAAAATTTACAACGAGGACATATGTGCTTCGAAGCACTCTTAACGATTTTATTATAATGATGCCGTTCCTTATTTTACTGTTTTTATCATTGACACCGCATTGTAGTGCATCCCACAAATGAATGGGGCTCCGAAGAAAAGACGAGTGCCCTGGTGGAACGAGAATTGCAGGAATGGGCGAAAAAACAGACTAAGGCTTGGGAAAGGCTGGGCCAGTGTCCAACAACTGAGAACCTCATTAACTTCAGGCACATAAAGTCCCAAGGAAGACGAACACGGCACACTGCTAGAAGAGAAAGCTGGGGAAAATACGTCTCCGGCATTATTTCCCACAAGCAAGAAGGAAAAGGATCAATTGAATTCCAAAACAAGGCCGGCCTTTCCGTTGGCGGCTTTTTAGAACTACTTCAAGTGTAACTAAGTTCTACATTCATTTCCTGAAACGGCGAGGTTTACCTGCAAAAACGGAGAGTATGCATAGGCTCATGCATAGCCCCCGTGCTTAGTGACTTGTTATTAGCACAAAAGGGTAGAAGACTCCAAGATAAATTGAAAGGGTCAAAGGTTTTACAGTGTTTTCGCCCCGCAGGGCGTCTGCGTCAGCAGGCATTTGGTGTGCTGCAACACCACGTACCCGAGCACTCGAGGGTTGGGCCCTCCCGCGTGTAGCCGTGCGCGGCTTAGCCGTGTCCGGGGAAAGGGGGATCCTGAAGGTTGAGCCGATGCCGTGTGTTCGGACCTTTAAGGCTCCTCGGCGGAGGCAACACAACTCTTTGGCCTCTGCTTCACGCAGACGGCTCCTCCAGACTGACCCACCTGGAGGAAATCGGCAGTCGCCTTTTCCTGTCCTCCTCTTCAATCTTCGTCTTTCTCTCTAGCCCTTTCATTTTTCCTGTCTTCTTTTCACTTCTTACTTCCGAATTTCCTGGCGGCAAGGGTTAACCGTGTGTAGTATATCCAGTCTTGGTTATATGCATTAGGTTATAGTGGCGGTGCATAGCTGGCGTGTGCAGGTTGCTCAGAACCTGTAGCGTCCCCTTGTTGGGCTCGGTGGTGGGTGGCTCCCACCGCCGCCGAATTTTGAAACCATAATATGGCAGAAGCTTCTCCGCGACTTCCAGATCGGCCTCTGAAAAGAGGCCGCACCGATGCACCTTTTCAATTTTCCCTCCGAACCGACCTAGACAACATTCCACGTTACCACGCCTTGCATAGTGAAGGAACACCAAGTATGCGTAAGCTATCCCCTTTCTTGGTGGCGAAATGCCTCATGGAAAAAATTGGAAAAGACTACAAAGCCTCGAAAATGACCAGCGGAGACCTGTTAATTGAATTGAAGAAGAAAGAACAAGTGCAAAAGCTGTCCGAACTCGCCAGTATTGATGAAATCAAAGTGACAATTTCTCACCATCGTTCATTAAACACTTGCAGTGGCGTTATCTCTGAGGAAGATTTTCTCAGTTTGAGTGACGAGGAACTCCTCGAGGGGTTCCAAGAACAAAATCTGATCAAAGTGCAAAGAATTAGAATCCGAAGAAACAATGAACAACTCCCGACCAAACATGTGATCCTCACATTTGGTACTAGTATTCTCCCCACCTCTCTCGACGCAGGATACCTAAAGATAAATGTCAGGCCATACATACCGAACCCGAGGCGGTGTTTTAAGTGCCAGAGGTTCGGCCACGCATCACAATCATGTAGAGGCAAAGAAGCATGTGCAAAATGCAGTGCCAACGATCACCCTTCTGAAAACTGTAACGCTCCCCCACGCTGTGTGAACTGCAAATGGGATTATCCAGCGTATTCACGATCATGTCCCTGTTCGAAGAAGGAGAAGGAAGTGATTGCTATTACAGTAAAAGAGAAAATTTCATTTTTTGAAGCAAGAAAGATGCTTTCGCTCTTACCTCAAATAAGCTATGCCAATGTGGCGCGGCAGGGGGCAGCACCACATCGGTCTCAGGAGTCTACAGAGGTCACAGTCAGTGGTCCTGTAGCAACTCCATCCGCCCCCTCGGTGGTAGCAGCTAGTGCTGATCCACCATCATCCAAGACGGCCCTGCAGACAGTTGTTCCGCAGGTCCCCAGAATAAACAGGACGCGAAGGCCCGAGGCGCGTGTCTCGGCGCCTGGCTCTCGATAAAAGGCAAAATAGCAGACTGAAAATGTAGCTCCACCTCCGTTATTACTATTCCGCTCCGATTAATTTTCGTTGCGCCGAGATTTCAGCAGACAACAGCAGTCGTCTGCTAACATTTATTACCAGCTACTCAGCAAGATGCCAAAAATTAAAAATATTGGCGGATCGTAGTGCTGCAGCAGTAGTATAAAGCTTGGAATATTACGCGGCGCGCATTTTCTCCCCGGTATGCTTATTTGTGTGTTTCAACTTCACCAGGCACGCAGGAACCTTTGCTACGGTTGCTGAAACGGGATAAAAGCAGCTGATAGACTTCTCAGCAGTCTTTTGTTTATTCAGAAACGTTTCTCCGATCGGCGTTCTGTGGAGGCAGTGCAAATTTGAAGCCCATTTCACCGCAATACAGGGCCCACTGTAGCAGACGACGCGTGGAGCCCCGCCTGCGGCTCTCACTGCATCTGCGCAATGGGGCTCTTGCATTGCCCAGGGGGCGCTGCGAAAATGGTGCTAAAAAGCGCCCTCTGTCCTAAAATGGGTCGTACCAAGCTCGGTCGTCTGCTTGGGAAAGCACGTTTACAATATGGACCCGCCACTTTCGGTTGTGTTGTACCACGGCCTGCAGCGAATATCGGGCGCCGAAGATTTTTTCAGGGGCGGCACGCTGCGTAAAGGCAAGAAATTATGCAGTGGCGAATACGTGTATGCCGTTCAAGAATTAAGCGGCGAAGTTTTAGCGCGGTGTCAATCGCAAGTGAAGCGAGTCGCGTACGAAGTGAAACTTCAGGTAAGGTTTGCACGCTGCTAGATTCAGGCGCACAAACGCGAGGAAATGCTTGCTATAAATGAATCCACAGCAGCGATAAGCAGACATCATGTGTACGGAACTGCTCGAGCACACGACGGTACGCGCCGCGATGGCAGCGGTCTTTCAGCATGCCGCGATGTACGAACTGCTCGAGCGCACGATCGTACGCGCCGCGACGGCAGCGGTCTTTCGACATGCCGCGAAACGGTGGGTCTCCTGCAATCTTTGTTGACTGCATGCCGCTAAACAAGTAGTTATGCCTGCGTTGTAGTAGCGGCCATCTGTCCCTTTTGGTAAATGGTAATAACTGATGCAATGCATATGAGCTCGCACGTACGTGCGAATCGCGCTGCAGCGCGAGCTCGTGCGCTGCTCGCTTGATGTAGTTTTTAATGACAACGCTCGAAAATCGATCTGCTGTAATCAATACTATCTTGCTGCGCTGCCTCAACATGCTGGCTTGAGGTCAAGTATGAGCACATTTAACTCTAACCTGTGCTGCTCGTAGTGGGGTAGTGAATTGCCACCGAATCAACCCGGCCATTTGTGGTCATTTGCACACACCTGGGCACTTCACCACTTCACACCGGTCAAATTGTTAATTGTCGCTGTGGCCGGATTTCGAATCGTGAATCACCAGCCATGCCTGCTGCGATGTCGGTCTGCCGTCGGGACTGTAGGTGCAAAAGACCGAATTTTAGAACGCAGTTCTATAATCAAGCAAGCTTCAAGACAGGCGAAGCAGTCAGCATGGCGCGAAGTTTCGCTACCCAGCGCGACGAACTGCATGCAGTTATACAGCGCGCCCGACGCTCCGCTTCGTGAAGCCTTGAAGGGAAACGATAGAATCGGATATTGGGATTCAGGCCTTCTTGTTCATGGCAGCCCACGCAGTATCGACGGTGACGCTTTTTCGATGCTGAGCTAGGTCCCTCCGGATCGGCGTCGCCGATTCCTTCTGCTTCCAGCATTACGTCCCACGGCACACGGAGAGTCCGTTTTCGTTAAACTATAGGCTGCGACCAGCTCGCAGCGTGGTCGACGTGGTCTGTGAGAAGTGACGAGCCTTTTCGCACTCGCAACAGGGCAGAAAAAAGTGCGAATCGACGCAAAACCCGGCCTAGAAACGTGCTTCGCCACAGCCAGGGCTCAATACGACCCAAGCTGGTACGACCCAGATGTCGTTTCTCGCGCCGCCACCAGGCGCCGCTACTATACCTCAAACTCCAGCCCAAGACGCCCCTATAGTTTCTCCGGCGGCCGACAGAGGTGCCCCGCGGAGCGCCGGCAGCCCGTAGCGGCATTCTAAGAGTGGACGACCCTGTACGTCTGGGTACAGTACACTCTCATACATTTACGCTGGAAAATGGCGTTCCACAAGGCTGTGTTCTGAGCACGACACTGTTTATAGAAAAATGAACTCAGTTAATAAGATTGTACCATCGTCTCTTATGCACTCTGTTTACGTAGGCGATCTCCGACTAGCTTGCCGCGCCTCAAATTTGCCAACCTGTGAAAGGCAGCTTCAAATGACAATAAATAAACTTACACAATTTGCTAACAAAAATGGTTGCCGTTTCTCCACACAGAAAACAGTTATTGTTTTTTTCTCTCAGAAACGAAGGCTACACAGCGATCCAGTCCTAAAATTGAACGACACCATACTGCCGGTGAAACAAGACCATAAGTTTTTAGGAGTAACCTTTGACACCAAACTTGACTTCCTAACTAACATAAAAGCACTAAAGATTAAAGCAAATAAAGCTCTAAATATCCTTAAAATTTTGTCTCATAAGCACTGGGGTTCCGACCGAACGTGCCTTTTACGTGTTTACCGGTCTCTTGTGCGTAGCCTTTTAGACTACGGCTCCGTGGTTTACGGCTCAGCCAGACAGTCCTACATCCAACGACTTGATCCAGTACATAACCTTGGACTGCGACTGGCAATTGCTGCCTACAGAATGTCACCTATTCAAAGTTTATACGTCGAGTGTAATGAACCCTCCTTACAGCATCGCAGACGATTACTCACTTTTTCTTACGTACTCAGAATTCAGTCATCACCGCAACACATATGCTACAACATCCTCACACAATGCAACTCACGCTTACACTATACAAATAAACCAAACATGATTAGGCCACTTGTCCTGCGGTATGAGCAATACTGTCGGGATTATGACATTCACCACGAAGTCCTCCAGGTTGCCAAAAAACCACAACGGTTGGCCCCGTGGTACGATTTCACACATTTATATGATTGGACGTTAACACATCTAAAGAAAATAGACATCTCACACAAACACATTATACAAGAATTCCGTGCACTTCAGGACAAATATCAAAATAACATGCAATATTACACTGATGACTCTAAAGCAAAAGATCACGTTGGTGTGGGGGCCGTAACGGAAAATTGGGAAACAAGTATTCGATTGACACAACACGCTTCTGTTTTCACGGCCAAAGTTTACGCTATCTGGGTTGTTGTTAAAAAGATTATCACTGATAAACACAAACATGCACTCATATACAGTCACTCTTTAAGCACAGTGAAGGCTCTGCAGCTGAAATCTGAGTGTGAACCCCTGATAGGAGACATTTTAAACATGGTGGCGCTTAAGAAATACGGGAGGTCAATTCATTTCTGCTGGGTTCCAAGCCATGTTGGCATACCCGGTAACGAAGCAGCTGATAGATGGGCATCGATGGCAGCGTACAAAGAAATAACAAACACAACACTTCCATACAAAGATAGCATCCGTAGGATTCGAAAAGCCTTAACTGCAAAATAGCAACGCGAATGGGGCCGTTGTGCCGACAAGCTACATCTCACTAAACCCATAGTTGGCGAGTGGAAGTCATGTTATCATCAGGACCGGTTCATTGAAGTAGTTTTAAGCCGACTACGCATTGGGCACACACACCTCACACACAATTATTTACTTACGAAAGAAGACACACGAACATGCGAGAAATGTCAAGAGCCACTAACAGTTATGCACATATTACTGACATGTACACATATTGAAACACACAGACGAGCACTTTTGCAAAAATTACACTACACCTACCTTTACACCCTGCTCTAATTTTAGGTGATGACCCACAAGTACCATTATGTGACGTCCGTAAATTTCTAGATGACACTGGCCTTTTACATAAAATATAGATTATTAACCAAGCGTTTTCCTTCATAAACTCCCCGCAGGGGCGTCTGCGTCAGCAGGCGTTTGGTGTGTTGCGACACCACGGACCCGAGCACACGAGGGTCGGACCCTCCCGCGTGTAGCCGTGCGCGGCTTAGCCGTGTCTGGGGAAAGGGGGATCCTGGGGGTTGAGCCGATGCTGGGTGTCTGGACCTTTAAGGCCCCCTGGCGGACGCAACACACCCCTTTGGCCTCTGCTTCACATAGACGGCCCCCCCGGACTGACCCACCCGGGGGAAATCGGTAGTTGCCTTTTCCTTTCTCTCTCTCCCTACAACCTTCGTCTTTTACTTACTTTCCACCTTTCCTGTCTCCTTCTCACTTCTTTATTACTTCCGACCTTTCTGGCAGCAAGGGTTAACCTTGTGTGAGTAGCCAACCTTGGTTATATCATATTGGGTTATAGCGGCAACGTACAGCTGGCGTTTGCAGGCCCTGTTGTTCAGGCCCTGCAGCGTCCCCTTGTTGGACTCCATGGTGGGTGGCTAGCGTTGCTGCCGAAAACTACACTTCCACACATGGCTGTTTCCTTCCCTCCACTACCTGATCGCCCTCATAAAAAAGGGCGCACCGATGAAGTCTTCCAGTTTTTTGGCCGCCAAAAAGAATCATTCCCACGTTTCCATGTGATTCATTCTGCAAACCCAGATAAGCCCCGCAGGGGCGTCTGCGTCAGCAGGCGTTTGGTGTGTTGCGACACCACGGACCCGAGCACACGAGGGTTGGACCCTCCCGCGTGTAGCCGTGCGCGGCTTAGCCGTGTCCGGGGAAAAGGGGATCCTGGGGGTTGAGCCAATGCCGGGTGTTTGGACCTTTACGGCCCCTCGGCGGCGGCAACACACCCCTTTGGCCTCGGCTTCACGTAGACGGCACCCCCGGACTGACCCACCCGGGGGAAATCGGTAGTTGCCTTTTCCTGTCTCTCACTCTCCCTCCAACCTTCGTCTTTCTCTTACTTTTTCATCTTTCCTGTCTCCTCCTAGCTTCCGTTTACTTCCAATTTTCCAGGCAGCAAGGGTTAACCTTGTGTGAATAACCAACCTAGGTTATCTCATATTTGGTTATAGTGATAACGTACAGCTGGCGTTTGCAGGACCTGTTCTTACAGTCCCTGTAGCGTCCCCTTGTAGGACTCCACGGTGGGTGGCTGGCGTTATTGCCGAAAATTCAATCCCTTTATGGCAACCTCTTTCCCTCGGCTTCCTGATCGCCCTCACAAAAGAGGGCGCACCGATGAAGTTTTTCAGTTCCTTGGACGTCAAAGACCAAACTTCCCACGTTACCATGTCATCCACTCAGAACAATCCAACAAACAAGTACGAAACATTTCCCCTTTTCTAGTTTCCAGGTCCTTAACTGATATCCTTGGCCCAGGCTACAAGGTATCAAGGCTGGCAAGTGGTGATCTCTTGTTAGAGCTCCATGATCAGAAACAGTACGAAAAGTTGCCCAGTATAGTATCATTTGGAGATGTTCCACTAACAGTAACTCCACACCGCACTCTCAACACCACCCGCGGCGTTGTCTCGGATGACGATTTGCTCCAACTAACAGAGGCTGAGCTCCTGGAGGGCTTCAGTGATCAGAATGTCGTCAATGTGAGAAGAATTAAGATAAGAAGGGATGGAAAAGAAATTCAAACAAAGCACCTGATACTCACATTCGGTTCAAGTATTCTGCCCGAGTCTGTAGAGGCCGGGTACATCAAGCTCCGTGTCAGGCCATATGTGCCAAATCCCCTAAGATGCTTCAAATGCCAGCGTTTTGGCCACAGCTCGCAGAGCTGCCGAGGCCGCCAAACATGCGCCAAATGCAGTGCCCCTGAACACGCCACTGAAGCTTGTGCAAACACTCTCCACTGTGTAAACTGTGACGGGGAGCACGCCGCGTACTCGCGGTCGTGCCCATCGTGGAAAAAAGAAAAGGAAATTGTAACAATAAAAGTAAAGGAAAATATTAGTTTCAAGGAGGCACGTAGGCGGGTATCGTACCTGCCCAGGAAAACCTTTGCCGATGTGGCGCGTCAGGGGGCAGCGTCACAACGGCCTCCGGCGGCTGTCCGACCCACAGTCAGTGAGTCGCCAGTCACGCCATCTGCCCCCACGGTGGTTGCAGCTAGCGCTGCTCCGCCAACAGAGCAGACGGAGCCATCGACCCCGAAGGTGGGCGCAGCCGAGGCTGCCCCAACCTCCGAGGCCCCCTCCAGCGCTGGCAACGGCCAGCGCAGCCAAATCCCTCAGGGAGCCCCATCGACCTCCGGGCTGGGGGGCGCAGGGGTCTTGCCCTCCGGGGCAGGACTCTGTCAGAAAACATCTCGCTCGCAAGAGCGCTTGTCCGGCGTCTCACAGGAGGCAATGGACACTACACCTGTCCTCAAGGCGTACCAAGCGCCTAAGGAGCGCCGAGGTTCGCTCGAGCGCTTCAGAAAGAGCAAAACCCCTATTACAGGGCCTCGAAAGGGCTCTGTAATGTAAAACATCCCTTCCGTTTCCGTAAACACAGCACCAATTTAATTTAAAATATGGATACACAAATCATTCAATGGAATGTCAGAGGTCTTCTTAGGAACCTCGATGATGTGCAAGAGATTATACACAAACACAATCCAAAGGTGCTGTGTCTACAGGAAACACACCTAAAATCACAACATACAAACTTTCTCCGACAGCATGTTACTTTTCGCAAAGATCGCGATGATGCAATCGCATCATCGGGAGGTGTTGCAATTGTAATCCAGAAGAGCATAGCATGTCAACATTTACAGCTACGAACGGCCCTTGAGGCAGTGGCGGTACGAATTGTTTTGCTAAACAAACTTATCACTATTTGTTCGATTTATATACCCCCACACTACAAACTAAGCAAACATGAATTTCAGTCCTTCATAGATGAATTGCCAGAACCTTACGTTGTACTTGGAGATTTTAATGCGCACAACAGCCTGTGGGGCGACTCTCGTATAGATGCGCGAGGTCGTCTTGCTGAACAGTTCCTCTTCTCTTCTGGTGCATGCCTGCTGAATAAGAAGGCACCCACATATTATTCTCTCGCCAACAGAACATTTTCATCAATTGACCTCAGCCTAGTTTCCCCGTGTATACTGCCTGAACTCGAATGGGATGTTATGAACAATCCATACGGGAGCGACCACTTCCCCATATTGATAAGAACATCTAAAGAAAACGAATGTCCCCCACAAGCTCCTAGGTGGAAGATAGACACAGCCGACTGGCAGAAATTTCGAGCTCTCTCTAGCATCTCATGGGCTGACCTGTCTTCTTTAGAAATCGATGCTGCTGTGGAGTACTTCACAGCCTTTTTAATAGATGCGGCATCTAAATGCATACGTGAATTAAGCGGCTCGGCATGCAAACGGCATGTCCCGTGGTGGAACAATGAATGCAGAATCGCACGTAGGAATCAGAACAAAGCGTGGGAGATGCTACGCGCTTCTCCCACTGCAGAAAATCTTGTCAACTTTAAAAAAGTGAAATCCCAAGGTAGGAGAACCCGCCGACAGGCCAGAAGAGAAAGCTGGCAAAAGTATCTAGCGAGTATAAACTCCTTTAGGGATGAGGCCAAAGCCTGGAACAGAGTTAATAGGATTAGAGGTAGGCAAACATACTTAGTCCCCCTGGTAAACACACAGGGCGATACGCTGCAAGACCAGGCCAACTCACTCGGGGAGCACTTTGAGAGTGTATCAAGCTCAAATCATTATTCGCAATCCTTCCTAAAATATAAACAAATAGAAGAATGCAAGCCACTCATCAATAAATGCCGACAGAATGAACCGTACAATTGCCCTTTTAGTGCTGCCGAGTTGAAAGCTGCCTTGAGCGCATGCAAGAGTTCCGCACCAGGATCTGATAGAATCATGTATGAAATGCTCAAAAACTTACACAATGACACGCAACTCACACTACTCACACTTTTCAACACCATCTGGGATGCAGGGTACCTTCCAACCGCGTGGAAGGAAGCCATTATAGTCCCTGTTTTGAAACAAGGCAAAGACCCTTCCTCAGTGGCAAGTTACCGCCCGATAGCCCTCACAAGTTGCATTTGTAAGGTGTTCGAAAAAATGATAAATCGGCGACTAACTCATTTCCTTGAACAGAGCAAAATGCTTGATCCTTATCAGTGCGGCTTCCGAGAAGGGCGCTCCACAACCGATCATCTCGTGCGTGTCGAAGGGAATATCCGGGACGCATTTATACATAAACAGTTCTTCCTATCGATATTTCTCGATATGGAAAAGGCGTATGACACAACGTGGCGTTACGGAATCTTAAGAGACCTGTCAGAAATGGGCATCCACGGTAATATGTTTATTATAATAAAAAGCTATCTGTCAAATCGTACCTTCCGGGTAAAAGTCGGCAATGCACTCTCACGTCCTTTTACGCAAGAAACGGGTGTACCCCAAGGAGGCGTGCTCAGCTGCACGCTATTTATCGTGAAGATGAACACGCTTCGGGCTTCACTACCACCCGCCATCTTTTACTCTGTCTACGTGGACGACATTCAAATAGCTTTCAAATCTTGTAACCGCGCAGTCTGCGAGAGACAGGTACAGCATGGCCTGAACAAAGTGTCAATGTGGGCAGACAAGAATGGGTTTAAGATCAATCCTAACAAAAGCTCTTGTGTTCTTTTTACAAGAAAGAGAGGACTTATCCCAGATCCTTGCATAGAACTGGGTGGACAACAAATACCTGTAAACAAAGAACACAAATTTCTAGGTGTCATACTTGACTACAGACTCACCTTCGTCCCCCACATTAAACATCTCAAAGAAAAGTGTTTAAAAACAATGAACATAATCAAACTTCTATCCCAGACTACGTGGGGTAGTGACAGGAAATGCTTAATGAATCTCTATAAAAGCCTCATTCGATCACGACTAGACTATGGCGCCGTGATTTACCACTCTGCCGCCCCGAGCGCACTAAGGATGCTAGACCCAGTCCACCATCTAGGAATCCGACTGGCCACTGGCGCTTTCAGAACGAGTCCCATACAAAGTTTATATGTAGAATCAAATGAGTGGTCACTTCATCTGCAGAGAACATTCATCAGCCATACATATTTTCTGAAAGTCCACTCAAACCCCCAACATCCCTGTTTTAGTACCATTAATGACATGACATGTGCTACACTCTTTCGCAATCGTACGTCCGTAAGACAGCCTTTCTCGCTGCGTGTGAGGGAGCTTAGCGAAGAAATGCACGTTCCACTCCTCGAGCTTCGTCTAATGCATCCAGCCAAGCTGCTACCTCCTTGGGAGTGGCAGCTCATACAATGTGATATATCATTCGTGGAAGTCACAAAGCATGCCCCAGAGATTGAAATAAAGATGCATTTCCGGGAACTCCAGCACAAATACTCCTGCACGGAGTTCTACACAGACGCATCAAAGTCACACGACGGGGTATCCTATGCAGCCGTCGGTCCATCCTTCTCGGAATCCGACGCACTGCACCCGGAAACTAGCATCTTTACGGCTGAGGCGTACGCACTGCTGTCGGCCGTAAAGCATATAAATAAATCACAACTCCAGAAATCAATTATATATACGGACTCCCTGAGTGTTGTGAAGGCCTTGATGTCTTTCTGTAATCAGAAAAATCCAGTATTTAATGAGCTCTACTCCGCACTGTGCAAAGCATATATATCTAACCAACATGTGATCATATGCTGGGTGCCTGGACATAGGGGCATCGAGGGAAACGTTCTAGCCGACCAGATGGCCACATCAATCTCATTGCATGCAGTTAATCCTACTGCTTCGGTCCCTGTCACAGACCTGAAGCCTTTCTTAAGAAGGAAACTACGAAGCCACTGGCAACGCATGTGGGACGAAGAAATAAATAATAAACTGCATGTAATAAAGCCACAATTAGGTTTCTGGCCTCCTATAACGAAATCCCGCCGTACAGATGTCCTATTCTGCCGTCTAAGAATAGGGCACACTTTTGGCACACATAACTTTTTACTCACGGGAAACGAGCCTCCAACCTGTGGTAGATGCGGGGAGAGGCTGACCGTCCTCCACGTCCTACTGGAGTGTCGGGAAGCCGAACCCGAAAGAAAAAAACATTTTCTCTTAGCATACAGGCACCACATCCCCCTTCATCCTGTTATGTTACTTGGTCCAGAACCACTCTTTGACACCAATGCCGTCTTAGGTTTTTTGAAAGATGTTGTGTTGCATGTTTTTAGCCCCACACGTTCGTAGCGCTTCCTCTCTTCTGAGGATGTCGCTGCGATAATTATTTTTAATAAGCACATGCCTCTAGGCCCTTGGGGTTCAAGGGCTCTGGCGAGGCTGTAGTGCTGTAAGCAATTTAACGTCTCGCATATTTTTAACAGTGCATCATTCTTTTACGATGGATTTTAATCTTCAGTCTTCGTCATTAATCATCGCCATAATGTTATAGCACGTAGATTTTACGCACTTTACAGCGACTATTTTTAGGCCACTTTACAGCCAAGTCACATCTTCCATAATACATCGTTAACACTACCATTTGTCATGGCGCTCTTTGGCCATACCTGGCCCTTGCGCCATAAAACACTACACATCATCATCAAACCCAGATAAACAAGTACGAACGATCTCACCCTTCCTTGTTTCCAAGTCATTGACTGAAGTCTTTGGTCTTGGTTATAAGGCGTCGAGGATGGCAAGTGGTGATCTCCTCTTGGAGCTCCGCGACCAAAAACAATATGAAAACTTGTCAAAACTAGTGTCATTTGGGGAAACCCAGATAATTATTACCCCGCACCGCACGATGAACAACACCCGTGGTGTTGTCTCTGACGATGACTTGACGGAGCTCACTGAGGCTGAACTCTTGGAGGGCTTCAGTGACCAGAATGTTATCAATGTTAAACGAATTAAGATGAGGCGAGATGGAAAAGAGATAAAGACGAAACACCTGATACTCACCTTCGGCTCAAGTGTCCTTCCCGAGTCCATCGAGGCCGGTTATATCAAACTTCGTGTTCGGCCATACATTCCCAATCCTCTCAGATGCTTTAAGTGCCAACGTTTCGGCCACAGTTCACAGAACTGTCGAGGCCGGCTGACTTGTGCCAAGTGCAGTGACAACGAACATTCCTCTGAAACGTGTCGGAACACTCCACATTGTGTTAATTGTGATGGCGAGCATGCCGCATACTCGCGGTCATGCCCGTCCTGGAAGAAAGAAAAAGAAATAGTCACAATCAAGGTAAAAGAAAACATATCTTTCAAGGAGGCACGTAGGCGGGTGTCATACCTGTCTAAGAGTAGCTTTGCCGATGTGGCGCGTAAGGGGGCAGCGTCACAACGGCCTCCGGCGGCTGTCCGACCCACAGGCAGTGAGTCGGCAGTTACGCCATCTGCCCCCGCGGCGGTTGCAGCTAGCGCTGTTCCGTCTACCCAGAATGAGGGACCATCGACCCCGAAGGTGGACGCAGCCGAGGCTGCCCCAGCCTCCGAGGCCCCTTCCAGCGCTGGCAACGGCCAGCGCAGCGAAATCCCTCTGGGAGCCCCATCGACCTCCGGGCTGGTGGGCGCAGGGGTCTTGCCCTCCAAGGCGGGACTCCCTCTGAAAACCTCTCGCTCGCAAGAGCGCTTGTCCGGCGCCTCACACGAGGCAATGGACATTACACCTGTCCCCAAGGCGCACCAAACGCCTAAGGAGCGTCGAGAATCGCTCGAACGCTTCAAAAAGAACAAAACACCTATTACAGGGCCTCGAAAGGGCTCTGTAATCTAAGGCATCTTTCCGTTTCCGTACACACAGCACCAATTTACTCCAAATATGGATACACAAATTATTCAATGGAACGTCAGAGGTCTTCTTAGAAACCTGGATGACGTACAAGAACTCATACACAAACACAATCAAAAAGTGCTGTGTTTACAGGAAAGACACCTAAAATCAAAACACACAAACTTTCTCCGACAGTATATAACTTTTCGCAAAGATCGCGATGATGCTATCGCATCATCGGGAGGTGTAGCTATAGTTATCCACAAAAGCATTGCGTGTCAACATTTACAGCTCCAAACGCCTCTTGAAGCGGTGGCAGTTCGAGCTGTCCTCCTAAACAAACTCATCACCATTAGCTCGCTTTACGTACCACCACACTACAAGTTAAACAGACATGAATTCCAGTCATTTATAGACGAATTGCAGAACCTTATGTTGTTCTTGGCGATCTCAATGCGCACAGCTCCCTGTGGGGTGACTGTCGTATAGATGCGCGAGGTCGTCTTGTTGAACAGTTCCTTTTTTCTTCTGGTGCGTGCCTTTTGAATAAGAAGAAACCCACTTATTACTGTCTTGCAAATAATACCTTTTCTTCAATTGATCTCAGCATAGTTTCCTCGTCTATACTGCCTGAACTGGAGTGGGAAGTTGCGAACAATCCTTACGGAAGCGACCACTTCCCCATACTATTAAGAACACTTAAAGAAAACGAATATCTACCACAGGCTCCTAGGTGGCAGGTTGACACAGCCGACTGGGAGAAATTCCGAACCATAACTAGCATATCATGGGATGACATGTCCTCGTTACAAATTGATGCTGCTGTGGATTACCTTACAGCTTTTATTATAGATGCCGCATCTAAATGCATACGTGAAGTAAGTGGCTCGGCATGCAAACGGCATGTCCCGTGGTGGAATGATGAATGTAGAGTCGCACGTAGGAATCAAAACAAAGCGTGGGGGTTGCTACGCGCTTCGCCCACTGCAGAGAATCTTGTTAACTTTAAGAAAGTTAAGTCTCAAGGCAGGAGAACCCGCCGACAGGCCAGAAGAGAGAGCTGGCAAAAGTTTTTATCGAACATCAACTCGTTTACAGATGAGGCGAAAGTCTGGAACCGCGTAAACAGAATTAGAGGGAGACAAACACATTCACTCCCTCTGGTAAACACACAGGGTGATACGCTGCAACATCAGGCAGACTCACTTGGGGAGCACTTTGAAAGTGTGTCAAGTTCAAAACATTATTCGAAATCCTTCCTGAAATATAAGCAAATAGAAGAATGTAAGCCACTCAAAAGAAAATGTCCACAGAGTGAGTCCTACAACTGCCCATTCAGTATTGCTGAGTTGAAAGCTGCCTTGAGCTCATGCAAGAGCTCTGCACCCGGATCTGACAGAATCATGTATGAAATGCTCAAAAACTTACCCGATGACACGCAAGTTACACTACTCAAACTTTTCAACACCATCTGGGATGCAGGGTACCTTCCAACCGCATCGAAGGAAGCTATTGTGGTCCCTGTTTTGAAACAAGGCAAAGACCCTTCCTCAGTGGCAAGTTACCGCCCGATAGCCCTCACAAGTTGCCTTTGTAAGGTATTTGAAAAAATGATTAATCGGCGACTGATCCATTTCCTTGAAATGAGCAAAATGCTTGATCCTTATCAATGCGGCTTTCGAGAAGGGCGGACCACGACCGATCATCTCGTACGTGTTGAAGCAAATATTCGGGAGGCATTCATACATAAACAGTTCTTCCTATCGATATTTCTCGATATGGAAAAGGCGTATGACACAACGTGGCGTTACGGAATCTTAAGAGACCTGTCAGAAATGGGCATCCACGGTAATATGCTTAACATAATGGAAAGCTATCTGTCAAATCGTACGTTCCGGGTAAAAGTAGGCAATGCACTTTCACGTCCTTTTACGCAAGAAACGGGTGTACCCCAAGGAGGTGTGCTCAGCTGCACGCTCTTCATCGTGAAGATGAACACGCTTCGCGCTTCATTACCTCAGGCCATCTTTTACTCTGTCTACGTGGACGACATTCAGATAGCTTTCAAATCCTGTAACCTCGCAGTGTGCGAGAGACAGGTACAGCACCCCCGCAGGGGCGTCTGCGTAAGCAGGCGTTTGGTGTGTTGCGCCACCACGTACCCCAGCACGCGAGGGTTGGACCCTCCCGCGTGTAGCCGTGCGCGGCTTAGCCGTGTCCGGGGAAAAGGGGATCCTGGGGGTTGAGCCAATGCCGGGTGTTTGGACCTTTACGGCCCCTCGGCGGCGGCAACACACCCCTTTGGCCTCGGCTTCACGTAGACGGCACCCCCGGACTGACCCACCCGGGGGAAATCGGTAGTTGCCTTTTCCTGTCTCTCTCTTCCTCTAATCTTCGTCTTTCTCTCACTTTTTATCTTTCCTGTCTTCTCCTAGCTTCCACTTTTTTCCAATTTTTCCAGGCAGCAAGGGTTAACCTTGTGTGAATAGCCAACCTAGGTTATTTCGTATTTGGTTATAGTGGTAACGTACTGCTGGCGTTTGCAGGCCGTGTTTTACGGATCCTGCAGCGTCCCCTTGTAGGACTCCATGGTGGGTGGCTGGCGTTACTGCCGAAATTACAATCTCTTATGGCTTCTTCTTTCCCCCAATTACCTGATCGCTCCCTCAAGAGGGGGCGCACCGATGATGTCTTTGAATTTTTTGCCCGCCAAAAAGAAACCTTTCCTCGTTTCCATGTAGTGCACTCTGAAACACCAGGCAAACCCGTGCGAACAATCTCTCCATTCCTCGTGTCCAAGTCTCTTACCCAAGTTTTTGGTACAGGTTATAAAGCATCCAGGATGGCAAGCGGCGATCTCCTCTTGGAGCTCCGCAACCAGAAACAATATGAAAATCTACCCAATCTAGTTTCATTTGGTGACGCCAAAGTAACAGTAACTCCTCATCGTACCATGAATACCACGCGTGGCGTAGTCTCCGATGATGATTTATTGGAGCTGACTGAGGCTGAGCTCTTGGAAGGCTTCAGCGAGCAGAATGTCATAAATGTCAGAAGAATCAAGATGAGGCGAGACGGAAAAGAAATTGCGACTAAACACCTAATACTCACCTTCAACTCCAGTGTCCTGCCCGAGTCAATCGAGGCCGGGTACATCAAGCTTCGTATAAGGCCGTATGTGCCGAATCCCTTGAGATGTTTCAAATGCCAACGTTTTGGCCACAGCTCGCAGAGCTGCCGAGGCCGCCAAACATGCGCCAAATGCAGTGCCCTTGAACACGCCACTGAAGCATGTAAGAACTCTCTACACTGTGTAAACTGTGACGGGGACCACGCCGCGTACTCGCGGTCGTGCCCCTCCTGGAAGAAGGAAAAAGAAATTGTGACTATAAAAGTAAAAGAGAATATATCGTTCAAAGAGGCACGAAGGCGGGTAGTATACCTGCCAAAGAAAACCTTTGCCGATGTGGCGCGTCAGGGGGCAGCGTCACAACGGCCTCCGGCGGCTGTCCGACCCACAGTCAGTGAGTCGGCAGTCACGCCATCTGCCCCCACGGTGGTTGCAGCTAGCGCTGCTCCGCCAACCGAGCAGATGGAGCCATCGACCCCGAAGGTGGGCGCAGCCGAGGCTGCCCCAACCTCCGAGGCCCCCTCCAGCGCTGGCAACGGCCAGCGCAGCCAAATCCCTCAGGGAGCCCCATCGACCTCCGGGCTGGTGGGCTCAGGGGTCTTGCCCTCCAAGGCGGGACTCCCCCTGAAAACCGCTCGCTCGCAAGAGCACGTGTCCGGCGCCTCACAAGAGGCAATGGACACTACACCCATCCTCAAGGCGCACCAAGCGCCTAAGGAGCGGCGAGGCTCCCTCGAACGCTCCAGAAAGAACAAAACCCCTATTACAGGGCCTCGAAAGGGCTCTGTAATCTAAGGCATCCCTTCCGTTTCCGTAAACACAGCACTAATTTACATTAAATATGGACACACAAATCATACAATGGAACGTCAGAGGTCTCCTTAGAAACCTCGATGATGTACAAGAACTGATCCACCAACACAATCCAAAAGTGCTGTGTTTACAAGAAACACATTTAAAATCCAAACACACAAACTTTCTCCGACAGCATGTTACTTTTCGCAAAGATCGCGATGATGCCATCGCATCATCGGGAGGTGTTGCAATAGTAATCCAAAAGAGCATAGCATGTCAACATTTACAGCTACGAACGGCCCTTGAAGCAGTGGCGGTTCGAATTGTTTTGCTAAACAAACTTATCACCATTTCTTCGATTTATATACCCCCACAGTACAAACTAAGCAAACATGAATTTCAGTCCTTCATAGATGAATTGCCAGAACCTTACGTTGTACTTGGAGATTTCAATGCGCACAACAACCTGCGGGGCGACTCTCGTATAGATGCGCGAGGTCGTCTTGTTGAACAGTTCCTCTTCTCTTCTGGTGCATGCCTGCTGAATAAGAAGGCACCCACATATTATTCTCTCGCCAACAGAACATTTTCATCAATTGACCTCAGCCTAGTTTCCCCGTGTATACTGCCCGAACTCGAATGGACAGTTACAAACAATCCTTACGGGAGCGACCACTTCCCGGTACTAATAAAAACATCTAAAGAAAACGAATATCCTCCACAAGCTCCTAGGTGGAACATAGACACAGCCGACTGGGAGAAATTTCGAACTCTCACCAGCATCTCATGGGCTGACATCTCTTGTTTAGAAATTGATGCTGCGGTGGAGTATCTTACAACATTTATAATAGATGCCGCGTCAAAATGCATATCCGAAGTAAGTGGTTTGGCATGCAAACCACGTGTACCGTGGTGGAACAGCGAATGTAGGATCGCGCGTAGGAATCAGAACAAGGCGTGGGGGCTGCTACGTGCTTCTCCCACTGCAGAAAATCTTATCAACTTTAAAAAAGTAAAGTCACAAGGCAGGCGAACCCGCCGACAGGCCAGAAGAGAAAGCTGGCACAAGTTTTTATCAAGTATTAACTCGTTTAGGGATGAGGCCAAAGCCTGGAACAGAGTAAATAGGATTAGAGGGCGGCAAACATACTCACTCCCTCTAGTAAACACACAGGGTGATACACTACAAGACCAGGCAGACTCACTAGGGGAGCATTTTGAGAACGTGTCAAGCCCAACAAATTATACACAATCCTTTCTCAAATACAAAGAAACAGAAGAACGTAAGCCATTAACAAGAAAAGGTCGAGAGAATGAGCCTTACAACCGTCCCTTTAGCATTGCCGAGCTAAGAGCTGCCTTGATCACATGCAAGAGCTCTGCACCAGGACCTGACAGAATTATGTACGACATAATTAAGAACGTACACACTGATACACAACTGACTTTACTTGCACTTTTTAACACTATTTGGGCTGCTGGATATCTTCCACTTGCATGGAGAGAAGCGATTGTGATTCCCATTCTGAAGCAAGGTAAAGATCCTTCGTTGGCGTCAAGTTACCGCCCGATAGCCCTCACAAGTTGCATTTGTAAGCTGTTTGAGAAAATGATCAATCGGCGACTCATACATTTCCTGGAATTAAACCAAATGCTTGATCCCTTTCAGTGTGGCTTCAGGGAAGGGCGGTCCACAATTGATCACCTCGTGCGCATTGAGGGAAACATTCGCGACGCCTTTCTACATAAGCAATATTTCCTATCCGTGTTCCTCGATATGGAGAAGGCGTACGACACAACGTGGCGCTACGGAATCTTGAGAGACTTGTCGGGCATGGGCATCCGTGGCAATATGCTCGCCCTAATAGAAAGTTATTTGTCCAACCGCACCTTCCGAGTAAAAGTCGGTAATGCACTGTCACGTCCTTTTACGCAGGAAACCGGTGTACCCCAGGGAGGTGTGCTCAGCTGCACTCTTTTTATTGTTAAGATGAACACACTACGTGCTTCACTGCCACCGGCCATTTTTTATTCCGTATACGTCGACGATTTACAAATAGGCTTTAAATCCTGCAACCTCGCAGTATGCGAGAGACAGGTACAGCAGGGCCTGAACAAGGTTTCCAAGTGGGCTGACGAAAACGGATTTAAGATCAACCCCCACAAAAGCTCTTGTGTTCTTTTTACTAGAAAGAGAGGCCTGGTTCCCGATCCTTGTGTTCAACTGTGTGGACATCAAATACCCATAAACAAAGAACACAAATTTTTAGGTATTATACTAGACTGCAAGCTTACTTTTATACAGCACATTAAATATCTTAAAGAAAAATGTCTAAGGACAATGAACTTACTTAAAATTCTATCCCACTCAACATGGGGTAGCGACAGGAAGTGTCTGATGAATGTTTATAAGAGCCTAATTCGATCACGATTGGACTATGGTGCCGTCGTATACAACTCTGCCGCTCCGAGCGCACTAAAGATCCTAGATCCTATCCACCATCTAGGTATCCGCTTAGCCACTGGTGCTTTCAGAACAAGCCCGATTGAAAGCTTATACGCGGAATCAAATGAATGGTCGCTCCATCTACAGAGAACTTACATCAGCCTTACATATTTCCTAAAGATACACTCCAATCGTCAACATCCATGTTTTAACACTGTTAACGATATGACCTGCTCTACACTATTCCATAATCGTCCTTCTGTAAGAAAGCCTTTCTCACTTCGAGTGAAGGAGCTTAGTGATCAGATACATGTCCCACTCCTCGAGCTTCGCCTAATGCATCCAACCAAGGTGTTACCGCCTTGGGAGTGGCAGGTCGTAGAATGTGACATATCCTTTTTAGAAATAACAAAACACGCACCAGAGATCGAAATACGAACTCATTTCCTAGAACTCCAGCACAAGCACTCCTGCGCAGAGTTCTACACAGACGCTTCGAAGTCTAATGCCGGGGTGTCGTATGCTGCTGTCGGCCCATCCTTCTCAGAATCCGATGTACTACACCCGGAAACAAGTATATTTACTGCCGAGGCTTACGCATTACTGTCTGCCGTGAAACATATAAGAAAATCAAAACTCCAAAAGTCAGCGATATACACAGACTCCCTAAGTGTCGTGAAGGGCCTGATGTCACTTTATACACACAAAAATCCAGTACTTAATGAACTATATTCCGTCTTGTGTAAAGCGTACAGATCTAACCAGCATATCATTATATGCTGGGTGCCTGGCCATAGGAGCATCGAGGGTAACGTTCTGGCGGACGAGATGGCCACGTCAATCGCATCGCAAGCTGTTAACCCTACCGCTGCGGTGCCTGTCACAGATCTGAGACCTTTCTTGCGAAGGAGATTGCGAGACCACTGGCAACGCATGTGGGACGCGGAAACGGATAATAAGCTCCACCTGATAAAACCGCAGTTAGGATCCTGGCCCCCTACTACAAAATCGCGCCGAACAGATGTCCTATTCTGTCGTCTCAGAATAGGACACACGTTTGGCACCCATAATTTTCTACTCACCGGAAGTGAGCCTCCAACCTGTGGTAGATGCGGGCAGAGGCTGACCGTACTCCACGTCCTCCTGGAGTGTCGGGAAGCCGAATCTGAGAGAAAGAGACATTTTTCATTAGCATACCGACAGCACATTCCTCTTCATCCTGCAATGCTCCTTGGTCCAGAACCGCTTTTTAATACAGACACAGTCCTACATTATATTAGAGATGTGGTCTTACATGTTATTAGTCCCATGAATTCGTAGCGCCTCCTCTCTCGAGAGGATGCCACTGCGATAACTGTTTTGAATAGCACATGCCTCCAGGCCCTTGTGCTTCAAGGGCTCTAAGGAGGTAGTAGTGCTCTGGCATTTCTTATAATCTGATATATTTTACCTATCGCATCATTCTTTTTATATGCATCTATATGTTCATAGTACAAGTCATACGTCATCGCCATAATTTTATTACACATATTTTACGCACTTTAGAGCGTATATTTTAAGGCCCCTTTACAGCCACGTCACACCAATTTCATAGCAATCATAGTTACACTGCACACCCACTACCACAGACATGGCGCTCTTTGGCCATACCTGGCCCTTGCGCCATAAAACATCAAATATCATCATCATCATCATCATCAGGTACAGCATGGCCTGAACAAAGTCTCAATGTGGGCAGACAGGAATGGATTTAAGATCAATCCTAACAAAAGCACTTGCGTTCTTTTTACAAGAAAAAGAGGAATGATCCCAGACCCTTGCTTAGAACTGGGTGGACAACAAATACCTGTAAACAAAGAACACAAATTTCTAGGTGTCATACTTGACTACAGACTCACTTTCGTCCCCCACATTAAACATCTTAAAGAAAAATGTCTAAAAACGATGAACATAATGAAACTCCTATCCCAGAGTACATGGGGTAGTGACAGGATGTCTTTATTGAAACTCTATAAAAGCCTCATTCGTTCACGCCTAGACTATGGTGCCGTGATTTATCACTCTGCCGCCCCGAGCGCGCTAAAAATGCTAGACCCTATTCACCATCTAGGTATCCGTTTAGCCACGGGCGCTTTCAGGACAAGTCCTGTTGAAAGTTTATACGCCGAAGCGAACGAGTGGTCACTTCATCTCCAGAGAACATACATCAGCCAAACATATTTTCTGAAAGTTCACTCTAATCCTCAGCATCCGTGTTATACTACCGTTAATGATTTGACATATGCTACACTGTTTCGTAATCGTCCTTCCGTAAGACAGCCTTTCTCGCTGCGTGTGAGGGAGCTTAGTCATGAAATGCATGTTCCACTTCTCGAACTTCGCCTAATGCATCCAGCCAAGCTGCTACCTCCTTGGGAGTGGCAGTTGATACAATGCGATACATCTTTCATGGAAGTTACAAAAAACGCTCCAGAGATTGCAATCCAAATGCATTTCCGGGAACTCCAGCACAAATACTCCTGTACGGAGTTCTACACAGACGCATCGAAGTCACACGACGGGGTGTCCTATGCAGCCGTCGGTCCATCTTTCTCGGAATCCGATTTACTGCATCCGGAAACTAGTATCTTCACGGCTGAGGCCTACGCAATATTATCGACCGTGAAGCATATAAGGAAATCAAAACTCAAAAAATCAGTTATATATACGGACTCCCTTAGTGTTGTGAAGTCTTTGATGTCATTTTGTAAGCACAAAAATCCAGTAATCAATGAACTATATTCCGTCTTATGTAAAGCGTATATATGTAACCAGCATGTCACCATATGCTGGGTGCCGGGTCATAGGGGCATCGAAGGTAACGTTCTAGTGGACCAGATGGCCACATCAATTTCATTACATGCAGTTAGTCCTACTGCTTCGGTCCCTGTCAAAGACCTGAAGCCTTTCTTAAGAAGGAAACTACGAAACCACTGGCAACGCATGTGGGACGAAGAAATAAATAATAAACTGCATGTAATAAAGCCACAATTAGGTTTCTGGCCTCCTGTAACAAAATCCCGCAGGACAGATGTCCTATTCTGCCGTCTAAGAATAGGACACACTTTTGGCACACATAACTTTTTACTCACGGGAAACGAGCCTCCAAACTGTGGTAGATGCGGGGAGAGGCTGACCGTCCTCCACGTCCTACTGGAGTGTCGGGAAGCCGAATCCGAAAGAAAGAAACATTTTCTCTTAGCATACCGGCACCACATCCCCCTTCATCCCGTTATGTTACTTGGTCCAGAACCATTCTTTGACACCAACGCCGTCCTAGGTTTTTTGAAAGATGTTGTATTGCATGTTATTAGCCCCACACGTTCGTAGCGCCTCCTCTCTATAGAGGATAGCGCTGTGATAGTTCTTTTGTATAGCACGTGCCTCTAGGCTCTTGTGTTTCAAGGGCTCTGGTGAGGCAACAGTGCTCCAGGTATTTTTTATTATCTCATATATTTTCTATTCTGTGTCATTCTTTTACGTTGGATTTTATTGTTCATAGTATTCGTCATTAATCATCGCCATAATTTTATATCACGCAGATTTTATGCACTTTACAGCAACTATTTTTAGGCCATTTTACAGCCAAGTCACATCTCCATAATACATCGTCAACATCACCACTTGTCATGGCGCTCTTTGGCCACACCTGGCCCTTGCGCCATTAAACACCACATATCATCATCATCACACGACGGGGTGTCCTACGCAGCCGTCGGGCCATCCTTCTCGGAAACCGATGTACTACATGCGGAAACTAGTATCTTTACGGCTGAGGCCTACGCACTATTGTCGGCTGTGAAGCATATCAGAAAATCAAAACTCCAGAAAGCAGTCATATATACGGATTCCCTTAGTGTTGTGAAGGCCTTGATGGCATTCTCTAACCACAAAAATCCGCTAATTAACGAACTCTATTCTGCTCTGTGTAAAGCGTATATAGGTAATCAGCATGTGATCATATGCTGGGTGCCAGGTCATAGGGGCATCGAAGGTAACGTTGTGGCGGACCAGATGGCCACGTCAGTTGCATCACATTCTGCGAATCACACCGCTGCAGTTCCTGTCACAGACCTGAAGCCCTTCTTACGGAGGAAACTACGGAACCAGTGGCAACGCCTATGGGACGCGGAAACAAATAATAAGCTCCACGTGATAAAGCCACAGTTAGGATTCTGGCCTTCCGTAACAAAATCACGCCGGACAGATGTCCTATTCTGTCGTCTAAGAATAGGACACACATTTGGCACACATAACTATTTACTCACGGGAAACGAGCCTCCAACCTGCGGTAGATGCGGGGAGAGGCTCACCGTCCTCCACGTCCTTCTGGAGTGTCGGAAAGCCGAATATGAAAGAAAGAAACATTTTCCCATAGCATACCAGCAGCAGATTCCCCTTCATCCAGTAATGTTACTCGGCCCAGAACCGCTATTTGAGACCATCGCAGTCTTAAGTTATCTGAAAGATGTTGTGTTTCATGTTTTTAGCCCCACATGTTCGTAGCGTCTCCTCTCTTCAGAGGATGGCGCTATGATAATTATTTTGAATAGCACATGCCTCTAGGCCCTTGTGGTTCAAGGGCTCTGGCGAGGCAGCAGTGCTGCAAGTAATTTTACCATCTTATATATTTTATAATTTGCATCATCCTTCTACGATGGATTTTAATGTTCATAGTACTCGTCAATAATCATCGCCATAATTTTATAGCACATAGATTTTACGCACTTTACAGCGACTATTTTTAGGCCACTTTACAGCCAAGTCACATCTTCCATAATACATCGTCAACATTAACACTTGTCATGGCGCTCTTTGGCCAAACCTGGCCCTTGCGCCACTAAACACAACACATCATCATCATCCTTCATAAACTGGATTTTAACACCTCGTGTTTGGCGCAGCATAGCCGTAGCCGCTTTTGCGCCATTAAATCCCATTTAACTAACTAACATCGCTCAGTACCTTAATTTGAACTTTTTGCAGACGCTTCGAGCAACAAGCGCGCACAAATATATGTAAATAATTGCGACATTATTTTTCTTTACACATGTGCGTTATTTCGCAATTACTCATCCAGTGCTCCTACAGCAACTTTATTGCTCACATTTGAAAAACGCAGTCGAGCAGGCTCGGCACATTGCGAAGCGTGCTTGTTGTATCGGCGCAGGACATACAAAATACCGAAAGTAGAAAGGAGCTCGCGATGCAACGATGCTCTGAACAGGATTTTGAATTCATAAACGAACCAAAATGTTTGGTTAAGCTGACCTGCCAGATCTCTCCGTTCCACTTGTTGAGTCAAGCGGAGACGGACGTCTGTTAAAAGGCGGAGATATCGATGGCACATGAGCAAGATGGTTCGCAACGTTGTTTTTTCTGTTACCAGCGAAGTGGCGGCTGCAGATTCTTGAGTTTTCGCTTAGTTAACACGGTCCTCCGTGAGGGCTACGCAACACAATTACTGAAGAACAAAATTGTCGCACTTTCTCATGCGAGCCGCTGTGTTGTGGGGAATGCAAGTAATCCGATTACCGAACAGGTTGAACGGCCCGTATCCAGCGCTCACCTTTCTGCTTCATGCGATCGCGATGGAAATCGGTAAAACTGAACGTTGTTATTCCGTCCGTCACGTTCATGGTAATTTACAACACAACAGTAGCGTCGATTGCGGCGTTTCTTTGTAGCGCGCGGAGCTATCGCGGTTGCCGTCGTTTCTGCCACCAGTCTGAAGAATGAGCCAGCAAGCGCTTTATGACAGTTCGGAGGCGCGTCCGACTAGCGTAGAAATTCATAGCTCTCTGTCTGGGTGTTAAATGCGCAAAACGCTCGCCATATGGACCAAAATCTAGTTAAATCGTTGTTTCGCAGTCGCTAGCTGCATAGGCAACTTAGCAAGGGAGTCGGGCTTCGCACTACTCAATTACTGCCTCTTCGCACCGGCAGGTGGCGCTACGCGTCTTGCAAAACTCCAGAGTCTGACGTCCATACAGCCACGCTATATCGTCAGAGATAGCCGCCTACCCTTTGTTTTTATTTTCATCATCGTGAACATAACACCATTGATTGGCGCTCTTTGGGCATGACTGGCCCTTGCGCCAGAAAACCCTATACATCATCATCATCACGCAAGCCAGTTTGCATAACGAGTTTATTAAGAAAGTTCTCCAAATCGCGTCTTTGTCTAATGCGATTTGAGCTTAGAGAATAAACATTTATTTAATTGGGTCACCATTTCTATAGGCACTTATGACTGGCAACTGTAAAAGTTTGCACACCCTTTCTCTTAAGTCCAGAAAAGGTTTGTTCATCTTCAGGCCTTTTGCTGGAGGGGTTAGATTGTAATTTATATACAACACAGCAAGTGCAAACCGCTGAATCAACAAGTTGAATGTAAGGAGTTCTGCGCTATATAAATGGGGCGAATCTAATAAGGAGTATACGCATAAGACACCGCTGTGTATAGCTATGAATAAAAGAGAAAGGCATGGCAATTGTATTCATATAATCAGTTCAATAGCACATATAAACCATGCAGTAAACATGTGCATTCCATTCAATCCGTTCTTTTCATCCATTTTTATTTCCCTTTTTCTTATTCTTGTACATCAATTAAGAACTGTTGACTTCCCCTGTACTTCAATTTTTTTTGGTTACCTGCCATTTTAACTAGCAGACATTGATCCCCTTTGTTCTCCTTGTACTTTAACTATGGTTCAGGGATGGATAAAAAATGTTTTAATATGTTGCTGTCCACGTCACAAAATCACCTAAATTATGTGAACGTGTTCGACAATGCCTAATGTTATTAATGTGTGTTTTTTTTTATTTCTTATATTTTGGCGGAGAAGGTAAACATTCAGAGAAGCAACTCGCACGACAAGATAAGGGCGTAACAAAGTGGATACGTCCCATACAACAGCAGCATATTCTAGCAATAGCCCGATATTATTTCTTGCAGTCTTGCAGAAGCTCTTCTTAAGCGCGCCAGTTTCTTCCTTGCTTTTTTCTATTATGGTTTTCCAAATGTGAATTATTCTTCTTAAGACTTTCAGACATATCTTCCAGGTACTTATATACCACGGATAGGAGATGATAATTGATGCAATGAGTCTGGGTGTTCTGGGTGTTGGCCATTCAGAATTTTTTTTCAATTTTTAACATAGGCTAAAAATGTGTTTAATAGAGCCCATTTTAAGGCAAAGTGATTTCCTGGCACAGGATTGAAACATAAGCGAACAGCCCTATATCCGTGGCCATGTTATGGACAGTATTATTAACAAATAGCAGATTGAAAAGACAGGCACGCGCAGAACACGTCAGAGTGCTCAACTGTATAGTAGCGCATGAATTTGTGGCAACGCAAGTTAAACACGTTGTTTACAAAAACAGTATGCTTTATCAAAACACTCAAGTCATCTCAGTATTAGTTTCAACTTCATAGGTATTTATTTCATTTTTATACCCTCGGAGCTTTCACATTGCATAGGGGAAAGTTTTTAGACACTTGTGAACAAAAACAATATACAACAGAAATGTGATATAGGAAAAATCTTGCAAATCAACAAGAACATTTCAATATGTATGTACGAGAAATAGTGAACGCAGGGCTAATGAAGCGCTAAATAACACCATCGGTGCATACGTATTGGAACATAAGAAAAGTGAAAACTTGATGAAAAGATAAGCAGGAAAAGGAGAAAAAACATTGAAGGTTTCGGAACACATTCAGCACAGAAGCATTTGGAATTACGCTGACTGGAGAAATGGAAATGTCATTACTTTCCTTAGCAAATGAAATGTTGGAACGAAATTTTACTGCCCTTTAAATTGAGTCAAGTTTTGTGAAAATTTGGCGCACTTGACTGCTGTGGAAACTCTGAGTTGTCTCTTTTCCGACATGATAGAGGAATACATTCGAGTAACTTTCTGCTACACTACTTAAAAGACGGACGCAATGATTCTCCAGTGGAGAATTGTCAAATGTGTGAGTGTAGCTCTGCAAACAGCTCTTTGCTGCAGTGATTCAAACACTTGGTGTACTAAGTCCTGCAATAGTGATTTTGATAATTTTTTCATATGCACAGCCCACCGAAGAAGAGATGCTGATTTTTGGCAAATTGAAATGACACTCTTTGATGGGTAGCGAAGCCTTCCTCTGCTCTTTCTTTGTATAAATGGAGTGTCTGCTGCTCCAGGTGTACTAAACAATGCCGCTGTACACTGCTCACACATAAACTTTTGGCCCAGCTTGTGTGCCACGTAGCCAGCGACGTAGGCCACAACATGACTGCAAAAATCACTGATCTTTTCTAGTGATGCAGAGTAATCATGTTCACTGGAATTTCGTCTCTGCTGAACTGACTCCTCAGTCAAACACTGCTTCCTCTGCTTACTTGCATTCAGAACGTCGGTTGACAAACGTCTCATGGCTGAACTGCATGACAATATTTTAGTACTATCCAGGACTTGACACAATTTCCTGAGACATCAGAAAGTTCATTTTGGATTATCACTTTCTTGAATGCTGCCTGAAACTGTTGTGATATGGGGTTGTCATTGTGACCTCCATGTGCTCTATGAAACTAAAAAGTAATTCCAAATGGTCCTGACAAATCTTGTGCACTGGAATGCACCGCAGTTCAAGGAAATTATACGTGGCTATCAGACTCTTAATGCATATAAAAAATCCCAAGAATCCAGTCTTCAGCGCTGTTTCCATTAATTTTCTTCTATTTACAGGCTCTTTCAAAACGGAAATGTACTGTACTACAGTATTAAGCGTATATTTTACATTATTTATATTTTCTTCGCATAGTGGCTTCTTCCACTCTGATTTATACTGAGGAAATTCAACACATAAAGGAGTTTGTTGACGGTGGCTAAAATTTCTCGGTTGGTTATGTATTAGCAAACCCTTCCACGTGCGTGATCCTGCATTCAGCAAGTGCCGTCTCCACGGACAGGCTCATCACTTGGGCTGCCAGACGAACCTTCATCGGTTGTCTTCGCCACTCTACATGGGCCTTTCGCGACTTCTTTGCCTAATGGACACCCTCTTTTTCTTGCAAATTGTGCAGCTTCTCCACATGTGCCCAGTATATCACCCTTCCATTTTGATTGATAAAGTATTTGTGATGAGCAAAAGCATTCCTCACCAACTTCAGCAATAGCAGGGATCTCAAAATGCTGCAACTGGTTCTTTGGTTGCTGCGTAGTGGAAGGTGGTAGGTTCTCAATATCTATAAAATTGCAGCCAAGCTCTTGAAGCATTTCAATGTTTGCTGGTGCACCATCACAAGTTATTGACACAACCATGGCCCCCGCCTCATGTGCAGTCAGCAATCTTTGCTTAACTAGGTTTGCTCGCTGTTCACCTACAAATCCATCTACATGGAAGTAACCCAGAGGAACCTTCCAGTGCCCATTAACAAAGACAACCATTATAACAAAGGTAGCTTTTGCCAGTGAAAGCAGTCACCTTCAGCTCCTGTGCCCATGTCTACGTAGTCTTCAAAGTGGCCCTTTTGCCACTGGACTTGCTGTCTAATTGACATCTCATCAACTATGAGGCTGCACACAGTTTCATGGCCTCGCGTGCTGTTCTCTGAACACTTTAACTTTAGCGTAGTCGCAGCCTCTTTAGAAAACCCTGCCTTCCCATCAATGCTATCATACAATTTTCTTAAAATACGAGGATGTGGTAAGCATGTGTCAAATACGCGCCTTACATAATACATAAACGTATGCCTGTGGTGAATAAAAGTTGAGTGACAGCAAATGTTCTCAACTCAGGCGAGTACTCCTTTGGATTCAGTTATCCTGTCTGCTTTGCTACCTGTCGTTGCAAAAGCTGTTGATTTGCAGCATCAAAACTGTCGAGCACAGAGACCTGTTCTCTGAGCAAAATGTGCTGTGTGGTTAGTGTTTTCAGAACCGATTTTCGTTCGGCATTCCGTTTTTGAAGACGCCGCCTTGATTGCTGCAGTCTTTTCATCTCTTTTTTGACTGTTGCTGCTCTGAGGCACGTCTTGCTGCACGAGCTCGCAAGAAAGCTTTCTCAGGAGTGTCGACCTATAATGAAAAACTAAGTGTCACAAAGAAAGCGTAATTTATGAACTAGTAAGCTGTTAGACCTGTGCAAATTTGAAGTGCTGTTGACAATGGTATAACTAAGCCCAAGGACAGATTTCTGGCCATATGTTTCCTGCATTCCTGTTCTTTCTATCCGCATTCATGTTAAAAGGTGCGTCAAACTTACACTTGCATGACAACCTTCTACCATAATTTCATGGTCGGCTAAAAGAACATGTTACCATAACTTGCCAACCAGTTTCTTCAGCTCAAAGCACAGGTATTAAAACACTCAATATTACATGCATTATTTGATTCGATTTGATTTATTCACTCGCAGGGGGGTCTGCGTCAGCAGGCGCTTGGTGTGCTGCGACACCACGTACCCGAGCACACGAGGGTTGGGCCCTCCCGCGTGTAACCGTGCGCAGCTTAGTCATGTCTGGGGAAAGGGAGTTCCTGGGGGTTGAGCCGATGCCTGGTGTTCGTAGAGTCACTGGAAAAATTTCAGAGTACCGCAAAGGTCGGGATTTAACTGGCAACACTGAGCGGCCACCACCATATATACCTTCCAAGCCGACTACGTCGCGGAAAGGCCGCCGTGTTGGAAGAGCTTGATATTCGCTGACACATCGGGTTGAGTGTTGTACAAATACTTTGTGCCCGGAGATAATGGTTGCTAAGAACGAAACGAAAATATTCTTTTGTGCGAAGTAATGCAGCCGGTGGTTGTTTTCCACGCCAATCGTGTTTACTGCTGGAACTGTACTACGATTGTGGGCAGCAGCTTAGCGCTGCTATAGGGAGCTTATGCACGCGTTTTTCCCCTTCCGTGGAGCGAGCTACGAAGGGAACATTTCGTCACTTCGAGCCGCAACGAGGCAAGCTTGTGCCTTTGGGCATGAACATCCTAGAACGCCGTCGGTTTCTATTGAATGCTTCCAAGCAGGACGAAACTAACACCTGACTGTGTCACAGGTACGTACGTTCATTGTATAATTTCACAAGCTAAATCGGATACATTTAATTTAGTTTGTAATCGGATACCGTGCGTTCTCGACTCTGCCGGGCGACTTCGTCCGCCGTATACGCACGACACACTGCGACAGCCGTGTGCGCACCGGTGTTTGGCCGTGATCGTAAGACGAAGGCGTAAAAACCAACTTCGATGACCATTTTGCGCACTAAATCTTGTGGAAGGCCAATATGAACCATTTGCGTGATTACAGCAACGTATATGTACTTCTGTACACTGATAATGAGCGAGAGTTTGCAACATTGCGATTTATGAACGCTGTTGTCTAGTGCGCTCCCCATGAGCGGCTACTATTCTCAACTTATTTATGGCTGTTTTCTTAGACTGCGAAGATTTGCTGCCTGTGTAAAAATAAAGGCAGGAACGCCCGCTGCCTTTTTTTTCTAACTTTTTTTTTCTAAGTTACATGGGCGATGTATAAAATTCTTGTGTTTTTAGGGCGGTTTATGTAACGTGCATAGTGACAGAGTGAAACTAAAGCTACTGGGTGTTCTGTTGTGTTGTATTGTTATGCATCAAGCACAACATTATTGGATGCACCGTAGCATTTCAACGTAAAACATAATATGTGTGCTGACTTCAGTTCATTACATGTGCTCGGCTTACAAGCTCAAAATTTGAAGCATGTGTTGTGAATATCACCTGGCCGTTGGTTTCGAGCTCAAGATGCGTATGTATAAATGAGCAAAGGATAAGTGGAAAAAATGAAGTATCATGGGCCTCGTATTGACCAAATTTTAAGAAAGGACTCTAATGTGTCAGATTCTGCAGTGTTGTGTGTAGGTGACCAAAGGAAAATAATTCAAAAGATGAGTTACTTGATATTACATGCATGCAGTGTTTGGTAATATTTCCTTAAATGTCATGTGTATACGTCAGTTTCATTTGTAACATATATCCAGGTACAAATTACACATTCAATGAAAGCAAAGTAGTAAACAATATGAGCGCTTTTTGTACGGTAAGTGATAGCCACCTTGCATACATTTGCTTTGTTGGTTGGTTAGTTTGGGTTTAATGGCACAAAGGTAACTAAGGCCATGCTGCACCAGACACAAGACAAAATGAAATGTAACGTTAGAGTAGGTAAACCTGTATTACATTATAGTTGGTGCAAATCACCAGTTTTTTCTAAAAAGTCCAACAGGTTAGCAAATGGCACTAGGGGGTCATCTGCTAGTAATAGGCCAGGGTGTAATGGAGTGTGCAAATTATATAGTGTGTAAAAACCTCCGTCTCAGTGTTTCGATGTGTGGACATGTTATTAGGATGTGTATGACTGTAAGAGGTGCAAGGCATTTTTCGCAGGTTGGCGGGTTTTCTTTTCGGAGGAGGAAATTGTGCGCCAAATGTGTATGTCCAATTCGAAGTAGACACAACATCACCTCATAGAACCGTTGCTTGTGACTGCATGATTTCCATTCGCCAATTACAGCTTAAATAAGATGTAGCTTGTTTTCTGTACAATGGTCCCATTCGTGTTTCCACTTTGACGTTAAGCCCTTTTAATCGCATGGATACTATCTTTATATGGAAGTGTTGCGTTTATTATGTCTTTGTACGCTGCCATTGATGCGCATCTATCCGCTGCTACGTTACCCGGTATACCAACATGGCTTGGTACCCAGCAAAACCTAATTGACCTGCCGTATTTGTTTATTGTGATCATGTTTAAGATATCCCCTATCAGGGGTTCACATTCGGATTTCATGTGAAGAGCCTTCAGCGTGCTTAATGAATCAGTGTATATGATTGTGTTTTCGTGTTTTTCAGCGATTATCTTTTTAACCACAGTCCATAATGCATAGGCTTCAGCTGTGTAGACAGAGGCGTTCTGTGGCAAACGAATACTTCTTTCCCAATGCTCTGTTACGGCCCCCACACCCACGTGTTCTTTTGTTTTAGAGCCATCAGGTAAAATGCCATGTAATTTTGATATTTGTCCCGTAGAAAGCGGAATTCTTGTATAATGTGTTCGTGTGGGGTGTCTTTCTTGTTTAAATGTGTCGATGTCCAATCACATAACGGTGCGAAATCGTGCAACGGGGGCAAACGCTGTGGTTTCCTCGCAACCTGAACCACTTCGCGAGGAATGTCATAATCCCGAATATATTCCTCATATCGTAGGACAAGCGGCTTAATCATGTTAGGTTTGTTTGTATAGTGTAAGCGTGAGTTACACTATGTGACAATGTTCAAGCATATGTGTTGTGGTGAGGACTGAATTCTGAGTGCGCAAGAAGAAGTTAGTAGCACTCTGCGCTGCTGTAAAGGTGTTCCATTACAGTCAACATACAAACTCTGGACAGGCGATGTTCTGTAAGCGCCACTTGCCAGTCGTAGTCCGAGGTTATCAACTCGATCAAATCGACGGACGTAAGACTGTCTGGCTGAACCGTATATGATGCTACCATAATCTAATATGCTGCGCACCAAAGTACGGTAGATGCGTAGCAGGCCTTCACGGTCAGAGCCCCAGCGCTTCTGAGACAGGACTTTGAGGACGTTAAGTGCATTGTTCGCTTTTATTTTAAGGCTCTTTATGTGAGTGAGAAAGTTCAACGTTTTATAAAACAAAACACTCAGAAACTCGTGTTCTTGTTTTACGGGTAGCGTGGCTTCTTGTAGCTTAAAGGTGGGATCTGGTTGTAGGCCTCTTTTTTGTGTAAAGACAACACTAATAGTTTTTTCACTTGAGAAACGAAAACCGTTTTCAGACGCGCACTGCATTAGTTTGTTTAGTGTAATTTGAACTTGCCGTTCGCAGGATGTCAGGTTCGATGCACGACACGCAATTTGTAGATCATCCACATGTAATGAATGTATTACAGAAGATGGAATTACCTTATTGACGGAGTTCATTTTCACCACAAACAATGTTGTGCATAATAAGTATCCCTGTGGTGCACCATATTCCTGAATGAATACACGGGACAGCACCGTTCCCAAACGCACTTGGAATGTTCAGTCGGACATGAAATCGGCTAGACATTTAAGCATTCTACCGCGGATCCCTAAATCCGCTAAGCCCCTTAAAATACCAAACCTCCATGTTGTGTCGTACGCCTTTTCTAAATCAAAGAAAACAGTGAGACAATATTGCTTGTGCAGAAAGGCCGCACGTATCTCGTGTTCTAGCCGGACTAGGTGGTCGAGCAACCTTTCTCGTACCCACACTGATGGCTATCTAGCAGGTTTTCCGTTTGAAGGACGTATGTCAATCTTATGTTTATAATAGATTCATAAGACTTTGCAAGGCAACTTGTCAGTGCTATAGGCCTGTAGCTGGTTCCTGTTGTGGGAGGTTTTCCAGCTTTCAAGAAAGCGATAATGATGGCTTTCTTCCACTCTTTCGGCATTTTTCCCGTTTCCCAGATTATATTTAAAAAACGAATCAAGGTTTCAACTGCATTAGGAGATAGATGAGCGAGCATTGCGTAATGTACTCTGTCCGGACCAGGTGCTGTTTTTTTTGTCAGTGGTCATTACTCTATTGATTTCCGGTAGTGTTAAGGGGGCATATATGATCTCCCTGAACTTCCAGTGCTCGGAAGTTTGAGTTTTTCCGCTGATTCCTTATATTTTAGAAATGCAGCAGACTAGTTTACCGAGCTTGATATATCATGAAAATGCTGCCCTAATATGTCTGCTTGTTCAACTAAATTTGTTTGTGTGTCTGGGGGTGAAAGTGTGGGTATCGTGTAAGGAGCGTGGTCGCCTCTAAACTTACAAACCTGATCCCACATTCTTTTGGAAGTTATGGAGCTATTTATTGACGAGACATAATTTTTCCCGGACTGTCTTTCGGCTTGTCTGCGTGTGTACCTGGCTTTCGCTTTTGCTTTTTTGAAAGAGTAGATTAGCTTGTGTTGGATATTGCCGAAAGATACCCCCACGCTTTGTTTTGTAGTTTTTGTCTGCGTACATTCCTTCGTCCACCAGGGTTTTAGGCTTTTTCTTAGGAAGCCAGATGATTGTGGGATTGTTTCTGCTGCTGCAGCAAGTATACAGGCGGTGATATTGTCATTCATTTGCTCTATGATTAACTCATATATGTTATCCACAGTGGCTCTTTCAGTAAAGAGAGGCCAGTCTGCTAGATGGAGTTTCCAACGGGGTGGCCTCAGTGGGATGGTAGGAAAAGGAGATGTTCTTTTAATGATAGCAGGCATATGGTCACTAGCATAGGGGTTCTCAATAACACTCCACTGAAAATCGCCAAAAAGAGATGGAGAGCACAGTGCCAGATCTAGGCAACCCATAGCTCCTGTGCTTGGGCAGTAGTAAGTTGCCGCACCGGTGTTTAAAAGGCATATGTCGTTTGTTAGGATAAAATCCCCTGGTGTCAGTTGTTTTACTACCCCACAACGTGTTATGTGAATTAAAATCACCGCCTATTAAAAATGGTTCAGGTAACTGGTCTAAAATTACTTCTACATCTCTTACGGTAAAATGTGAATGCGGGGGAATGTAAAATGAACAAATGGTGATGGTTTTGTGAGCTAAAACGGTGACAGCAATGGCTTCTATGTGAGTGTTAATGGGAACTTCTCTGGCTGCTATACCATCTGGCAGAACAATGGCTATACTATCTGACAGCCGGTTCGCATGAGTACGGTCGCGCCGTACTACAGTGAAACCTTTTAAAATGTTTTTTGTGTTTTTCGCCTAGGTTTGTTTCTTGTGCGCAGAGGGGCACAGGAGAGAAGTTTATTAACATGTCTTTAATGTCACCCAGGTTGTGTAAGAAACCTCTACAATTCCACTGGATAATAAAAGCCATTATGAAACTGAAAAGTAAAAAATGGTATTAGCGAGTGAATATGAGATAAGAAAGATTTTAGGCGACATAGACCTAAAGAAGGCTAATACAGGGGAGCGATAACCTTTAGGTTATCGCTTTCTTAGTTAAGGTGGTTATTGGGACTTTGTCCGTCCTTCCGCGCTCGAGAAAGCGCTTGTCCTTCGGCGTCGATGACACCAGGGATCTGGGGTCAACCTCCATCGCTCTCTCTGAAGCGCAGGTGGACTGAGAGTTCGGCGCCGAAACACGTGTCTCGGGCATTGCGGTTCGTGTGATATTAGGGCCCTGCGGGACTGGTGTCTGCAGGGCCTTCGAAGATGATGGAGGAGCACTGGCTGCTTCCACCACGAGGGCGGGAGGCGTCACTACGGGACCACTGTGCGTGGGCTCGCAGGACTCCTCGGGCCTCTGTGACGATGCCTCCACGTTCGTCACATCGGCATAAGTACGTTGCGAAAGGTATGGCAGTCGCTTTCTGGCTTCAAAGAACAAGATTTTTTCTTTAACAGTTAGTGCAATTACTTCTTTTTCTTTTTTCCAGCAAGGGCAAGACCGCGAGTAAGCGGGTTGATCTCTTTTGCAGTTACCACAATGTGGTGAAAATGTGCAATTCTCAGATTGGTAATCGTCGGAGCTGCATTTAGCAGAAGTTGTTTGTCTTCGGCATGCATGTGAAGCATGTCCAAACCTTTGGCACTTCAAACATCGTCTGGGGTTGGGAATATATGGTCTCACATTGACTTTAACATAACCTGCATTGAGTGAAGTAGGCATTACGCTTGTTCCGAAGCTGAGTATAACATGTTTGGTGGGGATTTCTTGGTCGTTTCTGCGGATTATTATTCTTTGTACCTTAGTAAAATTTTGTTCCTGGAAACCTTCCAGCAGTTCCTCATCGCTTAAACCAATAAAGTCTTCTTCAGATATTAGTCCGCTGCTTGTATTAAGTGTTCTGTAGGCTGAAACTGTCACTGTCGCGTCACTAGTAAGTTCAGAGAGCTTCTCTGCTTGATCTTTATCATTCAGTTCTAGGAGGAGGTCCCCCCTAGACATTTTTGAGGCTTTGTATGTCTGTCCGATTTTGTCTTTCAGGCATTTGGCTACCAGGAATGGAGAGAGCTTTCTAACAGGCGTGTTGCTTTCACTGTGGACTACATAGTATATGGGGAAAGATGGAGCGTTGCTACGAAAGCAGAATTGAAATGGTACTTCGGTGCGGCATCTTTTCAGACGCCGATCATAGACAACATACGCTTGCGCTGCCATAGGAAAATATATATGTTCGGCAACAGCGCCGACCACCTACCACTGAGCCCAACGACGGGACGCGGCAGAACTTGTGTTCAAGCCTGCACGACGCCAGCCGTACGCCTTCACTATAACATATGGTGTACCGAAGGTAGCATAGCCACACAAGGCTAACCCTTGCCGCCCTGGAGAAAGCAAGTAAATGGAAGAGAGAAGAAGACAGGAAAGATCAAAAAGTGACAGATAAAGACGAAGGTTTGAGGAGAGACAGGAAGAGGCGACTGCCGATTTCCCCCGGGTGGGTCAGTCCAGGAGTGCCGTCTACGTGAAGCGGAGGCCAAAGAGGTGTGTTGCCTCCGTCGAAGGGCCTTAAAGGTCCGAACACCCGGCATCGGCTCAGCCCCCAGGGTCCCCCTTTCCCCGGACACGGCTAAGCCGCACACGGCTACACGCGGGAGGGTCCAAGCTTCGTGTGCTCGGGTACGTGGTGTCGCAACACACCAAACGCCTGCTGACGCAGACGCCCATGCGGGGCCCTGCATCCATTTATTAACATCATATATAACATACATTGCTCTTTCATTTTGCCGACCACAAGCGTATGGCTTTATTCGTGAACAAAGGGCTGGTTGGCAATACTGTTTACAGAGAGACTTGCCGAAGAAAGAAAGGACGGGGAAAGAAGGATGGGACAAGTGCAAACAGACAAAGAAAGCTTTTATTCCAGAGACATACTCAAGGAGACCAACATGTCGGTGCTCACCGCTGTTGCAGAAAGCCTGTTTTAAAAGTTGTGCAGAGAATATGGATGACCCACTGTCCTCAGTGCCACAAAAGAACAGCAGAAAAAAGATATTTCAGATTTTGCCCTGCTTCCACCGTATCTGTCTGTGCCGAAATGGTAGCGGAAAAGTTCAGCACATGCATAGTCTTCATGGGCTCCCACTCCTCGCACAAGTTGTCAAGCCTTTACACACTTTTCAGCTGAAGTATGGTGAAAAAACTGGTTTGTAATATGAAGCATGCCACCAAGCTTGTTGAATGTGCAGCAGTCATGGTTTGCAAGCTCTCTCTGAGCTGACGAAGAGAACATGGTGCTTCACTTAATAAAAATAATGCTCAGTATTTGCATATGCACTGTAGGGCCTGTAGTTTTTATCTGCTGTACAGAAACACAGAGGTCTTACGACGATTAAAAGATAAGTTAGCTAGGGGGATTCTTGAGGCACCTCTCATTCACAGGTTGGGAAGAGACGCATGTCAGTGATAGATCTGGTGTTGGATTTTCTTCAAAGAGCACTTAGGTTGCTTAACTCTAGATAATATAGTTTTCATTTGACGTTTTAAGGTGATGCTTTATTCTTGTTTTTAATTTTGCTACTGGTATGAAGCTTTTACCTTTGCTTCTGATGGTTTGTGTTGTGATACAAATTTTTTTTATGTAATCACAAAACTTTCACCATTCCTGTTTTAAGTGTAGTGGCTGGGTGGACACATTCCTTTCCTTAATGCTATGGTCAATTAGAGCTCATCCGGTCCATCCTTCATCATCCTGTGTTTTTGAGTAAAGCCTCTCTGTCATATGTGATCATGAAGTAGGCACACCATGCGAACTTCAAAAATGGGCAGACTAAGACACTTTGGCAGCTAAAAACAAAGTGCACGTAAATGAGTGATAATGCTTTTTTTTTTCTTTATGGCACATAAGGCAAACGTGCTTATGCGGAAGAAACTTGGAAGTGGAGGTAGACCTGAAGTAGAAATGAAGACTGGCTTAGTTTTGCTTCTTCCGACTAAGAAACCGCCTGCAATATCCATCATGTACGGAAGCTACAAGTACTGAAGCCTAATGAATTTTATGATTTCTTTTCTCGGGTTTTAAAGATAGCTTTAACTAAGCTTCAATACGTGTGTTGCTTGGAACGTCACGATCTGTAATTACTATGCTAGCAAACTTGTTTCAGTTGCAGTGCCAATCACAATGGCAGTAAGGTGAAGCAAATACCCCTGCTGTAGCGCCCTCGGGCTAAGCGGGGTATACAATGACTAAAGAATAAATAGCAGTAATGGTGGCAGCAACTGCATTTCTTTGATACATTAAATTTTGATGGCACTGCAGAGGATGCTTTGCTATCTGTGAAAAGCTTTCAAAAAGCTCAAGGGATCAGTAGATACAGTTTGAGCTATGAAATCGTCTACCTTGTCATAAATCAACTACTCTGCATTACTCTGCAGCTGAATGGCACCGACAGAGACATAGGTAGCCAGCAGAGCACACGGAGGTCCTCATCTGGCACCACTGGGAAGGCACGGCATTGCACAAGAAAGGAACCTTCTTTGAACTCGTAAGAGCTGGCGCTGGTGACTGGTCCCAGGACCTTCCGCACAAGCCTTGTTTCCTAGCAAGTACGCAGGTGAGCCAGTTCCTCTTCATCTGCATGTTCCAATCAAACAGTCATTCAAAAAGTATACATCACTGACCTCACCTCCAGAAGCAAACACATTTGTTTCACCTACGGAACAGACTGTAGGCTGACACCACCAGTGTGGAAAATAAACAAAGTAGAAGCGCTGCAAACAGCACATGCAAGACTAGAAACACCTATCACTCCTGCAGTCATCTTGAACAGCAAATCGAGTTTGCTGTACAACACAAAGATAACATCTACCTAGTACTGAAAACACCATTTAAAAGTACCAACTCTTAAACAGCAACACCCTTGGTGTGTACGAACAAAAAAAGAAAATTAATTTTGTACATATGACGATGAAACTGCAACAACATGAACACCAGGAAACACCGATTGCACAATATCTCGTTAAAACCACATTAAAGTGTGATGTCATCCTTCTGAAGAATACAAAAAATAGCTATTGAAGCTACAAAGCCTTACATACAAGCCATAATAAGCAGAGTGAGCCAGTACTCTCATCCTAAGCACGGACCAGAACAGCTGCTCAAATACACTCGACATTTTGCCAAGATGACCTTATATGCAGCATTAACCACCACACAAATATGAATGTGTGCTTACAACCTGCTTAAACAATGCAATCCAAGAACATTTGAAACGTATCAAACTGCTTGAATAAATTTTAAACATATTATACCATGCATACAGCTTCTATGCAAAAAAAAAAAAACAACAGCAACCATGAACAGCACAAACTGGGTTAAGCTCACAACACTCCAGCAGGCATTTTCCCACATAGTGCAGCAAATTAAGCACTAGTGCAATGGCTAACAGGGACTAGACGAGACACAGGCATTCAATATCTGTGCCATCCGACTGCCCTAACACAAACTTGGTCAGGCTTGAAAAAAAAAAAGCGGAACCAGCTTGCAGTGATGAGCCAGGAGGAAAAAATAAGTAAGCCAGAAATAAATAAATAAATATTGCAAACTAGAATAATTTCTTCTTTGCCTGACTCTGGAGGCTGAACTCAGCATAGAACATCATATGTGACCAAATTCAAAACACATTTCACACCAAACACGCATGGCAGTTGTTATTAGAGGAGCACGAACACATAATTTTATTGCGTGTTTTCTTCTGTCAAACAATACGTTAGACAATAGAGTACATGGGTTAGCGGGTGGTATTTACCTACAGCCGCTAAATAATTTATAATTAAATTTCTTCTCTCATGCTGTTTCGATTTCATCGACCGAACAACGACTGTGATGTCAAGTTGATGTTTCGGTCACGTGATACACTAAAAAAATTAATATAATCGCTGATATGTAGTTTTAATTCACTGCGACATTTAATACAGCCTCTTCCAAGACCTGGAATGACGAAAAATGACCTGTCAGCGATTATATTAGTTTTTCTAGTGGATCACATGACGAAAACATCAACTCGACATCCCAGTCATCGTTCGGTGAAACCGGAACAGCGTCAAGAAGAAATTCAATTATAAATTATTTAGCGGTTGTAGACGAATACCCCAGGCTGCACCATGTGTACGAATGTCTAACACGTCGTTAGGAACAAGAAAACACGCAAGCAAAAATTTGGTGTCTATAGTCCTTTAAGGGTACCAAAGACAGTGTACCAAGCCCATATTACAAAAACACATCAGCCTTTTCAGCCTGAGACATATAAAACGTGGAATAATAGTACCCAACTGTCAATTTTTAGTGCAGTGCAACAACATATTGATATGGACACAGAATTTATGCTTGAAGAGCTAGACCATTCTTAACGTTGCAGCTCACTTCGCAGTTGAAATAGCTGTACGCATGCCAATACTTTTTGATCCGCACTTAGAGTTTTGTGCTGCTTTCTATTGCAGCATTTCATTTTTGTACGCAGTGCAAAGCGCAACGTACACAACGAAAATTCATGCGCAACTTTGTCTGCAGCATAGTGACATGCAGGAAAAACAGTGAAAGTGGGCTGCACGGCTGCAATGAGGGTTCTGACTTGATCAGCGTTGGTTTTTCCCATGAAAAGAGACTAGTCATTCTCCCTGAAGTATGTCTCCGCATACTCTGTGAGGTGCATAACATTTTCAGATGGTGTGCAAAGAGATTGCTTGTCTGGAATGTAGTTCTTGAGTGCCAAAACCTGTTTTCATTCTTTGCCGGCTGAGCCAATAAAGCTGTGCAGCTCTCACAGAGCTTCTGCTTTTTCATGGTGTTGCGTGCCACATAACGAGCGACCTACTGTACAGGCTGCTGTACTTCAGGCTCAAGGTCTCCTACTTCCTCTGGCATATCTACATTCTCTAGTTCTTCAGCCAAGTCAGGTCGGGAGGAAAGAAAATCTGTTAGCTGAACATAGTCATCAATGTCGTAAGGGCCATGCCTGCTTGGCTTAAAGAATTGTGTCAGGACAATGACTCTTAAGGTATACTTAATTTCCCGTGCCCTGGACACGGGCGACTTAACTCTTATCGTGTTAAATAGGTTCTCAAGCGCGTGTTGGCAATGCGATATATCTTTCATGCAAGTTACAAAACACGCTCCAGAGATTGAAATACAAATGCATTTCCGGGAACTCCAATACAAACACTCCTGCACGGAGTTCTACACAGACGCATCGAAGTCACGCGAGGGCGTGTCCTATGCAGCCGTCGGCCCATCCTTCTCGGTATCCGATGTACTGCATCCGGAAACAAGCATCTTTACGGCTGAGGCCTACGCACTACTGTCGGCTGTAAAGCATATAAGGAAAACAAAACTCAAAAAATCTGTTATATATACGGACTCCCTAAGCGCTGTGAAGGCATTGATGTCATTTTGTAAGCACAAAAATCCAGTAATCAACGAACTATATTCCGTCCTATGTAAAGCGTATATATGTAGCCAGCATGTCATCATATGCTGGGTGCCGGGTCATAGGGGCATCGAAGGTAACGTTCTGGCGGACCAGATGGCCACATCAATTGCATCGTATTCTGTTCATCCTACTGCTGCAGTCCCTGTCACAGATCTAAGGCCCTTCTTGCGCAGGAAACTGCGAAACTACTGGCAACGCTTGTGGGACAGGGAAACAAATAATAAGCTGCACGTAATAAAACCACAATTAGGGTTCTGGCCTTCTGCAATAAAATCACGCCGGACAGACGTCCTATTCTGTCGTCTTAGAATAGGACACACATTTGGCACCCATAACTTTTTACTCACCGGAAATGACCCTCCAACCTGTGGCAGATGCGGGGACAGGCTGACCGTGCTCCACGTCCTCCTGGAGTGTCGGAAAGCCGAATCTGAGAGAAGGAGACATTTTTCCTTAGCATACCGCCAACACATTCCTCTTCATCCTGTAATGTTTCTCGGTCCAGAACCGCTTTTTAATACAAACAGTGTCCTAGGTTTCCTCAGAGATGTTGTGCTACACGTTATTAGTCCTATACATTCGTAGCGCTTCCTCTCTTGAGAGGATGCCGCTGTGATAGTCATACTGTATAGCATATGCCTCCAGGCCCTTGTGTTTCAAGGGCTCTGGCGAGGCAGTAGTGCTTCAGGTAATTTTACTATCTCGCATATCTTTTATAATGCATCATTCTCTCACGATAGACTTTATTGCTCATAGAACATGTCATTATCATTACATAGTCTTATAGCAGATAGATTTTGCGCACTCTAGAGCGACTATTTTTAAGGCCCCTTTACAGCCGCGTCTCATCAACCTCATTGAACTCATAACAACATTGCGAATTCATCAACACTGGCTTGGCGCTCTTTGGCCACACCTGGCCCTTGCGCCAATAAAAACCAAACATTCATTCATTCAAGCGCGTGTTGGCAGAGGCGACTCAACAGCAGTAACTTCAGATTCTTGCTTTGCACATACAGTTCGCGTAAGTCCAGTGCAGTTGTAGTCGTTATTATGCCGCTCTCGACAGGCTTCCATGCTGCATTCGTCTTTCCCTTGTCAATGGTGCGGAGGTTCCTGAAGACCTCCATGAAGTCAGTCAGGAAGGTCACAGCTTCCTTTTCAGGGCAGAGGTCACTCAACGCCATGGTTAGCGTTCGAGATGTCATGAGGGAAAACCACTTGAACACCTGGTCCACGACCCATGCTGTCGTAAGGGTCTCTTCGTCCATTTTGCCCTGCTCGACCAGAAGCCGCAGGGCAGATGCTACTGCATGGTTAAATATAGCATATGCTGTGCCTACATTCATTTTTTTTCTTAATGGCTGGGATTTCAATGCTTTAACTTCAGGCGTGGAGCAAGCTTAAGGCTATGCTTCTCGTCAAGCTCGCATAGATGCTCCAGGTACTTCATGGATACCTGGAGAAGCAAATGATCATTGTCATTTTGCATGTGTAGGCTAATGTAGCATATTGTATGTTTGCAGGTGCCTGCCTCTCATGTACCTCACAATGGCCCTCACAAAGGCACTCTTCACTTACATGAATAAATAAATAAAACTAAAACGATATTTTTATTTATTTGAGCTGAATCCTATACATGCATCACGTTGAAGTAAATAATCTTCATTGCAGATGCAAAAGTCATAACATCTTTCAAATAATTAAAATCCATTGTGCACGCTATGTGGTGAACAGCAATGTAAGACGGTGTGAGACTCAGCAACATACCTCATTGGATGGGAACTGGTTCTTCCGCACCGTGTCGTCGTCTAGAAGGATTCTTTGTTGCCGAACCAGGTGCCCACGCAAGTTCTTCATCAGGTGGGGTGCGTCCGCAAGGAAATGGAGGCTATGGTCGTTTCCACATGGATGGGGGCAAGTGGTTCTAGGACGATCATACTTTGTGGCCATGATTCCACGCAGCCTCCAGATGGCTTGATTTCCTCCACCCATGTCTGAAGTAATGCAGTCCACCAGTATACAGATGCTTTCGCAGCGCCTGGTGATTTCAAATAGCAAGTCGAGTACCTTTGCTGCATCAAAGGATTCAGCTGGAATGAAAATAATATGCTGAAACATTTACTTTATTTTGGCACATTTCACTCATTGGTATATGCATACTGATGCTGCATTTATTGCATTATGCTGCTATTAGTGGTGCCTCTCACACGCTCCATACTTGACTGGCACACAGGCAACATAGCAGGGCGCACCCCGCAGGGGCGTCTACGTCAGCAGGCGTTTGGTGTGTTGCGACACCACGGACCCGAGCACACGAGGATCGGACCCTCCCGCGTGTAGCCGTGCGCGGCTTAGCCGTGTCCGGGGAACGGGGGATCCTGGAGGTTGAGCCGATGCCGGGTGTTCGGACCTTTAAGGCCCCCCGGCGGAGGCAACACACCTCTTTGGCCTCTGCTTCACGTAGACGGCACCCACGGACTGACCCACCCGGGGCAAATCGGTAGTTGCCTTTTCCTGTCTCTCTCATCTACAATCTTCGTCTTTTCCTTACTTTTCAGCTTTCCTGTCTGCTTCTCATTTCTTTATTACTTCCGACCTTCCTGGCAGCAAGGGTTAACCTTGTGTGAGTAGCCAACCTTAGTTATGTCATATTGGGTGATAGTGGCAACGTACAGCTGGCGTTTGCAGGCCCTGTTTTTCAGGCCCTGCAGCGTCCCCTTGTTGGACTCCATGGTGGGCGGGTGGCGTTGCTGCCGAAAACTACACGTCCACACATGGCTACTTCCTTCCCTCCACTACCTGATCGCCCTCAGAAAAGAGGGCGCTCCGATGAAGTATTCCAATTTCTTGGCCGACAAAAAGAATCCTTCCCGCGTTCCATGTCATCCATTCTACAAAACCAGATAAGCCAGTAAGAACTATCTCACCCTTCCTTGTTTCGAAGTCACTGACTGAAGCCTTTGGTCCTGGATATAAGGCGTCTAGGATGTCAAGCGGTGATCTCCTCTTGGAGCTCCGCGGTCAAAAACAATATGAAAAATTGTCAACACTAGTGTCATTTGGAGAAACCCAAATAATTATAACCACGCACCGCACGATGAACACCACCCGTGGTGTTGTCTCTGACGATGACTTGATGGAGCTCACTGAGGCTGAACTCTTGGAGGGCTTCAGTGACCAGAATGTTATCAATGTTAAACGAATTAAGATGAGGAGAGATGGAAAAGAGATCAAGACGAAACACCTGATACTCACTTTCGGCTCAAGTGTCCTTCCCGAGTCCATCGAGGCTGGTTATATCAAACTTCGTGTTCGGCCATACGTTCCCAATCCTCCCAGATGCTTTAAGTGCCAACGCTTCGGCCACAGTTCACAGAACTGTCGAGGTCGGCTTACTTGTGCCAAGTGCAGTGACAATGAACATTCCTCCGAAACGTGCCCGAACACTCCACATTGTGTCAACTGTGATGGCGAACATGCCGCATACTCGCGGTCCTGCCCGTCCTTTAAAAGAGAAAAAGAGATTGTGACAATCAAAGTCAAAGAAAACGTATCTTTCAATGAGGCACGTAGGCGGGTGTCATACCTGTCTAAGAGTAGCTTTGCCGATGTGGCGCGTAAGGGGGCAGCGTCACAACGGTCTCCGGCGGCTGTCCGACCCACAGGCAGTGAGTCGGCAGTTACGCCATCTGCCCCCGCGGCGGTTGCAGCTAGCGCTGCTCCGTCAACACAGCAGACGGGGCCATCGACCCCGAAGGTGGGCGCAGCCGAGCCTGCTCCAACCTCCCCGGCCCCTTCCAGCGCTGGCAACAGCCGGCGCAGCCAAATTCCGCAGGGTGCCCCATCGACCTCCGGGCTGGTGGGCGCAGGGGTCTTGCCCTCCAAGGCAGGACTCTCTCTTGTAACTTCTCGCTCTCAAGAGCACGTGTCCGGCGCCTCACAAGAGACAATGGACACTACAACTGTCCTCAAGGCGCACCAAACGCCTAAGGAGCGGCGAGGCTCACTCGAACGCCCCAGAAAGGGCAGAACCCCCGTTACAAGGCCTCGAAAGAGCTCTGTAACCTAAGGCATCACTTCCGTTTCTGTACACACAGCACCAATTTACTCTAAATATGGATACACAAGTTATTCAATAGAACGTCAGAGGTCTTCTTAGAAACCTGGATGACGTACAAGAACTCATACACAAACACAATCCAAAAGTGCTGTGTTTACAGGAAACACACCTAAAATCAAAACACACAAACTTTCTCCGACAGTATATAACTTTTCGCAAAGATCGCGATGATGCTATGGCATCATCGGGAGGTGTAGCTATTGTTATCCACAAACGCATTGCGTGTCAACATTTACAGCTCCAAACGCCTCTTGAAGCTCTGGCAGTTCGAGCTGTCCTCCTAAACAAACTCATCACCATTAGCTCGCTTTACGTACCCCCACACTACAAATTGAACAAACATGAATTCCAGTCAATTATAGACTAATTGCCAGAACCTTATGTTGTTCTTGGCGATTTCACTGCGCACAGCTCCCTGTGGGGCGACTGTCGTATAGATGCGCGCGGTCGTCTTGTTGAACAGTTCCTTTTTTCTTCTGGTGCGTGCCTTTTGAATAAGAAGAAACCGACTTATTACTGTCTTGCAAACAATACCTTTTCTTCAATTGATCTCAGCACAGTTTCCCCGTCTATACTGCCTGAACTGGAGTGGGAAGTTGCGAACAATCCTTACGGAAGCGACCACTTCCCCATACTATTAAGAACACTTAAAGAAAACGAATATCTACCACAGGCTCCTAGGTGGCAGATTGACACAGCCGACTGGGAGAAATTCCGAACCATAACTAGCATATCATGGGATGACATGTCCTCGTTACAAATTGATGCTGCTGTGGATTACTTTACAGCTTTTATTATAAATGCCGCATCGAAATGCATACGTGAAGTAAGTGGCTCGGCATGCAAACGGCATGTCCCGTGGTGGAACGATGAATTTAAAGTCGCACGTAGGAATCAAAACAAAGCGTGGGGGTTGCTGCGCGCTTCGCCCACTGCGGAGAATCTTGTTAACTTTAAGAAAGTTAAGTCTCAAGGCAGGAGAACCCGCCGACAGGCCAGAAGAGAGAGTTGGCAAAAGTTTTTATCGAACATCAACTCGTTTACAGATGAGGCGAAAGTCTGGAACCGCGTAAATAGAATTAGAGGGAGACAAACATATTCACTCCCTCTGGTAAACACACAGGGTGATACGCTGCAACATCAGGCAGACTCACTTGGGGAGCACTTTGAGAGTGTGTCAAGTTCAAAACATTATTCGAAATCCTTTCTGAAATATAAGCAAATAGAAGAATGTAAGCCACTCAAAAGAAAATGTCTACAGAATGAATCCTACAACTGCCCTTTCAGTGTTGCTGAGTTGAGAGCTGCCTTGAGCTCATGCAAGAGCTCTCCACCCGGATCTGACAGAATCATGTATGAAATGCTCAAAAACTTACACAATGACACGCAAGTTACACTACTCACACTTTTCAACACCATCTGGGATGCAGGGTACCTTCCAACCGCATGGAAGGAAGCTATTGTGGTCCCTGTTTTGAAACAAGGCAAAGCCCCTTCCTCAGTGGCAAGTTACCGCCCGATAGCCCTCACAAGTTGCCTTTGTAAGGTATTTGAAAAAAATGATTAATCGGCGACTCATCCATTTCCTTGAAATGAGCAAAATGCTTGATCCTTATCAGTGCGGCTTTCAAGAAGGGCGGTCCACAACCGATCATCTCGTACGTGTTGAAGCAAATATTCGGGACGCATTCTTACATAAACAGTTCTTCTTATCGATATTTCTCGATATGGAAAAGGCCTATGACACAACGTGGCGTTACGGAATCTTAAGAGACCTGTCAGAAATGGGCATCCACGGTAATATGCTTAACATAATGGAAAGCTATCTGTCAAATCGTACGTTCCGGGTAAAAGTCGGCAATGCACTCTCACGTCCTTTTACGCAAGAAACGGGTGTACCCCAAGTAGGCGTGCTCAGCTGCACGCTCTTCATCGTGAAGATGAACACGCTTCGCGCTTCATTACCTCCGGCCATCTTTTATTCTGTCTACGTGGACGACATTCAGATAGCTTTCAAATCCTGTAACCTCGCAGTGTGCGAGAGACAGGTACAGCATGGCCTGAACAAAGTCTCAATGTGGGCAGACAGGAATGGATTTAAGATCAATCCTAACAAAAGCTCTTGCGTTCTTTTTACAAGAAAGAGAGGAATGATACCAGACCCTTGCTTAGAACTGGGTGGACAACAAATACCTGTAAACAAAGAACACAAATTTCTAGGTGTCATACTTGACTACAGACTCACTTTCGTCCCCCACATTAAACATCTTAAAGAAAAATGTCTAAAAACGATGAACATAATGAAACTCCTATCCCAGAGTACATGGGGTAGTGACAGGATGTCTTTATTGAAACTCTATAAAAGCCTCATTCGTTCACGCCTAGACTATGGTGCCGTGATTTATCACTCTGCCGCCCCGAGTGCGCTAAAAATGCTAGACCCTATTCACCACCTAGGTATCCGTTTAGCCACGGGCGCTTTCAGGACAAGTCCTGTTGAAAGTTTATACGCCGAATCGAACGAGTGGTCACTTCATCTCCAGAGAACATACATCAGCCAAACATATTTTCTGAAAGTCCACTCTAATCCTCAGCATCCGTGCTATACTACCGTTAATGATTTGACATATGCTACACTCTTTCATAATCGTCCCTCCGTAAGACAGCCTTTCTCGCTGCGTGTGAGGGACCTTAGTCATGAAATGCATGTCCCACTCCTCGACCTTCGCCTAATGCATCCAGCCAAGCTGCTACCTCCTTGGGAGTGACAGCTGATACAATGCGATATATCTTTCATGAAAGTTACAAAACACGCTCCAGAGGTTGAAATTCAAATGCATTTCCGGGAACTCCAGCACAAATACTCCTGCACGGAGTTCTACACAGACGCATCGAAGTCACACGACGGGGTGTCCTATGCAGCCGTCGGTCCATCCTTCTCGGAATCCGACGTACTGCATCCGGAAACTAGTATCTTTACGGCTGAGGCCTACGCACTGCTGTCGGCCGTAAAGCATATAAATAAATCACAACTCCAGAAATCAGTTATATATACAGACTCCCTCAGTGTTGTGAAGGCCTTGATGTCTTTCTGTAATCACAAAAATTCAGTATTTAATGAACTCTATTCCGTACTGTGTAAAGCATATATAACTAACCAACATTTGATTATATGCTGGGTGCCTGGACACAGGGGCATCGAGGGAAACATTCTAGCCGACCAGATGGCCACATCAACTTCATCTCATGCAGTTAATTCTACTGCTTCGGTCCCTGTCACAGACCTGAAGCCTTTCTTAAGAAGGAAACTACGAAAGCATTGGCAACGCATGTGGGACGAAGAAATAAATAATAAACTGCATGTAATAAAGCCACAATTACGTTTTTGGCCTCCTATAACGAAATCCCGCCGTACAGATGTCCTATTCTGCCGTCTAAGAATAGGGCACACTTTTGGCACACATAACTTTTTACTCACGGGAAACGAGCCTCCAACCTGTGGTAGATGCGGGGAGAGGCTGACCGTCCTCCACGTCCTACTGGAGTGTCGGGAAGCCGAATGCGAAAGAAAAAAACATTTTCTCTTAGCATACCGGCACCACATCCCCCTTCATCCTGTTATGCTACTTGGTCCAGAACCACTCTTTGACAGCAACGCCGTCCTAGGTTTTTTGAAAGATGTTGTGTTGCATGTTATTAGCCCCACACGTTCGTAGCGCTTCCTCTCTCCAGAGGATGCCGCTGCGATAATTATTTTGAATAGCACATGCCTCTAGGCCCTTGTTGTTCAAGGGCGCTGGCGAGGCAGTAGTGCTGTAAGCAATTTAACATCTCGCATATTTTAAACAATGCATCATTCTTTTACGATGGATTTTAATGTTCATAGTATTCGTCATTAGTCATCGCCATAATTTTATAGTGCATAGATTTTACGCATATACAGCGACTTTTTTTAGGCCACTTTACAGCCAAGTCACATCTTCCATAATACATCGTTAACACTACCACCTGTCATGGCGCTCTTTGGCCAAACTTGGCCCTTGCGCCACAAAACACCACACATCATCATCATCATCCTGGAGCGTCGGAAAGCCGAATCTGACAGAAAGAAACACTTTCCCTTAGCATACCGGCAGCACATTCCCCTTCACCCATTAATGTTACTCGGCCCAGAACCGCTATTTGACACCAATGCAGTCCTAAGTTATCTGAAAGATATTGTGTTGCATGTTGTTAGCCCCACATGTTCGTAGCGTCTCCTCTCTTCAGAGGATGGCGCTGTGATAGTTCTTTCGTATAGCACGTGCCTCTAGGCCCTTGTGTTTCAAGGGCTCCGGCGAGGCGACAGTGCTCCAGCTATTTTTACCATCTCATATATTTTCAATTCTATGTCATTCTTTTACGATGGATTTTAATGTTCATAGTATTCGTCATTAGTCATCCCCATAATTTTATATCACGTAGATTTTATGCACTTTACAGCAACTATTGTTAGGCCACTTTACAGCCAAGTCACATCTCCATAATACATCGTCAACATCACCACTTGTCATGGCGCTCTTTGGCCACACCTGGCCCTTGCGCAATTAAACACCACATATCATCATCATCAAAGTTTTGATCTTCTTATGTGCTTCACGGCAGAGAGTACTGCGTAGGCCTCGGCCGTAAAGATGCTTGTTTCCGGATGTAGTACATCGGATTCCGAGAAGGATGGGCCGACGGCTGCATAGGATACCCCGGCATTTGACTTTGAAGCGTCTGCGTAGAAATCTGCGCAGGAGTGTTTGTAATGAAGTTCTAGGAAATGCATTCTGATTTCGTCCTCAGGAGCGTGCTTTGTAACTTTTATAAAGGGTATGTCACATTGTATCACCTGCCACTCTCAAGGAGGTAAGAGCTTGAGTGTGTGCATTAAGCGATGCTCGAGGAGTGGGACATGCATTTCATTGCTAAGCTCCTTCACACGCAGCGAGAAAGGCTGTCTTATAGAGGGGCGATTGCTGAAAAGTGTAGCGCACGTCATATCGGTAACGGTATCAAAACATGGATGTTCAGGATTTGAGCGTACTTTAAGGAAATATGTAAAGCTGTTGTATGATCTCTGTAGGTGGAGAGACCATTCATTTGATTCGGCATATAAACTTTCAATCGGGCTTGTTCTGAAAGCGCCCGTGGCTAAGCGGATGCCTAGATGGTGAACCGGGTCTAGCATCTTTAGCGCGCTTGGGGCGGCAGAGTTATATACCACGGCACCATAATCTAATCGTGACCGGATGAGGCTCTTATACAGGTTCATTAGGCACTTCCTGTCACTACCCCACGTAGTCTGCGATAGGAGTTTCATTAGGTTCATTGTTTTCAGACACTTTTCTTTGAGTTGTTTAATGTGTGGGACGAAAGTGAGTCTATTGTCAAGTATAACACCTAGAAATCTGTGCTCTTTGTTTACAGGTATCTGTTGTCCACACATTTGTAAGCACGGATCCGGAACAAGGCCTCTCATCCTTGTAAACAGCACACAAGAACTATTTTGAGGATTGATTTTAAAACCATTTTTCTCTGCCCACCCTGACACCTTGTTCAAACCATGCTGTACCTGTCTCTCGCATACTGTGAGGTTACAGGATTTGAAGCCTATTTGAATGTCGTCCACATAGACGGAATACAAAATGGCTGGTGGTAAGGAAGCACGAAGCGTTGTCATTTTAACAATAAAAAGTGTGCAACTGAGCACGCCTCCCTGGGGTACACCAGTTTCTTGTGTAAAAGGACATGACAGCACATTGCCGACTTTCACCCGGAAGGTACGATTGGACAAGTAGCTTTTTATTATGTTTAGCATATTACCATGAATACCCATTTCCGATAAGTCTCGCAAGATCCCGTATCGCCACGTTGTGTCATACGCCTTTTCCATATCGAGAAATATCGAGAGGAAGAACTGTTTATGTATAAATGCGTCCCGGATATTTCCTTCAATACGTACAAGATGGTCGGTAGTGGAGCGCCCTTCTCGAAAGCCACACTGATAGGGATCAAGCATTTTGTTCTGTTCAAGGAAATGGATCAGTCGCCGATTTATCATTTTTTCAAATACCTTACACATGCAACTTGTGAGGGCTATCGGGCGGTAGCTTGCCACTGAGGAAGGATCTTTCCCTTGTTTTAAAACAGGGACCACAATGGCTTCTTTCCATGCGGTCGGAAGGTACCCTGCGTCCCAGATAGTGTTGAAAAGTGTAAGTAGTGTCACTTGTGTGTCATTGTGTAAGTTTTTCAGCATTTCATACATGATTCTGTCAGATCCTGGTGCAGAGCTCTTGCATGCGCTCAAGGCAGCTCTCAACTCTGCAATACTAAAGGGGCGGTTGTACGGCTCATTCTGCCGACACTTTCTTATGAGTGGCTTGCATTCTTCTATTTGTTTATATTTGAGAAAGGGTTTTGAGTAATTGTTGGAACTTGACACGCTCTGAAAGTGCTCCCCAAGTGAGTCTGCTTGTTCAAGCAGGGTATCGCCTTGAGTGTTTACCAGGGGGAGTGAATAAGTTTGTCGTCCTTTTATCCTGTTAACCCTGTTCCAGACTTTCCCCTCCTCTGTATAAGGGTTGATACCCGATAAAAACGTCTGCCAACTCTCTCTTCTGGCCTGAGGGCGCGTTCTCCTTGCTTCGGAGTTTGCTTTTTTATAATTAATAAGATTCTCCGCAGTGGGAGAGGCGCGTAGCAACCCCACGCTTTGTTTTATTTCTTACGGGCGGTCCTACATTCGTCGTTCCACCACGGGACGCGCCGTTTGCATGCCAAGCCACTTACTTGTGACATACATTTAGTTGTGGCATCTATTATGAAGACTGTAATATATTCCACAGCAGCATCAAGTCCTAACGAGGATATGTCGTGCCATGAAATACTAGTTAAGTTTCGGAATTTCTCCCAGTCTGCTGTGTCAATCTTCCACCTCGGAGCCTGTGGTGGATATTCGTTTTCTTTAGGTGTTCTTAATAGTATAGGGAAGTGGTCGCTTCCGTAAGGATTGTTCGTAACTTCCCATTCGAGTTCAGGCAGTAGGGACGGGGAAACTATGCTCAGATCAAATGAAGAAAATGTATTGTTTGCAAAACAGTAATAAGTGGGTTTCTTCTTATTCAGAAGGCACGCACCAGAAGAAAAAAGGAACTGTTCAACAAGATGACCTCGCGCATCCATACGAGAGTCACCCTAAAGGGAGCTGTGCGCATTGAAATCGCCAAGAACAACATAAGGTTCTGGCAATTGATCTATAAAGGATTGGAATTCATGTTTCGTTAATTTGTAGTGTGGGGGTACGTAAAGCGAGCAAATGGTGACGAGTTTATTTAGAAGAACAGCTCGAACCGCCACTGCTTCAAGGGGTGTTTGTAGCTGTAAACGCTGACAGGAAATACATTTATGAACAAAAATGGCAACACAGCTTGATGACACGACAGCATCATCGCGGTCTTTGCGGAACTTGACATACGGTCGGAGGAAGTTTGTGTGTTGTGGTTTTAAGTGAGTTTCCTGTAGACACAGCACTTTTGGATTGTGTTTTTGTATGAGTTCTTGCACGTCATCAAGGTTCTTAAGGAGACCTCTGACGTTCCATTGAATAATTTGTGTATCCATATTGAATGTAAATAAGTGCTGTGTGTATGGAAACGTAAGGTATGCCTTAGACTACAGAGCCCTTTCGAGGCCCTGTAATCGGGGTTTTGCCCTTTCTGGAGCGTTCGAGGGAGCCTCGCCGCTCCTTAGGCGCTTGGTGCGTCTTGAGGATGGGTGTAGTGTCCACTGCCTCTTGTGAGGCGCCGGACACGTGCTCTTGCGAGCGGGAAGTTACCTGCGAGGGTCCCGCCTTGGAGGGCAGGACCCCTGCGCCCACCAGCCCGGAGGTCGATGGGGCTCCCTGGGGGATTTGGCTGCGCCGGCCGTTGCCAGCGCTGGAGGGGACCTGGGAAGTTGAGGCAGCCTCGGCTGCGCCCACCTTCGGGGTCGATGGTCCCTTCTCCTCGGTTGACGGAGCAGCGCTAGCTGCTACCGCCGCGGGGGCAGAAGGCGTAACTGCCGACTCACTGCTTGTGAGCCGGACAGCCGCCGGAAGCCGTTGTGACGCTGCCCCCTGACGCGCCACACCAGCAAAGGTTTTCTTGGGCAGGTATGATACCCGCCTCCGTGCCTCATTGAAAGTTATGTTTTCCTTGACTTTGATTGTAACGATTTCCTTTTCTTTTTTCCAGGAAGGGCACGACCCCGAGTACGCGGCGTGCTCGCCATCACAATTAACACAATGTGGAGTGTTCTGGCACGTTTCGGAGGAATGTTCTTTGTCACTGCACTTGGCACAAGTCAGCCGGCCTCGACAGTTCTGTGAACTGTGGCCGAAACGTTGGCACTTAAAGCATCTGAGAGGATTGGGAACGTATGGCCGAACACGCAGTTTGATATAACCGGCCTCGATAGACTCGGGAAGGACACTTGAGCCGAAAGTGAGTATCAGGTGTTTCGTCTTGATCTCTTTTCCATCTCGCCTCATCTTAATTCGTTTAACATTTATAACATTCTGGTCACTGAAGCCCTCCAAGAGTTCAGCCTCAGTGAGCTCCATCAAGTCATCGTCAGAGACAACACCACGGGTGGTGTTCATCGTGCGGTGCGGGGTTATAATTATTTGGGTTTCCCCAAATGACACTAGTGTTGACAATTTTTCATATTGTTTTTGATCGCTGAGCTCCAAGAGGAGATCCCCGCTTGCCATCCTCGATGCCTTATATCCAGGACCAAAGGCTTCAGTCAATGACTTCGAAACAAGGAAGGGTGAGATAGTTCTTACTGGTTTATCTCGTTTTGCAGAATGGATGACATGGAAACGCGGGAAGGATTCTTTTTGGCGGCCAAAAAATTGGAAGACTTCATCGGTGCGCCCTCTTTTCTGAGGGCGATCAAGTAGTGGAGGGAAGGAAGTAGCCATGTGTGGACGTGTAGTTTTCGGCAGCAACGCCAGCCACCCACCATGGAGTCCAACAAGGGGACGCTGCAGGGCCTGAAAAACAGGGCCTGCAAACGCCAGCTGTACGTTGCCACTATAACCGAATATGACATAACCAAGGTTGGCTACTCACACAAGGTTAACCCTTGCTGCCAGGAAGGTCGGAAGTAATAAAGAAATGAGAAGGAGACAGGAAAGGTGGAAAGTAAGAAAAAGACGAAGGTTGTAGGGAGAGAGAGACAGGAAAAGGCAACTACCGATTTCCCCCAGGTGGGTCAGTCCGGGGGTGCCGTCTACGTGAAGCTGGGGCCAAAGGGGTGTGTTGCCGCCGCCGAGGGGCCGTAAAGGTCCAAACACCCGGCATTGGCTCAACCCCCAGGATCCCCCTTTCCCCGGACACGGCTAAGCCGCGCACGGTTAAACGCGGGAGGGTCCAACCCTCGTGTGCTCGGGTACGTGGTGTCGCAACACACCAAACGCCTGCTGACGCAGACGCCCCTGCGGGTTTTTTTTTTTTTTTGGCATGAAGCTTCGAGCATTGGTTAACATGACTGTCATCGTGTGAAACGTGGGGCTCCTTGCCGGCGCATAACTGGGTAGTGTAGTGTGGGAAAATGGAAGATTTTCAATTCGAGTTGATGGCTACTTTGTTAGTTCTATGACTAAATCAGACTCGGCGCCACAGACAAACTGCTTGTCTTCTATGATGAGCCTGTCCAAACGAATTTTAAATCGGGAGCCCCTTTGTATACCAAACGAATATAACTTTTTTCCGCGCTGCGCGCACGCGCACACAGAAATCCTTGCGAACCGCAAAAGAGGAGCCTTTAAGTTTGGAAGCTGCTTGAAGAACGGTGGTTATATTTTTAAAACGTGCGAATTTCACGATTATGGGACGATTTTTGTTTCTCTGGAAGCGACCTAGTCTGTGTGCACGCTCTAAATCAGCCGCTGCAATGGAAATGTGAAGCTTGTCTCATAAGAATGAGGTTACGTGCATTTCTCCTTGCGCCCAGTTTTCGTTGTTAACATCGGCAATTCCCAAGAACAGCAGGTTAGAACGCCTCTGTCGGTTTTCCGCGTCGTCACATTTTTCCGCCAGCAATTTTAATTGGCAACCCAGATTAGTGACGTAGTCACTTGTGCCATAAGAGGGCTGTGAGTGCAGTGATTGAACTTCATCAACTCTTTTTTCTAAGATAACAACACGGGCAGAAAGGGCACTGATCGTAGCTTCAATGTTAGTTTGGGAAGTACGAATTAGTGCGAGTTCATTTAGCACGGTGCTTTGGGAAGATTCTAAACGAGATAGTGCTTTGAAAATAGATTCAAGTGAAGAAGCAGCGCCTGTGAAAGGGCCGGGGTTCAATTCCACATCGCCAGCCAGTATAAGGAAAAGAGATACATCGTGAAAATTAACGTAACAGGAGCATAGAAACGTGCATAAATGATTGCGACAACTGTCAATCAACTCAGGGGGGCACGACAACGCAATTAGAAAATGGTCATTGGCATGGAAGCAGCTTGCGTTTGCAGGGTAACTAACATGCAGAAAGAATGGCAGTTGCATGACCTTGTTCCATACGGTGGCGTGCCCCGGCTGGCCGAGAAACAGTTCGTGGCTAAGTAGCAGCTGGGACGGGGCGGCCTCACTGATAGTACAGCCAGGTTGCCAGACGGGAAGTGCGTTCATGGCCAGAAACGGAGGCAAAGTGAAGAGTCGATGATCCGCTTCGGGTTGGACGGGCAGGTATTCCGTATGAGATGGCAGTTGGCGATGAAGCATCCAGGCTATCTCGCTACGCACGAAACAGTTGGGTAGAGGGGCGATGGCCCACTGAAGGGCGGCCTGCAGAACGAATGGCAGCCACATGACCTTGTTCCATACGGTGCCGTGCCCCCTTTTAATTGGCCACCCAGATTAGCGACGTAGTTACTTGTGCCACCGCGAAGCGTATAGTGGACGGAATCGTCCTGGCCCCATCTCTTCCGTCTTCCAGCCTTGCAGTCGCCGCTGAAAGCCAGCCGATATGAACTATCAAAAAGATAAGCGAACTTCCACGAAGGCAGTAGAGTGCGCCATCCGCTCGTGTTCTTTTATTTGGCCACCCAGATTAGCGACGTAGTTACTTGTGCCATAAGAGTGCTGGGAGTGCAGTGATTCAACTTCATCAACTCATTTTTTAAGATATCAACACCAGCAGAAAGGGCACTGATCGTAGCTTCAATGATAGTTTGGGAAGTACGGATTAGTGCGAGTTGCAACCAATTAGTCCTTGCTGCAATCGCTAGACCAGGGCATCATAAAGTGTGAAAGCAGAATTTCGTAAGTGCCTTGTGCAGCGCTTGATTATCAACTTCCGCCGAAAGCAGCTGACCGCAATCAATGTTCGTCAGGCAGTGGAAATGCCCACAGAAGCTTGGTGGAACTGGAAGAATGAATGAACGAATGTTTGATGTTTTATGGCGCAAGGGCCAAGTATGGCCAAAGAGCGCCATGTCCGTGTTAATTAGTTTGCAGTGAAATCATGAGTTCGATGAAGTTGGTGTGACGTGGCTGTAGAGGGGCCTTAAAAATGGTCGCGCTAAAGTGCGCAAAATCTGTATAATAAGATTATGGCGATGACTTATGACGTGTACTATTAACATTAAGATGCATTCAAATAGAATGGTACGATGCGTAAAAATATATAGGGTTATAAGATATGCTAGAGCACTACTGCCTCCTTAGAGCCCTTGAAAAACAAGGGCCTGGAGGCATGTGCTATGCAAAACTGTTATCGCAGCGGCATCGTCTGGAGCGAGGATGCTCTACGAATTTATTGGGCATATAGCGTGTAGTACGACATCATTTAAGAAGCTGAGGACCGTCTTGGTGTCAAAGAGCGGTTCCTTACCAAGAAACATAGCCGGGTGTAGAGGGATGTGATGTTTCTAAGCAAGCGGAAAATGTTTCTTTCTCTCCGTTTCGGCTTCCCGACACTCCAGGAGCACGTGGAGGACGGTAAGCCTCTCACCGCATCTACCACAGATCGGAGGTTCACTTCCAGTAAGCAGATAATTATGGGTGCCAAATGTGTGTCCTATTCTGAGGCGACAGAATAGGACATCTGTTCGCCGAGATTTTGTTGGGGAGAGCCAAGAACCTAACTGTGGCTTTATAACGTGCAGTTCATTATTTATCTCTGCGTCCCACATGCGTTGCCAGTGGTTTCGCAGTTTCTTTTGTATGTAAGGTTTCAGATCTGCGAGAGGCGCCAAAGCAGTATTATTAACAGCAGGGAGTGCAATTCACGTAGCCATCTGGTCTGCCAAAACGTTACCTTCGATTCCCCTGTGGCCGGGTACCCAGCATATGATGATTTGATGGTTAGATAGATAAGCTTTGCACATGTCGGAATAGACCTCAGTAAGTACAGGATTTTTCTGTTTGTAGGGTGTCATTAAGGCCTTCACCACACTTTGGGAGTCTGTATATATTGACACGTGTACTTATCTTTATCGGGCGACCACGTTTCGCCACCTAACAAATGTAATCGCACAGCGCGGGACGCGCCTGCATGTATCCGAAGTTTCTGGAAAGTTATCGATGCTTCTACCCGGCTGTCTGTTGTCGCCGAACGTTGTGTTATCTGATTTCATCGCGTGACGCGAATGGTGTAGAACTTTGTGGAAGGTACGCGGGTCCGAACGATTAGTCTGGAACATTCGACGACTGCTGTATAAAAGCCGACGCGCTTGACTCGCTGATCAGATTTTCGACGATCGCTGACCGTGTTCGCCGCTATCGTTGTGCTATAAGTGTAGCCTCTTTTGTGGGCACAGGTTCGCCCAATAAAAGTTAGTTTTGTGTTCCACAGTATTGCTACTGTGTTCTTTGACGTCACGACCACGTGACAATATAACGGCTTTTTGGAGTTTTGCTTTCTTTATATGCTTTACAGCCGACCATATAGCGTAGGCCTCTGCCTTAAAGATACTTGTTTCTGGATGTAGTACATCGGATTCCGAAAAAGAAGGACCGACGGCTGCATAGGATACTCCGGCATGTGACTTGGAAGCGTCTGTGTAGAACTCTGTGCATGAGGGTTTGTACTGAAGTTCTAGGAAATGCATTCGAATTTCTACCTCTGGAGCATGCTTTGAAACATTTAGAAAGGATACGTCACATTCTGTGACCTGCCAGTCCCAAGGAGGTAATAGCTTGGTTGGGCGCGAGGAGTGGGACATGCATTTCATCGCTAAGCTCCTTCACACGCAGCGAGAAAGGCTGTCTTATAGACGGACGGTTGCGGAAAAGTGTAGCACACGTCATATCGGTAATGGTATTAAAACATGGGTGTTCAGGAATGGAATGCACTTTAAGGAATTAAGTAAAGCTGACGTATGGTCTCTGTAGGTGGAAAGACCATTCATTTGATTCTACATATAGACTTTGTATGGGACTCGTTCTGAAAGCGCCAGTGGCCAGTCGGATGCCTAGATGATGGACAGGATCCAGCATCTTTAGCGCGCTCGGGGCGGCAGAGTTATACACTACAGCCCCATAATCCAATCGTGACCGTATGAGGCTCTTGTAGAAATTCATTAGACACTCTCTGTCACTACCCCACGTAGTCTTGGATAGAATTTTCATTAAGTTCATTGTTTTTAGACATCTTTCTTTGAGATATTTGATGTGTGGAATGAAAGTGAGTCTATCATCAAGTATAATACCAAGGAATTTGTGCTCTTTGTTGATAGGAATTTGTTGTCCACACAGTTCTAAACAAGGATCCGGGACCAGGCCTCTCTTTCGTTTAAAAAGAACACAAGAACTTTTGTGAGGATTGATTTTAAATCCGTTTTTCTCTGCCCATTTTGATACTTTGTTCAAACCATGCTGTACCTGTCTCTCGCACACTGCGAGGTTACAGGATTTAAAAGCTATTTGAATGTCGTCCACATAGATAGAGTAAAAAATGGCCGGTGGTAATGAAGCATGAAGCGTGTCCATCTTCGCTATAAAGAGCGTGCAGCTAAGCACGCCTCCCTGGGGTACACCAGTTTCTTGTGTAAAGGGACGTGACAGTACATTGCCGACTTTTACACGGAATGTGCGATTGGACAAATAGCTTTCTATGAGGCTTAGCATATTACCATGAATGCCCATTTCTGCCAAGTCTCTTAAGATTCCGTAGCGCCACGTCGTGTCGTATGCTTTCTCCATATCGAGGAATATGGATAGGAAAAACTGTTTGTGTACAAATGCGTCACGGATGTTTCCTTCGATGCGTACAAGATGGTCAGTTGTGGAGCGCCCATCTCTGAAACCACACTGATAGAGATCAAGCATCTTGTTCAGTTCAAGGTAATGTATGAGTCTGCGATTAATCATTGTTTCAAATACCTTACAAAGGCAACTTGTGAGGGCTATCGGGCGTAACTCGCCACTGAGGAAGGGTCTTTGCCTTGTTTCTAAACAGGGACCACAATGGCTTGTTTCCATGCGGTTGGAAGGGATCCCACAGCCTAAATAGTGTTAAAAAGTGCGAGTAGTGTAACTTGTGTGTCATTGTGTAGGTTTTTGATCATTTCATACATTATTCTGTCAGATCCAGGTGCAGAGCTTTTACATGCGCTCAAGGCAGCTCTAAACTCCGCAATACTAAAAGGACGGTTGTATGGTTGATTCTGACGACATTTTCTGATGAAAGGCTTACGTTCTTCTATTTGTTTGTATTTGAGGAAGGATTGTGAATAATTTGTTGAACTTGACACGCTCTCAAAATACTCCCCAAGTGAGTCTGCCTGGTCTTGCAGTGTATCACCCTGTGTATTTACCAGAGGGAGTGAATATGTTTGCCGCCCTCTAATCTTTTTAACCCTGTCCCAGGCTTTGGCCTCATCTCTGAACGAGTTAATGCTCGACAAAAACTTGTGCCAACTTTGTCTTTTGGCCTGTCGGCGGATTCGCCTGCCTTGGGACTTTAGTTTTTTAAAGTTCATACGATTCTCTGCAGTGGGAGAAGCGCGTAGCAACCGCCACGCCTTGTTCTGATTCTTACGGGCGATCCTACATTCGCTGTTCCACCACGGTACACGTCGTTTGCATGCCAGACCACTCACTTCGGATATGCATTTTGATGCGGCATCTATTATGAATGATGTAAGATACTCCACAGCAGCATCAATTCCTAACGAAGACATGTCGGCCCATGAGATGCTTGTGAGAGTTCGAAATTTGTCCCAGTCGGCTGTGTCTATCTTCCACCTAGGAGCTTGTGGAGGATATTCGTTTTCTTTAGGTGTTCTTATCAGTATGGGAAAGTGGTCGCTCCCGTAAGGATTCTTCGTAACTTCCCATTCGAGTTCAGGCAGAATAGACGGGGAAACTATACTAAGATCTATTGAAGAAAATGTTCTGTTTGCTAGAGAGTAATATGTGGGTTCCTTTTTATTCAGCAAGCACGTACCGGAAGAAAAAAGGAACTGTTCAACAGGATCCCCTTTTCCCCGGACACGGCTAAGCCGCGCACGGCTACACGCGGGCGGGTCCAACCCTCGTGTGCTCGGGTACGTGATGTCGCAACACACCAAACGCCTGCTGACGCAGACGCCCCTGCGGGGGTGGAACTGGAAGCCGTCCACCATTAGCAACTGCTGCTAAAAAGCAGGGCTTGTCAAAGCGCCTGTGCAGCTTGAAGACGACCTGGAGATGACGACAACAACCTAGGAGACCTGTGGACCAAGGTTGAAGAACTGCTGCCCGCTGTGTCTTCCTTCGACGACTACAAGGAAAGCGGCATTGCAGCACTAACAGCGGCAGACCTGACAACCGAAGAGATTGTTAACTGCGTTCACAATGTCTCCAGCGACGACGACCCGAACGGAGAAGACTAAGTCACTGAGCACAGAAGGTAAGATCGTGTCGAACGTTGATGTTTCAGTGCGCATGAACAAAGTCCACACTTTCATCGGTCGGGGCAATGACGTATCCGATGAGGTACTGCACAAAGTGGAAGATGTAGACACATTCCTAATCGGTCATGCGTGCTGCACGCGCCAGAAGAAAATCATAGATATTTTTCAAAAAAAAAAAAGAGCTTCGAAGTGAGTGAAACAATTTTAATCGGCAGTATGCCTGTCTGCGCACACGTCTACTGCCAAGGTACGTCATTTTCATTCCTAGGTATGTCCACTGGCTTATAACCGCAAGTTTTTCATTATAACGATATTTCAACATAGCGAACGATTTTCCGCAATCCCGCGTGATTTGTTATTCGAGATTTGACTGTATTGGCCAGCATCTGGTTCAGCATTTGCAGGGCAGAGCTCAAGTGGTCCAAACAAATTGCCAAACGAAGCTGTTTAGCTGTGGCTTGCTACCTCTGCCTGGCAATTCCTTTTAGGCAATGCATGAATTGCAACATAACCAATGAAAAATGCACATGATGATTCACAAGAACATGCAAGTCCTCAATGATAATATTTCTGGCACAGTAAACCGGACTGTGCCAGAAAATATTTCTGGCACAGTCCGGTTGTGTTTGTGGATGAGTTCTTGCACATCATCAAGGTTTCTAAGAAGACCTCTGACGTTCCATTGAATGATTTGTGTATCCGTTTTTAAAGTAAATTGGTGCTGTGTATACAGAAACAGAAGTGATGCCTTAAATTACAGAGCTCTTTCCAGGCCCTATAACGGGGATCTTGCCCTTTTTGGAGCGTTCGAGGGAACCTCGCCGCCCCTTAGGCGCTTGGTGCCCCGTGACGATAGGTGTAGTGTCCATTGCCTCTTGTGAGGCGCCGGACACGCGCTCTTGCGAGCGAGAAGTTTCCTTGGAGAGCCTCGCCTCGGAGAGCAAGGCCCTTGCGCCCACCAGCCCGGATGTCGATGGGGCTGCCTGTGGGCTGTTGCCAGCGCTAGAAGTGGCCTGGGGGTTGAGGCAGCCTCGGCTGCGCCCACCTTCGGGCTCGATCGTTCCTTCTGCTTTGTTGGCGGAGGAGTGCCAGCTGCAACCGCCTCGGGGGCAGATGGCGTAACTGCCGACTCACTGCTTGTGGGGCGGACAGCCGCCGGAAGCCTTTGTGTCACTGCCCCCTGACGCGTCACATCGGCAAAAGAGTTGCTGGGCAGGTGGGATACCCGCCTGCATGCCTTCTTGAAACTTATATTTTCCTTTACTTTAATTGTTACAATTTCCTTTTCTTTTTTCCACGATGGGGACGACCGCGAGTACGCAGCGTGCTCCCCATCACAGTTCACACAGTGGAGAGGGTTTTGACAGGTTTCAGATAGGTGTACGTAGGCACTGCATTTCGCAGAGGTCTGGCGGCCTCGGCAGTTCTGTGAGCTGTGGCTGAATCGCTGGCACTTGAAGCATTGTAGGGGATTGGGGATGCACGGTCTCACTCGGATTTTCACATACCCTTTCTCGATAGTGTCGGGTAGGTTGCTTGAGCTAAATGTAAGTATTAGGTGCATAGTATTGATTTCTTTTCCGTCACGTTTTATTTTAATTCTTTTAACATTGATCACGTTCTGATCATTCCAACCCACTAGCAGTTCGGCTTCAGACATGAATGAATGAATGCTTGGTTTTTATTGGCGCGAGGGCCAAGCCAGTGTTGATTAATTTGCAATGTAGTTATGAGTTCAATGAGGTTGATGTGACGTGGCTGTAAAGGGGCCTTAAAAATAGTCGCTCTAGAGTGCGTAAAATCTACATGTTATAAAATTATGTCGATGATAATGACATGTTCTATGAGCAATAAAATCCATCGCGAGAAAATGATGCATTGTAAAAGATATATCAGATGGTAAAATTACCTGGAGCACTACTGCCTAGCCAGAGCCCTTGAAACACAAGGGCCTGGAGGCATGTGCTATACAGTATGACTATCACAGAGGCATCCTTTCAAGAGAGGAAGCGCTACGAATGTATGGGACTAATAACGCGTAGGACAACATCTCTGGGAAAACCTAGGACAGTGCTTGTATTAAAAAGCGGTTCTGGACCGAGAAACACAACAGGATGAAGAGGAATGTGTTGACGGTATGCTAAGGAAGTCTCCTTCTCTCAGATTCGGCTTTCCGACACTCCAGGAGGACGTGGAGCACGGTCAGCCTCTCCCCGCATCTGCCACAGGTTGGAGGGTCATTTCCGGTGAGTAAAAAGTTATGGGTGCCAAATGTGTGTCCTATTCTAAGACGACAGAATAGGACATCTGTACGGCGTGATTTGATTGCGGAAGGGCAGAACCCTAACTGTGGCTTGATTACGTGCAGCTTATTATTTGTTTCCCTGTGCCACAAGCGTTGCCAGTAGTTTCGCAGTTTCCTGCGCAAGAAGGGCCTTAGATCTGTGACAGGGACTGCAGCAGTAGGATGAACAGAATACGATGCAATTGATGTGGCCATCCGGTCCGCCAGAACATTACCTTCGATGCCCCTATGACCCGGCACCCAGCATAAGATGACATGCTGGTTACATATATATGCTTTACATAGGACGGAGTATAGTTCATTGATTACCGGATTTTTGTGCCTACATAATGACATCAAAGCCTTCACAGCGCTTAGGGAGTCCGTATATATAACAGATTTTTTGAGTTTTGTTTTTCATATATGCTTTACAGCCTACAATAGTGCGTAGGCCTCAGCCGTAAAGATCCTTGTTTCCGGATGCAGCACATCGGATTTCTAGAAGGATGGGCCGACGGCTGCATATGACACCCCCTCGCGTGACTTCGATGCGTCTGTGTAAAACTCCGTGCAGGAGTGTTTGTATTGCAGTTCCTGGAAATGCATCTGGATTTCAATCTCTGGAGCGTGTTTTGTAACCTGCATGACAGATATATCGCATTGTGTCATCTGCCACTCCCAAGGAGGTAGCAGCTTAGCTGGAGGCATTAGGCGGAGCTCGAGGAGTGGGACGTGCATTTCATCACTAAGCTCCCTCACACGCAGCGAGAAAGGCTGTCTTACGGAGGGGCGATTGCGAAAAAGTGTAGCATATGTCATGTCATTAACGGTATTAAAACACGGATGTTGAGGATTTGAGTGGACTTTCAGAAAATATGCTTTGCTGATGTATGTTCTCTGCAGATGAAGTGACCACTCATTCGATTCTACATATAAGCTTTGTATGGGACTCGTTCTGAAAGCGCCAGTGGCCAGTCGGATTCCTAGATGGTGCACTGGGTCAAGCGTCTTTAGTGCGCTCGGGGCGGCAGAGTGACAAATCACGGCACCGTAGTCTAGTCGCGATCGAATGAGGCTTTTATAGAGATTCATTAAACACTTTCTGTCACTACCCCATGTAGTCTGGATAGAAGTTTCATTATGTTCATTGTTTTCAGACATTTTTCTTTAAGGTGTTTAATGTGGGGGACAAAAGTGAGTCTCTTGTCAAGTATAACACCTAGAAACTTGTGCTCTTTGTTTACAGGTATTTATTGTCCGCCCAGTTCTAAGCTAGGATCTGGGATCATTCCTCTATTTCTTGTAAAAAGGACACAAGAGCTTTTGTTAGGAATGATATTAAATCCACTCCTGTCTGCCCACATTGACACTTTGTTCAGGCCATGCTGTACCTGTCTCTCGCATACAGCGAGGTTACAGGATTTGAAAGCTATTTGTTTGTCGTCCATGTAGACAGAATAAAAGATTGCCGGTGGTAATGAAGCGCGAAGCGTGTTCATCTTCACGATGAAGAGTGTGCAGCTGAGCACGCCCCCTTGGGGTACACCCGTTTCTTGCGTAAAATGACGCGAAAGTACGTTACCGATTTTTACCCGGAAGGTACGACTGGACAGATAGCTTTCTATTAGGTTTAGCATATACCCATGGATGCCCATTTCTGACAGGTCCCTTAAGATTGCGTAACGCCACGTTCTATCGTACACCTTCTCCATATCCAGGAATATCGATAAGAAAAACTGTTTGTGTACAAAGGCGTCTCGGATATTTGCTTCTACACGTACAAGATGGTCAGTTGTGGAGCGCCCTTCTCGGAAGCCACACTGATAGGGATCAAGCATTTTGCTCTGTTCAAGGAAATGAATGAGTCGCCGATTTAACATTTTTTTCAAATACCTTACAAAGGCAAGTTGTCTGGGCTATCGGGCTGTAACTTGCCACTGAGGAAGGATCTTTGCCTGTTTTCAAAACCGGGATCACAATGGCTTCTTTCCATGCAACCGGGAGGTATCCTGCAGCCCAAATGGTGTAGAAAATTGTGACTAGAGTAACTTGGGTGTCTTCATGTAACTTTTTGATCATTTCATACATGATTCTGTCAGATCCCGGTGCAGAGCTCTTGCATGCGCTCAAGGCAGCTCTCAACTCGGCAATACTAAAAGGACAGTTGTATGGTTCATTCTGTTGACATTTTCTTATAAGTGGCTTACATTCTTCTATTTGTTTATATTTCAGAAACGATTGCGAATAATGATTGGCACTTTACACGCTCTCAAAGTGCTCCCCAAGTGAGTCCGCCTGATCTTGTAGGGTATCGCCTTCTGTGTTTACCAAAGGGAGCGCATATGCTTGTCGCTCTCTTATCCTATTGACCCTGTTCCAGGCTTTGGCCTCATCTCTGAACGAGTTAATACTCGATAGAAACTTCTGATGATGATGATGATATGTGGTGTTTAATGGCGCAAGGGCCAGGTGTGGCCAAAGAGCGCCATGACAAGTGGTGATGTTGACGATGTATTATGGAGATGTGACTTGGCTGTAAAGTGGCCTAAAAATAGTTGCTGTAAAGTGCATAAAATCTACGTGATATAAAATTATGGCCATGACTAATGACGTATACTATGAACATTAAAATCTATCGTAAAAGAATGACATAGAATTGAAAGTATATGAGATGGTTAAAATAGCTGGAGCACTGTTGCCTCGCAGGAGCCCTTGAAACACAAGGGCCTAGAGGCACGTGCTATACGAGAGAACTATCACAGCGCCATCCTCTGAAGAGAGGAGGCGCTACGAACATGTGGGGCTAACAACATGCAATACAACATCTTTCAGATAACTTAAAAGTGCATTGGTGTCAAATAGCGGTTCTGGGCCGAGTAACATTAATGGATGAAGGGGAATGTGCTGCCGATATGCTAAGGGAAAATGTCTCTTTCTCTCAGATTCGGCTTCCCGACACTCCAGGAGGACGTGGAGTACGGTCAGCCTCTCCCCGCATCTACCACAGGCTGGAGGCTCACTTCCGGTTAGTAGAAAATTATGTGTGCCAAACGTGTGCCCTATTCTGAGACGACAGAATAGGACATCTGTTCGGCGCGATTTTGTAGTAGAGGGCCAGAATCCTAACTGTGGTTTTATCAGGTGGAGCTTATTATCTGTTTCCGCGTCCCACATGCGTTGCTAGTGGTCTCGCAATCTCCTTCGCAAGAAAGGCCTCAGATCTGTGACAGGCACCTCAGCGGTAGGGTTAACGGCTTGCGATGCTATAGACGTGGCCATCTCGTCCGCCAGAACGTTGCCTTCAATTCCCCTGTGGCCAGGCACCCAGCATATTATGATATGCTGCTTAGATGAGTACGCTTTACACAAGACGGAATAGAGCTCATTAAATACGGGATTTTTATGTTTGCTGATTGTGGTTAAGGCCTTCACGACGCTTAGGGAGTCTGTATAGATCGCTGCTTTTGGAAGTTTCGATTTTCTTATATGCTTCACAGCAGAGAGTAATGCGTAGGCCTCGGCCGTAAATATGCTTGTTTCCGGATGAAGTACGTTGGATTCCGAGAAGGATGGGCCGACGGCTGCATAGGATACCCCGGCATTTGATTTCGAAGCGTCTGTGTAGAACTCTGCACAGGAATGCTTGTGCTGGAGTTCCAGGAAGTGCATTTTGATTTCGGCCTCAGGAGCGTGCTTTGTAACTTGAATAAAAGATGTGTCGCATTGTACCAGCTGCCACTCCCAAGGAGGTAGCAGCTTCGCTGGATGCAATAGGCGAAGCTCCAGGAGTGGAACATGCATTTCTTCACTAAGCTCCCTCACTCGAAGCGAGAAAGGCTTTCTTACAGAAGGACGATTATGGAATAGTGTAGTGCAGCTCATATCGTTAACAGTGTTAAACCATGGATGTTGATGATTGGAGTGTATTTTTAGGAAATATGTGAAGCTGTTGTAAGTTCTCTGTAGATGGAGCGACCATTCATTTGATTCCGCGTATAAGCTTTCAATCGGGCTTGTTCTGAAAGCACCAGTGGCTAAGCGGATACCTAGATGGTGGACAGGATCTAGGATCTTTAGTGCGCTCGGAGCGGCTGAGTTTTATACGACGGCGCCATAGTCCAATCATGATCGAATTAGGCTCCTATAAACGTTCATCAAACACTTCCTGTCGCTACCCCATGTTGAGTGGGATAGAATTTTAAGTAGGTTCATTGTCCTTAGACATTTTTCTTTAATATATTTAATGTGCTGTATAAAAGTAAGCTTGGAGTCTAGTATAATACCTAGAAATTTGTGTTCTTTGTTGATAGGTATTTGATGTCCACAGACTTGAACACAAGGATCTGGAACCAGGCCTTTTTTTCTAGTAAAAAGAACACAGGAACTTTTGTGGGGGTTGATTTTGAATCCGTTTTCGTCTGTCCACTTGGAAACCTTGTTCAAGCCCTGCTGTACCTGTCTCTCGCATACTGTGAGGTTGCAGGATTTGAAGCCTATTTGTATATCGTCTACGTATACGGAATAAAAGATGGCCGGTGGCAGTGAAGCACGTAGTGTGTTCATCTTAACGATAAAGAGAGTGCAACTCAGCACGCCTCCCTGGGGTACACCAGTTTCCTGCGTAAAAGGACGTGAGAGTGCATTACCAACTTTTACTCGGAAGGTACGATTTGACAAATAGCTTTCAATAGTGTTCAGCATATTTCCACGGATGCCCATTCCCGACAAGTCTCGCAAGATCCCGTAACGCCATGCTGTGTCATACGCCTTCTCCATGTCGAGGAATATTGATAGGAAAAACTGTTTATGAATAAATGCATCGCGGATATTTCCTTCAATGCGCACAAGGTGATCGGCAGTCGATCGTCCTTCTCTGAATCCACACTGATTGGGATCGAGCATATTGGCGAGTTCTAGGAAGTGTATAAGTGAGTCTGCGATTAATCATTTTTTCGAGAAGCTTACAGAGACAATTTGTAAGAGCTATCGGTCGGTAACTTGCCGCCAAGGAAGGGTCTTTACCCTGCTTAAGAACAGGGACCACAATCGCTTCTTTCCATGAGGGTGGGAGGTATCCCGCAGCCCACATAGTGTTGAAAAGTGTGAGAAGTGTAAGTTGTGTGTCAGCATGTAAGTTTCTGATCATGTCATACATAACTCGGTCAGGTCCCGGTGCAGTGCTTTTGCATGTGTTCAATGCAGCTCTCAACTCGGCGACACTAAAGGGCTGGTTATACGGTTCATTCTCTCTGGATTTTCGTAAGAATGGCTTGCGTTCTTCTATTTCTTTAAGTTTCAAAAAGGATTGGGAATAGTGAATTGAGCTCGACACGTGCTCAAAGTGCTCCCCAAGTGAGTTCGCCTGGTCTTGTAGGGTATCGCCTTCTGTGTTTACCAAAGGGAGTGCATGTGCTTGTCGCCCTCTTATCCTATTGACCCTGTTCCAGGCTTTCGCCTCTGAACGAGTTTATACTCGATAGAAACTTCTGCCAACTTTCTCGTCTGGCCTGTCGGCGGGTTCGCCTGCCTTCGGATTTTACTTTTTTAAAGTTGACTAGATTCTCTGCAGTGGGAGAAGCGCGTAGCAACCCCCACGCCCTGTTCTGTTTTTTACGAGCCATCCTACAATCGTCGTTCCACCATGGGACACGTCGTTTGCAGGCCAAGCCCTTTGCTTCTGATATGCATTTAAATGCGACATCTATTATGAATGCTGTAAAAAACTCGACTGCAGCGTCAATTCCTAACGAAGACAGGTCAGCCCATGAGATACTAGTTAGAGATCGAAATTTCTCCCAATCAGCTGTCTCAATCTTCCACCTAGGAGCGTATGGTGGATATTCGTTTTCTTTATATGATCTTAGCAGTATAGGGAAGTGGTCGCTACCGTAAGGGTTGTCGGTAACTTCCCATTCAAGTTCAGGCAGTACAGACGGGGAGACTATACTAAGATCTATTGACGAAAAGGATCGGTTTGCAAGAGAGTAATATGTGGGTTCTTTCTTATTGAGGAGGCACGTTCCAGAAGAAAAAAGGAACTGTTCAACAAGGCGACCTCGCGCATCTATACGAGAGTCGCCCCACAGGGAGCTGTGCGCATTGAAATCGCCAAGAACAGCATAAGGTTCTGGCAATTGATCGATCAAGGAGTGAAATTCATGTTTGTTCAGTTGGTAATGCGGGGGTATGTAAAGGGAGCAAATGGTGATGAGTTTGTTTAGTAGGACAACTCGAACCGCCACTACTTCAAGGGGCGTTTGCAGCTGTAAAGGTTGACACGCAATGCTTCTATGAGTAAGAATCGCAACACCACCCGATGATGCGACGGCATCATCGCGATCTTTGCGAAACGTAACATACGTACGGAGAAAGTTTGCGTGTTTAGATTTTAAATGTGTTTCCTGTAAACACAGCACTTTCGGACCATGTTTGTGGATGAGTTCCTGCAAATCATCAAGGTTTGTAAGAAGACCTCTAATGTTCCATTGAATGATTTGTGTATCCATATTTAAAATAAATTGGTGCTGTGTTTACGGAAACGGAAGGAATGTCTTAGATTACAGAGCCCTTTCGAGGCCCTGTAACCGGGGTTTTGCTCTTTTTGAAGCGTTCGAGGGAACCTCGCCGCTCCTTAGGCGCTTGGTGCGCCTTGAGGATAGGTGTTGTGTCCATTGCCTCTTGTGAGGCGCCGGACACGTGCTCTTGCGAGCGAGAATGTTCCCGGGAAAGTCTCGCCTTGGAGGGCAAGACCCCTGCGCCCACCAGCCCGGAGGTCGATGGGGCTCCCTGAGGGATTTGGCTGCGCCGGCTGTTGCCAGCGCTGGAAGGGGCCGGGGAGGTTGGAGCAGCCTCGGCTGCGCCCACCTTCGGGGTCGGTGGCCCCGTCTGCTGGGTTGACGGAGCAGCGCTAGCTGCCACCGCCGCGGGGGCAGATGGCATGACTGCCGACTCACGGCTTGTGGGTCGGACAGCCGCCGGAGGCCGTTGTGACGCTGCCCCCTGACGCGCCACTTCGGCAAAGCTGGCCTTAGGAAGGTATGTAACCCGCCTGCGTGCCTCCTTGAATGAGATATTCTCTTTTACTTTGATTGTTACTATTTCTTTTTCTTTCTTCCAAGACGGGCATGACCGCGAGTATGCGGCATGCTCGCCATCACAATTTACACAGTGGAAAGAATTCTCACAGGCTTCAGAGGAGTGTTCATGCGCGCTGCATTTTGCACAAGTTTGGCGGCCTCGGCAGCTCTGCGAACTGTGGCCAAAACGCTGGCACTTGAAACATCGGAGGGGATTTGGAACGTACGGTCTTACACGGAGCTTGATGTACCCGGCCTCGATTGACTCGGGCAGGACACTTGAATTGAAAGTCAGTATTAGGTGTTTGGTCGCAAGTTCTTTACCATCTCGCCTCATCTTAATTCTTTTGACATTTATAACATTTTGTTCACTGAAACCTTCCAAGAGCTCGGCCTCAGTGAGCTCCAGCAAATCATCGTCCGAGACAACGCCGCGGGAGGTATTCATCGTGCGGTGCGGGGTTACTACTACTTGGGTCTCCCCAAATGATACTAGCTGTGGCAGCTTCTCAAATTGCTTCTGGTCGCGGAGCTCCAAGAGGAGGTCACCGCTAGCCATCGTCGACACCTTATATCCTGGGCCAAAAACTTCGGTAAGAGACTTTGATACAAGGAACGGGGAGATTGTTCGTACTTGTTTAGCTGGTTTTTCTGCGTGGATGACATGAAAACGAGGAAAATTTTTGACTTGGCGTCCGAAAAACTGAAAGACCTCTTCGGTGCGCCCTCGTTTCTGAGGGCGATCAGGGAGTTTAGGAAAAGCATTTTCCATAAGTACAGTTGGGTTTTCGGCCGCGATGCCGACCACCCACCATGGAGCCCAACAGGGGGACGTGACAGGAGGTCCTGCGATAGAAGCCCTGCCAACGCCAGCCGTACATCGCTGCTATAACCAAATACAGCATAACCAAGGCTGGCTAGCTACACAAGGTTAACCCTTGCCGCCAGGAGAAAGGAAGTAAAATGAAGAGAGAAGGAGACAGGAAAGGTCAAAAAGTGAGAGGTAAAGACGAAGATTCGAGGAGGGAGAGACAGGAAAAGGCGACTGCCGATGTCCTCCAGGTGGGTCAGCCTGGAGGTGCCGTCTATGTGAAGCCGAGGCCAAAGGGGTGTGTTGCCTCCGCCGGGGGGCCTTAAAGGTCCAGACACCCAGCATCGGCTCAACCCCCAGGATCCCCTTTTCCCCAGACACGGCCAAGCCGCGCACGGCTACACGCGGGAGGGTCCAACCCTCGTGTGCTCGGGTACGTGGTGTCGCAACACACCAAACGCCTGCTTGCGCAGACGCCCCTGCGGGGGATAGAAACTTCTGCCAACTTTCTCGTCTGGCCTGTCAACGGGTTCGCCTGCCTTGGGATTTTACTTTCTTAAAGTTGCTAAGATTCTCCACAGTGGGAGAAGCGCGTAGCAAGCCCCACGCCCTGTTCTGTTTTTCACGGGCGATCCTACAATCGTCGTTCCACCACGGGACACGCCGTTTGCAGGCCAAGCCTTTTACTTCTGATATGCATTTAGATGCGACATCTATTATGAATGCTGTAAAGAACTCGACTGCAGCATCAATTCCTAACGAAGACAGGTCAGCCTATGAGATACTAGTAAGAGATCGAAATTTCTCGCAATCAGCTGTCTCAATCTTCCACCTAGGAGCATGTGGTGGATATTCGTTTTCTTTCGGTGATCTTAGCAGTATAGGGAAGTGGTCGCTGCCGTAAGGGTTGTCGGTAACTTCCCATTCAAGTTCAGGCAGTACAGACGAGGAGACTATGCTAAGATCTATGGAAGAATAGCTTCCATTTGCAAGAGAGTAGTATGTGTGTTCCTTGTTATTCAACAGACACGCACCAGAAGAAAAAAGGAACTGTTCGACAAGACGTCCTCGCGCATCTATACGAGGGTCGCCGCACAGGTAGTTATGTGCATTGAAATCGCCAAGAACAACATAGGGTTCTGGCTATTCATCTATAAAGGACTGAAATTCATGTTTGCTTAGTTTATAACGTGGGGGTATATAAAGTGAGCAAATAGCGATCAAATTGTTTAGCAGAATAACTCGTACCGCCACTGCCTCAAGGGCCGTTCGTAGCTGTAAACGTTGACAGGCTATGCTTTTTTGAATTGCAATTGCAACACCGCCCGATGATGCGATAGCACCATCGCGATCTTTGCGAAAAGTAAGGTGCTGTCGAAGAAAATTTGTGTGTTTTGGTTTTAAGTGTGTTTCCTGTAAACACAGCACTTTTGGATTGTGTTTATGGATGAGTTCTTGCACGTCATCAAGATTCCTGAGAAGACCTCTGACATTCCATTGGACGATTTGTGTATCCCTATTTTAAAAAAAATTGCTGCTGTGTTTACGGAAACGGAAGTTTTGCCTTAGGTTACAGAGCTCTTTCGAGGCCCTGTAACGGGGGTTCTGCCCTTTCTGGAGCGTTCAAGCGAGTCTCGGCGCTCCTTAGGCGTTTGGTGCGCCTTGAGGACAGGTGTAGTGTCCATTGCCTCCTGTGAGACGCCGGACAAGCGCTCTTGCGAGCGCGAGGTTTTCCGGGAGAGTCCTGCCCCGGAAGGCAAGACCCCTGCGCCCACCAGCCGGAGGTCGATGGGGCTCGCTGAGGGATTTGGCTGCGCTGGCCGTTGCCAGCGCTGGAAGGGGCCTCGGAGGTTGGGGCAGCCTCGGCTGCGCCCACCTTCGGAGTCGATGGCCCCGTCTGCTGGGTTGGTGGAGCAGCGCTAGCTGCAACCGCCGCGGGGGCAGATGGCGTAGCTGCCGACTCACTACTTGTGGGTCGGACAGCCGCCGGAGGCCGTTGTGGCGCTGCCCCCTGACGCGCCACATCGGCAAAGCTTTTCTTCGGCAGGTATGCTACCCGCCTGCGTGCCTCCTTGAAACTTATATTTTCCTTTACTTTAACTCTTACAATTTCCTTTTCTTTTTTCCAGGATGGGCATGACCGCGAGTACGCGGCGTGCTCCCCATCACAGTTTACACAGTGGAGAACATTCTCACAAGCTTCAGATGTGTGTTCGTGGGCACTGCACTACGCACAGGTTTGGCGGCCTCGGCAGCTCTGCGAGCTGTGACCGAAGCGCTGGCATTTGAAACATCGGAGTGGATTTGGCACGTACGGCGTAACACGGAGCTTGATCTACCCGGCCTCGATTGACTCGGAAAGATACTTGATCCAAAGTAATTATTAGGTGCCTCGTCTCAATCTCTTTACCATCCCCCCTCATCTTAATTCTTCTGACATTGATCACATTTTGTTCGCTGAAGGCCTCCAGGAGTTCCCCTTCAGTCAGCTCAAGCAAAGCATCATCTGACACAACACCACGGGTGGTGTTCATTGTAAGGTGTGGGGTTACTGTTATGGGGTCTCGCCAAATGACACTAGTTGCGGTAGTTTCTCATATTGTTTTACATTGCCGAGCTCCAAGAGGAGGTCGCCGCTTGCCATTCTCGCCACCTTGTAACCTGGACCAAACACATCAGTCAGGGATTTTGAAACACGGAATGGTGAAATGTTTCGGACTACTTTGTTTGGCTTTTCAGAATGAATAACGTGAAAGCGGGGAAAACTCTGGGTTTGCGTCCAAAAAACTTGAAGACATCTTCGGTGCGCCCTCGTTTCTGAGGGCGATCAGGAAGTTCGGGGAAAGAAGTTTCGATGTAAATACATAAAAATTCGGCAACAGCACCGACCACCCACCACAGAGCCCAACGAGGGGACGCGGCAGAGCTTGTGTATAAGCCTGCACGACGCCAGCCGTACGCCGTCGCTATAACCAAATATGGTGTACCGAAGGTACGATAGCCACACAAGGTTAACCCTTGCCGCCGTGGAGAAAGGAAGTAAATGGAAGAGAGAAGAAGACAGGAAAGGTTAAAAAGTAAGAGATAAAGAGGAAGATTTGAGCAGAGAGAGAGAGGAAAGGGCGACTGCCGATTTCCCCCAGGTGGGTCATTCTGGAGGTGCCGTCTTTGTGAAGCAGAGGCCGAAGAGGTGTGTTGCCTCTGCCGGGGGTCCTTAAAGGTCCAAACACCCAGCATCGGCTCAACCTCGAGGATCCCCCTTTCCCCAGACACGGCTAAGCCGCGAACGACTACACGCGCGAGGGTCTAACCCTCGTGTGCTCGGGTACGTGGTGTCGCAACAAACCGACCACCTGCTGACGCAGACGCCCCTGCGGGGAGAAAGTTGGCCTAAATTAGGCCATCCTACGATTAAGATATGTTCCTACATTTAAGATATATTTGGTAACAGCTGCCTTAAAGGTCCTGTGTTCAATGCAAGAGACGGAGGAAGGAGGGCTTTTTCTCTTGTACACATGGTAGGAAAAAGAGATGGCAAATCCTCTGCTGAAAGGTACAGCAACTTCATAGTGATTATCTGATATGTTTATTGTGACCGTCTCACAGCAAAACAATGCGAGACCAAGCTAGTCACTGTTTACTGTGCCAGAAATATTATCATTGAGGACTTGCATGTTCTTGTGAATCATCATGTGCATTTTTCATTGGTTATGTTGCAATTCATGCGTTGCACAAAAGGAATTGCCAGGCAGAGGTAGCAAGCCACAGCTAAACAACTTCGTTTGGCAATTTGTTTGGAGCACTTGAGCTCTGCCCTGTAAATGCTGAGCCAGATGCTGGCCAATACAGTCAAATCTTGAATAACAAATCACGCGGGATTGCGGAAAATCGTTCGTTAGTTGAAATATCGTTATAATGAAAAACTTGCAGTTATAAGCCAGTGGACATACCTAGGAATGAAAATGACGTACCTTGGCAGTAGACGTGTGTGCAGACAGGCATACTGTCGATTAAAATTGTTTCACTCACTTCGAAGCTCTTTTTTTAAAAAAAATCTATGATTTTCTTCTGGCGCGTGCAGCACGCATGACCGATTAGGAATGTGTCTACATCTTCCACTTTGTGCAGTACCTCATCGGATACGTCATTGCCCCGACCGATGAAAGTGTGGACTTTGTTCATGCGCACTGAAACATCAACGTTCGACACGATCTTACCTTCTGTGCTCAGTGACTTAGTCTTCTCCGTTCGGGTCGTCGTCGCTGGAGACATTGTGAACGCAGTTAACAATCTCTTCGGTTGTCAGGTCTGCCGCTGTTAGTGCTGCAACGCCACTTTCCTTGTAGTCGTCGAAGGAAGACACAGCGGGCAGCAGTTCTTCAACCTTGGTCCACAGGTCTCCTAGGTTGTTGTCGTCATCTCCAGGTCGTCTTCAAGCTGCACAGGCGCTTTGACAAGCCCTGCTTTTTAGCAGCAGTTGCTAATGGTGGACGTCTTCCAGTTCCACCCCCGCAGGGGCGTCTGCGTCAGCAGGCGTTTGGTGTGTTGCGACACCACGTACCCGAGCACACGAGGGTTGGACCCTCCCGCGTGTAGCCGTGCGCGGCTTAGCCGTGTCCGGGGAAAAGGGGATCCTGGGGGTTGAGCCAATGCCGGGTGTTTGGACCTTTACGGCCCCTCGGCGGCGGCAACACACCCCTTTGGCCTCCGCTTCACGTAGACGGTACCCCCGGACTGACCCACCCGGGGGAAATCGGCAGTCGCCTTTTCCTGTCCTCCTCTCCAATCTTCGTCTTTCTCTCTCGTCTTTTTCATCTTTCCTGTCTTCTCATCACTTCTCCTCACTTCCTAGTTTCCCGGCGGCAAGGGTTAACCTTGTGTAGCTAGCCAGCCTTGGTTATGCTGTATTTGGTTATAGCAGCGATGTACGGCTGGCGTTGGCAGGGTTTCTCTAGCAGGAACTTCTGTCACGTCCCCCTGTTGGGCTCCATGGTGGGTGGTCAGCATCGCGTCCGAAAACCCAACTGTACTCATGGAAAACGCTTTTCCTAAACTCCCTGAGCGCCCTCAGAAACGAGGGCGCACCGACGAGGTCTTTCAGTTTTTCGGGCGCCAAGTCCACAATTTTCATCGTTTTCACGTGATCCACGCAGAAAAACCAGCTAAACAAGTGCGAACAATCTCCCCGTTCCTTGTATCTAAGACCCTTACCGAAGTTTTTGGCCCAGGTTATAAGGCGTCGAGAATGGCTAGCGGTGACCTCCTCTTGGAGCTCCGCGATCTGAAACAATTTGAGAAGCTGCCTAAACTAGTATTTATTTGGGAAGACCCAAGTAGTAGTAACCCCGCACCGCACGATGAATACCACCCGCGGCGTTGTCTCGGACGATGATTTGCTGGAGCTCACTGAGGCTGAACTCTTGGAGGGCTTCAGTGAACAAAATGTCATAAATGTCAAAAGAATCAAGATGAGGCGAGACGGTAAAGAAATTGCGACCAAACACCTAATACTCACCTTCAATTCAAGTGTCCTGCCCGAGTCAATCGAGGCCGGGTACATCAAGCTTCGTGTAAGACCGTATGTGCCAAATCCCTTGAGATGTTTCAAATGCCAACGTTTTGGCCACAGCTCGCAGAGCTGCCGAGGCCGCCAAACATGTGCGAAATGCAGTGCCCTTGAACACGCCACTGAAGCATTTAAGAACTCTCTACACTGTGTAAACTGTGATGGGGATCACGCCGCGTACGCGCGGTCGTGCCCCTCCTGGAAGAAGGAAAAAGAAATAGTGACCATAAAAGTAAAAGAGAATATATCGTTCAAAGAGGCACGAAGGCGGGTAGCATACCTGCCAAAGAAAAGATTTGCCGAAGTGGCGCGTCAGGGGGCAGCGTCTCAACGGCCTCCGGCGGCTGTGCGACCCACAAGCAGTGAGTCAGCAGTCACGCCATCTGCCCCCGCGGCGGTTGCAGCTAGCGCTGCTCCGTCAACCGAGGAGAAGGGACCATCGACCCCGCAGGTTGGCGCAGCCGAGGCTGCCTCAACCTCCCAGGTCCCTCCCAGCGCTGGCAACGGCCGGCGTAGCCAAATCCCTCAGGGAGCCCCATCGACCTCCGGGCTGGTGGGCGCAGGGGTCTTGCCCTCCAAGGCGGGACTCCCCCTGAAAACTTCTCGCTCGCAAGAGCACGTGTCCGGCGCCTCACAAGAGGCAATGGACACAACACCTATCCTCAAGGCGCACCAAGCGCCTAAGGAGCGGCGAGGCTCCCTCGAACGCTCCAGAAAGGGCAAAACTCGCGTTACAGTGCCTCGAAAGGGCTCTGTAATTTAATCTCTGTAATTTCCATAATCACTACTTCTGTTTCTGTACACACAGCACCTATAAACTTCCAATATGGATGCACAAATAATTCAATGAAACGTGAGAGGTCTTCTCAGAAACCTTGATGATGTGCAGGAATTTATACAAAAACACAATCCAAAAGTGCTGTGTCTATAGGAAACACACTTAAAACCACAACACACAAACTTTCTCCGAGTGTATGTCAAGTTTCGCAAAGATCGCGATGATGCTGTCGTGTCATCAGGCGGTGTTGCCATCTTTATTCATAAAAGTATTTCCTGTCAGGGTTTACAGCTACAAACGCCCCTTGAAGCAGTGGAGGTTCGAGCAGTTCTTCTAAATAAACTCGTCACAATTTGTTCGCTTTACGTACCCCCACAGTACAAATTAAACAAACATGAATTTCAGTCATTTAAAGACGAATTGCCAGAACCTTATGTTGTTCTTGCGATTTCAATGCGCACAGCTGCCTGTGGGGCGACTCTCGTATAGAAGCGCGAGGTCATCTTGTTGAACAGTTCCTTTTTTCTTCCGGTACGTGCTTGCTGAATAAAAAGGAACCCACATATTACTCTCTAGCAAACAGAACATTTTCTTCAATAGATCTTAGTATAGTTTCCCCGTCCATTCTGCCTGAACTGGAATGGGAAGTTACGAAGAATCCTTACGGGAGCGACCACTTTCCCATACTGATAAGAACACCTAAAGAAAACGAATATCCTCCACAAGCTCCTAGGTGGAAGATAGACACAGCCGACTGGGACAAATTTCGAACTCTCACAAGCATCTCATGGGCCGACATGTCTTCGTTAGGAATTGATGCTGCTGTGGAGTATCTTACATCATTCATAATAGATGCCGCATCAAAATGCATATCCGAAGTGAGTGGTCTGGCATGCAAACGACGTGTACCGTGGTGGAACAGCGAATGTAGGATCGCCCGTAAAAATCAGAACAAGGCGTGGGGGTTGCTACGCGCTTCTCCCACTGCAGAGAATCGTATGAACTTTAAAAAACTAAAGTCCCAAGGCAGGCGAATCCGCCGACAGGCCAAAAGAGAAAGTTGCACAAGTTTTTGTCGAGTATTAACTCGTTCAGAGATGAGGCCAAAGCCTGGGACAGGGTTAAAAAGATTAGAGGGCGGCAAACATATTCACTCCCTCTGGTAAATACACAGGGCGATACACTGCAAGACCAGGCAGACTCACTTGGGGAGTATTTTGAGAGCGTGTCAAGTTCAACAAATTATTCACAATCCTTCCTCAAATACAAATAGAAGAATGTAAGCCTTTCATCAGAAAATGTCGTCAGAATCAACCATACAACCGTCCTTTTAGTATTGCGGAGTTTAGAGCTGCCTTGAGCGCATGTAAAAGCTCTGCACCTGGATTTGACAGAATAATGTATGAAATGATCAAAAACCTACACAATGACACACAAGTTACACTACTCGCACTTTTTAACACTATTTGGGCTGAAAATCGGACACCCAACGGACACCCTGAAAATCATCTGGCCAGGCAACTTTTAAGCACACGACTAACCGCCCTGCATTCAAGGGCTCTCCTGAAACTCTGGTGTCAGTGTTATGTTTTATTGCATCATCGTTTAACGAAAGCCCATTGCCATAGCCCATATCACATCGTAGTCACCGTCATGATTTTAGCACTTATATATTCCACTCCACATACAACGTCAGTTTTTCTAGGCCCTTTTACAGCCATATCACAGCTACCATGATGGGTTCATTCTGAATGTCATCCATAATACATCGTCAACATTACCACCTGTCATGGCGCTCTTTGGTCAAACCTGGCCCTTGCGCCATAAAACACCACACATCATCATAAAGCAGAAACTTATTCGTGCAAATACCATCAAATGTGAGAATTACATGATCTGGCCATATACATTCACAAGTGGAGCATTACGATTAAACTGACGCATTCAATATCGTCTGCCATTAATGAAGATACAAGTTCGCATTTTGAGGATATGTGAAGGCCGCATCTGCTGCACACTGTTGTAATCTCGGAGCTGACACCCGTTGTTGCAATCGCACCGCTGGCACGAGTTGTTGCAAATGGGTCGCAAGCCCCAAGGGTAGCGTTGGCGTGGCGGCCTGGGGCACAACTGGAAGCATCCGAAGGTCCCGGCAAAGCATGAGTCGACTGTTAACAGAACAACTGGTTTATTTTAGCATTGCAAAAGAGCGGCCGGTCAGGTCGACCGAAGTGGAGAGACGGGAGAGCACGCTACTCAACGGAAGAAATCGGAGCCTCTCTCGGCGTCTGGGGGCAGCTACTTTTATACTCTCGCAGTTGAGGGGAAGGAGGAACGTCTCGGGTTGAGGCCACGTGACTGCGGGGCACGGACACGCTGAGAGACACGTTGGGACGAGTGTAGTGACGCAACCCCCGGGCCTGCGCCGGTCAGACCTCCTCGCTTCACACTTGGGGAGCTCCCCTCCCCGGCTGCCGCGCTTTGACAAGCGTGGGCACCAACATGCACACACACACACACGCACACACGAAGACACGTGGCATTGAAACACGCCTGGACGCGCTTGGCGGGGAGGCGTTGCGGCGGCGTCGAACGGGCCAAAATGTCCGCCGCTTTGAACGAAGCCCCGGCGTCCGTTGCATCCGCGCCGGCTATACCGCGCGTCGTAGGCGAAACGTAACAACACAAAATGAACATCAGCAAAGGAATCAGTCTGAACATAAACCGCTAATAGATCTGTACGCACATCCTGAAGTACATTGTCAGCTTTAATACCGGTGTCACACGGTCACTTTCGATCGCGATAGGAACCAATCATTATAGAGCTCGGAAGAAATATAACGAAGGACACCGACCAACATAGAAGTACTAAAAAATGAAAAATCTAAAAGACGTTTCGGCTTCGCTACGGAAGCCTTGTTCGCGTCTGTATCTGGAATCACTGGAGATACAAAAAACACGTCACACGCTTAATCGAAATGAGGGAACCCTCCCCCCGTCATACACGTGCTGCTTACGTCACGTTCTAAAGCCTACATAAGCTTCCATGAACCTTCCGTCATACCATTGTGAACAAGGCTTCCGTAGCGAAGCCGAAACGTCTTTTAGATTTTTCATTTTTTAGCACTTCTATGTTGGTCGGTGTCCTTCGTTTTATTTCTTCAATGCTTCATCCCGACCAGACGGGCTTCCGTCGAACCCTCGATTTCATTATAGAGCTCGATACGGATGCAGGCAATTCGCGATCCGTGCATCGCGATCGGGCCTGATCGCGATCGCAGGTTAACGACCATGTAGTTCTGAGAGACGCAGACGATCAGGTAACCTCCTTACCGACTACGGCAAAGGAAATAATGTTTTCTTGACAAAAAACGAGTTTTATATTGCTATTTTATACAAATTTCATAAGTTCTTTGCACCCGCTTACGGCAACTGGTGTGCTTGAGCTCGCCCAGACTGGATCCGGATCGTTGGGCCGTGTAGCAGGGATCGTTGTCGATCGCTATCGAGAAATTCGATCCGGATGGGGCCCGATCGCGATCAAGTGACAGTGTGACACCGATAATAACAAGTAAACGCACGGACTCGCGTGACGTGACAGAAGAGCGTAATGCCTTCACACTGCTCCTTCGCGTACTTTGCAGATGCCGCACCATAGGTAAAAAATAAGTGTATTTTTTGAAGCGCTGTGACTTCAGCTTACACGACGATACATATAAAGGTTCTGGAGCAAGGGTCTTACATGCATTCCATAGTGGCTTCACTGCACGACAGCTGTGTAATGCTGCGAAGGGACGCGAGAACTCTCGCAAATATACAAGTGTAAACCAGGGGTGCTATGCAGGATGCGCCGAGTTTCTCGTTCACCCGAGTTTTACCCGAGTTTGCTCGACGGCAGTCAGTGAACGGAGATAGCGTGAAACGCGCAAAGGCTGCAGGCAAAAAAATATGTAGACAAAAAGCCGCGTATGACAACATGAGCGCACCCTGCGCGGCACGCTGCTTCCACGTTTCAAGCGCAGACGGCTGCACAACGAAACTCGCCAGCGCCGCGTATTGTTATCAACGGATTATCGCAACTTAGCAATACCGTGACTGTGCCGCTGTCTGTCTGCAGACTTGCCGTGAGCCGCTTGCCACGCCTTTCCCGGGCGCGTCAAGGGCGTGCCTCATCTTTCGGCAACTATCTTTCTATCCTCCATCGAATGCGAACAGGGTACATGCGGCGCATTCTTGCAGCTACGCTTTCGCTCAAACGAATACGTTATAATACAACAAATAAAATAACGAACATTTTTATTTCTTTAAGTGTCTGTTTTTCGTTTTGAATGCTAGAAATTTCTGATGACAAACGGAGATCGAGCAAATATATTAAATTTTGCACTTCTTGCCGCGAGTGGCGACAGTGAGGCGAAAGCTTAGAAGTGGATACATTGAACCGGGTCGCACGCACGAGGCAGTTCATACGGTGAGAAGTCGCCTAGGGGCGCTACAGTGCTATTCTCAATAATGTCAGTGATCACCACTCTTTCTCTATTAGGGGAATAGAAACGCAGCGCCATGGTACGGCTGTTCATCACAGGCGCCTTAAGACGCCCGCTTTACCAACTAAAAACGACACACTAGTCATAAATACGGGAGCAACGGTTGTCGCTACAAAATGGTGGTCCGTAGTGCTCGTAGTGACGCAGTTTAGTGAAAATGTACCAGTTTATCTTTGTGCGCGAAGCCTCGGCGATGCATTGCGAAGAAGTGCGTGCTTCCCATCGACACAGTTCATCGCTTGTCATCGCTTGCCCACTGAAAGTGCCTCTGAGCGCATGTACGCAGTATTTGAGTGTTTTGTGCGCACCAAGGTGCTTGCGGATTACTTATGCTGGAGCCAGCAGCGATCGCAGAAGGATATCGTAACGACACCGCAGGAATCGCATTTTGGCAGGTGAGGGCTCTTGTGGGCGGCTATGAAATGAGACTTCGAACTGAGGAAGGTGGTGGAACTGTTGAGTGCGCAGTGCTTGTGATGAAGAAATGCCATTGCCCTGGGTCTAGAAGAGCGAGCGATTCTCGGACGCTGATCGTGTTTACGACGTTGTGGCTCCGATACATCACCGATGACGGAGCAGCCATCTCAAACGACTGCTGCGATACGCACTCCTCAGCATCGTCGTCACCCTCGGCGCATCGACGCCTTGCAAGCAGCTACAGTGACGTGCCGATAATTATTTACTGTGCGCTACGTCGCCACAATGCAGGCAATGAAACCGTGCTGTGGGGCCATCTCAGCCCGAGAAGCCAGCGACAGTCAACGCTTTGTTTTTGATAGTAGTGCGCAGTACATCACCGATGACAGTGTGTTGTGCGTGTTTTATGTCGGTGGTGAATATTGTTGATGCCTCTCAGCTCGGCACCGCGTCGCTGTTGCCGAAAGATAAGTTGGGCGTGGCCCAACCTTGGTGGGTGCGCGCACTAGAGTTACATGCCTCGCGCGGGGCGTGACCTCTGGCTTTGATTGACAGGCGAACTCGTGCTAAACTCGTACATCGCGAAACCCCCTCCGAGTTCAACTCGGGAACATGGCGGCGGCAGCAGCAGCCTGTGTTATTGCAGCCAGCGGCAGCAAGCGTCAGTATGACCGTCTGGACCCGTTCGCGTACATGACCGCCGTGGAGTTTCAGCGTCATCTTGGCCTGTCGAAGACATCAGTGCGCTGGCTGTGTGACGAGCTAGGCGAAGACTCTCGTCTGTGGAGACAGCGTGGCGGGCTTCATTCGCTCACCGTTGAAGAGCAAGTCCTCTGCGCCCTCCGTTTCTACGGGACTGGGGAGTTTTCAGGGAAGCGTCGGCGCCGAGCGTTACATTGGACGTCATCAAACTATTGCGAGCCTCTGTGTCAGAGATGTCTGATGCGCTTATTGATGCGGCGGTGCGGAAGCGGTGGCTGGCTTTCCCGAAGACTGCGGCTGAGCGGGCATTTATAAAAAAAAACGCTTCTTCGCGGAGACATTACGAACGTAGTCGGGTGTGTCGACGCAACGTACGTAGGAATTAAGGTGCCTTCAATGTCAGCGTTACTCTGATTAGCATTGTAGCAATGTCTAGACGCACCATATTGCCAAATTTGTCACTTCTCTGTAGCCGACCTAAATTTTGTGTTTCCGACGTCACACATGCGGCAGCCTATAATACTGACTTTTTCGCTGGTTGCTGACTTTTTACCGATTGTTCTACTTGTCTATCAAGGTGCCTTCCAAATGGCTCACTTTTTGGGGGAAAGAGGTTAATGAAGTATAAATAGATAGATGGATATCACAAATTGTGTGAAGTACCCTGTGAATGCTAATCTCATAAAGAACTTGCTTTTTTTTATGAGATTACTTAGTACTTAGTACAAGTTACTTAGTATGCATAATGCTGAATTTTGGTCATGCGTCATCTACCGGCCACACTATGAAACAGTAAGGCATTGCACAATTTGTTGCAGTGCGAGATGCGGATGTCGCGCCAAGCCGGTTGTGCCTATGCATTTATGGCAAAATGAAAATGCATTGAGAATCTTAGTGTGCTGGCTTGCATGAAGAAAATACTTCAGAGTGTTTGCTGTGTGCACTGTTCGTGCATGTGCCAGTGGTTCAGTGTATTTCTTTTGGGGGGGGGGGGGGGGCAGCGTTGTTCTGTATGGACAAATCGTATATTTTCGTCTCGTATAGGGCTCTAATTCTTCAGCAGTAGAACAATGCAGATCCAATGCTCTGCAGAACTCGGTGTGCGTGAAGATGTCGTGAACCACCAAGGCAAAATTACATATCGGGAGAAATGTGGTGCAGATGCCAATGAAAAGTGGGTCTTTAACCCGCCATGATAAAAATAAAGATTGCAGATTGAATAGACCTTTTGTACAGCTTTAGAGCAATGATTACACAAACTGTGACATGCTCAAACGTGTAAAAGCTTGCCGCAATTCCAAAGTAGGATGAGTGATATGCAGCATATTTTGGCATTGAACATGTCTTGTAAATGCTATTTTTATTGTAAGCCTCAAGCCTCGCTGTCACGCCTTTCCCTCCGGCACTCCCTTTACTGAAACGCAGCACTGTCTTTCTATTGGTGTCATGATGATGATGGCAACGGCAGCAGTAAGGCTGGTTAATGCTTGCCCCTTTAATTCCTGCGAGTTTAGTGGTACAGAATATGGCACGTACATACACCTGTGCTGCAAAATTTTATGCTTGCGGTGATTTGTTGGAGAGCTAATTCGTGTTGGGACATTTCAAAGATATGTGCCATTGTGGCTTAATAACTAGATCATTGGTGAGGTTGAAGACTCGTTGTATCGGTATAGAAGCTTGTAGCTGAATTGCACCACAATTCGACGGGACACAAAGAAGAGAAATACACACAGCAGAAAGCTCTGCTGGGTGTGTTATTCTTCTTTGTGTGCCGTCGAATTGTGCGGTCCAACTTCAAGTAGAGCATTGGGCCTCTTCGGTGCAGGACCGAGGAAGTGTAAGCTATTCGACACCATGCCAGTGCCTTGCCACACAATTATGGAAGTCTGAAGGTTTGCAAACAAAGCTTTGCTTTCAAACCCACCTGCTCATGTAAGACAAGCACTGATTGAAAGAACCATCATACAAAAATAATGGTGAAATGAATCGCCTTTGAAAATTTGTATGTCGACACTAATGACATAATAGGTGCCACAGCAAACTCGACAGTTGTACTGGACAGAGCACTTTGTTTCCTATGTGAAGCACAAGCTTTCATTACATGCTGTGCAGATAACCAAGCTCAGTTTGTTTTAACGTGGTACACAGCATTCACTGTAATCTGTTTTTGATTCTAAAGTGCCAAACACCACCTCTTTTTCAAGGATGTCATGGGAATATTTGGTGAGAACTGCTTACAGCCCCTCATAATAGAAGTGTGGCCAGCCAGCTTTGCTTGGGTGCCTTTATAGATTTCTGTTCCTGATCATTGTGTGCTATCAAGTTGCTAAAGTCTATGCAACCAGTGCAATGCATTACGTGATTCTATGGTCAGATATAACTTTAGGAGGCCGCAGAATCTGCACTTCAACGGCAGGTGAACACAAGCCTGCACCAATGGGCACACACTCTACACTGACGTCGTGCCGCTGGACGCACTAATACCCGCTCTTTAGAGAGGGACTATGTGGAGGCAATCGGCTGCTGCGCTTTGGTCATCTGGGCGGGGCCTCTCCTGTCTTGTGAAGTTGTATCCGACTAGAGGATGCCGCTTTTCATACAACACAAAAGGACAAAGTGTACAATTATTTGGCCTATGAAATGGATACATCACAAGTGAGCTATGCATGCGCTTAAGCTGTGTGAAAATTAGTACATGCAAATATATGACATTGTTAAAGAATATGTGGTATCGAACATGCATGTAATGGCACGTTTAAATCGGGGAGTGTTGCATTCATGTGCACAGTCTATAGGTGATAGCATTATTAAGGTCATGCCGTTTCCTGTCTTTTCATTGTGAAATACACACACCGTTCATCTTGTGGCTAATCAACACCCATTGTATTCTTGCACATAGAAAGAACAAACAGCACAATGACGTATATGCTGCATTAGTGTCTTTTTCATTTACACGGTCCAGGTTGTCTTATGTGTTTGCCCATTTTGAAGAGACATAAAGTGCATGTTACAAGTGTCCCAATATGCACAGCACAATGCTTACTGCAATAATTTTATTCGTGCTCTTGAATAATAAACAAAATAATAAACTGAAAGCTCCTTTATAAGGTGTGTTCTGGGGGCTCGACTGGAAAGCAGTGAGTGCACTGATCCTACTGTTGCAGAGCAGCCCTCTGGACCTTGCCACACTCTCAAGAGCATGTGCCTGGCGCTCGCCTACTGCCACCGGGCGGTTGAGTGCCTCCAGCAGCAGAATGTTTTGCTGCAAAAAAAGTGGATTGTTGGAATGAATCAACCGCATATAAACCATTATTTACAAATAAAAATGCTCATTGCACTATTGGTACTAACTGCCCTTGACTGTGGAAGCCTTTAGTGTATGCATGATAAAACAATTTGTCGGGACAACATTGCTTTATTTTTCATAATGGGTTGTATTTTTCAGAGCCAATTGTAATGTTTATTAGTGTGCCAACAGCTGACGTGTCCCCGAACCTTCACGAGTCTCTACTGTCAGCACCACAAACTTATTTTTGTTCACTGCGAAATCAATGGCGCTCCCTACAATCCCGTCTTATGCGAGCTGATTGCATCCTATGCCTACAAACATCATATTTTTGTCCCATTACGCAATTTTCTACCATCCTTGGCTGCAGTTCTCTCTTCTTGACATCCATTCTGTCACGCTTATGTAATCACCTGTTATAAATTGGCAACAAGTGATTGAAGATGTGCATGGCCTGCCCACCGATTCCATTTTTTTTTTTAAATCTCAACTAGCATATCAGTTGCCACGGTTTACTACGCCACTGTCTTCCTGCCTTAATGCTGCCTCCAACAATTTTTGTTACTTCACTTTCTGCACAGTCCTCGACTTCTCAAGTTCCTTTGTTAACCTCCAGGTTTATGTCCCATATTGCATAACCGGTAGAATGCAACGATTCTAAACATTTTTCAAGGATATCGGTAACGTGGCGATCAATTCGGTAATGCCTCCCATGTGCTGTTCAACCCATGAAATTTTTGTATAAGTTTCCTGCTTTATATCAGTACCTGCTATTGATATTTCACCTGGATAAAGATACTCTTCCATAGATTCTGCGGGCTGAATGTCACTGATGAACTTCTGTTATATCACTAAGTTAGTGAAGGTTACCTTTATCTTTTCCATATTTTCGCGGGCCCACGCACATGTAAAAGCACCAACACTCATTGGCTCTCAATGCCTTTTTTAAACTGCAGGACATTCAGTTCGTTACTACGAAAGTGACTTAATCCGTGCACTATTATTATGCTAAATATGAAACAGTAGAAATATACTTATCTGCAGTTTGTCGATGCCTGCGTCACTGTGTTGGTTGCGAGATCCATCGTCGGCACCACCTCCTTGTCGCATCGTAGCTATATCGGCTGTCTTCCTTTTGCACACACTATGCAATATTCGTGACGCTCGCAGTCACGCAGAGTGGAGAAACTCGGCGCACTCACAGAAGCAGCACCGGATAAGTTGTTTGTTCAGGATTGTGCCGTGAACAGTAAGTACGCGTTGCGATCTGTAAAATCACCTAAGCTATTCGCAGTCTTTCGGGGTGCACGGAAAGATTGCTCACGGAGGAACAGAACTATCCAAGAAATAGTGGTCATCGTCGAGCCTGATCACTACGTCGCGCACTGCAAGCTCGTTGTACGAGTTTGTTTACACTGGGCCTCTTCGATGTTCAGCCGCCATGCTCACCCGATGAATGTATGTGATGACGCCACCACAGCGTTCCCTCGTGGTATAATGCGAAGCGTACTAAATTACAAATTAGTCGAATACACATTCAGTGTACATCTTGTAAGCTTTAAAATGCTTTTAAACCACGTTAAACTAACTAATAATATTGTATTAAATGCATTTGTTTTATAACTCGCTTGTGCGTGTAATGCACTCGGTGGAACGACAAACAAGTGAAAGAAGGCGCGACCATGCACCGACGGTATGATCACGTGAGCCCCAGTTTGTCGACCGCCCAGAAGGCAACGCCCAAGGAATGATAGCCACCCAGAGTGAATCGAGATAAACCAATGAAACTGGAGGCTTCTCGAAAGATAAACTGTGTCTCGGTACCATTTGTGCTTTCATCTTGGGGTGTCGCCAGAGCTCGTGAAGATCCCGAGTTTCGCCAAACTCGGCGCATCCTGCATAGCACCCCAGGTGTCATTTAATTCTGACGCGCGCTACTACTGGCAGTAAATTTTTTCGCAGTTCGCAACTTAAGAAAACAGGCAACACGGCATACATAGGAAACGCAAGCACAAAGTATCATGCCATTGGACGGGCGACAGAAATGAGGTTGTAATCCTAGCTTCACAGCAACAAAGGCCAATCAAGAGTGTTGTCAGACGCTCACGCAGCTAAAGGACAGTTGTTGCCACATTCCTTTTCCGGAGCTGCTTTTGTGTCAGTCTATATATGCCCAATAAGCGCTGAAAACATCGAACGCGCGAGCTCTTTGCCCTCGCCAACGGAATTCCGCGCGTACGACTCTGCCCGACTCGCAACAGTTATGGGCCTTTAGGGCTTTCCCGTGAAGCTTGCAACTGTTGCGCATAAGAGCACTGACGAAACTAGTAAAATAAAGCTTACCTGATTTTAAATCAAAAGTCCAGCAAAGACATACTTGGCGAAAGACGGGTCACAGAGCGCTGATGAAAATCGGACAACCTGACGACCACAGGAGCAGCGAACCAAGTGAAGTGTCGCCACCTTTCGCTTGCACAGTCCGAACTAGTGTTACCGCTAGACAGTTAATGAGTACTAAATAGTGAGTACGCGTGATGATGAGTGCCTCACCTCGACCGCACAATATTTTCTCATTTTTATTTATGAGAACAGTCATCGCCTCAAAGAGACATGCGGTTATACTTGCGCTTTCCACTCTTGCTGTATACGCCAGCCACAATTTACGGAAATTCTCCGTTTTTGAAAATACGGACGATAAACACGTCTTTTTTTTCCTTTTTAACGTATGTTTCCTCCGTTTTCGACAAAACAGAAGTGTCGTCCGTTTTCTTTTTACGTAGACTCCCTGCGTTTTTGATAAAACATGACGCTGTATGTATTCTTTACGTATGTTTTCTACGTTAAATTACGGAATTTTTTTGGCAGTGTAGTACAGCACGTGTTTCCAGGCCATTGTATTCAAGGGCCCTGATGAGGCAGAAATGCTACGTTCACCTACACGTTTTATTGCATTGTTCCTGCGAAACACAACATTGCGGTCATAATCTACATTTCTGGTCATGTTTTCAATACTTATATATATTTTCGCAAGTTACAGCCACTGATTTTAGGCCTATTTACCGCCATGTTACACCTACAAATCAAAGTACATTTCTCTACTTCATAAACGATTCATTGAAAAGCCATCACTATGTGTATGCCGCTCTATGACCATATGTGGCTCTTCCGCCATAAAATCGTTTATATAGATCAACCAATCGAGCCAACTGGAACGAGCTCGGCAAGGACCCCGATAATGCTTCGCATTTCATGCGCTCCGCTGTGAGTCATGGACACAGCCGCAGCTGGTCGCAATATTTTGTTGAGAGAAAGAATGCTCCTACTGTCGCGTATTCTTATTGCGTTATTTTTTAGTTCAAGGTAATAAAACACGCGTTACAGCATTATTTCTTGTTTGTTTCGAAGCAATCTAGCAGTTTAGCTAGAACAGCTCGCGCTCGACCGCCGTATGCCTCTGGTGGCCGCTGCTATCTTTCCCTTTGTTACGCTATGTGTCGAGTGCACTGGGTCGATTCATTTCGTACGTTGTCAGTGGCACTGCAGCTCTGCTATGGAAAATAGCGGCCTCCGCGGTACACTATCAGCACCGATGAGCCTCGCAGGATGCGATCGGGAAAGCAGTACGACTACGGCTCCGCAGCTGGGCTCCAGATGCAGCGCGCATGGGGTTGACTGCGCCGGCAGGAGCACTTGTAAGTGTCGGCGGTCTACGACTCTGTGTGTACCGAGGCTAGGTATAACCCGCCGCGAGCGTCTTGCCGTGAAGTCGCGCCGCGTCGCCTTCCCTTCTGTGCAGCAAAGAGTTTGCCGCACTCTATTTGTTCCTTTAATGCACAGTGACCAACGCCAATACCGGGCCTCAGGTGGGAGCATGTATACATACTCACAGGAGTTTCGTTACACAGGGATCATTTTTGTTCACCAAAAGCTAGTGAACAGTACAATTAATTGAAAGAAACATAAACGCTTAATCAGCACGCGCGTGAGAAAAGTGCAACTGAATGTCACTGCCTGTTGGCCTAATAAAGATACAGCATAATAATATGAAGAACAGAAGTGCATATCGAGCTTGGAAAAACTATTTGGACCGTGTTAAAGCGTGCTACCAAGCGCGCTCAAAAATGAAATGATTGAGCGCTCCACAGTATCAACGGGCAGATCTCTGCAATCGCGAATCTACATGACAAAAAGGTTTTCAAAAATATTTGCTGTAAATAAATTCCATTCTGTCGCGAATGGCGTTTCTGCACCGATTAGTGTACTGCAGAAGTGTTAGTCTCGCGCGTTTATTGCCTTATCTTTGTTATCTAGGGTCGAGGAGGGGGAAATACTCGTTGTCGTGAGTATCATACCGTACGTTGACCGCATAGAGTATGTTGTCTCGCCTTCACTGCAACTGTCTCACACGTCTTTTAATGTTTCAACATTTTACTTGTGCCACGGCGTGTTGCTCGTTGGGTTCTTCCTTCCTAAAAAAAAAAAAAAAAAAAAAAAAAACACATTGAATTGAGGCTTCGCCCCTTTACGGTGCATTTACCCATCATTATTGGTACATTTCCAGCCAAACACATGGACTCATAGTGCATTTAATAACGTTTCATCCAGCAATGGAAAATTGAAGAACTGAATAAATGTGGGTCTGAGTGAATTGCAGCGTTAGGAAATTATGCGCAAGTATTTAGGAATGAACATGGGAGAAAATGCTAAAGGAGCTTAGCAGTAAATCTACGAATATTACTTCAAGCAATAGCTCACAATACAATGCTTGTATTAGTCGAGGTGTAAACAACATTGGTGTCGTAATCTCCAGAACAAAAGGGGCATGGAATAAATGAAGAAACCAACTTTAATGCTGCGGAATTTTCGTCAGCTTTTGTGCTATCTTGTGCGCTGTTGTGCGCTGCCCATGAAAGTAAGTAACGTCGCCGTGACGACAAAGGAAAAGAGATTATTTTTTCAGTTGCAGTATGGTTGTCTACCACCAGCAAAAGAAAAGGCAAAATGCGAACTCTCAAACCTCCATCAGAAAATATGCAGAACAGATCACTCACTGCATGCAAATAAATTCTTGATTGGCTGATAATAAAATAAAACGCTAATTAGGAAAACACATGCTTTCTTTGAGGACCACAGAATTCTTCTATTTCTAGCATTCAAAAGCAGTTCAGTATAGCGCAGCTCGATTTATTTGGTCTGATTACTCATGGCACACTACTGTCTCTCAAGTGAAATTGAAAATAGGAATGGCTAATTTAGATATAAGGCGTCACGTCTTTTACTGCATTTACCGGGTGACCGAAACGTCCTCCTTGCGGCTGTCTCTATTTTACAAGGTGAACTTTTGCAGTAGTCCTTGGATAATATTTCAACGTTATATTTCTTTCTTTATATTCTTCCTTTTCAGTTAAATTGTTAAAGTATGATATTGCTTGTTTCCGCAATTCTGATGTAGCAGCTTCTAAGCGCGTTCGGACCAAGATTGTGCTGCTCTCCAAGTCTGGTACTTGGCAGAAGAAAATGGCCGAGATTACTAGTGTTTCTTACAAATCAATCCGATTCGCTCTCCGATATCTTCATGAGAGTATTGCAGTCAAGCATTCAGCCAAGAGTGGAAGCGCTCGTAATTTACCAGCTCCTAAGGCGGTCAGGACTGTCAGAAAGCAGATCGAACACAAAATGTAGAAAGTCTAGAAGAATTGGCAAAGGAGCACTGCAAGAGTCAGCTTTCGATTAGAAACACCGCCAAACGCTATCTCGGTTTGTGCTCGATCATGTTCCAGAAGTCGTATCTTTTGGATGTCCTCTTGACCCCCGCAGGGGCGTCTGCGTCAGCAGGCGTTTGGTGCGTTGCGACACCACATACCCGAGCACGCGAGGGTTGTCCCCTCCCGCGTGCAGCCGTGCGCGGCTTAGCTGTGTCTGGAGAAAACGGATCGTGGGGGTTGAGCCGATGCTGGGTGTTTGGACCTTTAAGTTCTGTATATATATCTAGATAACGTTGTCTATACCATCCCACTTTCATGCGTAAGAACGTACATTGGTCAAACCGGCAGATGCATCAACGAGAGATTAAAAGAGCATCAACATAACGTCACTAAGGTAATCTCAGGTCATTTGGGTATTCACTGCCGAGATTGTTCCTGCAAACCCATGTTTGAGAGCACGTCCATTCTGTACAAGGCTCGTAGCAGGATGATGAGGGAGATTGTAGAGGCGTACGAGATTGCAAAATTTGAGCAAAAGTGCGTAAGCAAGCCTTCGGTGTCACTATCGGAAAAGGAGATACGATTCCTCGGTTTATCTTTGTAACCATTGTAGTACATGTTTTTCCCTTGCCTTGCACACGTGTTCGGTTCAACGAAATGCACCACTCAAATGTTCTTTTTTGCTGTTACGTTGTTTCCGCTCGCACTGTATATATTTATCGATGCGTGCGAAAATAAAATCTATAGTTGAAAGTGAAGCGCTGTGTCTGTGTATCGGTCCCTTTCTACGTCCTTGTCCAGTCGCGCTTATACACTCTACCATGGGTTTGAAGACTCGTTGTCGCATCATTTCAGTGACACTGACTAGTACTGATTAGTAAAAAACACTGCATTCATTTCAGCAAATCAGGCTGAATTACTACTTCTGGGTAACCCTCTCATGCATTAGTCAGTGTCGCTGAGGCATCTTTAAATGGAAGTCGTCAAAACAGCCTATGCCTTGCGGACTTCTGGTGGGAAGCTGAAGTTGGCGGTGCTTCCGTACATTCACGGCTTCTAACATCGACTAAAATTTTGGGCAATGGGCGGACGTTCTGGTTGTTTTTTCCACACAGGACAAGCTTCAACAAGTGCGCAGAATGACATCCAGGCGTGTCTCACAAGCTTCGTTGCAAAAAGAAGCACTAGGAGAAGTTCGTCAAATATCCGGAATCAACTGATTTATTGTAGCAAGACAAATATAGGTGATAGTGCGAGATTTGTAAATGACCGCCTCCTGTTACACCGTAGAAATTTCAGGGACAAGTGCGGAGGGTTTTTCGATGTGGACTGTACGAAGTGTGAATCTAGTGATGATCTTAGTGCGGTGCCCAGTTCTGGGCAAAGTGCACACCACTGCGTGAAATCGAGCTCCGTGCCAATCTGTCTAAAATCAATCACTGTCACGAGAAGCAGGATCCCTCTCACGCATGAAATCATCGAGGAAGAGATGATTGATAGTATGGGTGTAACTATGTGTGCAAGCCGTCGACTGCTTCACCTTCAAAGTAATTAAAATACTTGCATCGTCACTGATTGTCTTCATGTAGGGCCACGACAAGCCTTTATATTTCGCTTTGCGGTTCTCAACAAGTAGTGGCAAATTAGCGCTCCTGTGACTCCCGTCTTCTTTGACCGTCCTCGTCTGGTTGTGCGCTCAAAGTTTTTGTTCATGCGCTAAGAGTTTACATGGGACACCGGTGAGCGATATGGAACTGTAGTTTAATGGAATAGCTATGTCACATTGCTTGGAGATAGATACAATCTGCCCGCCTTCCATTCGCTGGATAGGACACCACATTCTAAAGACTGTGAAAATAGTTGTGCCAATATAATTGAACAACATGCAGCGGTTTCTTTCAGAAATTGGGAGATAATTCTATCAGCACCAGATACAGAGTTTTTCAGGTCCTATATTAGATAATTGGATCCATATTAGGTAAATCAGGGCAATCAAACTTAGGAAAGACGATGTTAATATAGTTAGAAACTGATAATTGAAATACATTTTAATATGTCATAGCCCCTGTTGCCTGGAATAAGTCTTGTATTCATCACCATTTGGGGAAGCAACAATAAATATTAGGACGGGCCTCTTGTTTGCGTGCGATTTTTGTACACTGTACTCAATATTTTACCACAACAGGGGCTTCCGCGAAGTCTACCGCGAACTTTTGCATCACACGAACGGCATCTTCACCCAATGGCTCAACACAGGAAAGCACACACATATCGAGACGCTTTATACGTATGGCTATCTGTACCAACCCCGTAGATGTGCCAGTTGCCAGCTCTTTTGTGCACGACATTGCGCCGCAAAACAACAAACGCAACACATAAATGTCCATAGTACAACAAAAGTCGTCATTGCTCTATGAAATCAAATTCGTCTCCTTGGCTCTTTCTTCCTTTTCATAGCAAAAGACTTTCGTTAGTTTTTTCCACCAAGTTTTGTACTCGAACGGCGACGTTCGTCGCTGAACGACTGTTTGAGACGCACGTGGTTTGGGTCGTCTGAAAGATTACATCACGTTTTCGGTGACGGCGCTTGTAGCGTTTCTCCTCCGCTAAGCATTTATTGCATTCAGGCTCTGGCAGTGTACTCTACTGCCGTGGGCAATACGTATTTGGATGCCACCTATTGCTTGCCAGCCGATTTGTGACTACTCTCACTTTTTCTGTGGCACTCTGAGGGTGATGCTTCTGCGGGAACCTAGATTCGTTCAGAAATCAAATAGTACTATTGTTTGCGCAACGCTAGTCAGCCGCTGATTGTTAACATGTTTGCTTTGTGCGTAGGAACGAAAACATTCTAGTGTGTTTTTTTTTCTTATGCAGCCTCACCACCACAAGTTCCATGTAACTGCACGCCTCAGTCGGATGAAAAGCCGCAACCCGAGTTGCGACGGACTGCTAATGACCATGCAAACAGTTGGCCTGTTGCAGTGGTTGGCTGCGCTGTCATTATGTTTGCCACAGGCGTGTTTTGTACCTCGGGCCTTTTCTACGTCTACTTCATGGAGGCGTTCTGCGTCAGCCGCGAAGCCGCTTCGTGGCCAGCCAGTGCAATGGGCGTGACACTGAACTGCTCAGGTAAGTGCGCACGGGACATTTATCACCAGGTGCATTTTCTTGCTGTCATGTTTCGGCAGCAGTAAACTCCTTAACCCAATCTACCGCACAAGCTTGGCATATATATTTAGTGGAAGAAGTACGTTCAGTGCTTTTGGCTGAACAAGCACTATTCAGTCATATGTGGCTCACTTGTTTAACGAGATCAATAGCATGAAGTCAAAAACTTTTGCAATTCAGTGCACATGTGCAGGAAATTGTCCTGGTGTACCTACGGATGCGTATTTCTGTGCGAGTGCCTTAATTGCCCCGATAAAGGAATGCCTCGCACGTGTACTTGGTGTGCAATGCTCTGGCATTATTGGCGACTATATAGTACACTACATAATAGTACATATATATATATATATATACATATCACACTACTTTCTCCATAAAGCAAATAGATTCCGGTGTAAAATCATGAACGACGCCATGCGGAAGATCTGTTCTCATGGAGATTACGCTTTCCTAGCTAGTCACGTAGTAAAGTGAATTGCAAGATCCTCGGAATTATTTATCTTGTAGCAAGATATCGACTCCTACAGGATAAAACACTGCTCGTGTTTATTCGTACTGTGTGCTCCTCAATTGGATTGTTCTTTTCGTTGTGTCGGCTCGTGACAGACGGTCACAGAAGACTGTGATTGCTCTTTAAAATTTCCTTAGCGTTGCAATGTTTGAAGTAGGTTTATTAGACACTAAATATAGGCATATCGAAAAAGGTTTGGATTTACTCGCCCTATATATATATATATATATATATATATATATATATATATATATATATATATATATATATATATATATATATATATATATCATTTAATGTGTCGAGCGATAACTCTCCTCATGCTATAAATGAACTCTCCTAATTAACTTCGCTTTAACGAACACCAAATCTATTGGGTTTGGCTCCCACAAAAGGCCGTCGGTATGAGGGTCTTAATGAACTATTTTAATTAACTATGGCTTATTTAATTAGCATTCATAAACACCAAACATCGTGACTTCGACTCCCACCAACTTTCATGGGTTCCGTCATCAACGGTCTAAAGCCCCTTAAACTTCGTAAAGTAGTGACACCCTCCTCCTCCGCCTTCCCTCCTCCTCGTTTCTACTTTCTTTTACGCTCCTTCCTCGACCGTGGCGCCGCCTACACTGCTCGAGCGTAGCAACGGCAGCAACATGCGCTCCTCGCCGCTCCGGAGACGCTTGTCGAGCAAAAATGGCGCTGCTGCACGGCGCGAGGGCCCAAGTGATGCTATTAGGCCAATAGCCAAGCGGCGCCGGCGTCGGCCAGAGCGCACGAGGAGGAGGCTGCATTCTTCAAAGCGTGGCACTACTTTACGAAGTTTAAGGGGCTCTACAACGGTTCATCTACCATAAATTTACGTGCCAATGAATTTTGGGGCCATCAATGGTCGCGGAATTGACTACCACCAAAGGCCGTGGGTTCGAGCGCCTTAATTAACCCCGGAGGCCGTGGGTTCGACTTCCACCAGTGGTTGCTTGTTCGACTGCCACCAAAGGTCGTGGGTTCGAGATCCATCAGTGGCCGTTTGAGTAGAAAGAGGAAACCATTTCTTTGAAGGAAGAAGTGGAGTTCAACCATTCAAACAGAGGAGGCTGCCCTCAGTACAGGGCGCCACAGGCAGTTGCCGGTCTGCGCGCCCTGTCGATCAAACTGAGTTGATCGTTAAGGCTGTCGCTGGCCAGAAGCTCCTCCCACCGCTCCACACTCGCTTGGTTTATAGGGGGCAGTCCGGGCCCGGCATCTCCAGGTGGTGTGTAAAAGCGTTGGCCTCTTAGAGCACCATGGGCAAAGCGCGGGGTGTGCCGTTCGGTGCATTTTATTAAGTATGTCTAGGTTGGGTTACGTGCCAGTCTTGATTAAGCGCCGGCTGACAGCTTCTTCCTTTTTTAGTTTTTTATGGGGAGGGGAGTAGATCCACCTTAGTCCCTTGTAGCAATTTAGGATGGCCGCGTAGGCGCACGGTACCAGGATAGGCTCTTCCAGGGCAGGATCACGGTGTGCTGAGTCCCTTGTGTGTCCTCAAGCTGCTGTCTGCCTCCTTGTTTCTTTGCAGCACCACTTGACCCGGCGTCCATATTATGCTATGCCGGATGGGAGATTTCGTGTATCTAGGGGCCATTAGTATCTGGTGCGCCAAGGAGAATGCTCGTTGCTGTTCGGCCGACTCGCACATGCAGGAAATTTCGGCACGCCGCCTGAAAATCCGTAGAGTTGTTCCGCGACCGTTTGTTGTTGTCGCGTAGGCAATATCTAATGCCACGGCTGGGTCTTCAGCCTCCGTGATGGAGGTGCAGCGAATAGATGCGCTACTGATTTCGCGAAGATGATGGTCGACTACTCTGGCGCCATCAATTTTGGTGCCATAACGCCGGATAGTTAATTTTTCGACCCATGAGGCTCTTATGGCTTTCGCCTTATTAACATTTCAGGTATTTACGCATCGCCTCCTAATTGTGCTGTCACCTAACGTAGTTTACGGAGCTCTTATTAGTCACTCCTCTCTGCAGCACGCTGCGCTCACCACCCATGCAGACGAGGGCCCTCTAGGTTTAGGCTGCGCATTATTTCGCGCCTAACGTGTGTCCATGAATGCTTTATGCGGCTAGCATTGAAAAGTTCCCCTATTTCACCACCACATGTGACTGAAGAAATTTTGTGTAGCGCTGCGTGTGCGCATTCTTTATGTGCCTTCTTGTTCGCGCTACAACTCGCTCGTTTCAAGATTAACAACCAGTAGGCTCACATCGCCAGTCTCCTAGGTGTAGCGCAGATGTCGCAATTCCTGTGAAACAGCTTTAGCGAAGAGCTTGGTTAAATGCCAAGCAACTACATTCGATGGGTAAAATTCTGTTGAGCGTCGATGCAGCGATGCACCGAGTACTAAAGCGGTGTGCGTTGTTTTTCGAGGGGAGAAGTGTAATCAGAGGTATATGCAAACGGAAGTACAACATCAGTGTAAATACACGTAATCATTCGGTACTACTTGTGGCGTAGTGCCATAAGCGAGTTCTGGAGGGTTTGCCAAAGATTGTCACCTTTCCCATGGCACATACCCAGTGAGAGAAGAATGAGGGAACTTATGAAACATTTGAAGAAATCAAAGGAGCCGTTAGTTATCATGCGCTGCTCCAATAATGTTTACGTTTGCTTTGCAAGTACAGTGGTGAGCAGCCTTGTCTAGAGCGCGCCGGCGGTGCTCTGCGGAGCAAGTCAGCGCCACCTAAAATTGCGCTCTGGGTTTGAGTTATGCGTCCCACGCGCATGCGCGGCAGAAACAGAGGCATGCCTGCTCATTGCTTCCTTGTCCAGCCACCGCCTTGCGAGTTCGTTTCGTGCCGCCAGGGACGCGCTGCCTGCAATTGTGACGCTGTGACGGCGGCGAGGGCGTCACCATGCCACCGTGTTTCACGAGTGTAACGAGACGGCGAGGCAAGCAAGCGTGAGTGATAGCAGATCACCGCGCATTTCTGCACAGGCACCGCTCGCCGCGGCCATAATGTCTTTCGGCGTGTGTCTGCACTGCGTATTTAGCTAAGGGCGACAGCGCATTTCGCGTCTTTTCAGACCGCGGCCAACTTGGCTGCCTCTGGGGCTTTTTATGCCGCTGGAAGTGTGGCGGAGTAAATGACTCTTTTGCGATAGTTTGATTGGCGTCTGTAGCACTCTAAACTCAAGTTCGGTTTCTCTGGAATTACAAAAAAACAAAAGCACCGGAAGGTGGTTTCAAGGAAGAATGGCACATTTATTTAAATGGTACAAACTGGCGTGGGATAAAACCGATAAAATAAACACACACAATCTGAAGTAATTCATAAAAAAGCGAATGAAAAACAGCGTTGCTGGACAGCAATATAATGGGAGAAGAAGATATTTATGAAGAAGTGAAACAGAAATTGAGGATAAAGCAATCAACGCGTGAAAACCAATGCAGTACAGGAGAAGGATGAATGCCGACTCGGATATGACATCCATGAAGGGCTCAGGCGGTGGCATTGTTGCAAAAGTTCAGAAGTAGGCGAATGTGGCTAAGTCATCACTTTCCGGGATCGCTCCACTCAGTATGGTATCGTACCTCCCTGGGCCGCTTTAACACTGGCTATTCTGCCCGGTAACGAGTCGTAGAGGGGGTCGACAAAGTTGGGCACACCTCGCAGGCGATTCCACTCAGCCTCAATAGCTTTCCACAATTGTTCACCTGTGGCGACACTGAGTCCACTACTTTTGCTTCGATTTTTTTTAGGATTCCCCAGACGTTTTCTATTATATTAAGGTCCGGACTGCGCGCTGGCCAATCTAGGGGCATGATGCCCAGCTCGTCCATGAGGTCTCGCACAGCATTGGCGCTATGAATGGGTGCTCCATCCTGCTGGAAATGAAACAGTCCATCGGGAAATGGCCCGTCGAGAACGTGTGGAAGGTGCACCGTTTCAGGTATCCGTGAATAGCTCGACGACGTCCTTTTTCCTTCAATTCTGTGTATCGGCGGCAGACCTTGATAAGAAATAGCGCCCCAGACATGGACTGTTGTTGGGCCGCTTGAACGAATACTGCACACGTAGCGTGGATCCCACCTGCAGCGAGAGAAAAATACCGACATATATTATTGTGCTATCCGGATCAAGTACTCACAGGCGTACCTACAGGTGCGAACAGGATATTTTTGCAGGTGACACAATGACAGCCGCGAGAAAACTCCTACGGCGATATTATTTAAGGCAAATTCAGTGAAAACCTAATACTTTACTGATATGATTTTGCATTTCTGTGCTGCTATAATTATGGTCTTGCCGTCCAAATGGTATCACTCTGTTTATTTCGCAATTTGCTAGAAAGAAATAAATTCTGAATTTGAGCGCTCCCGCAGCGTAAGATTTAGCGGTGACCTCAACGATAAGGAATTTAGCAACAGGATGACCTAGAAGGCCACACTCCATGCGAATCTGTTGAAAACATGCGGATCGCATCGATTCCAAGCTGCGCAGGAGACAATTGATATTAACAGAATTTAGCATCTTTATAGACAGACCTTCCTCAAAGAGGTACAGTATTAGAGCAAACATTTAGGATCGCACAAATACTATTTGCTGGGCCTGCAACTATGATAGTTATTTCATCGCTGATGTGTTCAAACCTGCGGAGAGAAAGACAAAGATCCGCAAGCTACCCGATGTCCATGAGTCCCCGACACTTACCGGCAGTTCTCTGGACGCCACACGTGCCTTTGTTGGCCCAAGCGGGTGCAGAAGGATGCCTCGTCACTGAACACCACGGCGCGCTAGTTCGAAGGCGACCAGGATTCAACCACTGAGGCAAACTCCATCCTTTGATACAGGTGGCGTTGCTCCAAAGTGTCTTTTGGGCGGCGATGTAGGAATTCATGCCTGCTTCACGCTGGCGCCGTCTTATAGTGGAGTCGCTCACATTATCCAAACCCAGCTCGTCCCGAATTTCCCGTGCACTCAGGAACGGATCCAGGGAAGCTGCCGCCACAATCTGCTGGTCCTCTTCAACCGTCGTCTTCTTGTAGCTTGCGGCACGGGGAGCATCAGCTATTCTACCCTCACGGTTGAAGGCTTGTAAAATGCGGTTAACAGTTGCCATTGGGCGCCCCGTAAACTGGCATATTTTTCGTTGTGACATTGTCCTTCCCATCACCGCTATAGCTCGCCACTCTTCTGTTGTCAAACGGGGTGCCATTTGGAAAGCAAGATTTGTTCAGCGGAGGTAGACTTTATACTTCGCTAACAGGACCGATACTTTGCATTCTTCTTCTCATTGGCCAGTCTGGCTTTCGGTCGACAGTTTTACGCGCCGTGCCGCGGCCAAGCTTTATCACGACAAAGTTCGTCAATGCGAAAAACATCCAAGATATGATAACCAAAAGCGTGTCGGCACATAGCAACCGTGCTTGTAAAATGGGTTGCTAGGATAACAAATGATTGAGTGGGTTCATATGTCGCTTTTTTTTCACGCCAGAAGAACTTTGTTTCATTCCAGCTCGGCATTCAACAGCTTTTGTCTGCCCTCTCAGCATTGCTTCCTACATACTTGCAGAGTTCTGTGGAGGTGTTGCCGTGTCAAGACACGACCCGTAGGAAAATCAAAGCTGCCACCAAAATGATTTCTGCTACTAGATAAGAGCTCCAAAATACTGTCGCAGGGCTGCTGCCTCGCTTTCTGCCAAAGACCGCTTCCTGTATTATCTCTGTTTGTAGTTGGATGGAGCATCTAACCATATCGCTAAGGTGGCTATAGCAATCCATGATGGACGGGATTGGCCTGTGTGCAGTCTTCACCTATACTTATACGCCTGGGGTGGGAATGGTGAAACAACAAGTAGGTTATCGTCCCAAGTAACACACGGGCTATAAATTATGCAGTACCGAAAATGTTTCTGTTAATTTAGGCCACCGGGGGGTTATTTATATGCGCTGATACCTCACAGCACTATGGCGTTTTTGTATATCATCTCCATCTAAATACAACCTGCACGCCTCTGATCAAACTTGCGGCCCCGTAATCAGCAGCGGAACGTTAAAGCCTCTGAGCCGCCGCGACGGCTTCACCGCAGAAGATTTCTGGCAAGCAAGTGGAGACGACTGAAATATCCTGCGGGACGTGCCAAACTGTCCACTCAATATGCAGCTTCGCACTGCAGAGAATAGCTAGTATAGAGCAAGCGAGAATGCCCTATCCATCTTTAAGTCGAGCGATCTGACATTTAGGCGCTTAGAACTACAATGGTTCTGAAACGAATCCAGCTCCCAACTGCGTCATGATGCCCTTGTCCCGCTTTATATTTTCCCGTCCACGTTGTTTCTCATTCATTCATCCGGATATTTTTTTCATCTGTTTTCGTACGTCGGTATCGCAAGTGCTTGTATCATTTAAATAAATGTGCTGTTCTTTCTTTAGATCACCTCTCGTCTTTTATTTTTGTTTTACCGTTTCCGAGAAAGAGCACTTGAATATCGAGCCTTACACGTTAAGTGACGCCACTGAAACGATATTGAAGGAGTTATTTTTCTACACTCGTAGCGGCATAAACTGCTGCACGCATGTGCACTCCGCGTAGAGGAAGCTAAATTGTCAGATCTGTATGGATGCCAAATGCGGTGTCACTTGTAGCTAGCTGATAACACGTCGCGAAGACACGCCATCACACGATATGCCTGCAATGCGTGGTGCGTGGTGGTAACGCTCAAACCCTATATCTACTGTATACGGGCTAGACGAAAATAGACACCAAACAACCATATAGGCCCAATTCTCGCACTCTTAGCCTGGTCGGCGCCTGAAACGCGCGATCACCCGCTATCACTTGGACGTGCTTCAGAAACGCGCGATCACCCAATATCACTTGCACTTGCTTGCCTAGCCGCCCCGTGATTCGCGCGAAACACGTTGGTTTTCCGGCTGCTGTTACATATCACTCAGCGCGGCCCTGGCAGACTGAAGCGCAAGCACTGAGGCCGAGAACCCACGAGCACGCACCGCTTTATTTTGGCTGCGCATGCGCCTGAGACGCATAGCTCAAACCCAGAGCGTAACGTTAGGTGGCGCTGACTTGCTCCACAGAGCACCGTCGCCGCGCTCTAGACATAGCTGCTCACCACTGTACCTGCCAGCCTACTTGTAAGGTTTTTATTATATGCTCAGTTTTAGTTTCGGGTTGTTGTGTTCGCTGGTGCCAGATCTCGCTCAACCTTGTAAGTGCACTTTGCCGTGTTCCCATTTCTATTTCTCGAAATAAACGTCAGCAACAGAAAAACGAGCCGTTTCGCGCCTGAGCAAGTAAGGGTGTGAGCACCAGTCAGGCAGCGTGGCCATGACCGCTTACGCTTCACCTCAAAGGTAGACAGCTTATAATATGTCCAGCTAGTTGCGTCCACGCGTCCTCTTTCCATAGAAACGTGGACGCTGCCCCGGTCATGTGCCGCTCGTTACGCCCAACCCACCACGCTGTTCAACGCGTTGCCGCGCTTTTGCAATAAGTTGTTTCTTTATGTCTCCAGAAACACTTTGGCTGTTTCTTGCGTTAAGGACATTGTTAGCAAGACGGTTGTTATGCGCTGCTTACCTCACTGTATATGCATGAGCTTGAGCCGGCTCGTAAGTGCCAGTATTACTTGACGCGTTGCTTGCCATGACTGAAACAGTCTTCTTGTAGTCTGTGTCCTTGGTCTGTGTCTGTCAAGTGTGTAATCCAATGTTTTCTCTGTCCAATCCCTTATGTAAACAAGAACAAAAAATATACTTTTTGTATGATACCACGGCTTCCTATTGTGTGCAACTGAGAAAATCGGCTCAGAAACGGCAAAAAATAACACCTATGATCCCATAAGCCTTGCTTAGGTTCTTCGAGATGCTTGGCGGCTTTTCCATTACAAATGCTGCGATCGGTGAGTATATTACGTCTGTATGTACGGAATGCTTAAAAATGAAATATTAACACTCTTGCGCTCCACTATAGATAACGTAGTTGAAACTTTTAACCAAAGCTAAACCAGAATTTGAAAGCATTGCTATCGAAACCGAAACCAAAACAGGCCTATACGACGCGTCCCAAATCTCGAAAGGCAAAATTTGCGGTCTGACCAGCCGCTCGGGACGCTGGCGGCAGTGCAGCAGCTCGATCGCAGGGCCATGCGGGAGTGTACGCTCTTTACCTATATGTTTCTTTATGCTCCACTCAGGGTTCCCAGGTGTGGCGATTCCTCGCCAAACTGGCTGCATTTAGAGGCTCCTGGCGGCGCAAAAGCGTGCTTGGCGACTTCGCAACTTTTTGCCTATATTTGGCGGCGGCAATTGGTATATCTAATGTCCGAATCATAGTCCCCCCGATGGCCCCCTCGAAGCAACAGCCCCAAACGCTCCAGATCTTCAAGGGCATGCTTGTCTTGCAAACTCGGGAAGCAAGTCCAGAAGCTTCATATATACCCTAACCGCCATTTGGTCACTGGGCCTACTCGACTGGTCGTCGGCTTTCCAGGACTGCCTGAGATGCTGGAATCAACGTTTCGGGCAATCTGGGACTCTTGTGGACGGATACTTCAACAGGCCTCTCAATTCAAAAGGCCTCTTTTAATTGCTCTTAGTAAGAGGAATTAAAAAAATTGAAATGATTTTGTGTCCTTTTTACGAACGGAAGCAATCGGTGGTGTCCTAATATCACCCTCCGCGACGGTTACCTCTATCGAGAATCTTGAAGACCCATGGTTCTTGGCACCAGAAACGACTGCAACAACCGAAAACGTGCCATGGCAGCAATGACATTAAAATTGTCAGTGTCTATGTGACTATGCCACTGCCTACTAGGGAGAGCACTCATAGCAGTGCAAGGATGGCGTGTAGCGAGTTTATTGTACTGAAACTGGGGACACCGCTTCCGGTATGAGAAAACAGGAAAGTGGGCGGCGAAAATTAACAAAAAACGTCAGCTGGTCGTTATGGTAAATTATTACAAAATATTATTTGATAACATTTGTTTTCTGTTACTTTTCTTTGCCATCATTGAACAGAAAACTCTTTTTTGCTTTCTTTCTTCTTTATGTTCGTGTCAAAAGCCAGCAATTGTTGGTTTATCGCACCGTGGCTACATTTTTGGCTATTAATTAAAGCTTTAGCCGGAGTTGGCAATTTGTTTTTCCACTTTTCAGAATATGTCGGCTTCTTTTTCTCCCTAAGACCTGGCACCGCTGATTTCACTCTACGTTTGGTCCCCATTCAGGGAAGTTCTTTTTTCCGCCGCCTTCCGCGGCTCGGCCGTTGGCCTACTCCGTAGGCCCCGCGTTCGTCCACCCCTTCGAGGCAACTACTACTTATGGAAATACAACAACTGTCGACGAGTTGAACCTTTTTCACTTACCGGCCATGGTTGCTCATTGGCTATGGTGTGGCGCTGCCGAGCACGAGGTCGCGGGTTCGAATCCTGGCCACGTCGGCTGCATTTCGATGGGGCGAAATGCGAAAACACCGGTGCAGTTAGGTGCACGTTAAAGAACCCCAGGTGGTCAAAATTGTTGGAGTCCTCCACTACGGCGTGCCTCATAATCAGAAGGTGGTCTTGGCATGTAAAAACTCCTAAATGTTTTAATCTTTTTTTTTTATTCTGCGACGTACTACTGCAAACATGGACGACACCCTGCCCGCTACGTCTATTGCTTCTTTGTTGTTATGGCCATGGTGTTCGCGCCGCCACCGCTTCTTTTACTTCCTTCGGCATGTACACCTGCAGAACCATGGCTTCCAAACGTTTCTACTGGTGGCCGGACGCGATGCTTTACCGCAAGAGAGAAAGAGTGCCGTTTTGCTGTCGAACTTGGGCTTCGAGGACCAACGCCTTTTGTACGACTTAACGTCGCAAGCGGACCCCGCCACAATGGAGTTCCAGGGTATTCCACCTACTGGATAAGCACTACGAAGACAACAGCCTCGTTCATCATTTTTTTTTTCAATCTTGTGGTGGTTTGTCGGCTTGGACGTTAGACCAGCCCTGATAAAGGGATCCAGTGACTGGCACCGGGGCACAATCCAGCCGACAGGCACCACCACAAGAACTGAATACTGATTAGGGGCAGTATTACCCGATGCTGTTAACAGCTTGTAAGGAGGAAAGGTGGCGACGCTCGAACGCTAACTTCACCCATCATACGATGGTCGTCATACGGTGGTGCGTGCGGAAGCAACGTAGTCCCCCCTGTAAACACCGGATAGTTAATATCTTAATATCATTTCTGTTAAGGCCTACTTCTATTAAAGTTCTGAAGCTTTCTTTTGCCCATACCCCCCTGAAGTTTAATGTTATTGAGGAAACTATAGGGGGCTGCCCCGTCACCGTGGATATCTGTTTGAGCAGAGATGGATCGTTATATTTTCTGCATTTAGTATTGTGATAGTCTGAGAGGGGGATCCTGGTACCTACAACCTGAGCGTCGAGTACAACTGTCTGGCTCTCCCTTTTGAGAACCAGATCTGGGATTCTAACGCCTTGGTCAGTTCTGTATCGGGGCTCCACTTTTACGGTCCAGCCGACTTCCCCCAGCCTCTTGCCTGTGTATTTTACTATATTGTCATGCCTAGCTATGCGTGTGTGGTGTGTTCTGTGGCAACCCTGAAGAATGTGGCCCAGGCTCTCGGTTGAATTGCATCCGGCACGGCATTGTTTGTCGACCTCCCGGCCCCTCTTTGTACGAGTGAGGTTTGCCAGTGAGTTAGATCTGACCTTTAGCAAGTCAATGAATTCTTTACCCTTAAAGAAGGTGGTTCCTTCACGGATCCAGTCACAAGAACCAGGAGCGTCGGCCACACCCCTCAAGGCATGCCCATCTGCATTATTATAGAAACTTGAGTACCAGAATTTCTTGTTGTGTTTTGATGTTGTTATGTTGGTGTTCTTGTATACGCAGAGTTGTGTGGCTTGTACTATGGATGATCTCATAAGCCTCATAGTGGAGGCAGCCCTACATGCTACCGAAGAGGAGTCTGCTAGAGCCGAGTAACGTCGAAGTCTTAAGCTGGGTATTAGCGTTCTAAGACATGGGATTCCCAGTCCGCCGTGAGAGATTGCTGTGTAGAATAAACCAAGAGGGGCATCATGTGGCAGGGCTAGCCATCGTCGTGTAGCCGCCCGAACGGAGGAGTCTATTTTTAACAGGAGTTTAGCGGTCACCGGACCTAACACCAGCCGGTGATACAGTCGTGGAAGTAGATATTGTCTTAGAATAACTAATCTTTGTTGAGGCTTTAGGGCAGCTTTTGAGATGCGTTGCAGCATGTCCAGGACTTCCTTATGCACTGGCAGGGAGCTCTGACCGGTGGCTTCAAAAGATACTCCAAGGTATTTCCATGTTGAGGTCGTGGTAGATGTAGCTATGTTTTCGGATCCAATGTGGAATGTTTGATTAGTTAGGATTTTCGTTTTCTTGTCCCGGGCAGACGGCTGTAGGCTCAGGGAAAAGCTTTTCTTTACGTTGATGGTCAGTCCTTTACTTGAGAGGAAGTTCTGTAGCATATCCAGGCGTAATTGGAGGCCTTTGGGTGTGGAGGTCATGATGATGAGGTCATCGGCGAATGCCATGCAGTCCAATGATAGCTCATCACTTTGGAATGCAGTTCCACAAGTGGGCGTCTGCAGCCACCCGTCGATGACCATATTGAAGAGAAGTGGTGAGAGTGGGTCGCCTTGGCGAACACCACTTGAGGGATGAACCAATCGGCTATGGTTTTCATACGAGAGAACAGTCGTCGCCGTTGTGTAAAAGTCTTTAATGTAGCTGATGAATTCAGCACTGAAACCCTTTAGTTCTAGGCCATGTATGATGGCATTGAATGAAACGGAATCAAAGGCCTTGGCGACGTCTATCGAGGCCATGTATAGAGGCCGCTGTCTTCGCAGGGCCTCGTCTATTGCAGTTGAAAGTAGGAGGATGTTTTCGGCACAGCCGTCGACCGGGATGAAAGCACGCTGACGGTAGTCGAATTTTACCGTGCGGACTATACGGTTTGCGTATATTTTGTGTAACAACCTGAGTTCAATTGGTGAAATGGTTATTGGCCGGAAGTCGCCCGGTAGGCAGGCCTCGGCTTTCTTTGGCAGGAAGATTGTCCGTGCCCCTTGTAGGCATACAGAAAGCCGCTTAAGGCACATCAGCAGATTCAGTAGTACACGCAGTACCGTAGATGGTACTTGTCGTAGTCTTTTAGCGGATAGGCAATCGGGACCAGAAGCGGTATTTAGAGGAGGCATGGCAGCCTTTATGTCTTGTGCGGTTATTTTACCAAGTGGATTGATTTCAATGGCACTATGTTAAGGGACATCTGACTCGATATCGGTGGGAGTTGGTCTCTTCATCGTGTTTTGCCAGCTGTCAAGAAACAGATCTATATTTTCTACTTTTTGTTCCACCTACTGGATAAGCACTACGAAGACAACAGCCTCGTTCATCAAATTCAGAGACCAGCGGCAGCTACCGGGAGAGCCCTTCTAAGACTGTGACTTCGCTACATCGCTTGGGTTGGCTTGGCTTGGCTACATCGGATGGGTCCCAGCATCCAAGTGGATTTCTCCGCTCGTCCTGCTTCGGAAAAATGGCAATTCCTTTCGAATTTGCGTCCATTTCTGGGGACCCAACACGGCCATAGGGGTCAACGCTTTTCCGCAAAATGGTCCAGATGAATTCTCTCATCTATTCTAACAACTGAGGGCTTCATTAATGAAATGACGCAGCTGTACCACTCCGGCCTCTACACCTGGTGCTCGGCGAGCAAGTTTCAGCTGTACAGCATCGACAGGAAACACCTGCGATCATCGGATGGGTCCTAGCATCCAAGTGGATTTCTCCGCTCGTCGTGGTTCGGAAAAATGGCAATTCCTTTCGAATTTGTGTCCATTTCTGGGGACCCAACACGGCCATAGGGGTCAACGCCTTTCCGCTACCGAGAGCTGATGAACTGTCGCATTGACTTGCCGCTGTTTTCAAAAGTAGGTTCGATAAATAATCTACCTATCATCAGGTACTGTAAGCCATGAAAAGGCGAGAGCTAGCTACTTTCATTACCAATGACGGTGTTTTCGGCTTTAAGCGAGTAGGTTTCGGTTTGGCATCTACGCCATCCGCTTTTCCGCAGAACATGTCATCGGTCCTAAAAGGCTGTCCGGGTATATTACGCTAGCTCGACGAAATCCTTGTTTGGTGTCATACTCAATGTCATCATGATAGAAATTTGCAATTGGTCTTTTCGAAAATAAGCGATGCAGGCATGCAGTTGAACCATAAGTGTGTATTCAGTGTCCGAGAACTAACTTTCCTGGGACATAAAATTTCTGCAGACAGCATTTCGCCGGTGCACAACAGAATCAAGGCCATTTTTGTGACTTGGAGCCAAATGACAAGGCGCTACTTTTATGTCCGGTCTCGGGATATCATGCAAAATTTATCTTGCAATATGCTGACTTGGTAGAACCACTAAGGGACCTTCTTAGGCAAGCACAAGCTTTCGTCTGGTATCAGGATACTGAGTCTGTTAAGCATGACCTGTCTCGCGCCCTGTAGGGCGCATGTTTCTATCGAACGTACCCATTGTTGTTACAGTTGATCCTTCAGATGTTGGTTTGGAAGCTGTCCTTCAGCAAAAATGCTGAAATGAACTCTGCAGTGGTTTTTGCATATCATAATGTAACCCCCCAGAACTACGGTACTCCGTAGGCGAACATGAAGCATCACCCTGCTTATAGTTTTGCTTGTAAAAATTGGCATGTACACTTATGCGGTCGTCGGTTCACGCTTCGAACTGATCACCGTGCTCGTGTTGCATTGTTGTCTTACAAAGATTCTGGTCAGCGTCGTCTAAGAATTTCTGGGCGGTGTGCTCGACTCTTTTACTGCAACTTTGACATAGAGTATTGCAAGAGCGATCAAAATTTAGTAGCTGATGCATTTTCGTGCCATCCTGTTCTTCCTGAGTATGAACTAACTCTATAGGAGGACATAGTGTGTTTGGTTTCAGTGTGGATAACAAAGGAAGGTGTTTCAGATTGCAACACTGGCTGATTCAGTATTTCAAGCTTTAAGAGAAATGATAGTAAATGGTTCGAGAAGTGTTGCAGATCTGCCACCAAAATTCCAGGCACATGCATCCTTACAGTTCTAATTATCGTACGTGGATAGCCATATATGAGGAAAGCGTATTGTTCCACCAGCTTCGCTGCACCAGAAACTCCTGTCCTTTGCGCATGAGTGTCATTTGGGCATCACTTAACACAAATCTCAGGCTTTGAGGAACGTCTCACATGGATAGACAGTATGAGGAACTTCCGAGAAACTGCTTTGTTTGACAACAAGCAGATAAATTTGCAAAATATTTTTGTTGATTCACTTCAGCGTGTGAAATGGTGTCTTCCCCATGAGCAAAATTAGCATTAGACAGAAGAGGTCGTTTAGATCGTGCTCCACAGTATGCACGTTTTGCCTTTGCCATAGTTCACTATCATTCCAAGTGGCCTGAAGTTACCTTTATGTCTTCGGTCACATCCGAAGGTATCATCTGCTCTCATTTCTTTATTCAGTAGAGAAAGGTTTTCCGATGCCATTGTGTCTGTCAATGGACCATAATTTGCTTCTGCTGGTTTTAAAACTTCCTCAAATAAAGAGGCATCAGACATTTCCTGTCTTCGCTTTACTATCCGCAGGCAAACTGCCAGGTAGGAAGATTCAACCGCGTCCGCAAAGAATTCGTATAGATTGATATGTTGGAACAACGACACCTTCGGTCTGCAGTGTTAGAATACAGGACAATCTATAGGTTTCTCCACATGCGGCTACAGGTGTTTCTTCGGCTATGCTACTCTCTAGTCTCGAACTGAGAACTCGACTCGATGTCGCAAACATGTCTCCGACTCATTCGGAATTTGCCTCTCCTCAGTTGCACAAGGAAGCCCAAGGACGAGTGCTACAAAAACAGGAAAATGTTAAAACGTACGTAAAACGTCGTCGCGCAACAAAATAATCTCAGTTTAGTTCAGAAGATTTTGTCCGAGTACGCAGCTCGTGAAGCTCTGGTGCAAAATACTTAGGTCCATTGAACATTAACCGCGGGATAGCAACAAATACTTTCTACTTTGAAAACGGCAACTGTTGGAATGCTGCCAAACTTGTGAGGTACGAGAGGATTCGCTTGCCAGCTTAGATGAAAGGAGCAATTCTCACGACTACCCATATCTTGAGTTTCCCACCTTCTCTTCCAGTTCATACTGGTACAGGCTCTCTGACTTTATACACTCCATTTCTACCTCCTGTTTCCACCCCGCGACCGGGTTCATCCCCTGCACAAGAATCTGCTTGTTTTCCGTCTGTTCTACCGTCCCACGACAGGACTCCTGAAGGAACTCAGTACAGCGATACTCAGAATTCCAGCTCAACTACGAGTACTGACTCTTCTAGTCCTACTCAATAATCAGAATCAGTTCTCCGTAGGTCTACACGAAGTAGACTAACCCCGGTACCGTTTAACTATTCTGTTTTTAAATTGCTCTACTCTTTTGGTTTGCTCAGAAACGTCCATTTCACAATATTCTATCGAACAGCTTATTTACAGTCCATGCATTACTGGTGAGATCGTTTATTTTGCTATAGCGTATTACCATAACATTGCTGCGTGCAGCATTGAAAGAGGAGGAGGATGGAACTTTATTATTGCAGAAACCGTTGCGCGGTTTATTCCTGGGCGGTTCCCTCTGACAGGGCTCCACTGGCGATCGCGGCTCGCCGGGCCTGGTCGAGGGTCGCCAGCTGGCTTCCCAGGTCCAGTTCGGAGAGTCTCGCCTCCCAAGACCACGTAGTGAGTGTGTGTGCTACGATTCGCGGCGAAATTGCGTCGTCCGGACGGTTGGTGCATTGGTGTGTTATGTGCGCAAGTGTCGCTGTTTGGTTGCTACACTAGGGACATGTCCGGGATGTATATCTGTCTGGGGAGATCGCATGTAGACGAGACAAGTGTGGGTATGTGTTCGTTTTCAGGCGGCGCCAGTCCTTGCCTGGAGTTTATTGAAAGCTTTGTGGGGGGGAGCGTATTGTCTTCTTTCGAGGCATTGGTCCTGTATTGAATTGGATTGGAGACAACTTTATTTATGCCTGCAGTTGGACGCTCGCGCGCGCCGACGAGGGCCTACGTCATCCTCGAAGTTGCCGTTACGCGGCGCAGATCTCCGCTCGCCGTTGCCGGCTCGCTGGGTCCGTGCCTTTCGAGCGCCTCGAGGACCTGCTGGACGCCCCAGAGTTGATCGTCTCGGTCGTAGCTCTTCGCGGCTGCCTCGAGCCGCGGTGGGAGTGTTCTTGATTTTGCGTCTTCTGGATATTTAACGCAGTCCCACAAGATGTGCGTGTAGTCTGCGGTCACCCTCCGGCAGACTCTGCACATATCTGTCGGATATGTTTCGGGGTACATGCGATTCATCAGTCTCGGGCTCGGTAGCGATCCGGTCTGGAGCTGTCTCAGTACTACCGCCTCCGCTCGACTCAGTCTCGGGTGCGGGGGTGGGAGAGCCCTGCGAGCCAGGCGGTAGGCCTTCGTGATTTCATTGTATTCCGTCATGCGGTCCTTGATTCCGAACCACGTCGGACGGTCTGTCGCCGGGGCGCGGTTGGTTAGCGCTCGCGCCGCTGCGTGTGCCGTCTCACTATGGTTCTCATTGCGTTTCGACGCGTCGCCCGCCTGCGTCGGGAACCACTTGAGTCGTACTTTTCGTTCTTCTAGTTTGACCGCTCGCAGTACGCGCGCAGCCTCCCTGCAGATTTGGCCTTTGGCGAAGTTTCGCACCGCCTGTCTTGAGTCAGCACCGTGTGGCAGTCTGCGTCGGCGCTGGCCACGGCGATGGCTACCTCCTCCGCTTGTTCCGCTCCGGCGCTTCTCACGCTCGCTGCCGTCCTCGTGGCGCCGGTTGACGCCTCTATGACGACCGCTGCGAAGGCGTTCCGTTGGTATTCGGCCGCGTCCACGTACCGCGCGTGTTCGTCGTTGGCATGCTAGTGGATGAGAGCCTTGGCGCTCGCCGTTCTTCTTCCCTTGTTGAACTCGGGATTCATGTTCTTCGGTATGGGGTCGATTCTGGTCTGGCGTCGGACCTCTTTGCGGACGGGGAGCTTCATCTCCACCTCGTTCGAGCGTCTAATTCCCAGATCGTCCAGTATCTTCCTCCCGGCTTTGGTCATGAACAGTCGCTCCAGTTGAGAGGCCCGTTGCGCTTCGGCTATTTCCTCGAGCGTATTGTGTCTCCATAGTTGTAACAAGCTGGTCGTGCTCGTGGACTCGAATAGGCCCAGCGCCGTCTTGAACGCTCTTCTGATGAGCACGTTGGTTTTGTTTCGTTCGTGTTCCAGCCATCTGTGGTAGGCTGCAACGTACGCGACGTGGCTGATGACGAAGGATTGGAGGAGCCTAATTAGGCTCTCCTCTCTCATGCCAGCCTTTCGGGAAGTGACTCGTTTGAGGAGTCGAATCGCGTTGGCTGCTTTTGCCTTGAGACGGGTGATGGTTTCGCCGTTTCTTCCGTGCATTTCGATGACCATGCCTAGGATCCTAATTTTGCCGACCTCGGGGATCACGTTGCCGGATTTGGTGACGATTCTGATTTTTTTCGTTTTCGCGTTGTCTGGTCTTGCCTCTGCTGTTTTTGGTAGGTGGGAGTATGAGAATCTCTGATTTGCTCGGCGAACATCTCAGTCCGGTGCCTTCCAGCTGGTCTTCTATTGCGTCGACGGCGGCTTGAAGCGCGCCCTCAATGTGGGCGTCGCTGCCACTGGTCACCCATATCGTGATATCGTCCGCGTAGATGGTGTGTCTGACGTCTTCGACGTGCCCGAGCTTTTCGGCCACTCCGATCATTACCAGGTTGAAGAGCATCGGCGAAATGACCGATCTCTGCGGTGTGCCGGTGCTCCCGAGCTTCTTCTCTTGCGTCTGTAGGTCGCCTGCTCGTAGCTCGACGGTCCTGTCCGTGAGGAAGTCCTTGATGTAGTTGTAGGATCTTTCGCCCATGTTGAGCTTGGATACTTGGGACAGAATCGCCGAGTGTTTCACCTTATCGAAGGCGCTCTGCAGGTCGAGCCCTATGATTGCTTTGTTGTCGCGGGCGCTGCCGCCATCATCGATGATTTGGTATTTGAGCTGTAGTATCGCGTCCTGCGTGCTGAGGTGCTGTCTGAAGCTGATCAAAGTGGCCGGGTACAGCCCTTCTCGTTCCAGGTAGTCTTGCCACCTGTTGAGCAGGGCGTGCTCCAGCACCTTGCTCACGCATGACGTGAGCAAGATGGGCCGGAGGTTATCCGTGTCTGGCGGCTTCCCCGGCTTGGGGATCAGGATGGTCTTGGCTGTCTTCCACAGCTTTGGCAGCGCGCCCGCTCTCCAGCACTTGTAGTATTTTGCGAGCTTTTCAATCGAGCCGTCATCGAGGTTCTTGAGCGCCTTGTTTGTGACGAGGTCCGGGCCGGCTGCCGACCGGCTGTTGAGGTCGTGCAGGGCCGCGCGTACCTCCTCGACGTCGATGTCACGATCGAGCTTCGCGTTAGGCAGGCCGCTGTACGGCGCGTGTTGTTCGGTAGGCGTAGTCGGCAGGTATTTGTCGTTATTAGGCCTGGTGACTTCGTGGACGCTGCGCGCTGAGACCGCCCGATGTATGAGCCTGGCGAGTCTGTCCCTTTGCTGCGACTTGGTCTTGGTTTCGTCGAGCAGGTGCCGCAGCAGGTTCCACGTCTTCCCACTGTGCATCTGCCCGTCTGCCGTGTTCCACTGTTGCGTGCAGAGAGCGCGGCAGTGATCCTCGATCGCTAGGTTCAGCTCTGCCACCTTCTTTCTCAGTCTGCGGTTAAGCCGTTGTTTCTTCCAGCGATTGAGTATCGACTGTTTGGCTTCGATGAGATGCGCAAGCCGGCTGTCTACTTTGTCTATCTCCGCGCCCGTTTCAATCTCTTTGGTCGCGTCGCGTACGCTCTTGATGATTTCGGCCGTCCGCGAGTCGATGTCTTCGATCTTGTCGTCACCGTCGCTCTTCTGGCTTCTGGCGTCTCGAAAGGCATCCCAGTCTATCCATCTGTGTGTTTTGATGCTGGTGTCGTTGTGTTCCGGTATGCCCATTTCCACGATTGTGTGGTCGCTGCCAGGTCGTTCCCCGTGTTTCTCCAGGTGATCGCGCCCCGGATGTCGTTTTTGAAGAACGTGAGGTCCGGAGTGGTGTCCCGGGACACAGAGTTACCAATTCTCGTCGAATGTGTCGGGTCCGTGATGAGGGTGAAGTCGCGTTCCGTGGCGTCTTGGTACAGGTCGCGGGCCTTTGCTGTGTACTTGTTGTAGCCCCAGGCAGGGTTCATCGCGTTGAAGTCTCCGCACGCAATCAGCGTGTTGCGGCCCGCTGCGGTGCTGGGTCTGTGCAGTAATGTCTTGAATCTCTGTTTTCTCTGAGATGGGTTGCTGTAGACGTTGAGCAGAAATATGCTTCCTTTTCTCTTCTTTCCCGGGATGATTTCGGTGAGTGTGTGCTCGATCTTGATATTGCTTAGCAGCTCGTGTTCGACGAACGTGAGTCCCTTCCTGAACAGGGTGCACAGGCCTCTGCCGGCGGGCGGTCCCTTGTGCCCTAGCCAAGTCCCTAGCCGGGGAGGGATGGTGCGTCGGTTAGTATTTCTTGTAGTAGTATAACGTCTGGCTTGCGCGCGGCATGTACGATGTGCTGTTGAATGACTGCCTTCTTCCTTCCGAAGCCGCGACAGTTTCACTGCCACGCGGTTACACCTGCTGCTGCTGGTGTTGCGTTGGCGGCCATGATTGCGTTGGCGTGTGCGGGGCTCCCTGGTTGGGTGGATGTTGCGCGAAGAGGGGCGCAAACGTCGGGTGGCTTACCATCGGCTGTAGGTTCCTTTCGATGCAGGCGAATCTGTTCCTGTTCTCGGCCTGGTAGGTCTCCATTGTTTGTCTCAGTGCTGTCACTGCTGCGATGTTTGTTGTGATTAGCTGTTCGAGTTTGCTGAATTTCGCTTCGAATTTCGCTTCGAGGCTGTCGATGCGATCGTTTTCTGTTTGCGTGCGCGTGGCCTCGACGGCTCGCTTCTTCGGTGCCGGTTCCTCTATGGCTTTCTCCTGGATGTTCGTTGTCGTTTCCTCGGTCTTGCTCGTGCTTGGCGTGGGTCTCTGTAGAGGCTCGTTGTTGCGTAGCAGCAACTGACGGATCTCGGCGATCTCTTTCGTGAGGTTGTTGATGGTCGCTCGCAACGCGGCGTTTTCATGTCTTAGGATCTCATTTGCCTCCCGCACCTTATTCATATCTTCTTTCTTCGTGGTTTCGGTGATTTTCTGCGGGTTCCTTACATTGTTTCCTTTCGCTGCGTCGACCCAGCTCACTCGCTCACGTGATGGTGATGTTTTCCTGCTGAGGCTTCTCTTGCAGCAGCTGCTGTCTCTGGATTTGGGCGCGCGGTTTTCCGATGGGGTCATTGACTTTCGCGCATCTGGCGGCTTGTCGAGTGGCGGGAAATCGCTCTCCGACAGCAGCTGGCGTTCGGCCTGTCGGCGCTCCCATTGTCGCTTGCGCGCTACGTAGGGGATTTTGTATTTCGCCTTGCACGTTCGGTCTCCGGTCGGGTGTTCGTCTCCGCATAACTTACATTTTGGGGTACAGCGATGGTCTTCTGTAGGGTTCGCGAGTCCGCATGCCAGGCACGTCTTGATTGTGGGGGTCGGGCACACGTCCTTGCGGTGTCCCACTCGGCCGCACTGCTGGCAGGCGTCGATCTGTTTCCTGTAGAGGCGGCACGGTATCAGGGTGACTCCGTATCGGACGAAGTTCGGTACCTTGGGTCCCTGGAACACCACAATCGCAGTGGTCGTGCTTCCAATCCTTTTTGCGGCCACTGCTAGCGGTTTCCTCTCGTTGACGATGTTTCTATCTGGGCGCCTCCATCTCGGAGCTGACGAGCGGCAGCCGCCGGGATGTACGGCAGGCCGCTGACGGTGCGACGGTGTTGGGCCGAGTGTCCGCGGAACACGCCTAAGCCTAGCAATCCTTCGCACGGCGGCAGTAGAAGTAGTCACGAAATGTGGCAAAGAAAAACGCACCTCTGAGTTCAGCTGGTATCGGTCGATGCCGCTCGCCTTCACGGACACATTAGTGCAAGCAAAACTTTGGTTCCAGGTAATTAGCACTGCGTAATTGGCTAGCAATCACGGAGTCGATGTCTGACTAGGGACGAGCGCTTCTTCTTCGTCGTCGTCCTGTATGGTCCTGTAGTATTTGTCGACTTGTGGTTAATAACTCGTGGGTCGCTCTTCGGTCTGTTGAGGGCTGAAGAACAGTGTGGTCTGCCACTTGGCTATGAGACCTCGCGCTGCACAGTCCGCCTCTTCGTTGCTCCGCACGCCTTCGTGCCCGGGGAACCAGACGATACCGCGGGTCAATTCTAGTGCGCGGCCCAGGATTCGGATGGCTTGTATAGGGAGTGTTCAATTCATGTATAAATGACAAGCCGCTTGTGAGTCCGTAAGGACGCGTGCGGATCTTCCCTTGCTCTCGGCGTCGCGAAGTGCGAGAGCGATCGCTGCTGCTTCTGCTGCGCTGCATGTGGCGCAGATGGACGCAGAGGCTACCAGGTGCCTTGATTGACGACGGTGATTGTGTATTTGGGCCCACGACGTGGTGACGAGGGATACGGGCTAGCATCCGTGTAGTATGTATCTGGGTCTCTGAAACGGCGTTTGTGCAACATGCGGGCACGCGCTGCTCTTCTCTCTTGATTGTGGGTGGGGTGCATGTTCTTGGGGATAGGGTCTGCTACAATGTTCTCTCTAATGTGATTAGGCAGGAGTTGTGTTTCTTCTTTGCAGTACTGGGGTGTCAGCGGGTACCCTAGCCGTTGAAGGTGCCTTTCCTGTTGTGTCTTGTTGAGGCGCTCCCTCTGCGCTATGATCGTGGCACTTGCTAGCTCCTCAAACGTGTTGTATACCCCTAGCGCTAGTAATTCCTCTGCGCTTGTGCTTACCGGTGGCTGTAAGGCCGTTTTGTACGCCGTTCTTATGAGAGTGTCCATGCGCTCTGTCTCGCTTTTGCGCTTGCTTTGATACGGGAATGCGTACGTGACACGGCTGATGACGAGGGCTTGTACCAGTCTTAAGGTTTCGTCCTCTGTGAAAGAGACTTTGCTGCGCGCTACTCTGGCGATAAGTGATGCGACGCGACGAAAAGGCTGAATTCGCGTCATTGTTCCTGCACCTACAGGGAATGCTGGAACACCGCGATCGCCTAATTATAATCGGGGATTTCAATGCAAAGCACAACACGGGCTACTCGAAAGCAGACACCAAGGGCCCCAAGCTCCTAGAAGCCACAGAGCGCCACGAATAACACACTAATTGCTGTACCAGGTACGCCTACTCGAATAGGAAACAGCGCCAGCAGGGACACGGCCCGTGATCTCACCATCACCAGCGATACCGTGGGAACAAGCTGGAGGGTCCTAGACGACTCGCTGGTTAGTGATCACTACATTATCGAAATCAGGAGCATTTAAGAAACATTGTACACTAGTGAATGTTTTTTACGCTCTACAGAGATTTATTCCTCCTATATGAATTCGGTTCTAATGCCAAGAATGTATTTTCATACATAATGGTTACGGAAATAGCATCTTCGAAAACAAGGAATTTCCTGCCGCATAAACGTGCACTACGCACACCTCCAAGTCAACTACGGTAAACGAGTTTCATACGAATTCGGCTCCTTATGCCAAAAATGTCTGTTACATAACACTAACGTCACATAGTATCCTTCAAAAGCGGGGATTTCTTTCAACACTCCCGCAACACAAACGTGTCATAAGCACACTGCCACGTCAACGACGGTCAAGGACCGTCACTCTCAACCCAGGCTCATAGCGAATGAGCCGTGCATTCTTGTTATCCGAGTCAGATAACACATTGTCTTTCACATTGTTCACATTGTCTTTCTTTTATGTTAAGTGCTCATATTGCGTGAATTTGTATTTAATGTTGTCTTTTCAACACGCATGCCCTATTTGAGTTCGCATCTTTACCTTATGTAAACAGTGTTGTGTGCAATATATGTCTTCTTCATTTCTCGGTATTACGTTTCGTGCGTTCCTTTAGGAAAGAATATACGGGAAACCAAAAATATCCAATGTCAAAAACTGTTGCCTTGAATATGTCTGTGATAACATAGACCTGTCCGCGAACTAAAGAAACAAAAATATGCTTCTTCCTGGTTTTCTTTGTATAATGACGCCCATAGTATACTACTCCGTCAAAGACGGGTGACTAATACTGTCAGTTCACCATACATATTGAGTATTACGTTGTTTAGCGTGTTGTGCGGTTAAAAGTTGTTAATGTTAGCAACATTCTGCATGTAGAGCGCCTCATCACTATAGCATTTACTTTACAATTGTCCATTTACTTTATTTTGTAATGATGAGGGTCCACTCAGAAAAAAAAAATTTGTTCACCGTGTAACGTATGCTATTCCTGCTCTTCATGTGTAAGACATTTGTGTGACTTTTAGTACTTCAAGACGATGGGCAAAACGAGAACAAGATAAAAGCGGGAGCCAACGTTTCGACAAGTGGATTTGTCTTTTTGAAGGCAAAGTCCACTTGTCGAAATGTTGACTCTCGCTTTTACCTTGTTCTCGTTTTGCCCATCGTTTGGATTTCCATCTCCTGTGTTCCCCGTATTTTCCCTGGATATTTAGTACTTGTTTCATAAGCGAAATAACATAGTCCACTCTTCTTATAGGGGATAGATGATGTCATGTCTTCAGTTTAAATTTCGATTTGTTCTGACTGCTAGCGCCACGTCACGCTCAATCTGATAAGTGCACTGTGCCGTGTGCCCCTTCCTATTTTTGGAAATAAAGGTTCAGCTGGGGTGCTACGCAGGATGCGCCGAGTTTCTCGTTCACCCGAGTTTTACCCGAGTTTGCTCGACGGCAGTCAGTGAACGGAGATAGCGCGGGACGCGCAAACGCTGCAGGCAAAAAAATACGTAGACAAAAAGCCGCGTATGACAACATGAGCGCACCCTGCGCGGGACGCTACTTTCACGTATCAAGCGCAGACGGCTGCACAACGAAACGCGCCAGCGCCGCGTATTGTTATCAACGGATTATCGCAATATAGCAATACCGTGACTGTCCCGCTGTCTGTCTGCACACTTGCCGTGAGCCGCTTGCCACACCTTTCCCGGGCGCGTCAAGGGCGTGCCTCATCTTTCGGCAACTATCTTTCTATCCTCCATCGAATGCGAACAGGGTACATGCGGCGCATTCTTGCAGCTACGCTTTCGCTCAAACGAATACGTTATAATACAACGAATGAAATAACGAACATTTTTATTTCTTTAAGTGTCTGTTTTTCGTTTTGAATGCTAGAAATTTCTGATGACAAACGGAGATCGAGAAAATCATTAAATTTTGCACTTCTTGCCGCGAGTGGCGACAGTGAGGCGAAAGCTTAGAAGCGGGTACATTGAACCGGGTCGCACGCACGAGGCAGTTCATGCGGTGAGAAGTCGCCTAGGGGCGCTACAGTGCTATTCTCAATAATGTCAGTGTTCACCACTCTTTTTGTATTAGGGGAATAGAAACGCAGCGCCGTGGTACGGCTGTTCATCGCAGACGCCTTAAGGCCCCCGCTTTACCAACTAAAAACGACACACTAGTCATAAATACGGGAGCAACGGCTGTCGCTGAAAAATGGCGGTCCGTAGTGCCCGTAGTGACGCAGTTTAGTGAAAATGTACCAGTGTATCTTTGTGCGCGAAGCCTCGGCGATGCATTGCGAAGAAGTGCGTGCTTCCCATCGACACAATTCATCGCTTGTCATCGCTTGCCCAGTGAAAGTGCGTCTGAGCGCATGTACGCAGTATATGAGTATTTTGTGCCCACCAAGGTGCTTGCGGATTACTTATGCTGGAGCCAGCAGCGATCGCAGAAGGATATCGTAACGACACCGCAGCAATCGCATTTTGGCAGGTGAGGGCTCTTGTGTGCCGTTATGAAATGAGACTTCGAACTGAGGAAGGTGTTGTAACTGTTGAGTGCGCAGTGCTTGTGATGAAGAAATGCCATTGCACTGGGTCTAGAAGAGCGAGCGATTCTCGGACGCTGATCGTGTTTACGACGTTGTGGCTCCGATACATCACCGATGACAGAGCAGCCATCTTAAACGACTAGTGCGATACGCACTCCTCAGCATCCTCGTCACCCTCGGCGCATCGACGCCTTTCAAGCAGCTACAGTGACGTGCCGATAATTATTTACTGTGCGCTACGTCGCCACAATGCAGGCAATGAAACCGTGCTGTGGGGCCGTCTCAGCCCGAGAAGATATATGCATAAGCCAGCGACAGTCAACGCTTTGTTTTTGATAGTAGTGCACAGTACTAAATCACCGATGACAGTGTGTTGTGCGTGTTTTATGTCGGTGGTGAACATTGTTGATGCCTCTCAGCTCGGCACCGCGTCGCTGTTGCCGAAAGATAAGTTGGGCGTGGCCCAACCATGGTGGGTGTGCGCACAAGAGTTACATGCCTCGCGCGGGGCGTGACCTCTGACTTTGATTGACAGGCGAACTCGTGCTAAACTCGTACATCGCGAAACCCCCGCCGAGTTCAACTCGGGAACATGGCGGCGGCAGCAGCAGCCTGTGTTATTGCAGCCAGCGGCAGCAAGCGTCAGTATGACCGTCTGGACCCGTTCGCGTACATGACCGCCGTGGAGTTTCAGCGTCATTTTGGCCTGTCGAAGACATCAGTGCTCTGGCTGTGTGACGAGCTAGGCGAAGACTCTCGTCTGTGGAGACAGCGTGGCGGGCTTCATTCGCTCACCGTTGAAGAGCAAGTCGTCTGCGCCCTCCGTTTCTATGGGACTGGGAGTTTTAAGGGGAGCGTCGGCGCCGAGCGTTACATTGGACGTCATCAAACTACTGTGAGCCTTGGTGTCAGAGATGTCTGATGCGTTGATTGATGCGGCAGTGCGGAAGCGGTGGCTGGCTTTCCCGAAGACTGCGGCTGAGCGGGCATTTATAAAAGAACGCTTCTTACTTCGCGGAAACATTACGAACGTAGTCGGGTGTGCCGACGGAACGTACGTAGGAATTAAGGTGCCTTCAATGTTAGCGTTACTGTGATTAGCATTGAAGCAATTTCTAGACGCACCATATTGCCAAAGGTGTCACTTCTGTGTAGCCGACTTAAATTTTGCATTACCGACGTCACACACGCGGCAGCCTATGATACTGACTTTTTCGCTGCTTGCTGACTTTTTACCGATTGTTCTACTTGTCTATCAGGGTGCCTTCCAAATGGCTCACTTTTTTGGGGAAAGAGGTTAATGAAGTATAAATAGATAAATGGATATCATAAATTGTGTGAAGTTCCCTGTGAATGCTAATCTCATAAAGAACTTGTTTTTTTTTATGAGATTACTTAGTACAAGTTACTTAGTATGCATAATGCTGAATTTTGGTTATGCGTCATCTATCGGCCGCACTATGAAACAGCAAGGCATTGCACAATTCGTTGCAGTGCGAGATGCGGATGCCGCGCCAAGACGGTTGTGCCTATGCATTTACGGCAAAATGAAAATGCATTGAGAATCTTAGTGTGCTGGCTTGCATGAAGAAAATACTTCAGAGTATTTGCTGTGTTCACTGTTGGTGCATGTGCCAGTGGTTCAGTGTATTTTCTTTTCAGGGGGGCAGCGTTATTCTGTATGGACAAATCGTATATTTTCGTCTCATAATGGGGCTCTAATTCTTCAGCAGTAGAACAATGCAGATCCAATGCTCTGCAGAACTCGGTGTGCTTGAAGATGTCGTGAACCACCAAGGCAAAATTACATATCGGGAGAAATGTGGTGCAGATGCCCATGAAAAGTGGGTCTTTAACCCGCCATGGTAAAAATAAAGATTGCACAGTGAATAGACCTTTTGTACAGCTTTAGAGCAATGATTACACGAACTGTGATATGCTCAAACGTGTAAAAGCTTCCCGCAATGCCAAAGTAGGATGAGCGATATACAGCATATTTTGGCATTGAACATGTCTTGTTAAATGCTATTTTTATAGTAAGCCTAAAGCCTCGCTGTCACGCCTTTCCTTCCGGCACTCCCTTTACTGAAACGCAGCACTGTCTTTCTATTGGTGTCATCATGATGGTAACGGCAGCAGTAAGGCTTGTTAATGCTTGCCCCTTTGATTCCTGCGAGTTTAGTGGTACAGAATATGGCACGTGCATACACCTGTGCAGCAAAATTTTATGCTTGCGGTGATTTCTTGGAGAGCTAATTCGTGTTGGGACATTTCAAAGATATGTGCCATTGTGGCTTAATAACTAGATCATTGGTGAGGTTGAAGACTCATTGTATCCGTATAGAAGCTTGAAGCTGAATTGCACCACAATTCAACGGGACACAAAGAAGAGAAATACACACAGCAGAATGCTCTGCTGTGTGTGTTACTCTTCTTTGTGTGCCGTCGAATTGTTGCACGATCCAACTTCAAATAGAGCATTGGGCCTCTTTGGTGCAGGACCGAGGAAGAGAAATACACACAGCAGAACGCTCTGCTGTGTGTGTTACTCTTCTTTGTGTGCCGTCGAATTGTTGCGCGATCCAACTTCAAATAGAGCATTGGGCCTCTTTGGTGCAGGACCAAGGAAGTGTGAGCTATTCGACACCATGCCAGTGCCTTGCCACACAATTATAGAAGTCTGAAGGTTTGCAAACAAAGCTTTGCTTTCAAATCCACCGGCTCATGTAATACAAGCACTAATTGAAACAACCATCATACAAAAATAATGGTGAAATGAATGGCCTTTGAAAATTTGTATGTTGACACTGATGACATAATAGGTGCCACAGCGAACTCGACAATTGTACTGGACAAAGCACTTTGTTTCCTATGTGAAGCACAAGCTTTCATTACATGCTGTGCAGATAACCAAGCTCAGTTTGTTTAACGTGGTACACAACATTCACTGTAATCTGTTTTTGATTCTAAAGTGCCAAACACCACCTCTTTTTCAAGGATGTCATGGGAATATTTGGCGAGAACTGTTTACAGCCCCTCATAATGGAAGTGTGGCCAGCCAGCTTTGCTTGGGTGCCTTTAAAGATTTCTGTTCCTGATCATTGTGTGCTCTCAAGTTGCTAAAGTCTATGCAACCAGTGCAAGGCATTACGTGATTCTATAGTCGGATACAACTTTAGGAGGCCGCAGAATCTGCATTTCAATGGCAGGTGAACACAAGCCTGCACCAATGGGCACACACTCTACACTGACATCGTGCCGCTGGACGCACTAATACCCACTCATTGGAGAGGGACTATTTCTTTAGACGTGGAGGCAATCGGGTGCTGTGCTTTGTTCATCTGCGCAGGGCCTCTCCTGTCTTCTGAAGTTGTATCCGACTAGCGGATGCCGCTTTTCATACAACACAAAAGGACAAAGTGTACAATTATTTGGCCTATGAAATGGATACATCACAAGTGAGCTATGCATGCGCTTAAGCTGTGTGAAAATTAGTACATGCAACTATATGACATTGTTAAAGAATATGTGGTATCGAACATGCATGTAATGGCACGTTTAAATCGGGGAGTGTTGCATTCATGTGCACAGTCTATAGGTGATAGCATTATTAAGGTCATGCCGTTTCCTGTCTTTTCATTGTGAAATACACACACCGTTCATCTTGTGGCCAATCAACACCCACTGTATTCTTGCACATAGAAAGAACAAACAGCACAACGACGTATATGCTGCATTAGTGTCTTTTTCATTTACACGGTCCAAGAGTGGCACAGGTTGTCTTACGTTTTTGCCCCTTTTGAAGAGACATCAAGTGCATGTTACAAGTCTCCCAATATGCACAGCACAATGTTTACTGCAATAATTTTATTCATGCTCTTGAATAATAAACAAAATAATAAACTGAAAGCTCCTTTATAAGGTGTGTTCTGGGGGCTCGACTGGAGAGCAGTGAGGGCACTGATACTACTGTTGCAGAGCAGCCCTCTGGACCTTGCCACACTCTCAAGAGCACATGCCTGGCGCTCGCCTACTGCCACCAGGCGGTTGAATGCCTCCAGCAGCAGAATGTTTTGCTGCAAAAAAGGTGGATTGTTGGAATGAATCAACCGCATATAAACCATTATTTACAGATGAAAATGCTCATTGCACTATTGGTACTAAATGCCCTTAACTGTGGAAGCCTTTAGTGTATGCATAATAAAACAATTTGTCGGGACAACGTTGCTTTATTTTTCATAACGGGTTGGTTTTTTCAGAGCCAATTGTAATTTTTATTAGTGTGCCAATAGCTGAGGTGTCCTCGCACCTTCACGAGTCTCTACTGTCAGCACCACAAACCTATTTTTGTTCACTGCAAAACCAATGCCGCTCACTACAATCCCGTCTTATGCGAGCTGATTGCATCCTATGCCTACAAACATCATATTTTTGTCCCTTTACGCAATTTTCTACCATCCTCGGCTGCAGTTCTTGACATTCATTCTGTCACGCTTATGTAATCACCTGTTATAAATTGGCAACAAGTGATTGAAGACGTGCATGACCTGCCTGCCGATTCAATTTTTTTTTCTTAATCTCAACTAGCATACCAGTTGCCACGGTTTACTACGCCACTGTCTTCCTGCCTTAATGCTATCTCCAACAATTTTTGTTACTTCGCTTTCTGCACAGTCCTCGACTTCTCAAGTTTCCTTGTTAACCTCCAGGTTTATGTCCCATATTGCATAACCGGTAGAATGCAACGATTCTAAACATTTTTCAAGGATGTCGGTAACGTGGCGATCACGATTCGGGAATGCCTCCCATCTGCTGTTCAACCCATGAAATTTTTGTATAGGTTTCCTGCTTTATATCAGTACCTGTTATTGATATTTCATCTGGATAAAGATCTCTTCCATAGATTCTGCGGGCTGAATGTCACTGATGAATTTCTGTTATATCACGAAGTTAGTGAAGGTTACCTTTATCTTTTCCATATTTTCGCGGGCCCACGTACATGTAAAAGCACGAACACTCATTGGCTCTCAATGCCTTTTTTAAACTGCTGGACATTCAGTTCGTTACTACGAAAGTGACTTAATCCGTGCACTATTATTATGCTAAATATGAAACAGTAGAAATATACTTATCTGCAGTTTGTCGATGCCTCCGTCACTGTGTTGGTTGCGAGATCCATCGTCGGCACCACCTCCTTGTCGCATCGTAGCTATATCGGCTGTCTTCCTTTTGCACGCACTATGCAATATTCGTGACGCTCGCAGTCACGCAGAGTGGAGGAACTCAGCGCACTCACAGAAGCAGCACCGGATAAGTTGTTTGTTCGGGATTGTGCCGTGAACAGTAGGTACGCGTTGCGATCTGTAAAATCGCCTAAGCTATTCGCAGTCTTTCGGGGTGCACGGAAAGATGGCTCACGGAGGAACAGAACTATCCAAGAAATAGTGGTCATCGTCGAGCCTGATCACTACGTCGCGCACTGCAAGCTCGTTGTACGAGCTTGTTTACACTGGGCTTCTTCGACGTTTAGCCGCCATGCTCGCCCGATGAATGTATGTGATGACGCCACCACAGCGTTCCCTCGTGGTATAATGCGAAGCGTACTAAATTACAAGTTAGTCGAATACACATTCAGTGTACATCTTGTAAGCTTTAAAATGCTTTTAAACCACGTTAAACTAACTAATAATATTGTATCAAATGCATTTGTTTTATAACTCGCTTGTGCGTGTAATGCACTCGGTGGAACGACAAACAAGTGAAAGAAGGCGCGACCATGCACCGACGGTATGATCACGTGAGCCCCAGTTTGTCGACCGCCCAGAAGGCAACGCCCAAGGAATGATAGGCACCCAGAGTGAATCTAGATAAACCAATGAAACTGGAGGCTTGTCGAAAGATAAACTGTGTGTCGGTACCATTCGTGCTTTCATCTTGGGGTGTCGCCAGAGCTCGTGAAGATCCCGAGTTTCGCCGAACTCGGCGCATCCTGCATAGCACCCCTGGTGTTACACTCTTGTAACACAAAAAGGCGAGAGCCTGCGGAAAATTTCCGAGCCTCGTTTTCTCGCTGTCTTGTCTCAGCCAGTTTTTGCTGCACGTGTCGTCACTCGGCTTCATCCGCTCGTTGTTCCCGTTGTTTTTCCGCTTCTCGCTTCCGCAGCTCGAGATTGCTTCGGAATTTCTTCGGAACGACCGCGGACAGTCGCACTCCTGTTCGTGTACAATTTTCGCTTGAGTGTTCGTCACCTTCACTACAGCGTGACAATATACCACTAAGGCAATGTCAGCAAAGCCACAGGGCTGGTAATTGCATAGTCCTCTTGTAAGCAGTCTTTAAACAGCACCTAAGCAGCCGACACATTCACCCAGTGGGACCCGCTGTCGATAAGTCCCACCGTAGCGCCTACGAGATTTCTCATCGCGCCGCGCGCATCCGTGGGGGCCGTCTTATCTCGGAGGTCATGCTAAAGAGCCGCGCGTTCTGGGTCATGCGTCACTTGTGGCGAGTGATAATAGCGACATTTCTTCCGTTATTGTATCGAAGATGGCCATTTTCGTACGTAAGATTATCTCCGCTTACACCACCTTAAACTGCGCTTTCTACGCGGTCAACATTTTATTTCAATTGGCCTGAAGAGTTCTGTGTGCTTTGTAGGTTGATCTATGGCAAAATTAAATGCACCAAGTGCATGTCGACGAAAAGAATGCTTTATTACAAAGAAAATTAGTGCTTTCACTGGCACTATATTGCTGGTCAGCATTTGGTGTTACAAAACCGACCGTTATTGGCAATACAGCGCCGAAGAACGTGATACACGGGATACCGTGGACAAAAAACGCTGTTATTAGAAATGACCTGTAACAATTACGAAATTACTTAAAATAACAATTCTTTACTGATGCCTTCCTATTACCTTTCAGGTCTCGTCGTTTCGTTGCTCCAGCGCTTCCTGAGCATTTTCCAAATTTCCCTGCTTGGCAGCATTCTTCTCTGGACAAGTCTCATGCTGTCGGCATTTGCGCCTAACGTGGGGGTCATGACTGTACTTTTTGGAGCTCTTCACGGTACGTGTTTGAAATCGACTACCTGCAAACTATCTGCAAAAGGTACTCAATCGGTTTTATACCATAGTCTGAGTAAAAGCACTTGAATAGACTGTATAATACTGGTCAGAAACGGCTGAAACACTGTCGTTGTTAAATAAGAAAAGTTATGCGCTGAAGTGAATTTTTTATTTTGAATTTTGTACCTTGCTATAGAATTTTACATAAAAATTTCGATGGCACAAATACGGGGAAAATGACGAGCTAGATGGCGTCAGCTAGCACCGCACTTCAGAAACGATGCTCGTATTACCAACTGTTTATTTAAAGTCAGCTGTCACCTTACGAGAAATAAATTTAAAAATAAACCCTGGGGTCGCACGTGCCGAAATCCGATCTCATTATGAGGCCGAACGTATAGTCGAGTTCTTCAATGTGCACCTAAATCTTGATCCGAGAGGGTTTTCCTTTTTAGTTTAATTTCGCCTCCACCGAAATGCGGCCGTGAGCGACTACAATCTGACCTGCAATCTCGAGCATAGCAGCGCAACGTCATAGCCACTGCGATAGCACGGCGGGTAAGGGAATAATTCCAACTGTATCATAGAGAATGAAGACCAGCGTGAAGTGACGAGGACGAGACGAATAAGCGGGACACACAAGGCGCTGACTTACGACTACGTTTATTTTCGGATGTAAACGAAATATACTGCATACATATGTCACCCGAAAATAATCAAACAGGCATAATGATCACGTGCACAGGGTCTCCGCTTAATCCGAACTGATTGTTCTTCTAAACTAGGGCAGCCCGCTGGCTATAGCGTACGGCGCGCTTCCCGCATGCTGCCCGCGACAGGATATTTAGCGGCTCGCAGCCGTGTTTCCCCCTGAGGATCTTGACACTGTGCACATGAGAATTGTTACATTTACAATAGAAATTATGTATTTAAATTGGCGCGCGTCTGCAAGCAAGCAGCTCGGAGCAGAAAAGAAAACATCTCGCGGGAGACCTGTTGATGCTAAATGTAAACGTTGGTTTACGTAGAGCTTCGGTATTTTTTAGATGGCAACGACTCGCTGGTTATACGAAAGGCGGCGTGAGCTATCTTGCAGCGCTTGCAGTTTCCAGATGGCCCTATTGAAAAATAAGCGTGCTGCCAACGAAGGGAAGTATCGCCCAGAAATGCCGGAAATTCAAATTGAACCTGAGCGCAGGCACTTCTATTGGTGAAATTGCGGCAAGTTGCATTTATCTACTGTGTCGAATTCCCCTTAAAGGGAAGCTGAAACACTTTTCGAAAAAAATGAGTCCTCTGCGGCATTCTACAGTTTTGAGTCCCCTGAACACGAATATCTGGCTCAAAAAGGGTGGAAACAAACGCCAGCCGCTGTTTTTTCAAGAAAACGCGCACCAGCGCCTCAGGGCATCGCACGAACGCCGCTGTTGCCCGTGATTGGTCGGGGCCGCTGTGACGTCGTTCGCGGCGATCGCCGCTCGGCGCCGCCGTTTCAGAGCGTAGCACGCTGTTCTGTTCTGGCTTCATAGCTGAGTTGTAAGCATTATGGAACGTTCTCGCTGTGTCGGACAGCTTGTATTTTCGCCGTACATGGTCGAACCGACAGCCGATACGGAAAACGATGGCGGCAACGGCGATGTTGAGTGTGCCAACAGCGAGAGCGATGTGTGCACCTTCTCGCGCGTTGGAAATCTTAGCTGGTACATATGTTTTTTTTTTTTTTTCATATAGCTGCAGGTTCCAATGACGGGCGAAAAAATGCGCTAAAGTGTCACTGGGAACTTGCTGCTGGAAGAATGCCGAAGCACTAACTTCTCATTAGATTGTAAACACGGGTGCCATTCCGCGATGTCAAGCACCTTGCCGCTGCTTGTCTAAAGTCCCGTGGTTTTTTCAGTGTTGATACACGATCGTGAACATAAGTGCCGCGTTCGAAAGCGCGCACATGCAGTGCTGCGAGGTACAGTCATGGAAGTTGCTTATCATACACATCCAGAGATGGCCAGAGGTATTATATGTGCAATATTCATACTATGGTTCGATGACTTTGCGATTGTGGCTCGATCAAGAATCGGTATGCGTGCTCCATGCTAGTGTTGACATAAAGATATTAGGCAGTTTTAGCACAGCCGTGTGGTAAATACGATAAGTGCAACCGTACGTCGAATGTCACTAGGCAAGCCTATACTCCATTTCATACCTCAGGTGCAACGCTGTGGAAGCTATACGCACGAAATCCGGTCACCAAAATTTATTACTGCGCGCGTATCCGTCTATGCTTCGCAGCGTGCCAGCGGCGTTTGCTCGCGCGAGCATGCACGTGAAGCTGCCGCGACGGGCTGCAATTAAAAAATACGAAAAGAAAATAGATTTAAAAGAAAGTGTTAGCAGCCCTATAAGTACACGGATTGTTTCTTTGGGTAAATTCTTTTTCTGTTTCATTCAGAACTGAGCTTATCCATGGAAAATTTTCTCAAATATCGGGTCAAGAAACACCGAACTTTTTCCAAGTGCGAACGCAGCCACTGCAAGAAGTATCTCAAGCGGAACAACGGAACAACGCCGGGCTTCAGTCGCGCCGATTTAACTGGAATACCGATTGCGCGCATCGTTGTCAAGCTCCGATGATAGTCACTGTCGCGGAAATGGTCCGAGCGCAGCACAGTTGATTTCGTCGGCAAGAAATTATCACTCCTCACCGCACGGACCCACTGCGCCGCAAGCTTCTTGTCCTTGGGGAACCTGTGAAACACCACATCGTCTCGCCCGCCTGTGTTCGCGCAGCCGAATGCTGCATAGAACGAGGGCATGTTGGGCGCCCTTGGCTGTCGGCACTCACGCAGCACAGAAGGAAAGAACAGTTTACAAAAATCGCAAAAGAAAACAAACGTGAGCGGCGGCGGCGGCAGATCTCTCGTAGCGTCGTTCAGTAAAGCGCAGGACGGAAAGCGGCATGCCAGCACATGCCAGCCCGCCGGTCCGGCAGCTCGGTCCCCGCGAATGACGTCACTCTCGCCGGTTCTCTCCTCTGGCAACCACCTCACCCGGCGCTCCGGGAAGCGATGGGGGCGTGTCCGCGGGGGTGATTTAGAAAGCGATTTCCGCCCCTTATATTAACAAAACGAAGAAACAAATTTCGGAACCGTAAATTATTAAGTCTGTTCTTCCCAATCCCAGCAATTCATGGAAATTGAAAACCGTTTCAGCTTCCCTTTAAGTAAAGAATGAGTACAACGTTAGACGCCACTTCGAGCCAAAGGACTCACGTGAATTCGGCGATCTTTCGAGCGCTGACAGCAAGACGAGCGCAGCGGGCTTAAACCGGAAGTAGCATGCGGAGCAACGTACTTTTACGAAAGTAAATAATGCATACTGTCGCAGCTCCGGGGGCACCCTTCCAGATATCCCAGCTTTCCGCTGGGATATTTTGGGAGGGTGACTGATTGGGATGGTGACTTCACAAAAGAGTGCCTTGCAGCACGATGTGGCCCGAGAAGCTGATTTCTTAAGCTCTCAGCTTGCTAAGAATGACGGTGCAGTGACGTGTGGTTAATACTGCAAAGTCTAAACAAAACAACTTCAACAGCCCTGCAGCAAGCACGCCTATTACTCTCTAGCTCTGGACCAGTGCAGGCATCAAATACGCCGCCCAGTTGCTTGTTTATAGCGGAAGTCTGGATGGAACTTGCAGAACTGTGTTCAACGTACATATGAACTTCGGGGGAAGAGAAAAGTAAGGAAGTCAAAAACGTCCTCGAGGAACTCAATACCTCAACAACTCGACAGTCGTCAAGTGTCATGCATTCGGGCGGGTTGAAGCTTAGAATATTTAGCGGTTGCTTGTACACTCTAAAAACAAAGAGTGTTCCGGGCACTCTCTTTGAGGGAGTAGCTGCTTGTCGCATATTTCACTCTCTTTTCGAGAGTAGATCGACCCTCTTTGAGAGAGAGTAGGTCAACTCCTCTTGACAGAGTTTTGTTACTCCACCGCAAGGGATTGCTAGTACTCTTCCGCAGAGTGATAATACTCTTCCCACAGGGAGTGCTAGTAATCTTCCGCAGAGCGCAAATACTCTCCCCGCAGGGGTACAGTACTCCGCCAGACCGAGTACTTCTACTCCCCCAAACAGAGTGCTTGTACTCCTTCAGAACAGAGTGCTAGTACTCTTCCCAATACCCTCTTAGCCAAGTCCTGGCCACGCATGCAGGCAGGACATCAGATCAAATTAGGGCCGCTGATATACTGTTCCCTAGGCGGCTCCTCAGAGACACTGGCCCAATTCCAAGCGGCCTTCAGAATAGGCGTGAGCAAAGTTATGCAGGATTTTAAAGTAATTTTTTCCTGGCTGTTTGCTGCCTACCATGAGGCATGACTGCTCTGAAGCTGCCTATGCGTCCAGAACGCCACTGCGGAGAAAAAAAAGCGAATTAACACTTAATCCGCAACTATCTTCGCAAATTTCACAATCAGGAGTCACATAATCTAATTAGAATACAATTTTCAAGGGAATCACATACTTATGAGGAATCACAATGCTCTATACATCATGTGGATTCTTTCTTTCTTTCTTTATTCAATACTGCAAACCTTGTACAGGTCCAAGCAGGGTGGGTCAAATGACAACAAAACAATAAACAATAATAACAAAGTTAAAAAAAAAAACATCAAAGTGTGGCGAAAGGCAATAAGGAATCATTCCAGTCGGTTACCGTGCGAGGGAAAAATGATAACTTGAATAAATCTGTTCGCGCAAAATACGGTGTCAGGGAATTAGGATGATGGTGGCGTGTATGCCTTGACGTTGAAAGCGACAGATATGGAGAAGGGTTAATAGCTAGATATTTATTCCAAAGCAAGAAAAGAAATTGCAAACGTAAATTTTTTCTTCGTTGTTCAAGACATTGTATACCGTTAATCTGCATTAATTCAGAGGGTGAGTCATTCGAACCCGCGTACGCTTTCATTTATACAATTCAAAGCACACATCCTAACCATTACACCACAGCGCCGCCACACTGAATCGTGTTCTTTTAGAGGTTATATATATACCAAATGTATTTGAGGAATCGGCTGCGGTGGGTGGGGTTTCTCTGCAGTGTGCTGTGCTGTTGTGTACTGGAATACGTTTGCGTTTGCATCATTTGCATTCCTAGCTACGACTAACGAAGGAAGACAACGTAGACGACAACGTGAGAACTATTCACGGCTTGTCGTCACCGCAGGAAAATAACAAATGTGCCGTTCAGCTCACGATCGAGTGCTTCTCCAGTCCATGTTCTCCGAAAATACGCGGATACAAAGTATTGCGCCAACCATCCACGTACGTGAATTTAATTCGCGCGTATACTGGTGGGCATTTCTGTTTATTTTTTTTCCGCCAGTTCCATTCGTATATGGTCAACTGCGGCGCCAGTACCAGGCATTTCGACGTGCCTCACGCTGCCGTGTAGGCGTTCTTTTCAAGTGCATTAGTTTAGAGTTCGGTTCAGTCCGCTGTGAGCTGTTGTCCTGCATAAGCAGCGGATCGTTAGCGTTTTGAAGCGAATGCATTCCAGCATTTGGAGACTGCTTATGCCGATAGCCGCGTCAAATGCATTGGCACGCATGTTTACATGACTAATGTGTCCACTTGTTACGTGTGCACTGCTCGTATCCTGTGGCAGTGCTCGTTCTAAAAGCTTCGAAGACCATGTACACTCATGCGTGTGTTCAATATATATATGCACAGGACGGACATGCCGGCTAGTTGGTTGAGCATTTTGGAAGAAAGAGCGCAACACAAGGACGACGCAAAAACATGGACCACACCACGAAGCGCTGGTGTGGTTGATGCTTTTTTTCGTCCTTGTGTTTGCGCTGTTTCTTCTTCCACGATACACGCACACCACAGGTACGCAAAAGTTTAGGAGCATAAGTGGTTAACTCTGTTTTCCCCGTTTCCTCTCAGTGTCAATGGCACAGTGCGTTGCCCGGAATTGTGCACGCTTACCCCCATATGCAGAAATGCATCATAACTTGAAGCCCATGCTTGACTTGATCTAAACGACGCAAGTCGTGAACGCACCAAAAGAAAGGCAGTAAGCGTCTTGGGGGACGTTCGCACCAGGTGTCGTTTATATTAAATTAAGCATGAGCTTTGTATTAAGATACATTTCTGAATACGGGGGTTAGTCATTTGCTTCTCACAGAAAATGTCGAAGAAACGCCAACCAAAACCAGGCACATTCGTAAACTTAACTAGGCAATACGAAGCTCCATAGAAAAAAAGAAGAGTGGTATTAAAAGCTTTCAGTATTTTTCTTTACTCCAATATGGTTGCGCTCTCGTGGCTTATATGTACAGCGATAGTGCAGCGTTAGCTAAAAAGCATGAATTTCCGAACTCCATGCCAAAATAAGCTTGTAAAATTATTTAGGTGCTAGAGTCCCGGGTTTGTAGCGATCCTTGAAAATCCTTTATTTCTAAAATGCCATTTTCAAGGCATTGAAAACCCTTTAATTTTTAGGAGTACTAAAAAGTCCTTAAACATGTACACTTGGCTAGACTTAGCAGACATTGCCAAGCGCTTTTTTTCGCTTCTGTGACACTCTCTCGCATGTCACAGAAAATTGTCTCTGGAGGTAATAGAAGGAAAGCGACATACTTAAAGTTGAAATTACGAAGGAGCTGCAGATACCAGTTTTATGCGCATGGAACCGGCGACAAATGAACTTGGAGGAGCAGAAGCAGGAAGCTCAACAGTTGAGGCATTCGAAGAGAAGCCGTGAAGAGTAAATCGAGAGCTACAGATACAATAAAAAGAAATTAGAAATGACTATTGCTTATTTGATGGTGAAAAGCTGAGGCAATAGATAACATCACATACACTGTCAAACCGAGCAGTATTCAAAAACTGCAAATGTTGTAGGTCCAAGTAGTTAATTGTGCTATTGCAGAAAAACTTCCAGCGCTTTCTTGAAATGCTTCCTTGTGTGCTTTTAGTGGTGGGCGCCCCGCAGGGGCGTCTGCGTCAGCAGGCGTTTGGTGTGTTGCGACACCACGTACCCGAGCACACGAGGGTTGGACCCTCCCGCGTGTAGCCGTGCGCGGCTTAGCCGTGTCTGGGGAAAAGGGGATCCTGGAGGTTGAGCCGATGCTGGGTGTTTGGACCTTTAAGGCCCCCCGGGGGAGGCAACACACCTCTTCGGCATCGGCTTCACATAGACGGCACCTCCAGACTGACCCACCTGGAGGAAATCGGCAGTCGCCTTTTCCTGTCTCTCTCTTCCTACAACCTTCGTCATTCCCTTACTTTCCACCTTTCCTGCCTCCTTCTCTCTTCTATTTACTTCCATCTTCTTTGCGGCAAGGGTTAACCCTGTGTGGCTATCCAACCTTGGATACACCATATTTGGTTATAGTGGCGGTGTACGACTGGCGTCGTGCAGACTTGCATGCAAGCTCTGCCGCGTCCCCTTCGTTGGGCTCCATGGTGGGCGGTCGGCGCTGTTGCCAAATTTAGTATGCATATCCATGGAAAATTCTTTTCCCCCACTTCCTGATCGCCCTCCTAAACGAGGGAGCACCGAAGTCTTTCAGTTTTCGGGCAACCGAACATGTAACTTTCCTCGCTTTCACGTCGTCCACTCTGATCAATCTGGAAAGACGGTGAGAATGATCTCACCTTTTCTGGTATCGAAATCCCTGACTGAAGTCTTTGAACCTGGTTACAAAGCGTCGAAAATGGCAAGCGGCGATCTCCTACTGGAGCTTCGTGACGAGAAAGAGCATGAAAAACTACCTAAACTAGTGTCCTTTGGCGATGTTCCGGTTACTGTTACCCCACACCGCACCATGAATACCACCCGCGGCGTCGTGTCCGATGCTGATTGGCTAGAGCTATCTGAAACTGAACTCCTGGAGGGCTGGAGTGATCAGAACGTCATCAGTGTCAAACGAATTAAGATGAGGCGGGACGGGAAAGAAATTCATACAAAACACCTAATACTCACTTTCGGCTCTAGTGTTCTGCCCGACACCATTGAGGCCGGGTACCTCAAGATTCGTGTTAGGCCATATGTGCCAAATCCCCTGAGATGCTTCAAGTGTCAAAGGTTCGGCCACAGCTCACAGAACTGTCGAGGCCGGATGACTTGTGTCAAGTGTAGTGAAAACGAACACTCCTCTGAAACATGCCAGAATACCCCACGCTGTGTCAACTGTGATGGCGAGCATGCCGCGTACTCGCGGTCCTGCCCATCTTGGAAAGTAGAAAAAGAAATTGTGACCATAAAAGTAAAAGAAAATATCACTTTCAAAGAGGCACGCAGGCGGGTTTCATACCTACCCAAGAAAAGCTTTGCCGATGTGACGCGTCAGGGGGCAGCGACACAAAGGCTTCCAGCGGCTGTCCGACCCACAGTAAGTGAGTCGGCAGTTACGCCATCTGCCCCCGCGGCGGTTGCAGCTAGAGCTGCCCCGCCAACCGAGGAGAGGGGACCATCTACCCCAAAGGTGGGCGCAGTCGAGGCTGCCTCAACCTCCCAGGTCCTTTCCAGCGCTGGCAACGGCCGGCGCAGCCAAATCCCCCAGGGAGCCCCATCGACCTCCGGGCTGGTGGGCGCAGGCGTCTTGCCCTCCAAGGCAGGGCCCTCGCTGGTAAATTCTCGCTCGCAAGAGCACGTGTCCGGCGCCTCACAAGAGGCAATCGACACTACACCTTTCCTCAAGGCGCACCAAGCGCCTAAGGAGCGGCGAGGCTCGCTCGAACGCTCCAGAAAGAGCAGAACCCCCGTTACAGGGCCTCGAAAGAGCTCTGTAACTTAAGGCATCACCTCCGTTTCCATACACACAGCAGTTATTTACTTTCAAAATGGCGACACAAATTATTCAATGGAACGTCAGAGGTCTTTTTAGGAACCTTGATGACGTGCAAGAGCTTATCCAAAAACACAATCCAAAAGTGCTGTGTCTACAGGAAACACATTTAAAACGACAACACACAAACTTTCTCCGACAGTATGTCAAGTTCCGCAAAGATCGCGAAGATCAGGCGGTGTTGCCATTTTTATTCATAAAAATATTTCCTGTCAGCGTGTACAGCTACAAACGCCCCTTGAAGCAGTGGCGGTTCGAGCTGTTCTTTTAAATAAATTCTTCACCCTTTGTTCGATTTATATACCCCCACACTACAAACTAAGCAAACATGAATTTCAGTCCTTCATAGACGAATTGCCAGAACCTTACGTTGTACTTGGGGATTTCAATGCGCACAGCTCCCTGTGGGGCGACTCTCGTATAGATGCGCGAGGTCGTCTTGTTGAACAGTTCTTTTTTTCTTGTGGTGCGTGCCTTCTGAATAAGAAGGAACCCACATATTACTCTCTAGCAAACAGAACCTTTTCTTCAATCGATCTCAGCATAGTCTCTCCTTCTATTCTGCCCGAACTCGAATGGGAAGTTACAAAGAACCCTTACGGAAGCGATCACTTCCCCATACTAATACGAACACCTCAAGAAAACGAATATCCACCACAGGCACCTCGGTGGAAGATTGAGACAGCTGATTGGGACAAATTTCGAACTCTTACTGGTATCTCATGGCATGACATCTCCTCGTTAGAAATTGATGCAGCTGTGGAGTATTTCACAGCCTTTATAATAGATGCCGCATCTAAATGCATGTCACAAGTAAATGGCCTGTCGTGCAAACGGCGTGTCCCGTGGTGGACCGACGATTGTAGGATCGCACGTAAAAAACAGAACAAAGCGTGGGGTTTGCTACGCGCTTCACCCACTGCAGAAAATCTTATCCACTTTAAAAAAGTAAAATCCGAAGGCAGGCGAACCCGCCGACAGGCCAGAAGAGAAAGCTGGCAGAAGTTTTTATCGGGCATCAACTCGTACACAGATGAGGCCAAAGTCTGGAACAGGGTTATTAGGATAATAGGGCGACAAGCACAATCACTCCCTCTGGCAAACACACGAGGCGATACCCTGCAAGATCAGGCAGACTCACTTGGGGAGCACTTTGAGAGCGTCTCGAGCTCAACCCATTATTCTCAGTCCTTTCTCAAATATAAACAAACAGAAGAATGTAAGCCAATAATTAGAAAATCCAGACAGAATGAACCCTATAACCGGCCTTTCAGTATTGCCGAGCTGAGAGCTGCCTTGAATACATGCAAAACCACTGCACCGGGACCTGACTCAGAGTCATGTATGACATGATCAGAAACTTACATACTGACACGCAATTTACACTACTTACACTTTTCAACACTCTGTGGGCTGCGGGATACCCCCATCTACATGGAAAGAGGCGATTGTGGTTCCTGTCCTGAAGCAGGGGAAAGACCCCTCCTTAGCAGCAAGTTATCGTCCGATAGCTCTCACCAATTGTCTGTGGAAGCTCTTTGAAAAAATGATTAATCGCAGACTCGTACATTTCCTTGAACTCAGCAATATACTCGATCTTTATCACTGTGGCTTCAGACAAGGGCGGTCAACAACCGATCACCTTGTGCGCATTGAAGGAAATATCCGCGATGCATTTGTACATAAGCAGTATTTCCTATCGATATTCCTTGACATGGAAAAAGCTTATGACACGGCATGGCGTTACGGGATTTTGCGAGACCTGTCGGAAATGGGCATCCGTGGAAATATGCCGAATATAATCGAAAGCTATCTGTCAAATCGTACTTTCCGTGTAAAAGTCGGTAATGCACTGTCACGTCCTTTTACGCAGGAAACTGGTGTACCCCAGGGAGGCGTGCTTAGCTGCACTCTCTTTATCGTTAAGATGAATACAATTCGTTCTTCACTGCCCCCAGCCATTTTTTATTCCGTCTACGTAGACGATATACAGATAGGCTTCAAATCCTGCAACCTTACAGTATGTGAAAGACAGGTACAGCAGGGCTTAAACAAGGTGTCCAAGTGGGCAGACCAAAATGGATTTAGAATTAACCCGCACAAAAGTACTTGCGTTCTCTTCACAAGAAAGAGAGGCCTGGTACCTGATCCCTGTGTAGAACTGGGTGGACAACAAATTCCTGTTAACAAAGAACACAAATTTCTAGGTGTTATCCTTGACTCCAGGCTTACCTTCATTTCACACATAAGATGTCTTAAAGCAAAATGTCTAAAAACCATGGACTTACTTAAAGTTCTATCCCACACTACATGGGGTAGCGACAGGAGGTGCCTGTTGAATCTTTACAGGAGCCTAGTTAGATCACGGTTAGATTATGGTGCCTTAGTATATCACTCTGCTGCACCGAGTGCGCTAAAGATGTTAGACCCCGTTCATCATCTGGGTATCCGCCTCGCCACTGGCGCATTTAGAACAAGCCCCGTCGAAAGTCTATATGCAGAGTCAGACGAGTGGTCACTGCATATTCAGAGAACATACATCAGCTTCACCTACTTTCTTAAAGTGCGCTCTAATAAGGAACATCCGTGTTTCACGATAGTAAACGACTTAACGTGTGAAACACTCTTCCGTAACAAACCCTCCATGAGACTTCCTTTGTCGCTGCGTGTAAGAGAACTTAGTGAAGAAATGGATGTTCCAGTTCTCGAACATCGCTTAATGGCTCCTGCTTATCTATTACTGCCCTGGGAGTGGCAGATGATAGAATGTGACACATCCTCTGTAGAGGTCTCGAAGCACGCTCCTGAGCTTGAAATTGCTATGCATTTCCGAGAGCTTCAATCGAAGTACTCCTGCTACGAATATTACACAGACGCGTCCAAATCCCATGCTGGCGTATCCTACGCTGCTGTTGGTCACTCTCTTTCTGAATCTGGCGTGCTGAACCCCTTTAACGAGTATCTTCACTGCAGAAACATATGCCGTACTGTCTGCAGTAAAACATATAAATAAATTAAAACTCGACAGAGCAATTGTATTTACAGACTCGTTAAGCCTTGTAAAAGCGCTGAACTCTTTACAAAAGCATACAAATCCTGTTTTCATAGAACTTTACTCGCTCTTATGCAATATTTATCTATCACACAGACACGTAGTAATATGCTGGGTGCCTGGCCATAGAGGAATCGAGGGAAATGTGCTTGCTGACGAGATGGCCAAATCAATGGCATCGCAGGGTACTCGTTCTGCTGCAGTCCCTGCTACAGACATGAAGCCTTTCCTCAGAAACAAACTGCGAAGCCACTGGCAACGCTTGTGGGACGCAGAAACGAGCAATAAGCTTCACGTAATTAAGCCTAAGTTAGGTTTCTGGCAGCCAACAACGAAAACACGAAGAACAGACGTCCTATTCACTAGACTGAGAATAGGACACATATTTGGCACTCACAATTTTCTCTTGACCGGTAACGAGCCTCCAACCTGTGGTAGATGTGGCGACCGGCTGACCGTCCTCCATGTCTTCCTGGAGTGCCGGGAAGCCGAAAGAGACAGGAGGAAACATTTCCCGTTTGCATACCGCCATTGTATTCCCCTGCATCCGGCTATGTTTCTTGGTGAAGAACCGCTTTTTAATACCAAAGCAGTCCTCGCTTTTTTAAAAGATGTTGTACTACATGTTACAAGCCCATTCATTTCTTAGCGCATCCTCTTTCCAGAGGATATCGCTAGGATAGATTCTCTGTATAGCAAATGCCTCTAGGCCCTTGCGTTTCAAGGGCCCTGGTGAGGCAGTAGTGCTCTAGACAATATTATACATCTAGACAATCACATATTTTATATATTGCATCATCCTTTCTCAATACATTTTTATGTTCATAGTACACGCCAATAGTCATTCCCATAATTTTATTACTTGTACATTTTATGGAATTTGCATCAACTCTTTTAGGCCCCTTTACAGCCACGGCGCATTAAGACCATAAAACCCATCAAGCACTGCGAACTCATTAATCATTAGCATGGCGCTCCTTGGCCACATCTGGCCCTTGCGCCATTAAACATCAAATATTCATTCATTCATTTTAGTGGTGGGCGGTGAAAGGCAAATTAGCAGTCTTTCAAATGTTTGAAATCAGTGAAATGCGATTTGTTTTGTTTTCTTTTGTTTGCATTAAAGTTAACGATGTTGTTGAACAAGTTATTGCCTGTCCAAACTACTACACACATCGCACGAGGTCCTTGAAGTTACTGTGTCAGGGCCTCGAAAGTCCTTGAACACCACTGAATTTTTTTCTTCAATATTGCTATGAACCCAGTAGAACAACTGTCATGGAATAAAAACCTTGGCTGAACAGGGGTTTATACGCAGAGCACAGGAAACTAGAAATGCAGTAGTAGGCATGGAGGGCCCTGAAAAAAATGTGCCACATCTGCTCGTCTGCCTTATGTTCCTGCACCGACTTTCGCATTTTTAATAGAAGTGCACTTTCTGTTCTACTCCAATAAACGCAACATTACCAACTCCAGTGTGGGGCAGTCCTTCAGCCAGTGCAGAACTCTTTCTGTACATCCCAGTCAGCTCTGTCATTTTTGAAGCATTGTAGTACAAGATTTGTCAAACTGGTTTAGCAGAATATGAGCAGTACACTCTTAAATTAGCTGTTTATTTGTATGCACAAGTTCAGGTCCTCAGTTTGGTTGCATGACAAATTGCCATACCTCAATAGATACAACAAACAATTTTATTACAGTTTAATAAAATCCAAACAGTAATAATCACAACAATATAATGACATGCATTTCTTTTGGTATGTATACAACCCATGTCTTGGCACTGTATAAATTCAACTATACATCGCAAGTACTGTGTTCTGACCACAATTATTCACATGCGTAAAACCATCACAGCAATTCTTCAACAAATATCACAGTGATTAGTGACATACACTTTGTAACTGCTTTACATGAGCATAATGTATACAAATGGTCCCTGTGTACCTACACATGACTAGTGCCACCCGAGTACTATTACTCACAGGTGTAAAACCAACAAAGCAGTTCTTTAAAAAATATCACAGCGCTTAGTGACGTACATGCTGTAACTCCCTTGTAGAAACTTAATACAAACACGTGAGGACACAGAAAGCTAGCAGTGGGCCTACATGGGAATACCACCGCCTCAATACTAATTCACAAGTGTAAAACCAACCAAGCAGTTCTTTAAAGAATATCGCAATGCTTAGTGACATACATTTTTTAACTAGCTTATATAAACTTTATACAAACATGAGAACAATACACAAAGCTAGCGGTGCACCTACATAGAAGTGCGGCCATCTGAACACGATTATTTGCAAGTTTAAGCTCAACAGAACAGTTCGTTATAGTGACGCACATTTTGTAACTGCCTTATACAAGCTTAGTGCAAGCACAAGAATGCGGAAAAATATAAATTATAAACTTGCTCTATGCATACACAAACAGATCAACACAAATGGTAAACACCGCTTTGAAGACACATGTGACTGTGGCAAAGTGCAGTGCTACGCCGGTTGAAACTGCCATCCACAAAAGTATTGAGCAATGCTTAAACCACAGGCAATAAAGTGCTGAAAGACTGCGTCTCTAACGTAACTATTTTAATTCAAATTTCTTGAATATAGGGCTGTCTTGCACATAAGGCATCTGATCCAACTGACCTGATTTTACACCTACGTGCATACAATGCACTCAGATATAACTGGTAATAATAATTATAAAAGCCATTTAAAAACTTGATACTATGATGATGATGCATGACTAGAAAAGTTCTGTCCCCCTCGTACTTGTTAAAAAGGTGTAAGTAAGACAAATGTTCTTTTTTTCCTCAATTTTTGCATTAATGGACACCCGAGAACCTCGAACCGACACAAAAGAAAGATACTGCTATGTTAATAGTGTTATGAATAATTTTTTGTGAAAGCGTTTTTACAGACAAGTTGCAGTGTCGTTTCTAGAGGTTGAGCTGTATCTTGCAAAATATCTAGAAGAGTGGTCATATGGGAGCATGACACTATGTCATAATGTTAGTTTCAGTTGACTCTCTTGCCCTACAAGTCGCTGGTCACTGTGGCCAGTGATGCAACAGCAGTGTCTGTGTGATTTTCATCACACTTCTGTCCTATGCCATCCTTACCAGAGTTGGCGGCACATAGATACCCAAATTTCGATAGTATTTCTTTCTCAGGTGGTTGCTTTTGATTTGCTCAATATCAGTTGGCACTTCAGCTGCATCAAACTTCTTTTTTACCTCTTCAACAACTACATCAACAACAATCTTATGACTCCTGTGTTGTCCTTCTAGTTGCCTACAAAGACCAGTCAATCTAGAAACAACACTGACAGTCTCTACTATCTTATAATGGGGGAGAGGTGCGTCCCACCATGTGTTCCACATTGTTGTCGCTATGTGGGCTGGCTGGGGAGGCAACAACTGTAATATGTTTGCATTTGCATATCTTAAAGTGATGCTTGTACTGTGTTATAACGCCCAACTTAGTCTTGCACTTGCTGCACAAGACTGGCTCACAGTCGTGGTGAAAAGCTTTTGTATGTTGAGCAAATGAGTTGTATGCACTACAAAAAAGTCACAGTGATAGCACACATGTTGCTCTACCAGACCTGATGTGGTTCCTTCTGACACTGCTGCTGATACTGACGCACTGCTGCTTGCCTCGTACACTGTTGCAGCTGCAGTAGACATGGCCGTCTCTGTATCTATTGCTGCCGTGTCATCTGTCATGGTAACTTCAAGCGGTATCGGGCTCACTTCTGCAACAGAGATGTCGTTTGCCCCTTGAGGGCTCTCGTCATCAGGGCCAGTAATTTCGTAGGCATTGTCTCCTGCATCGAAGAACCAATAAGAACAGCCTGAATTAATAAACATAGCTCTAAAAAGTACGGACATCAAGACTTAACCACAAACTTTGCACATCAGTTACCGGGCTTAATGAATAATACTTGCAGGAGGAGTTACACAATTGTGTGTGTATATTACAGTAAAGCCTCATCAGAAGAGATACTCAAGAGGCACGGGAAACATGTCTCTTGAAACCAAAAATTTTAAAACACTGAGCAGCCAGACTAGATCACTTTATTATGCATCATCACTAAAGTATGTTTAGATATATCTGAAGGAATAATTGCTCAGGTTGGCTTAAAGGGCCCCTAAACCACTTCTCGACATTTTTTGAGCATTTCAAGTAAACACGCGTATCGAAATCAGAATGCCGTCACAATCGACGAAGCCAAAAGCCACAGTGCGTAGCACTGCGGGAGCACCACAATATGAAGAAAACGACCCCGTGCGCCTCTCTGGACCTATCCAGCACCCCCCCCCCCCCCCCCAGTTTGTCCCGACGTCACCAGGCTGTCTCTGATGATGTCACCAGTTTCCGGTGCTGTCGATTGGTCGAACGAAAGAGTACGACTGCCGGCAAGGCCTGCAAGCAAATACACACACTCCTTCTTCCTCGTCGTGTTGCTCGCGATGCCATTGTGGGCAGCCAATGGGGGCAAAGAACAGAAACGCCAACAGAAGGGTCTCCCTATGAAGCTCTTCAACACGAGTCACCATACAGTTCCATTGTATTGGCGAGGTCATTAGCGCCACCCCTCACAGGATGACGGGCCAGCGCGGCAGCAACAGAACTCGTTGGTGATGGCCTGTCCCGTAACATTTGGAGGTGTACTAGGCGAGGAAAAGACGATACTGTCCAGATGGCGTGTACCAGATGAAAGAGTAAAATGAGTGGGGACTACTTTTCGATAATCAAACACACGTAGCTCCACTATTACTGCACCGTTTCGAAAAATTCTCGTGGCTACCTGTTCGTTGACTTATCGTGTACAACTGCAACACCGCAACTAAATTTCAACCTCGGTGGTTTAGGGGCCCTTTAAAGAAGACATTCGCAGCTTTTTAGTGACTGTAGATTGTGTTAGCTTCCTTCCCAACTTCTGGAATTTAAACACTTCACTTTGCAAGCCTTGCTGCTCGCAGTACCTTTGAGGAGCTCTTAGACGCTCATCAGCTTCAACTGCCGACACTTTCTGCCCTGCACTGTCCTCGTTGCCCTCCTTTTCTAGTTCATGCTAAAAGACACATGCGCAATTGACTTGTGTGAGGATTGCGTTATCTTTACGCCCTTCGGAGCACACAAGGTGCACGAAGTGAATGTGTCTGGGTTGTGTCCCTTCGAAGTAGTGAATACTTAAAATTCATCCTTAGTAACAAAGGTGTCTCTTGTGTACAGTATTGTTAACGTGGCAAACATCGGAAAACCAACCAAACCATTTTCAGATGTCTCTTACAACCAAGTCTATCTTGTAATGAGATTCTACTGTACTGAATATTTTTCATCTATGGATCATCTGCATGTACATGTAGTCACAAAGACATGTTGTGTGGAATGGCGAATCAGGAAACAGTTCGTACTCTTACTTTTTGTCCCTAACATAAGCAGCTGATAACAATATGATAAAAAAGCAGGCAATGAGGCTAGCATGGAACATAATCCTTCAGCTCTAAGCAGTTTTTTGGGCCCACATTATTCCCTCATATGACATAAGGAAACAACTTGATTGCAGTAGTGGCTGCATGTGATCTCAGTTGATTGAAACTATACGTAAGGTTGTCCTGTATGTAATTTTATCAGAGTGCTTTTTAGATATCCTGCTGGCGATCCTGGCTGCACGATGCTTCTCATGCTTTTTGGCACGATTCCTTTCTTTTCCACTCCACTCTTTTTTCTGGTTTTCTCCCCTTTCTCTTCCCCTTGTGTAAAACAGCACACCTGAAGTATCAAATCTATTGAACTAACGTGTGCATCAAACCTGTGAACATGTGTGCTTCTCTGTGGTCTGTGTTGTATTTTCGCGCTGTACAAGTCAATTCAACATGAAAGATGGAACGTCCCTGCCTTTACTTTAATTGTATATGTGTGTGTATGTGTGTGTATATATGTCTCTCTCATGTTTTGAAATATATGTACATTCAGGAGTGCCTGCATGCTCTTCTCCCCTGCTCCAGTGACGAAAAGGAGAGCCCGTTTATGTACCATAGTAAAACATTCAAAGGCTTTCAGTGTGCCCATTACATCCCTTATCATATGGATCTGTCACAATACAGAGTAGCAGTGGTCCATAATACTAGCCCATCCCAACATAACTATAAATTTGCACATACCGAAATGCTGCGAAACAGCTGTTGCAAAGCCGCTGGTGCTGGCAATTTCCGCAGCACTGCAGTGGTACAGCCGAGCTCTACCTGTATAGTGACAAATGCATATGCATGTTAGCAACTCGGTAGTTGCTGATGGTTTCATAAGCTTTACACTACACAATAAAGTGATCTAGACAACTTTGTTGGAACAAATGCACATAATTAGGACACCATTTAAACACTAACACGATTAATTGCCCCCAATCTCTCACTCACTAAGGGATAATACTACTGAAACATCGGTGGAGAGCTCAGATTAACACAGCCCATAAAGGACAAGCTTTTTTTGAGGAAAACAGCTATAACAGCGGTTAGTTTTCTTGATCATTTTATGTGGTAGCTTTGATTTAAATGTCATGCAGTACTATAAAATATGAAGTGCCGCATTTCTAGCAGCAGAAGGCGTCGTCAGCCTCATGGTACAACAGATTTTTGCAATGTTTGTGTCAGTGAGCCGACACATACAAAGAAAACCGAATTCACACATACATATACAGTGCCAAGTGCACTTCTGAAAACGCAGCCACCAGTTCCAATGCTGCTTAAAGGAAAGGTTATATAGAGTCCGAGACTGCATGGAACAACCACTTATGACTGTAAGTGTATGATCTGCTGATTGGAGAGGTAGTCACGTGCTATTTCTAGTCTCTTTTAGAAGCATTACTAAAGGATAAATTAAGATATATTCATAAGTCACGAATTTCACGCATCCACAGTTTGGCTAAATAACTTGTGAGAAAAAGACATGTTTACCTGGAATAGCAACCTTTTTTCCTGCTGCAAATCTTTCCTTTGAATTAATGAGATAACTTTACAGCGACCTAATATATTGCGTTTCTCGCAACTACTTGCCGGCAGTGGCGAGTTAGTGTTTATATCCGACTCATTGGGCGACAATACTGCCAAGCACAAATGCTTCACGAACACGAGAACACGTCCCTCGCAGAGAATAGCAACCATATATGCCTCTGTGAGGCATAATCGCACCTTTGTGGTCAAAATGTACATTAGAACGACACCCCCCCCCCATCTCATTAAAAAAAAAAGCCTCAGTACAAGGCAGCAGCCAACTGCATAATGTGAAATTGCAACTGATGTCCACTTACTGGTGGCTTGTGTTTGAGTCACTTCTGGCAGTTGACTGGGTGCTGAGAAATGCATGTCCTGGGTTGTCCCTACAAAACATACAGCGTTATGTCAAATGTTGAAAATATATATACGCCGGCATTTCATAAGTCGCAAAACAAACGAGTAATCTAATAAACAACTGTAATGTAAACAGAGTACGCATCTTAAGATAGGCTGTCAACTGGTAATGCATTAGGCGAAAAACCTAATGCATAGGAAAGACTATATGTATACACACGAAGCTGACACACAATTTAATTCGCTCTAGGTTTTTCCGTGCAGTATAATATATTAAAATTATTATGTCTCGTGGTTAGAGCAAAATTAGTGTAAATTACGCACTAAATTATGTACCCTGGAAAGCTTTTCTTCAAGATACACCTGTGCGCGCTTCAAATGAGTAGCGTTGTAAAATTTACGTACATGGCATTTAATATAGTTGCTGAACACGGATTTCCTTTGCCCTGTGTCGTGTGCAGTGAGCTACATATATCTGCCCCCCCCCCCTTTTTTGTACTAGCCATACTGCGTGCCACTGCACCTATACGCACGTCAGTAAACCTCACGACACAGAAATAAAAAAAAGAAGCGCCAATGACCCATGCCTGCATGTTGTACGGGGCCTAACCAAACCAAGCATGGGCTGTTGCTTTTTATAGTAAACACAGGCACCGTGCTCATTGCAAGTATGTATCATGTCACTAAGCAAATATGCAATTTCATTGTACCACTATTTTTTTTATCACATGGATGTACCTGTTGAGAGGTAAGACAAAAAGCAGTCACTTCTCAGAACTAATCAGCTTTTTTTAAACACATTTCTAACTTTTCAATGACACTTGCTGCTATGCGTTTGTCTCCAGAGAGCATACTTGATTTGACTTTCCAATCAGAGACATTACATAAATATACCATGTTAAGATGACTGCCTGGAGCATGTGAGAATTTTCATCTTGGTGTAACATACTGTATCTTGATTTTGTTGACATTTGGTCAAATGGTACACCCAATATACCCACATACTAGTTTTTGTGTCGAAATTGCATGCCAATGCATTTTGATTTATGGGCATTCGCTCCTCTGCACTACGTGAAGTCACGCTGCACTGGCTCTTTCACATCCTCTTGTCCTTGCAGCTGCCTTCTTGCGTTATATAAAGCGGGGGCCTGAAAAATATCGTGTGCAAAAGTTAACACAAGGGCATGGTGCAAAACAACATCAAGACAGTCAAGGCCATGGCAATAAAAGAAAGTCTTAGCTCTTAGTCTTCCTAGTGAAATGCATGCAAAACATCCAAATGACTGCAACAGTCAACTGCTAAACTAACTTCAATTTTTTTATTTAAACAAAAAACAAATAACCAACAGTTCATCGTTGTTTGTCACCAATGTTAGAATACTCCTGCTAATAAATAGAATATTGGTCATTTTCAGACGTCATAGGTCTTTCATAAGTCTGATGTATAGCAAACACCACTTGTGACACATCCTAAGCACGTGCCCAGTGTGCCCCCCGCACCACCCCTGGTTGTGCCACTGCTGAACCCATATTTGAGGATCATAGCTGCAAACGTGATGCTCAGTAGGGATGAAAGTATTGTCCTTCAGTTCAATGGATACATGAATGTGCCTATAAAAAAGGGCAACAAGGCTTGTTATGGCAAGCTTACCCACATTTCAATACTAACAAGTAAGTTCACTGCGGCCCGCATCCAAGCTTACTAAAAGGCATGAACTTATTTTCATTTATGAGGTGCGCAATGGAGTTGATTTTTCACAGACTCGACTACTGCTGCAGTTTGAAATCTAGCATTTTAGATTCTTGAAGGCATGTAAGAGTTGCAGTTAAACCACAGTTATTAGTTTATTAGACCAACTTATTCCCCGCAGGGGCGTCTGCGGAAGCAGGCGTTTGGTGTGTTGCGCCACCACGTACCCGAGCACACGAGGGTTGGACCCTCCCGCGTGTAGCCGTGCGCGGCTTAGCCGTGTCCGGGGAAAGGGGGATCCTGGAGGTTGAGCCGATGCCGGGTGTTCGGACCTTTAAGGCCCCCCGGCGGAGGCAACACACCTCTTTGGCCTCTGCTTCACGTAGACGGCACCCCCGGACTGACCCACCCGGGGGAAATCGGCAGTTGCCTCTTCCTGTCCCCCTCTCCAATCTTCGTCTTTCTCTCTCACTTTGAATCTTTCCTGTCTTCTACTCACTTCAGTTTACTTCTCATTTTCCAGGCAGCAAGGGTTAACCGTGTGTATCTACCCAACCTTGGGCACATATATTAGGTTATAGCGGCGTTGTATAGCTGACGCATACAGGTATGTTCCTGACCTCGTAGCGTCCCCTTGTTGGGCTCGGTGGTGGGTGGCTACCATCGCCGCTGAATATTCCAAGAATACATGGCAAATGCATTCCCCCTCCTTGCAGATCGTCCTATCAAAAGAGGGCGCACCGAAGCAATTTTTGATTTCACTTTGAAAACCAACGCAGAAACGTTCCCACGCTACCATGTGATACACAGTGAAGGATCTCTGCCAATGAGAAAACTATCGCCATTCCTAATAGCAAAATGCCTAGTTGAAAAAATCGGAAAGCAATACAAAGCTTCAAAGATGTCAAGTGGGGACCTCCTCCTTGAACTCAAAACCAAAGACCAAGTTGCAAAGCTCGCAGATCTAACCAGTGTCGGTAACATCAAAGTCACAATCTCAGCACACCGTTCTCTCAACACAAGCAGAGGTGTAATATCAGAAGAAGATTTCTTAAACCTAAGCGATGAAGAACTCCTAGAAGGTTTCCAAGAACAAAATGTAATCAAAGTTCAAAGAATAACTCTCCGAAGAAATGATGAACAAACCCCGACCAAACACGTTATACTTACCTTTGGTACCAGTATTGTACCTACTACACTTGATGCAGGCTATCTAAAGATCAACGTAAGACCGTATATCCCAAACCCGAGGCGGTGTTTCAAGTGCCAGAGATTCGGACATGCATCGCAATCATGCAGAGGTAAATCGACATGTGCAAAGTGTAGTGCCAATGACCATCAGTCGGAAAACTGTAATGCTGCTCCACACTGTACAAACTGCAAAGGAGATCATCCAGCATATTCACGATCTTGCCCCTGCTGGAAGAAAGAGAAAGAGATAATTGCACTTACAGTGAAAGAGAAGATTTCCTTTTATGAAGCAAGAAAGAAACTAAGACACTTACCTCAAACAACCTACGCCAGTGCGGTGCGACAGGGGACAGCACCGCAGTGGTCTCAGGAGTCTACAGGGACCGCAGTCAGTGGCCCAGTAGTAACTCCATCCGTCCCCTTGGTGGCAGCAGCCAGTCCTGCTCCATCATCATCATCATCACAGACTGGCCTGCAGACCCCGGTTCCACAGGGCCCCAGGCTAAATCGAACTCCCAGGCCTGAGACGCGCGTCTCAGCGCCTGGTTCTCGATCATCCAGCGCCTCGGAGAAGGTTATGGATGTCGACACCAAAACTCCGGCGTCATCGACGCCAAAACATCAGCGCTCTCTGGAGCGCACTAAGAAAGACAAGCTCACAATAACTACGCGAACAAAGGGACCGGTAACCTGAACGGTTACCGTTCTTTTAATAGCACATTCCGACTAACAAATGTCACCTACAGTTACTTAGTACATATATGTAAATTACCATTCTCAATTCTGCCACTATGGCTTTTATAGTGCATTGGAATTGTAGAGGACTGATTCGCAATTTAGGTGACATTAAGGACATAATAAATAACTTTTCGCCAATCGCATTTTGCCTACAGGAAACAAACTTAGGCCCTAAACACAGTCAATTCCTTAGAGGTTTCACCGTTGTCCGAAAGGACCGCGAATGTTCCAACCGGTTGTCAGGTGGAGTGGCTATAGTCGTGCAGGGCGGCACTCCTACCCGAAATATCCTATTAAGTACATCTTTAGAGGCCGTAGCTGTCACCATTCTATCCTACAAAACAATCACCATTTGCTCACTATATATCCCACCCCACACATTTTACTATCAAAGACTTAGAAAATCTAACAGAACAGTTACCGGAGCCATTTGTCTTGGTAGGAGATTTTAACGCTCATTGTACTCTTTGGGGCAGTGTCAAAACTGACCAAAGGGGGCAACTCGTTGAAGATTTTATCCTGTCAAATAATATTTGTCTTTTAAACTCAGGTGCGCCAACTTACTTCTCACCGACTTCTCGCACATTTAGTTGTTTAGATTTAGCTTTTTGTTCACCCTCTCTTTTTACTGATTTTCAATGGGAAGCTCTCGACACGTCATATGGTAGCGACCACTTACCCGCACTCATCAAACACCTATCATCACCACAAACCCTACTAACTAGACCACGCCGATGGAAATTACAGCTCGCTGACTGGCAGGTTTTTATGCAGAACGCGAAACTGGAAAATGTCTTTTCGCCAGAGCTCAGTATTGATGATCTTAATAAAAAAATCACTGAAGTTATAATCACAGCGGCAGAAAAGGCGATACCGCAGTCTTCCGGTATTGTGCGCAAAAAGCTAAATCCTTGGTGGACAAACGGATGTACTAAAGCCAAAAAAGAACAAAATAAGGCCTGGGGAATACTACGAAGGTACCCCACTTATAACAATCTTCTAAATTTCAAACAGGCCAAAGCCAAAGCACGATATATTCGAAGAAATGCAGAAAAATTATCATGGCGAAAATACATATCTTCAATCAATAGTACAGTGACATCAAAACGAATGTGGGACCAGGTGAGGAAATTTAGAGGAGAGTACTCATCATACACTATACCACTACTTACATGTCCAGGCACACAAACAACACTACAGGACCAGGCCAACTTATTAGGTGAACACTTTCATAACATATCCAGCTCAGCAAACTATTCAAATACATTTTTAAAATATAAAGAATCGGCTGAGAAAGAGAGGCTGCCTACCACTGGGGCTTCAGCTGAAATGTACAATAAACCCCTCACAATACATGAATTGAACAGAGTTCTCTCTGCTGGTAAAAAAACGGCAACAGGTCTTGACCGTGTGCACTACACAATGCTGGCACACCTATCCCAAGCGTCGGTAGGGGCACTTCTTAAATTTTTCAATAATATATGGGAGTCTGGGGTAATGCCCACAGATTGGAAAAAAGCGGTAGTGGTACCTTTTCTAAAACCTGGTAAACCCGCTACATCCCCTAGCAGCTACAGACCCATTGCACTAACAAGTTGTCTAGCCAAATCTTATGAGAGCATTATAAACATAAGACTCACATTCATCCTAGAAACAAGAAACCTAATAGACAAAAACCAGTGCGGATACAAAAAGGGCTGTTCCACCACTGACCATCTCGTGCGACTAGAGCATGAAATACGTGACGCGTTTCTTCACAAGCAATACTGCCTCGCGGTTTTCTTTGATTTTGAAAAGGCATATGATACCACATGGCGATACGGAATTTTGAGAGACCTGGCTGACATGGGAATTCGCGGAAGAATGCTGAATTGTCTATGCGATTTCATGTCAAACCGAACATTTCAAGTACGTCTCGGCACAATACTCTCGCGCACATTCACACAAGAAAATGGCGTTCCACAAGGTTGCATTTTGAGCACAACGCTCTTCATAGTCAAAATGAACTCTGTGAATAAGATCATCCCATCATCTGTTATGCACTCAATATATGTCGACGATTTGCAAATGGCTTGCCGCGCCTCAAGCCTACCCACCTGTGAACGACAACTACAAATAACGATAAATAATCTTACACAATGGGCTAACAAAAATGGTTTCCGGTTCTCAACACACAAAACTGTTACAGTTCTCTTTTCCCAGAAGCGAGGGTTACACTGTACTCCAGGTCTCACATTGCATGGTATAACGCTACCGGTCAAAGAACACCATAAATTTCTAGGCGTAACGTTTGACACTAAACTGAACTTCCTGGCCCACATTAACGCAACCAAAATTAAAGCAAATAAAGCACTAAATATCCTCAAGGTTTTATCACATAAGCACTGGGGATCTGACCGTACATGTCTGCTACGTATATACCGATCCCTTGTACGTAGCATCCTCGACTACGGTAGTGTAGTTTATGGTGCAGCTAGGCAGTCCTACATTAAGCGACTTGATCCAGTTCACAATCTTGGCCTACGACTGGCGAGCGGTGCCTATAGGACATCGCCTGTACAAAGTTTATACGTTGACGCTAATGAGCCTTCATTACAGCACCGCAGAGCACAACTTACACTTTGCTATGTACTAAGAATTCGGTCATCGCCACAACATATATGCTACAACATCGTAACACAGTGCCAATCACGAATACACTACACAAATAAACCAAACATGATTCGGCCACTCATCTTAAGACACGAACAATACTGTCAGACTTATGATATCCCTCCTGAAGCCCTGCAGGTTGCCGAAAGGCCACCAAGATTGCCCCCATGGTGCAATTTTACACAGCTGTGTGACTGGACGTTAACACATATAAAGAAAAAAGACATTCCACAAGAGCACATAATACAAGAGTTCCGAGCTCTCCAAGAAAAATATAAAAATTACTCAGAATTTTACACTGACGGCTCTAAAACACAAGAATACGTAGGTGTCGGGATCGTAACAAAAAATTGGCAAAATAGCATTCGCATAAATAATTTTTCTTCAGTCTTTACCGCCGAAGTTTATGCGATTTGGATGGCAGTTAAGAAAATCACTTCCGACAAGCAGAAGAATGCTATTATTTATACCGACTCGTTAAGTGCCCTAAGAGCCCTTAACTTAAACTCCGCGTCTGAACCCCTGCTTGGCGATATCTTAAACATAGTGTTTAACAAGATATACGAAGGAACCATACGATTCTGCTGGGTCCCAAGCCATGTTGGGATAGCAGGGAATGAAGCTGCAGATAGAAGCGCATCCATGGCAGCGCACAAGAGCATCACACACATAACACTTCCATACAAAGACAGCATCAGAGTGGTTCGTAAGGCCCTAGCATCAAAATGGCAACAAGAATGGAACTCGTGCGTAAATAACAAGTTACATATAACTAAACCCCTGCTTCACGAGTGGAAATCATGTACTCACCAAGAACGGTTCTATGAGGTAATGTTATGTCGACTTCGAATTGGACACACGCATCTAACACACAATTTTTTACTTCGAAACGAAAGTCCACCAACATGCGAGAAATGTCAGGAAACACTCACAGTAACCCACATCATTATATCATGCCCACACACTGAAACACAGAGACGGAAACATTTCAAAAATTTGTATCACTTACATATACCTCTGCACCCTGCCTTAATATTGGGCGATGACCCACTAGTGCCATTCACTAACCTGTTCCAGTTTTTAGGTGAAACCGATTATCTACATCGACTTTAAGGTAACACAGCTATAACTACCTTAACATTGGATCTTATACTGTCCTGTGACTGGCGCAGCATGGCCTTGGTCGCTTTTGCGCCATTAAACCCGAATTAACTAACTAGACCAACTTATTGTTCTTTGCACGACAGACGACTGGTAACACGGAATTCAAGCAACATTTTATTTCAATATTTTATTTCTCTACTAAAAATATTCAAGCGATAAACACATTTTTATCTGCCACGCAGTAGCAAAATGCACACATGACGCTTGTAACCCCCAGAGGAAGGCTGATTTTGCTGTTCATATGACATAACTCTGACACGCCAACTCATATTAGCAAATGCACAGGCATGTCCAAAAGAATAAGCGTATGCAAAGCGCCCCTGCAATTGTAATTCCACACAGCAGCCGTTATATTCGATGCCGATGCATAACTACTGCTCGACAATTCACCGAGTTCGTAGACATAAGCATCCTTTCAGTTTCGCACCGTGCTCGAAAACCGCAACAGGAGACAAAACCAGACCTATAATCACACCATTTCAATACATGAGCAAAAACAGTTCAGTCTTAGGGATAAACACTGAGAGTGATTTAGTGCGCGACGGCGACGAGCGGCGGCTTCGAGCGACAAAACGGGCCGTCGCTTGAACAGATGGCTCCGTTCTGGAAATCTAGAAATCGTCGCTCGTCGCCCGAAAGTGCTATGAGCGACTAGCGAATAGCGCGAGGCCGGAACTGGATGTACATCGCTCAAACACTACCGATTGTCGCGCGGAACGAGCAAATGATTCAATTTTTATATGTGCAAGGATAATAACCTACTGCAAGACCTCCGGAAATATTTTATGCTACTTTTTATAGTAAAATACATCAACGTAAATTACTAAAGCACGCGTCACGCGTGATTGCAGCCCTCATACCGGCAACACCGGGGAGGCGTCGCTCAAAATCGTCGCTTGCACGGAGCACGACTTGTAGGCGACGAGCGAACGCGACAGCCATCTCCATCGCGTCGCTTGTAGCTGCCGCGCGCAAGATCGCTTATATAGAGTTTATACTTTTTTTCAGCATAAAACATGGATTCCTCATGCGTTTTCAGTAAGTTCAAGGTAACGCGCCCAACTGACCTCTTGCAGCATGCCGCTGAATGCCTGCGGCAAAGTTTCTAACTAGCACTGGTGCTGCACGTAACTTCAGTGGTCGCAGATTCCCCCTGGGTGAGACACCGTCAGGAGCGCGGCTTATTTATAACAAAAGCATGCTGCCAGCAAAATGACGCCTTCTGTTATGTGATTACTTATTTCAACAGCGTTAAAGCGTCCTCTCGCCTGGCGTCTTATTGAACATACCATAGTTCTGGCAGCGTTTGCGATTTTCAAAGCTCTTACAGATAACGGCAAAGTGATAAAATCACATGCAGTTATCGCGACGACTGGCTTTTTCGATTGACATCGAGAGACACAGCGCGTATGCCTAGTCCGTTGTCAATCGCGTCGGCTAAGCGCAGCGACGACTTCCTGGCGATAGCATGTCATATACGGAGAATGTGCACCTAAGTTAGAATTCACTTACCGTGGAGGATTTCTTGTTATATCCAAGGCATGACGAACGACTGTCGTGTTGACGCGGCGACGCGAGATGCCTGACACACGATCTCCCTTGGATGGCCTTTGTTGCTGCTCGCTGGAGGGATCACCTTTCTCCGGTGCTGTGTTGTTCCGCGATCTTGAGCGCGCGCGCGCGCGGTGGAGCAACTCCGAGTGAAAAAGTAGAGCGCTCGCTACGCGTTCCTTTGAACTGCGGTGGCCTGTTCTCTTAGAAGCAAAACGATGTGTTCTTTGCTCAGCATGCATGAGTGATACATTGCCATGTTCGGGGCCGGCCACCTACAGTTGCAGCAGAAGATTGCGCTAAGTTTTGTTCTCTATTGCCGCAAGAGCAGAACGGGCATTCTACTCTCTCTCTGAAGGGGAGAGTGAAAAGCACATTTCACTCTCTCCTTGGCGACTGAGTGAACAATGCATTTCACTCTCCTCGAAATTTTGTGAGAGTAAAACAACTCTTTGAAGAGTAAATCAGCAGCTTCACTCCTGCGATACCCTTCCTAGATTTTAGAGTGTAGCTAGTAGAAAGCGACCACGTGGACGTGTCATGTCACACTGAATTCCACTGTTTAAGCTGTAGGAATGTTTTGAATCTCTACTTGACGCTTTAAGACGACACCATTAGTTTCTGATGCGATGAAGCGAAAAGCATTCCGGAGATCGAAGACGAAGAGTCCTTATGGGACCTATCCTTGTCCACTGATGTCGCTTGTCATCGTAATATGCTCAACACAGCTCTGCAGGGAAAGGTTCATCTTATTCTTCACACGGTGAGTGCCATATTCGTGTTCTAAGAGAACCTGCGCGTGTTCATATCGCACCTTACATGCGGCAACATAGGGGACTTTTCTACCTGCAAGAAGCTCGTTCCTGCTGGAGAGAAGCACAGGTGGTGGTGGTGCGTTGTAGGAACAGGCGTGTTTAGATTGGAGATCGAGCTCTGCAATTGCTCCGCCCGAGCGTCTCTTAAAATATCACTGTGGTGTTTCACCCCATTGCCACCAGACCAGTTTATCTTAAGAATGCGACAAGAAGACGTGAAGTTTCTTCGCGGAGGTCAGTAAGCGCCACCTACGTTAACATGTGTGGCAGAGTACCAGCAATGTTTCAACTCATTCGAAGAGGAGAATTAGCGCTACCACCTTTTTCGCGTTGCGTTCATCGTGACACCGGAATACTGTGACTCCACAGTCAGCTAGAGCTCATCGACCTGCAGTGTTTGCCTGAGTTGAACGGCTTGCTCCGGGAGCAGCACCTTCTTCGTTTCTAAAACGCCGATAAGCAAGAATACAGAAAAATATCTAACAATGCATTGGAACTAGCGTCTCTTCGGAAGCACCTACATCTGGGAGCACACATTCTTTTTTATTATTCTTAAGAAGGGCCGCCTGCCACCTTCGATGGACGATACAATGCAAAGTGTGCTGAGAACGACAACAAGTGCGAGTACACGAAACATCCAATGCCTTTCTGGAAGCCAAAGATGCATTGTTTTCCATTAACGGGGAGCCCACGTGACGCCCAGGAAAGCTGATTTTGCCCTTTGATATTCTTGAGTTTGTCAGCCCTGCTCGAAAGATACGCACCAACAAATCCTTTTCAGTCTCTATCAGGAACGCCGTGCTTACACACACGTCATCCAGTTTATCTATCTTTGCTGCTTCGACTATTGTCCTATTGCCAAAATAGCGGCTAAGCACTGTGGTACTGTGAAAGCGTGGTACACATCCACAAGCTCGGCGATGATTTCTAAATGGCCGGAAATGCTTTAGTTCTGTCACACTAGCGCTCTTCTGTTCTTCCCATTGTAACAATGTCTCTTTCACCTGTACGTGGTTTGACACTCCAAAGGGAACAAAAGAAACTGCGTTACCTGTGCACTGAACAAAGAGGCTGCGGCGCTGCGTAGAACTGGCGTCCACCACCGCAACTACGCGACTGCAAAGGAACGTCCCTTACTTTTGGTACGATCCTAGAGACCAAAATTTTGTATAGCCTAGTAGCGCGAATGTCAGCCGCAATACTATTCTCGACAACACGTGCTACCTTATGGTGAGGACTGCTGGAGCGTGAAAAAAGTGACTGCATTTGCAGTGTGTGTTACAATAGTGTTGTGTTTTTTAACGTGTTCATGACGTTTGTGCTGAGGTGTTTGCGTTTGACGTATTTTTATTGCGTCTGGTGAACGGAATGTGCAATTATTATTCGTCCGAGTGGCACTGTGCCGTCGTTGGCTGCACCAACAACCAGCGAACGATGAAGCTGCTCGTGCAAGAGCCCTGCGATCCGTCTTCAGATCGACACGACATGTTTGTATTTGTGTGTAGTACACTCGTTGCACAAGTTTCCCAGGGCGCCTAAAAAAGAAGTCTATAAGATAACGGCTTTAAATAGAGTAGACTTCATGCCCAGTAAGCCTGCTCTGGTAGAGATTCGTTTTGTGGTCGAAGCAACGCGATCGCCTGCTTCTTGCCTTCCCGCGCTTCGGGCCTGTGATAACACTATCGCAATGCCGTTTACGACCTCTCGGTTCCTGAATTTTTGATCCGCTCGGTTGGTGTTGTAGACGGAAAGCCACAGAGGTGAACCCATACCAAAAAATGTTAGTGCTCTTCCACTCTCTGAAGAAGCATGACCAGCGAAGCTGTGTATGTGGGCCTCTTAATGGCCAACTGCATCTCCGCCGGGGCTCGGCCCGGCATTGCACTATCTTCGGAATCGGCCCACATATGGGGAGTGCTTAACGCCTGCTTCACCTCCGCCGCGGGTCGGCCCGGCATTGCACTATCCCAGGGATCGGTCCACGTATGGGGAGTTGTTCTTTTTTTTCTTACCATGCCAACAACACCAAAATTTCCTTGGACGGTAGAGGTACACAGCTTCGCTGTAAAACTGCGTTTTGAATACGAAAAGACGGTAAGCAGACAGCGTTCAGATGCGCGTGTAGACTTCGTAACTAGGGCAGCGATTGTTCAGGTTACGGCAAATCAACAAGACTGCATGGATAGTGACGGTTATTGGGTCCTGTGTTTCACTTGAATGAGTCGCATTTGAGCACTTCTTGTGCGCAGAAACAAGGCTACGCACGCATTAGTGGCTCACTTGCTTTTTCTTTCTTTCGCGCAATGTGTTGGTGCTTAATTGCTGTCATTGTGCTATGCTCACACTCCGCTACACGAGAAACACGTTCAGTCGTTCCCAACAGAGCTGGTGCCCCCTTCAGCGATGTTGTACGTCGATATGCAGATTATTGTGTGATCGCTACTGACTGCGAGGGGAGAATATGATTCAACATGTGTAACTGGCTGCACCCTCGATATACAATATAATACTTCTATATCGTGCACACTGCACTGGTCCACTAATTAGTTAAGTTGCTGAGTGTGTCCGTTGCGAGTGTGAAGTAACTGCTGCTCAATCTTGCTTCGTATAAGAGTCGCATGTAAGCACACATGACCTATAGCTTTCCCTATGTGCATCCGTCGTGCAGAGCATGGAAAATAGCTTTATAGTAACGACATCGTTCATAGTAAGCTAATAGCACACGGCAATCGAGACTACAAAACATGCAGGGTGAAAATGTAGTACAAATTATATATTGTGGTAGATTGCGGTACAAATATCATATCGGCTTTTAAAGATGCACCGACAATTACGATACTCCCTAATGCAAATTTTCAGCGCAGCTTTTAAGGTGTTTTGAATTCGCGACGTATTGTGGCAAATAATTCACTTCTGTGCGGCGGCGTCCTGTCGCCGCCGGTGGCGCTCAGCCACTGCTCCGGCAGTTCGTTTAGCAGCAGGGGCAGGCGAAGCATTTCCACTAGTTGCGTCGCGAAGTAGCGCATGCACAGTGAGTCTGAAGCCCGCACCAGCGCTTTGTTTCCATTACGTGGCTATTTCACGACGTTGGTAAGACGTGACAAAAACTTCAAGCGCACAAACAGACGAGGACGGTGAAAGTGGACTGACACACACGACCGCAACATCAATCTGCATTTCACCGTCCTCGTATGGTTGCGCACTTGGCTTTTCTTTCCGTATGTGGTGTCGGTGGACACGCTCGGCGCACGCCTGGTCGCTGCCATGGAGCGCGTCCCCTGCACCACTCCGCTTTACGGCTCATCCTTTCGCCATACTTTTCCTCCGCTTTCCTCCTCAAGCTGCCGCTCCACTGTCCTCCTGAGCTTTCCACCTCGCGCCCTCCACTCTCGGCGTCCTTAACCCTCGCTGTGCTCTTTCGCTCAGTTACGCCGAGCGACACCGACTCTCAACGCAGGAACGGGCCCCTAAGAGCTGCGCTCTAAAAATAAAAGCTAGGTATAGCGTCACACCACGGGTAAAAATTATTCCCGAACCCCCCGTTAAGGCACGCCTCATTATGAGGTCACGGATGTGGCACATAATATTAAGGAATTATTTTTATTTGACGGTTTCGAGCATATGTTCTTCGTGGATGCCATGGAATTAGGCTGCATTGAACAACTTGTCTGTCAAAGAGATAACCACAACGTTCCCGTGCGTTCATGACAAGCTGCACTGGTTGCAAATGCGTTTAGCTGATCTCAACTACTTGCGTCACCTTCGTAGCGTCCTACACTAAATTTCTATTTCTATTTTGTTCTTTTCGTAGGCTTGGGAATCGGATTCATGGAGAATACGATGGCGGTGACTGTAGCGACCTCGTTCCTGGAGCATCAGTCGTTCGCAATGGGTTTGAAAGACGGCGGGCGCACCTTGGCTGCTCTTGTTTTCCCCACCATTGTATCCCGTCTAAATTCAGTATACGGCGTCCGCAGCACGCTGGCACTTTGTGGAGCGCTTCTTATGCACGTAACGGCGCTAGTGCTAGTTCTGCGGCGGCGTCCGGTTATGGGACGACAGCATTTTGGCCACACTAATACCGAAACTACGTGTGGCGTGACACCTAGGTCAATAGAAAGCAGGCGCCATTACAAAGGATCATTGCATGGCAACACGAGCACAACAAACGTAGCAAATAGGAATTATATGTCCTGTAAAAACTTTGACAGAGCGTCTACACGCCAGGAAAATAACGTTGTGCTCTTTGAAATGGCTAAGCCGATTCCACATAGCCAAATAAACATATACGCTGAGAAGAAAGACACTGGAGGCACCCCATCAGCACCAGCAAACACTACCCTAAAAGGCAGCATGAATCCCGTACAGCAACTTCATGGGCATGATAGTACTGTCTCTGGGACCTCACAAACACCTGAGTGCGTGCCAGGCTTTGCTAATATTTTCCCGCCGCAAGCTATGAACACGCCTCTGCAGAATAATGCAATTTCTTCGCTGACAAGCAACGTTGAAAGAGTGCGCCGTGATGAGGACAAAAAAACGGCCTTTCCGTCAGCAAGCAAAGCCGGACTGCTCCTTCTACTTACTGACCCAAGGTTTTACGTACTCGTGTTCCAAAATACAGTGATCAATTACTCAGCAATTACATTTAGAACGATAATAGTTGACTATGCAAGGGACAAGGGTGTACCCTTGGCTCATGCCGAGCTGGTGGGAACATACTGCGCGGCCACCGACCTGCTTGTAGGCCACATTGCGCTGCCATACCTCTCCGACCGCGGTTTTGTGAACCGAACCTTGCTTGCGTCGCTAACGTTTGCCCTTCTCTCGGCAGCAATGTTTGCGGTAACCGTTTCTCAAGGTCTAGTATCTTTCCTCGGCTTATTTTCAGTATTGTCCCTATTAATGGCGGCGACTTCGTCATTCTCGCCATTGTTGATCACCGGTTATCTTGGTCCTTGCCGGGTTCCCCTAACCTGGGGTGTCTCAGGACTTGTGACAGGTCCTCTGCTCTTGGCGACACCCGTAATAACCGGTAAGTGCGCTCCTTTTTGTTCCTTTCTGGTGGTGCTTTGTCTTACGGCTTACGGTGCTCTCAATGTTACGATTTCGAACATCTGAAAGGTTTAGAGCCTTAGCGGCATTTAACCTTCCGATTTCGTTAATTTTTAAAGATACTCTACCGAACACATTCTGTCTTCAATGATCCAAACAAATTTATGTAACAATAAGGGGCGAAATTTGCCTATTCTGACGCCTACTAGGGGAGCTAATTTCAAATGCAGAGACGGAATGGTTTGGGCCAAATAGCGGTAAAGCCGAAACTAATGCAAGGCCTAGCTTGCACTAGGCCTTGCATGCTTCGATGTCTCGTCATCCTAATATCCCGGACCCCAACATCACTCCGAGAGAAGCCGCTCTCCTAGACAAAGACATAACTTATGGACGAGATAACGAAGGCAGAAACTGGTTCCCTCCTGCACGCAAACGTTTGCTCCAAATACGCACCAGGTAACGACCTCTAGCCCGTGTAGCACAAGCTGCGATTGGACCTGTCGCATGAATTGTCTTAGGATGCGCAAAGGCCGGTACCGTCCCACCTCTGCCAGTTAATAATCTCTCCTTTGTAGTCATAGCCACATCATAGTTATTTCATAGTTCCTGACATTGGTATGGCTGTTCAGCTATTTGCCTGAACCCGGCAGCAGCTCACAGCCTGCATTAGAAGACAGCAGAAGCTCGTGGTACACAGCAACCCAGGCGAAGGTATCACAGACGCACTCTAATTGGTCGAGCCACTCACGCTATGCTATTTACAACACGAAGTTCAAGCATTTGTCGCAGGCCCGGTACTCAAATTTCCGGCACTGAAACGAATACTCCATCTGTCATCACACTCGGCATCCATAAAAAATTTATGTCTGGGATTCTATGTGCACGAATGAATTATGAGGCACGCCGTGGTGGTAGACTCGGGAATAATTTTGACTGAGTGGATTTTTTTAACACGCGCCAAACATAAGTACACGAGTGGTTCTTCATTTCGTTCGCCCCCATCGAACTGCGGCGGGCGCGGCGGCCAAGATGATGCCCGGATGAAACCATGCCGGAAATGCAAGTTTCATCACTCCGTCGACATATACATGCAACCACCACTCTCATAACATCAACTCTAGCCACGAACTCTATGCTTTATCCTGTACATTCACCCAACTCGATAACACATAAAGGCCGCTACCTGCGAACCTTGTAATAGCGATCATGGACTGCCACTTTAAAATAAATCGCAACCGGCATATCCCCTCGACATCTGGAAATGTAACTGGGGAGAGTGCCATTGCAAAAAGGTGCGCTCATTTAATTTCTCGCCGCCGAAGCTGAATCACCATATCCTCAAGGAAACCAACCGCTTTTCCTGCCAGGCTGCACAACATATAGAAACACACACGATGCTTCCAGCACTTGGTAGCTTCGCTGGCGACCGAGTGGATCACAGTAATCGAGAACACACTTATCCAGCCCCACGCCCCTTGTCGCACCTGAGCTGATCCTCATCTTTCGTACTTAATGCATTCTCAACCTCTACAGCGCACCCCAAACTATTCGCAATGCCATTGATTCTCTCTTACCGGTGGTCATAGAATTCCTCAAGTACGTAATCATTATGAGTGGCTTCAGCGCTGTCCAACTGGCGCGTTCCTTTCAGTCTGATAATCCTTGTCAGCGAAAGCTAGCCTTCACGAACTCATTGAACGGAGCAGTCCAATTCGCACAAATCGGGAATGATGTATGTCGCGACACCAATTCAGTCCTGAATGTGGTCAGGTGGTTGCTCACTGTCACTGGGCCAATTTATTTGTTACGTTGTAGCGGCGGGGAACAACCACACAGTATAGCAAGAACGGTGAGTCACTAAACTAACTATTAGGGGACTCCTCAAGCTCGTCTGTGTCAGCAGGTCTTTGGTGTGCTGCGACACAACGCACACAACGCACACCATCACTCGAGCACATGATGGTTTGACCCTCCCGGTGTAGCCGTGCATGGCTTGGTCGTGTCTGGGGAAAGGGGGATCCTGGGAGTTGAGCCAGTGCGGGTGTTCGGGCCTTTAAAGCGACTGAAAACTGGCTAGAATGTGTTGCGAGACGTTGATGAAATGAGATGACTATGATTTATATTGATAGAATCTAGCAGCCTGTTCGCAATCTAAATAGGAATTACAATTTTAAATCGGCAAATGAAGTCTCAAAACCAGTAAGTGGCGAGGCCTGGCGGCGAAGTATTGGCACACCGGATGTAGTCTATGATGTTACTGTGAGTAAGTCGGCTGTTATTAAGTACAACATAATTATTGCTTAAAATTGCCGTTTCTACTTATTAGAGACGCTTAATTCTTGGCTTCGGAAATCAAAAGCACACACATTACGACAACACGCAAAACTGCGTATCACGTGTTAAAATGTCGTTTTGTTTTCGATCCGATTGGTTTGGTTTTCAAGAATTAAATAGCAAAGCATTAGGACAGGAAAGCCCAAAGACATGTATCTATTATTGCACAAGTACTTCTCTATTAAATTACGTAGGTGACCAAAAAGACAGCATAGATAGCTTGTCCCGAGTTCCCTTTTATTTACACGAAACAAATGTAGACACCAAAATCACAGTTTTTAAAGATCTTTTCCGTGTTTAGAAAACACCGGCAATACACCAGCCGACTGTCTCCAGGAGTTGCCGTTGTCGTAAAAGGCGACACTCCTACCCGAGCAGTTACATTTAATACTCGTTTCGAAGCGGTTGCCGTGACTATTCCTTGTTTTAAAACAGTAACAGTCTGTTCTTTCTACTTCCCACCTCGAAAGTATAAGTGTGAAAGAACTTGAAAACATGATTGAGCAGCTACCGGACCCTTTTACGCTTGTAGGTGATTTTTACGACTATTGTAGTCTTTGGGGAAATAAGGAAACTGACCAACGAGGAGAACTCATATAATATCTCTTCCTGTCTAACAATATCTGTCTTTTAAATTCAGGAGCACCTACTTATTTTTCACCTACATCACGTAACTTTAGCTGTCTTATTTATCTCTCTGTTCACCTGCTCTTTTCATTGATTTTCACTGGGAACTGTTGGACAATCCATACAACAGAACCCGCAGGGGTGTCTGCGTCAGCAGACGTTTGGTGTGTTGCGATACCACGTACCCGAGCATACGAGGGTTGGACCCTCCCGCGTGTAGCCGTGCGCGGCTTAGCCGTGTCCGGGGAACGGGGGACCCTGGGGGTTTAGCCGATGCCGGGTGTTCGGACCTTTAAGGCCCCCCGGCGGAGGCAACACACCTCTTTGGCCTCTGCTTCACGTAGATGGCATCCCCGGACTGACCCACCCGGGGGAAATCGGTAGTTGCCTTTTCCTGTCTCTCGCTCTCCCTGCAACCTTCGTCTTTCTCTCACTTTCCATCTTTCCTGTCTTCTCCTGGCTTCTCTTTACTTCCAATTTTCCAGGCAGCAAGGGTTAATCTTGTGTGAATAACCAACCTAGCTTATTTCATATTTGCTTATAGTGATGACGTACAGCTGGCGTTTACAGGACCTGTACATACAGTCCCTGTAGCGTCCCCTTGTAGGGCTCCATGGTGGGTGGCTGGCGTTATTGCCGAAACTTGAATTCCTTTATGGCTAGCTCTTTCCCTCCGCTTCCTGATCGCCCTAAGAAAAGAGGGCGCACCGATGAAGTTTTCCAGTTCCTTGGACGTCAAAGACCGAACTTCCCACGGTACCATGTGATCCACTCAGAAAAATCCGATAAACAAATACGAAACATTTCCCCCTTTCTAGTTTGCAAGTCCTTAACTGATGTCCTTGGTCCAGGCTACAAGGTATCAAGGCTGGCACGTGGTGATCTGCTGTTAGAGCTGCATGATCAGAAACAATACGAAAAGTTGCCCGGTATAGTATCATTTGGAGATGTTCCATTGACAGTAACTCCACACCGCACTCTGAACACCACCCGCGGCGTTGTCTCGGATGATGATTTGCTCCAGCTGACAGAGGCTGAGCTCCTGGAGGGCTTCATTGAGCAGAATGTTGTCAATGTGAGAAGAATTAAGATGAGAAGGGATGGAAAAGAAATTCAAACGAAGCACCTAATACTCACATTTGCTTCAAGTATTCTGCCCGAGTCTGTAGAGGCCGAGTACATCATGCTCCGTGTCAGACCATATGTGCCGAATCCCCTAAGATGTTTCAAATGCCACCGTTTCGGCCACAGTTAGCAGAGCTGCCGGAGCCGTCAAGCATGTGCAAAATGTAGTGCCCTTCAACACGCCACTGAAGCTTGTAGGAACTCCCTTCACTGTGTAAACTGTGACGGGGATCACGCCGCGTACTCGCGGTCGTGCCCCTCCTGGAAGAAGGAAAAAGAAATTGTAACGATAAAAGTAAAAGAGAATATATCGTTCAAAGAGGCACGAAGGCGGGTAGCATACCTGCCAAAGAAAAGCTTTGCCGAAGTGGCGCGTCAGGGGGCAGCGTCACGACGACCTCCGGCGGCTGTCCGATCCACAAGCAGTGAGTCGGCAGTTACGCTATCTGCCCCCACAGTGGTCGCAGCTAGCGCTGCTCCACCAACTGAGCAGAAGGGACTATCAACCCTGAAGGTGGGCGCAGCCGAGACTGCCCCAACCTCCCCGGCCTCTTCCAGCGCTGGCAACAGCCGGCGCAGCCAAATCCCTCAGGGAGCCCCAACGACCTCCGGGCTGGTGGGCGCAGGGGTCTTGCCCTCCAAGGTGGGACCCTCTCGGGAAATTTCTCGCTCGCAAGAGCACGTGTCCGGCGCCTAACAAGAGGCAATGGACACTACAGCTATCCTGAAGGCGCACCAAGCGCCTAATGAGCGGTGAGGCTCCCTCGAACGCTTCAAAACGGACAAAACCCCGGTTACAGGGCGTCGAAAGAGCTCTGCAATCTAATCTCTGAAATCTCTGTAATTAATACTTGTGTTTCCGTATACACAGCACCTATTTACTTCAAATATGGATACACAAATAATTCAATGGAACGTCAGAGGTCTTAGGAACCTTGATGACGTGCAAGAGCTTATCCAAAAACACAATCCAAAAGTGCTGTCTACAAAAAACACTCCCACCGTATGTCAAGTTTCGCAAAGATCGCGATGATGCTGTCGTATCAGCAGGCGGTGTTGCCATTTTTATTCATAAAAGTATTTCCTGTCAGCGCTTACAGCTACAAAAGCCCCTTGGAAGCAGTGGCGGTGCGAGTTGTTCTGCTAAATAAACTTATTACTATTTGCTCGCTATATATACCCCCACATTACAAACTAAGCAAACATGAATTTCAGTCCTTTATATATCAACTGCCAGAACCTTATGTTGTTCTGGGTGATTTCAATGCACACAGCAGCCTGTGGGGAGACTCTCGTATCGATGCGCGAGGTCGTCTTATTGAGCAGTTCCTTTTTTCTTCCGGTGCGTGTCTGCTTAATAAGAAGGCACCCACATATTACTGTCTTGCAAACAAAAAGTTTTCTTCAATTGATCTTAGCCTAGTTTCCCCGTCACTACTGTCTGAACTTGAATGGGAAGTTAACAACAATCCTTACGGAAGTGACCACTTCCCCATACTGCTAAGATCACCTACAGAAAACGAATATCCACCACAGGCTCCTAGGTGGAAGATTGACACAGCTGACTGGGAGAAATTCCGAACCCTAACTAGTATATCATGCGATGACATATCCTCGTTAGGAATTGATGCTGCTGTTGAGTATTTTACAGCCTTTATAATAGAATCCACATCAAAATGCATATCAGAAGTAAATGGCCTGGCATGCAAACGGCGTGTCCCGTGGTGGAACGACGATTGTAGGATCGCTCGTAAAAAACAGAACAGAGCGTGGAGGTTGCTACGCGCCTCTCCCACGGCGGAGAATCTTATTAACTTTAAGAAAGTAAAGTCCCAAGGCAGGAGAACCCGCCGACAGGCTAGAAGAGAAAGTTGGGAGAAGTTTTTATCGAGTATAAACTCCTATACAGATGAGGCCAAAGCCTGGAACAAGGTTAATAGGATAAGAGGGCGACAAGCATATTCACTCCCTCTGGTAAACACAGAGGGCGATACACTGAAAGACCAGGCAGACTCACTTGGGGAGCACTTTGAGCGAGTGTCGAGCTCAGCGCACTATTCCCAATCTTTTCTTAAACATAAAGAAATAGTAGAGCGTAAGCCAATCATACGAAAATCCAGGCAGAATGAACCGTATAACCGGGCTTTCGGTATTGCCGAGTTGAGAGTTGCCTTGAACACATGCAAAAGCACTGCACCGGGACCTGACAGAGTCATGTATAACATGATCAGAAACCTACATACTGACGCACAAGTTACACTTCTTACACTATTCAACACTATTTGGGCTTCGGGATACCTCGGGATATACAGATAGGCTTCAAATCCTGCAACCTTACAGTATGTAAAAGACAGGTACAGCAGGGCTTAAACAAGGTGTCCAAGTGGGCAGACCAAAATGGATTTAGAATTAACCCGCACAAAAGTACTTGCGTTCTCTTCACAAGAAAGAGAGGCCTGGTACCTGATCCCTGTGTAGAACTGGGTGGACAACAAATTCCCTTCAAGAATGAGCACAAATTTCTAGGTGTTATTCTCGACTCCAGGCTCACTTTCATTTCACACATAAAATAACATAAAGAAAAATGTCTAAAAACCATGAACTTAAAGTTCTATCCCACACTTCATGGGGTAGCGACAGGAGGTGCATCTTAAATCTTTACAGGAGCCTAGTTAGATCACGACTAGATTATGGTGCCGTAGTATATCACTCTGCTGCACCGAGTGCGCTAAAGATGTTAGACCCCGTTCATCATCTGGGTATCCGCCTGGCCACTGGCGCGTTTAGAACAAGCCCGGTGGAAAGTCTATATGCAGAGTCAGACGAGTGGTCACTACATTTTCAGAGAACGTACATCAGTTTTACCTATTTTCTCAATATGCGCTCGAATAAATGACATCCGTGTTTCAAAACTGTTAACGACTTGACGTGTGAAACATTTTTTCATAATAAACCCTCTATGAGACGTCCTTTCTCACTGCGTGCAAGAGCACTTAGCACGGAAATGGATGTCCCTGTTCTCAAACATCGCCTAATGCCTCCAGCTAAGCTATTACCGCCCTGGGAGTGGCAGGTGATAGACTGTGACGTATCCTTTGTAGAGGTCACAAAGCACGCACCTGACCTCGAAATCGCTATGCATTTCCGTGAACTTCAATCGAAGTACAGCTGCTCCGAATACTACACAGACGCGTCAAAATCACATGCTGGTGTATCTTATGCTGCGGTTGGTCCCTCTCTTTCTAAATCTGATTTATTTCACCCGCAAACAACCATCTTTACTGCAGAAACCTATGCAGTACTGTCTGCAGTAAAACATATACAACCCGCCGTGGTTGCTCAGTGGCTATGGTGTTGGGCTGCTGAGCACAAGGTCGCGGGATCGAATCCCGGCCGCGGCAGCCGCATTTCGATGGGGGCGAAATGCGAAAACACCCGTGTACTTAGATTTAGGTGCACGTTAAAGAACCCCAGGCGGTCGAAATTTCCGGAGTCCTCCACTACGGCGTGCCTCATAATCAGAAAGTGGTTTTGGCACGTAAAACCCCATAATTTTAAAACATATACAGAAATTAAAACTCGACAGAGCAATTGTATACACAGACTGGCTAAGTCTCGTAAAAGCATTAATTTCATTACAAAAGCTGAAAATCTTGTTTTCATTGAACTTTACTCCCTCTTATGCAGTATTTATCTATCACATATACATGTAGTGATATGCTGGGTACCTGGCCATAGAGGTATCGAGGGCAATGTATTGGTTGACAATGGTTGGTTGACATCACTCACATCACTCACATCACTAAACACTTTTCCTACAGCTGCTGTTCCTGTCACAGATCTGAAGCCTTTCGTGCGCAAGAAACTGCGACAACACTGGCAACGTATGTGGAACGCAGAAATAAACAATAAGCTACACGTTATAAAGCCACAGTTAGGTGTTTGGCCTTTCCCAACAAAATCACGGCGAACCGATGTCCTTTTCTGCCGCCTCAGAATAGGACACCCATTTGGTACTCACAATTTTCTGCTAACTGGAGATGAACCGCCAATCTGTGGTCAATGTGGTGAGAGGCTGACCGTCCTCCACGTCCTCTTGGAGTGTCGCAAAGCCGAATCTGAATGAAAGAAACATTTTCCTCTTGCGTATCGTTATTGCATACCTTTTCACCCAGCTATGTTTCTTGGTAAGGAACCATTTTTCAACACCAATGTAGTCCTCAATTTTTTAAATGAGGTTGTCCGACATGTTATGAGCCCAATAAATACGTAGCGCATCCTCTTTCCAGAGGATGCCGCTGTGATAGTTGTTTTATATAGCACATGCCTCCAGGCCCTTGTGTTGCAAAGGCTCTAACGAGGCCATGGTGCTCTAGTGAATTTTAGAAACTTATGCAATTTTTAATATCATATCATTATTTTGAAATGCACCTCAATGCTCATAGTACGCGTCATTTGTCATCGCCATAATTTTATTACACGTACATTTTAAGCACTTTACAGTGACTATATTTTAGGCCCCTTTAAAGGCACGTCACATCAACTTCATAGAACCCATCACTCAAGTACGAAATCATTAACACTTGCATGGCGTTCTTTGGCCATACCTGGCCCTTGCGCCAATAAAAACCACACATTCATTCATTCATACAGCAGTGACCACTTGCCTGCCATAATCAACGTGGCATCAACTTTACCCATCATTACCTGCAGTCCGCGTCGTTGGAAAATCCAAATGGAAGACTGGCCGCTTTTCAGTGAAACAGTCAATCCTGGTAGAACGTTTTTCAGCCCATCTAGATGTCGATGAGTTTAATGAAATATTTAATAATTACATATTCACAGCAGCTGAAAGAGCTAAACCCCAATCTACTGGAGAACATTGAGAGAAACTAAGACCCTGGTGGACACAGGAATGTACTGTAGCAAAAAAAAAAAGAAAGACTAGAATAAGGCCTGGGGCAATCTTCGTAGATGCCCAACTTACAACAACCTTCTTAACTTGAAACAGAAAAAAGACCATGCACTATGCATTTGTAGACAAGCCTAAAAACCCTTGCCAGAAGCATCTTCTCAAATAATAGTTCGGTCGCCTCCAAACGCATGTGGGAACAGGTAAAGACAGATGCCAAAGAGTCGAATGCCTCGTGGTCAACGGCCTGGGCTTTGAGACCAATGCTTACGAATCGGCACCCGACCTAACTTCCGAAGGAGTCATCGCGGATATACTTCTCTAAGATTCACCCCGGGACATCACCTCCCCGGTCGATAGATACATCAAAGAATCCTACGGCAGTCGCTGCGAAACGACTCAGAAATACCACCACGGTCATCATGCTGTTTCCTTGACTGAAAGTTCCCACCTTCGTCCGCTACCGAGGCGCGCTGAGCAGGTGCGCGTATTGCAGAAAACAAGACGACATGTGCCACCAATGCGGCAGACTGGATCACCGCATAGACGTGTGTCGCAGCCCGCAGTACCGCATCTGTAGAGGCTGCGGCACGGCCAACCCAGGTCCCGACCACGAGTGCAGCCCCCGTTGCCAACTTTGCGGGGGGGACCACTCAAAAGCCGATAAGAATTGCAAGGCTCGCTTCAAGACGCCGTATATAGTCAAGAGACGACGATGTGAAAGACAACGACAACAGGAAGAATAATTCCTAGCACAGGAGGCTACCAGAGAATCAGTTTGACACCCTTCCCGGAAGACCAGGCCCCCTTCGCCCTCGAGGGCCCGCTCGGGAACCATAAAGACCAGATCACGGAGCCACACACGGACAGGCCCGAACCAGATCAACGAGCCATACGCGATCGCGGTCCCGCTGCAGGGGAGACAGTCCGGCGGTCAAAGAGGCGACCAACAAGGGCAGCTGGGCAGACGCGGTCTAAGGCTCGTCGGACTGCGGCGGATCTTAGGAGACTGCATTTTCTAGGGAAATAGCAGAAATGAGACTTCAAAAGGCACAGTTAAGAGAATTAATCACCCACCTCCCGAGATAAAACCAGGAACTTAATAATAGTCGAAGGACTGAGATATCCTCCCGTCCCAGTACTCGTAGTGGAGGTGGAGCTACAGTAACCCCTTATAATTGCATGGAGGAGGACGACCGCCCTCCGCCACCTAAGAGAAAGGCTCCGGCTGTTAGCAGCGAAACCGGATCGCCGCTGGCCGACCTAGGACAGAAATTAAGAGAAATGCAAAATGTACTCCAAGAACAAGCAGAAGGCTTCTGTAACAGCACGCTGGTGGTCTCGACCATAATGTCGAGACTTGAGCAACTCGAAAACAACGTGGCCAACCCAAGTCTTAGGGAAGCCATACTGCACCGAGTTACCACAGCAGGGGCCCCCACAACTGGGGTCGCCTCTTATTAATTACACAACGCCGCTACACACACCGTGGCAGTATCCGGGGCCGTTCAGACCGCCACCATACGACCAGACCGAAATCGGCAAACAGGGTAAAAGTGGTGCGCGGACGATATGGCAGTGGAATTGCAGGAGTTACGCTGAGAAAGAAAGTGGTCCTGCAACAACACCTTAAAAGCAGATCGAAACCCGACGTTATAGTGTTACAAGAGACACATGAATTAGTAAACCTACCCGGTTACCAAGCCATTGGTCCCCCGTTCGGGAAGAATTGCGCGGTAACTACTTTAGTGAGGAAAGGTTTAGGGGTCATTCGTCACGACATTAAGGTAGCGCAGATCGAAGGAGTATTCGTAGAAATCATGCCCAAAAGCAAGAGCCAATTCAGCGCGTGCATCCTCAATCTATACAGCAACCCCGCGCACATACTACAGCGCTTCCTAACCCTTTTTAGGAGGGCCGCCGACATTGCGGGCTCCCACCCTCTCCTAATCGGGGGAGACTTTAACGCTCGGAACGGAGCGTGGGGCTACGCCTAAACTAGAGCCAAAGGCAAGGCTTTAGGCAGGAGAAACAGGAGACAGGCCGGACGCTCAACAGCGACCCCAGCTCCTCCACCAGAATTTGAACAGGGCTGACAAGAGACACCACGCCAGACCTAACATTAGTCAAGAAGGCGAGATGAGCCAGATGGAAAAACACGTTCGAAGACCGTACTAGTGACCACAAAATTATCGGAGAATTTAAAGATCGAACCCTACAAAACTTTCAAATGAACGGACTGGGACCCGTTCCATAAAAATCGAGCCGGAATGACGCACGCGCCCATCACAGAGATTCAAGAATTGGCCTAAGAAGTGATGGCTGACGTCAATGAAGCAGCAAAGACTGTAACGCCAGAACTCCGCGTCGAGAAGATTGACAGCGACCTGGTGCATATGTGGGAGGCCAAACGATCGCTACAGGCTAGGTGGCAAAAACAGACACAATAGGAAGTTGAGGAAAGGCATAGCGTTACTCAACAAACAAATAGGAGAACACTGCAGAATTCTTAGTAAACAGCAATGAGATGGGACATGCAACGCGTTGGACGGACGGATTGGCACCGGTAACGCGTGGCGGTGGCTCCGGCACCTGGTAGGCCCGACCAAGACCAAGGCATTACATATAGAAACCATGCTCAAGATAAGACACACGCGAAGGCCGACGAAAAAATCCTTTACGAACTCTACGACAGACACGCCCCACAGAACCCTGCTATTCCACACGGGGAATGCACGGGAAAACGAAACTTCTCTCTGGACAGAGACTTTGACGAGGTTAAAATCTCGGCTGCTTTGCAAAAGCTCAAAAGCAAGTCGGCCCTGGGACCGGATGACGTAACTGATCAGACTCTTCGTCACTTGGACAACGAGACCATCTCCGTGTTGACCAACTACATTAATGATTGCTGGACCCGAGGATCCATCTCCGACCAGTGGAAAAGAGCAAAAATGAAGCTCCTCCCCGAACTAGGGAAACCTCTAGATCTCGCCAACCTTCGACCAATATCTCTCACGTCTTGTGTCGGCAAGTTAATGGAGCGTGCCTTTCTCAGAGGGATTAACGCGCACTTAAAAGACGTCGAAGCGTATTCGTACACCATTCTCGGGTTTCGAGCTCATCTCTCCACGCAGGATGCAATGTTGCAAATAAAACACCAGATACTCTAAAGCAAGACGAGCGGTACCAGGGCCATCCTAGGATTAGACCTCAAGAAAGCCTTCTACAACGCGGCTCACGCAGCCATACTGCGTAGGATTGCCGCACTCAATCTAGGAAACCGAGCGTACAGCTACGCTGAGGATTTCCTCACAAACAGGAAAGTCACCTTAACGCTGGGCAAGCTCGCATCCGAAGACAAAAACGTTTGCAGCGTAGGCACCCCGCAAGGCTCGGTGATCTCGTCTATGCTCTTTGATCTCATTATGATCGGCCTCCCTGAGCGTCTCGACGCCATCGAGGGAGTGCATCACACCATATACTCACACATTACGATCTGTGTATGCGAGGGAAGCGACGGAGAAATCGAGCGGTGGTTACAGACCACGGTCGAGATGGCGGAAGAGTACCTCGTCAGAGCCGGTCTCGTCTGCTCGCCCAGAAAAATCCAAACTTCTCATCTACCACGCGACGCTGACGGGAAGATGGTTACATGGTTACATCCAACATGCTGCATTCGAAGAAATTTGCGTACGCACCAAAAACGGACAAGAAATACCCATGGTGAAGCAGATTAAGGTGTGCGGACTCATAGAATCCAACGGAGAAACGGTCAGGAATTTCGACACTAAGGTCACGAACACGATGAGGCTCATCAGAACAATCACCAACAGACGTCAGGGTATGAGGCAGGCCAGCGTCGTCAGACTCATACACTCCTTCGTCATTAGTTGCATCGCCTACGTGGCCGCATAACACAATTGGTACACGGCGGAAAGGGCCAAACTGAACACCCTCATTAGAGGAGCACACAAGATGGCACAGGGCCTCACAGATAGCACTAGAATGGATAGATAGAGTAAACTTTATTTTCCAACGGAACTTCTGCTACAGCTGGGCGTCCACAACATGCTTGAAGAGTTAATAGAGGCACAGTCATTCTCGCAGCTCGAGAGACTAACGAGGACACGAACGGGCAGGAGCATCCTGGACAAGCTCGGGATAACGTATCACAAGCAGCACGGCGACGAAACATCTCTCCCATGCTCGATCAGGGAGAAGCTCCAGGTGGCTAATCTACCCAAGAACATGAACCCTGATTTCAATCAAGGTCTAAGAGAGAGGAGAGCCAAGGCTTTACCACAAGCCTCCGGTAGGGACAAGGAAGCGCTGTTCGTAGACGCGGCATAATACGAGGATCGACGTGCCTTCGCAGTGGCAGTCTTCAACACCGACAAACATTTGATCAGTTTGTATGGTATACGCGGCAAAAACCCGGAGGTAGCGCAAGAGGCGGCGGCAGCCCTGGCCATCGTTAACCCCTGTTGCAGGTACGTACTTAGTGACTCGCAGATGGCAGTCAGAAAGTATGCATTAGGCAGAATTTTGCCGAAGGCTAAGAATGTTATACTCAAAGCCAACACGAACTATATCATCTCCGACGAGCAGGAATGACACATTATATGGTTCCCGGCTCTCGCGTCCCCCGACACCCACGTACCCAACCTCAACTATCGAGGGGGCCCACCCCGTATCACGAGGTCTCGCATACCGCGCCCGCATAGAAGAATCCCCTATGTGGCATGAAAATCCAACGGAGGAATAGACAGAGGGACAGAATCACCAGATACTGTGATATTGTCACCCAGCTATGACAACTAAAACAGTTTAGCACCGACAGATTGAGAAAAAACGTCTGCCTTTAGCGATGGCTGGTCCTCGGAGAGCACGCGCGCAACCACGAACTTCGTCGTTCTCGCCTTAAGGGTCCCGTGTCAACACGTGCAAACCTATTTCGCGTCATTGCTCCCCTCTCAAAAGCGACCGGCCCGGTCGCTTCAAGGGCAGCGGGCGCGCACTATGGGCAAGAGCGCCAACATGAAAAGACAAAAAGAAAACATACAGGAATGTACACAATGCTGAAGCGGTTTGTGAGGGTTGCTTAGCCCTGGCGTGCGTAGTACGGCTTCATCCGTACCACGTGGACGACTTCAGCACGGGGACGGCGTCGGTTCGAGCCAGGATCAGAGGTTTGAGGCACCACCTCGTAGTTCACATCACTGAGGCGGCGTACAACTTCGTAGGGGCCGAAGTAGCGGCGCAACAATTTCTCTGAGAGCCCGCGGTGTCGGATAGGTGTCCACACCCACACGCGGTCGCCTGGTAAGTACTGGACATTCCGTCGGGTCCGGTTGTAACGGTAGGCGTCGGTATTCTGCTGGGTGCGGATGCGATTCCGAGCAAGCTGGCGAGCTTCCTCGGCTTTCTCGACGAAATCTTCAGTGTTGTCATTCCTTGTGGTTCCGTGGTCTACCGGGAGCATGGCGTCTAAGGGGGTTGTAACGCGACGTCCGTAAACAAGCTCGAATGGTGTAAATTCGTTGGTCTCCTGCACAGCGGTATTGTAAGCAAACGACGTATGGCAAAATTTCATCCCATGTTTTGTGTTCCACATCAATGTACATGGAGAGCATGTCGGCTAATGTTCTGTTTAGGCGCTCTGTTAAGCCGTTAGTTTGGGGATGATAGGCTGTGGTCTTTCGGTGGTCGGTGTGCGTCAGTGTGACGACTTGTTGCAATAACTCCGCTGTAAACGCCGCACCGCGATCAGTAATGAGTACAGCGGGTGCACCGTGGCGAAGCACGATGTTGTGGACGAAGAAGCTGGCGACTTTAGCAGCAGTTCCCCGCGGCACAGCTTTCGTCTCCGCATAGCGAGTTAAATAGTCAGTTGCCACGATTATCCACTTATTTTGCAAGGAGGACGTAGGGAACGGCCCAAGAAGGTCCATTCCCACTTGCTGGAACGGCGCCGGAGGCGGATCCAAAGGCTGAAGGAGGCCGGCAGGCTTGACGGGTGGAACTTTACGCCTCTGACAGTCACGGCATGTTCGCACATAGCGCTGAACCGACGAAAATAGGTGCGGCCAATAGTATTTTTGCCGTATGCGCGCTAATGTCCTCGCGAAGCCTAAGTGGCCGGCACAGGGATCATCGTGACACGCCTGTAAAACTTCCTCGCGCAGTGCCGCCGGAACGACGAGAAGGAACGTTTCCTGGCTGTTCTCGAAATTTTTCTTGTACAGGACATCGTTTCGCAGGCAGTACGACGTCAATCCTCGTGAAAGTGGGCGTGGGACAACAACGTCAGCTCCCTCGAGATATCGGATGACTGGAAGCAGCTCAGAGTCTGCACGTTGATAGTCAGCCATGCGCACCATGTCGACGACACCAAGAAACGGCAAATCTGGCTCCAAGTCGGAGGATGTCAAAGGAATAGGAGAACGTGACAAGCAGTCAGCGTCGCTATGCTTATGGCCGGATCTGTAGACAACAGTTATGTCGTATTCCTGGAGGCGGAGGCTCCAACGAGCGAGGCGACCTGACGGGTCTCGTAGATTGGCAAGCCAGCAGAGCGAGTGGTGATCACTGATCGCTCGAAATGGCCGGCCGTATAAGTAGGGTCGGAACTTGCTGATGGCCCACACAACTGCTAAGCATTCTTTTTCGGTCGTTGAATAATTAGCTTCTGCTTTTGTCAGACTACGACTGGCATACGCAATTACACGTTCTGCGCCATCTTGCCATTGAACCAGAATGGCCCCGAGTCCTACGTTGCTGGCGTCGGTGTGTATTTCAGTTGCCGCGGTGTCATCAAAATGCGCCAGCACTGGAGCGGATTGAAGGCGTTTACGCAATTCGGTGAAGGCCTGCTCTTGTTCTTTCGTCCACGCAAAGGGCACATCTTGTCGCGTCAGTCTCGTGAGCGGTTCAGCAATCCTTGAGAAGCCTTCAACGAAACGACGGTAGTGGGCGCGCAGAGGCCCAGGAACCGCTGAACAGACTTTTTGTCTTTAGGACGAGGAAACTCGGCAACGGCAGCGAGTTTTTCTGGTTCTGGTCGTACTCCTTGGGAGCTGACCACGTGGCCTAGAAACTTGAGTTCCTGGAAGCCAAAGTAACATTTTTCAGGCTTGATGGTGAGGTTGGCCTTGCGTATTGCGGTAAGGACACTTCGTAGCCGGGTGAGATGTTCATCGAACGTGCTGGAAAACACAACAACGTCGTCTAGGTACACTAGACACGTCTGCCACTTTAGTCCAACGAGTACAGTGTCCATCATTCGTTGGAACGTAGCAGGAGCGGAACAGAGACCGAAAGGCAGCACTTTAAATTCGTACAGCCCATCGGGAGTCACGAAGGCTGTTTTTTCACGGTCACGCTCGTTCACTTCGATTTGCCAGTAGCCTGACTTTAGGTCTAACGAAGTAAAGAACTGAGCATGACGCAGACGGTCCAAAGCGTCATCGATCCGTGGCAGGGGATAAACGTCGCGTTTGGTGACTTGGTTAAGCCGTCTGTAGTCAACGCAGAAGCGGAGTGTGTTGTCTTTCTTTTTTACTAGTACGACAGGCGATGCCCACGGACTTGTCGACGGCTGGATGACGTCATCCTTTAGCATTTCTTGAACTTGACGCTTAATCGCCTCCCGCTCCATAGGTGACACGCGATACGGATGCTGACGAACAGGCCGCGCCGACTCCTCTGTAACTATCCGGTGTTGCGTAACGGAAGTGCGCTGGACTTTGGATTCCGTGGAAAAACAGCAGGAGAATTCTGTCAGTAGGCCCAGCAGCTGATCCTTCTGGACATCTGCTAAGTCAGCATTAATGTGGACGCGGGTATTCAGGCTGGCGTGAGTTGTTGCGTCCGGTGAAGCCACTTGTAACGTGCCGTATCGGAGAAGTCAGCAATTTCGTTCAGGAATGCCACAGCTGTACCTTGAGGGACGTGCTGATACTCATGGCTGAAGTTTGTCAACAAAACTTGCGAGCACTTATGCTGTATTCGAACAAGGCCCCGGGCGATGCAGATGTGTTTTTCAAGCAGCAGCGGGATATTTGACTCGGCAATACCCTCATAGCCGTCGAATGCGTCGCAGGTGACGAGGGTCAATACGCTGCTCCTTGGCGGCACCGTGATGTTCTCGTCAACAATCCTCAAGGCGTTGACATACGTGTCGTCAGTGCTGCTCCCTGCTAAGGCCTGCGCCGTCGAAAACGTTACCCGCGACTTTTGTAAGTTGATCACAGCTCCATTAGCCTGCAGAAAGTCCATTCCCAGAATTAGGTCCCTCGAGCAGCTGGGGAGGATAACAAAATCTCCGAGGTACGTAAACCCACGAATGCTCACTCGCGCTGTGCATCTCCCTACCGGGGTTAGCAGATGGCCTCCTGCAGTTCGAATCTGCGACCCTGTCCACTCGGTAGAAACTTTCTTCAGCTTGCAGGCAAGGTCCATGCTCATAACTGAGGTGTCCGCTCCAGTGTCGATTAACGCCGTTATTTCTTCGTCGTCTATGGTGACGGGAATGTTCGACGTTACAACCTCTCGCAAGGTGTTCGACTCCGTCTGTACGTCTGCGTCGTTCTGTTTTCGTCGTTGTCGTCGTAGTGGAGGATATTGCGTACGGTCGTCGTCAGCGGCCTCACCTCCGGAGGTCGCTGAACTCAGTTTTCCCGACCCGCCGGGCTAGGCGAGCGGCGTCTCAGAGAGCCGCGAGTAAAAGCTTGGCTTGGTGATGGTGACCTGTAACGAGCAGGAGACGACGAACGGGGCTCCGGCCATCGCTGATCATCATTGCGACGATTTGTGACGAAACTCTCTATTTCCGGCGGCCGCTCACCAGGTCGTGGACGAGGTGCATTCGGCGAGAATCCACGAAGCCCCAGATGACGATAAGGACACATTCTGTAGATGTGCCCGGCTTCGCCACAATGAAAACAAAGGGGTTTGTAGTCTGTGGTGCGCCAGACGTCGCTCTTCCTAGTCCTTGCTTCGGCGATGTGCGGTGGGCTGCGAGGCGGCCTGAAGCTTACGTCCATTTGTTGTGTGGAGTGTACCATGCTGCACCCACTTGAGGGTGGCGGACGGCGTACTGCTTCAGCGTAACTCATTTCGGCGTGCGGTACCTGCTGTGGTGCCTCGTACTGTCCAGGAACATGGACGGCCTGTCGTACCTCGGCGCGCACCATTTCCGCAATGGAAAGTTGTCCCACAGGGGCAGTGGTCGTCTGCATCTTCTGCAGTTCCTCCTTGACGACAGCCCTGATGAGTTCTCGCAAGGCGCTAACGTCGTTACCGAGGGTAACGGCAGAGAGATCCCTTGAAATCACGGCGTCGCGGTTGTTTTGCCTGGCCCGCTGTTGAAGGGCCTTTTCCATAGTACTGGCTTCGTCATGGAACTCTGCAAGTGTCGTCGGCGGATTTCGAATTAGGCCAGCAAAGATTTCCTCTTTGACGCCGCGCATGAGATGGCGCACCTTCTTTGTTTCAGTCATCAAAGGGTCCGCACGTCTGAAAAGCCGATTCATGTCTTCTACGTACGCAGTCACTCGCTCATTCGGGCCTTGAATTCTTGCCTCCAACGCTAACTCCGCTCTCTCCTTCCTGTCCGCCCTGGCGAAGGCATTGAGGAACTGCCTACGAAATTCTTCCCATGACGTCAGTGTCGCCTCGTGGTTCTCAAACCATGTTTTCGCGGAATCTTCAAGAGCGAAGTACACGTAACGTAGCTTACGCTCGTGGTTCCAGTCGTTGAGGTTGGCAACCCGGTCAAAATGGTCAAGCCAGTCATCGGCGTCCTCTGAAGCACTTCCGTGGAACAGATTCGGCGTCCGGATGTGATTGACGACAAAGTGCGATGCTGCAGGAGTGGCAGGAGGTGGTTGGGTCGTCATTCTAGTTCGTTCAGGTAGCAGACCGTGCTGTGGCTGGAGTCCCTGGAGGCGTCGGCTGGCACGTACGTGCACAGGGGTAAGCTCGGTTGAACTACTCGACGGGCTTAGGTCTGGGGTATGCTCCGGAGATCTTAACATCGACCGTACCCAGCACGTCCACCAGAAATGTCACCCAGCTATGACAACTAAAACAGTTTAGCACCGACAGATTGAGAAAAAACGTCTGCCTTTAGCGATGGCTGGTCCTCGGAGAGCACGCGCGCAACCACGAACTTCGTCGTTCTCGCCTTAAGGGTCCCGTGTCAACACGTGCAAACCTATTTCGCGTCAATATCACAAAATTTTGTGAGAACTTTAGGCGTGTTTATCCACCCCCCTAACGCCAAACTCGACAGGGCCCAATCGGTAGACTGGAGGCAGTTACAAACAAAGACCTTGGCCATCCCCGTTCATCTCAGGAGGATATACCCTCATTCATACGATAACTGCGAACTATGCTGCAAAGCTCGCGCAAGCTCTGGCGGGGTGTACGGCTGCGCTGCGCAGGTCAAACCTCTAACATCAACTATGGGCCATCCAGCAAGCCGGTGAGGCGGCGAGGTGACAGGATCTCCGGACTTCCTCGGGGGCGGCCTAGGCACGGCCAACGAATTTCCCGGATTTTCAATAAAGTTGTTACCACCACCATTACTGATCCTGCACAATTCCTTTAGTTTCAAGTCCTGGTTCACAACTCTCGAAGAAAAAGTTTACATTCAAGGGGAACACTTCTACAGAGTATCAAGTTCAGTCACCTACACGGACACATTTTGAAAATAGAAAAAAAATATGCTGAAAAACAAAGATTACCAACAGATACATCCGATCAACCGCACAATGCTCCTCTCACACTCCCAGAATTAAATAATGTACTTTTTGCTGAAAAGAAAACTGCAGTTGGCATGGACCGCATCCACTGCACCATGCTTACCGACCTATCAGAAACCTAAATAAAAGCATTACTAAAATTATTTCACAACATCTGGGAAACTGTCAAAATGCCAAAGACATGGAAAAATGCTGTAATTGTATCTTTTCTAAAATCTGCAACACCCCCAACACCCCCCAGCAGCTACCGCTCCATTGCTCTCGCCAGCTGTTTGGCAGTCACACGAATGCTTGGTAAAAACCAGATTACATTTTACCCTCAAAACAGAAAATTCCTTAAATAGACATAAATGTCAGTATAGAAAGGGCTGTTCTACAACTGACCACCTGGCTGGATTAGAATATGAAATACGCAATGCCTTTTTACACAAACAACACTGCCAAGCTGTCTTTTTCGACATGGAGAAGGCATATGACACCACATGGAGATTCGGCATGTTAAAAGCCTTGGCAGACTTAGGGATTCGGGACAAAATGCTGAAGTCCCTTTCTGCTATTATCTCCGATCGAACATTTCAGGTGCGTCTTGGCAGAGTGCTGTCATGTGTATTCACCCAAGAAGACGGTGTGCCTCAGGGCTGTGTTTTAAGTAGAACGCTGCTTATAGTTCAAACGAACTCTGCTAGCAAGCTAGCGAACTCTGCTAAAGTGATCGCATCTACCCTTATGCGTTCACTTTGCGGTCATGATATCGAAATTCTTTTCAGCGCATCTAACATAACAACATCTGCACGGCAGATCCAAATCACAAATGGAAACAATGGGCTAATGCAAATGGCTTCCGTTTACCGTCGGAAAAAACTGCTGCTATGATGTTTTCTCAGAAGAGGGGCTCACAACCGGACCCCTTCCTAAAGCTAAATGAAACGGTACTGCCAGTTAAACAAGAGCACAACATTTTAGGGGCCATGTTCGATAAAGAGCTAAATTTTCTTAATCATGTTAATAACCTAAAGGTTCGAACAAATAAGGCCCTCAATGTCCTAAAGTCCTGTCGCGGTACGCTGGGGTTCTGAGAGTAAATTTCTCCTACATATTTATCGTTCTTTGGTACGTAGCAACCTGGACTATGCATGCGTAGTATATGGTCCAGCAAGACAGTCGTATCTTCAGGAATTAGATCCCGTGCATAATAAATGACTACGCTTAGTAACCGGCATAGGTTAGTAGTGCGGCAGAATACTCACTCACTCGCATTCGCACTCACTTCTACTCACACTCACTGGCACTCACTCGCACTCACCTCCCCTCACACTCACTCGCACTCACCTCCCCTCACACTCACTCGCACTCACCTCCCCTCATATTCACTCTCACTCACTCGCACTCGCAATCACCTCCAATCGCAGTCACTCGCACTCACCTCCACTCACACTCAGTGGCACTCACCTGCACTCACAATCACTGGCACCCACTCGTACTCGCACTCACCTCCGGTCACACTCTCTGGCACTCACTCACACTGGCACTCACGCCTTTCAAATGAGTGTGAGTGAGTGCGCCAACCTATGGTAACCGGTGCCTATAGAACCTCGCCCATTCCCAGTTTGTATTCAGAGAGTAACGAGGCGTCTTTTGAGCACACAAGAGCGCAACTCATGTGACGTTCTAAGAGCTAGCTCATCGCCAGGTCATATTTGATATAACATTATCACGCACTACGACAAACGGCTACACTACACTAACAAGTCAAATATTATAAGACCACTCACACTTGAATTTGAAGAAAAATGCCGTGACTACAATATCCTACTGAAGCACTTTCTGTCATGCCAACTAGAACAGCTCCTTAGAACGATTTCACAAAATTTCCACATTTTTCATTGACACATCTAGAAAACAAGATACGCCTCGTGAACAGGAATTTCGCAGAGTGAAAGACACGTACGATACTTACATAGAATTTTACACCGACGGCTCGAAGATGCCCATTTATGTCGGAAGCAACGTAATTTAAGGTACCTGGAAACGCATAGTCAGACTACCACAGTTTGTGTCATTTGTCACTGCTGAGTGTTATGCCTTATTTATTTATTTATTTATTTTACATACTTTCAAGGCCCTAGGCGCTACAGAAAGGAGTGGTATATACACAGAAAAGTAACGCAGAACAAACAATGAAGGAATTGTTAGATGGCATTGGCAATAGCAGTCTTGAACCTCGATGCGTCTGTAATAGTGGCAACCGATGTGGGAAGGTCGTTCCAGTTATTGCACTTACGAGGAAAAAACGAGTAATAGTACGCGTTTGTACGATAAGCAGATTGATGACAGTGCACAAGTTTATAAACGCCAAACACAAAAAATCTATAATTATAGAGATTTTTAAGTGCACTTAAGGCCCTGAAATCATACTCGCAGTACGAGCCAATCATATGAGCCATCCTACACATGATAAGACACCAAAGGAAAGGCCAACCGTTCGTTTCTGCTTGGTCCCAAGCCACGTTGTGATCCCCGGAAATGAAAAAGCAGATGAATGTGTAGCAAGAGCAAGAAATCTAAATCTTTGAAAAGCTAACATACCTGTAAGCGATGGGATTCAAGCTGTACGCGAGGCACTATACTTTCGAATTGGCCAGGCGACTGGCAATTGAAAGACAACAAGCTTCAATTCATTAAACCTGTGCTTGGGGAGTGGAAGACATGCTACCACCAGGAACGCTTCATAGAAGTAATTCTTTGTCGACTTCGGATAGGCCACACGCGAATCACACATAATTACTTATTGAGAGAGGAGGAACAACCAACATGTGACAAATGCCATGAATCGTTAACAGTAATACGCATTCTAATCTCGTGTCCACATCGGAACGCATTGGCAAAAGTACTTTCTCGTATTGTGCAACTCGCACACCCCCTTTCACCCGACGTTGATGTTAGGAGATGGTGCACTGATACCTCTGAGTGATGTGGTCGGCTATTTAGGCGAAACATGATTTTTAAATAAGCTCTAATTATTCCAGGGTATACTTCATTTACTAACGAAATTTTGTCACCTTGTGTCTGGCGCAGCATATTCTTAGTCGCTTTTGCGCCAATAAGACCATTTTAACTAATTGTCATTTGGCACCCTTGACTTGTGCATCTGCATTGTACAAGCTACCAACTTTTATTTCATGAATCATGGAAGCTGAATCGTTCTCCTGCTACTACAAGCTCCTTAAAAAATGATCGCTCACGTTTTAATAGTAACGCTTAATTAGCGCAATTTTTGTCGGTATGCTACAGGTGAATGAAAGTGAACAATGATAAGTTTCGCGGGTGCATCATTGGGGCCATTGATAGTGAAAAGAATAGATTTTTTTTTGTAAAAGTGAACTTTAGAACATACTGGATTGAGCAGCTGTCCCTCACACGAAATCGCAGTAACTCATTGTCGAGGGGAAAAGTGAGATGTAGTTGCAATTCAGCGTTTTAAGGCAACAGGAAACGTACGCTTGATAGTTCCCACTACTAGCTTGAGCAAAGTGAGTCAGTGAGGCAAATCCCAGCCCAGGGTTTGGTTAAAATCCACTGCAAGAAAGTTTGCAGTGTACGCATGCTCAATGTTGGTATTTGCGAGAGAAAAATTGATGTTTCACCGCTCAGGCTGTAGTCTTTCTTTTGAACACGAAATAAAACTGACTTTCTTTCAGAAGTACCTATAGATAGCAATATCACTTAACTCCCGTTTAGTAACGCGATTACTTTATTAGACACACCTTGAAGTTCTACTAAGTCAGACTTTAAAAGAAAAACTTGTGTTTTTGTTATATGATATAAACAGTGTTTACGTATATTAGTAACGAAAATAAAAAAATCCAATAATACGTTTTAGTAAAAACTCTGAATAGTCATTTGTGGCTCACAGCTACACGAGTAACCTGACTGTGGCCCGAAAGACCTTACAATGTAGTATATTGGAAAAATTTAGAATATACAAGTCATGTGGACATTAAAAGTGTTTTCATACCACCCGCCAAATACATTCTAAGGGATCACATTATTACCGGCAACTATCTAAGCAGCTATAGTAGCACCCAAATAAGGTAGGTCAATAAAAACCGAACTTACAAAGCCACTAGTTTATTATTATACTACTCACTGTAGGATATATAGCGAGTGTTACATCTATATATATATGTATACATACATATATATATATATGTATATATATATATATATATATATATATATATATATATATATATATATAAGCGCGTTAAGAACCCTGTGCAGTGGCGTGCCGCCAGGCAGCATTCTTGAAACTGTGCTATATATATATATATATATACCGCGCTGGCCTCCAACGTAAAGATGACTAAACATTGAATGAACGCTTCAAACGTGGACCACTGACGGCATCTCATGCGACTCTGTAAAGCATAAACAAAATACCTCATGACATTCATAGTGTAGTGTGCTATGGTTAATTCTACATAAACCTTTGTAATAGTGAATACACATTTCGATTACATAAAGTTCAATTTCGATTCTTTACAGTATGATTTCTTTTTGAAGACGTGATGCAATTATTGTAGTGTGTTTCTTAGTAAAACCAAAGGAAAATGCGCTTACGATTGTGGGCAGACTAAAGAAACGGTCATCTTGGTGTAAATAAGTCATTTGGTGTCCTTCAAACAAATAGACAGGACAGAGATTACTGTGTACTTAGATAACACGTTGTTTTTATGACCGCCAAATTGCGGCTACTTGAGCGACCTGCGCTGAACCTGGAAATAATTCTGATAGAAACTCAATTTATTCACTTGTGCTACGCAGGGGTGTCATTTCACGCTCAAATTTGAGTATTAAATTTATAACCCATCAACGTCAGCGCAATAGTTGTCCTTTAGGGATGAAAATACTACTGCAACGGTAGGTTCTGAGCCTGTGCTCAAAGTATTAAATGCCCCTCGTACCAGAGCGTAGTGCGGGGCCTTAAGCAGTTTGTTAAATAAAAGTAAATGAATGTGATGACGACACTGAAAATATGACTGGCGAGTAGAACTAGTGTATGAAGATGACTGTGTGACGCCGACGGTAGGACGAGAATCAGATGATAAAGCTGAGAATGGCGACGACGGAACGACCATGATAGAATCACAACGACGGCATGGCAACGAACATAAGACGACGACTGTATGACGGCGATGACATGACAACGCGTTATAAGCGCGATTGAACGACGACAGCATGATTACCATAAACTGACGGAGAAACAATGCCGTCAATGGAACGAAGAAGGTGGTATGATGATGACGGCGTGACCGGCTATGGGATGACAACGACTGTCTGACGGCGATGGCGTAAACACTGCACGCCGATGATGGCGTGAAGGCGACACTGTGACCACGATAGCACATACCCAGTGCACAACGACATATCCAGTTGCATATGCCAAGCGGCACATGCCAGTGGGAAGTGTAGACTGCACTATCTCCGCGATCAGCCCGCCATTTCGGAGGGCTCCAATGACACAAAACTGAGCAATGAACTAAGAAAAACTAACGTTCTAAAAGGCAGCATCCATGCTTCCACATTCACACTGAGCCGCATCAGCCACAGCAATGTCCACCCTTCTGAGGCCACCCAAACTGAAAACTTTCTCCACCGAACCATCAAGACTGCTTCGGATATTTCCTTTCACGTGTACTGCGTACTAGATTCTCTGCATTGCCAGGCGGTTTCTACTCAGTGGCTGCACTTCTACTTTTGAAGCTTTAAAAATAAGGTTATTCGTTTGGGGTTGCGCATGTTCATGCTCAAATTACGCAGCAATTTAATTCGGATAGTTCGATACATTACGTGGAACAGTCACTTGCCTGGTTTGTGAGGCAAAAAATTTATTTTGCTGCCCCTCGTGGAGTAATAATAATAATAATAATAATAATAATAACTTTATTTGCATCCGAAATACACGATGCCGGAGGCCTACAGAAAAAGCTATCGCATTGCAGCTTGACAACGCCGCAGGCCCCCGCACTGGCAACTTCACGTAGCAGTCAGCAAATTATATAGTATATATGAGTTATAATCAGCACTCACTGAAAATCCATGGATACAAAAAGATGAAACTCATTCCATATTCAGACATCGTTATACAATTTGAAGTTATACAATTAATACAATTACAATACATTTAGTACAAGTAATACAATACAATTTGAAGTTATACAATTATGAAGTACAAACCTTCAGCTTTCAAGACACTGTTTATCCATACAAGAACACCACCAGAGACCAGCGCACACAAAATGCACCGCAGGGAGCGCAGATAACTCCGCAGTAAAAGTGCAGCAAAATTATACACTAACTATACTATTCTTGTTTCCCTTTTTGTTTTCTTCTTCTACGCACTAAAGTATTTTCGAAGGTCCGCAAAAGTAATTTTGTCGGGCTCTATATTTTGTTTCTGTAGTGTATTCAATAACCTTGGCAGCCGGTTGTTTAACATTTGTAAGCCATATGTTGTCCTACAAGTATCTATTGTCCATGTTTCAAAATTTCGCGTATTATATGTAGTAGAGTGATATTTCAACTTCGCTAACTGACGCAAGAAACAAGTATTCTTTTTTATTTCTTCTTTATATCGCTTGTACAGGCAATAATCATAAATATTTGTTACTGGCATTATGTTGTAGCTGCGAAATAAGGGCTCAGATGGATAGTACCTGGGTACATCCACAATAACTCGCAGAAACCTTTTATTGCGAAAGCAATGCTGCTCGATGTTTCCACTCTTGGCCGTCGTCCCGGAGAATCCACCATTGACCTTTAGCGTGACCTATGTGTGACGTCATACCAGCTGTGGAAAAGCGGGGCGCCAAATCGGCTCGTCGCGATCGTCCCAGTGAATCCTCCATGCTGCAGCTGCGCGCCGCTGCCGCGAGGGGCTTTCGCTCTACGTGACGTCATGCCAGCTGTGGAAAAGCGGCCCCCCCAACTCGGCTCGTCGCGATCGTCCCAGCGAATCCTCCACGCCCCGCTGTCGTGGGGGAGGCGCTCGCTCTACGTGACGTCATGCCAGCTGTGGAAAAGCGGCCCCCCAACTCGACTCGTCGCAGTCGTCCCAGCGAATCCTCCACGGTATGTCGGATGATGTGTATAAGGTGAAGCTGCAACGATGTGCTGCAGCTAAGGAGCGGCGGCGTGCTGAAGAAACGGATGAAGAGCGGGAACAACGTTTAGCTAAACGGCGTGCATATTGTGCAGCCAGGCGAATGCGTTCAACATCTCTTGATCTGGGTGCATCTACAAGTATCATGCATGCTCTCAATGCTGACGCGACTTTGGCGACACCTGATCGTTCGACAGCAAGCCCTATGGATGCTTTGAATGGCGACGAGACTGCATCTACACGTTCGATGAGCAGTATGGAACTCTACAACCTGGACAGAAGATTGCTTTAGCAATCCACTAGCCTTAGCCAAGCTATGCTTCTGCCATTTTTTTTTTGTGTGCAAAACATGGATTTTTCGCAGATTGGTTTGCGTCGTAGGGGCCCAAACTAGGTGACAATAATTAAGTCTGGAACAAAATAAAGTATTGTAATTTAGCATCATTACACTGCGTGGTAGTATGCGTGCGTTCCGATATATGAGGCCAATTACTTGGGAGAGTTTTGTTGCTAACTGATCTATGTGCTCGTCCCGAGACAAGGTATTGTGGAAGACAACACCCAGTGTTTTAACAGAAGGTACTATTTCGATTGGAGTTGAGTTCAGCAGAACCCTTTGATTTAATGTTTTCGTCTTATTTCTAGCGTGAAATAAAACTTTGTTTTCCGTACATTTATTTTTAAGGCATTTTCATCTGTCCACTTTTCAAGTTTACCCAGGATTTCGTTGGCATTGTGAACTCTTTGGTTGGTTTCTTTTGCTGACAAAAATATACTCGTATCATCTGCGTAAATGACGAATTTTACTTCTGGACATATACTTACAATGTCATTTAGATAGAGATTGAAAAGAAATGGTCCCAAGATGCTGCCTTGAGGCACACCACAAGAAACTGCTAATGGATCCGAGTGAAAGCCTTCTATGTCTACAATTTGTTGCCTATTTTTAAGTATGAATGGATTAGAGAAGCAGCAACACCTCGCATACCGTATCGTTCTAGCTTCCTAATGAGCAGTCCATGAATAATAAGGTCAAAGGCCTTTGAAAAATCTATAAAAATGCCCAGAATTACATTTTCTTTTCCGATTTGGTCTAATATGTACTCTTTTTGTGCAAGAAGTGCCGATTCAGTGATCAAGCCTTCACGGAAACCATACTGGCAGTCAGTTAAGATGTTGTGTTTCTTTTCGAGTTTTTTCAGTCTCTTGAGGATTACCTTTTCAAAGGCCTTTGAAAACACGGGCAATATAGAAACAGGCCGATAATTGCCCATATCGTTTTTGCCACCCTTCTTATAGAGTACCTTAACACGAGCAACTTGCATTTGGGGTGGAAATATCGCTTGTTCGAGGCATAAGTTAAATATGTACCGTATGCATGGAGCAAGCAAAGAGGCAGCATGTTTCAGAGGCTTCGCTTGCATCCCGTCAACATCCAACGCACTGCTGTTATTGAGGCTTATTATTACCTCTGTCAGTTCAGCCTCAGTGTCAAGGAACACCGAACTGTTATTGTAGTAACCATTATTTAAAACATTCGTTGCTGCCATTTGACCCGCGGTGTTCACAATGTGCTCATTGAAAGTCTAAATCGCAAACCGAGCTTTATTGAGAACTATATTCGAAGGCCATGTCTTTCCGTAGGACAGACGTCGAAAGCGAGCAACTAACCTCATAGCCACCATGGGACGCTATACCATTAAGCTACTTCTAACTGGTTCTTTTTCATTTTAACCATTAGCCCTCCCCGACTAGTAAAAACTTTTGGGCCGCGCCCACAACACATGTCGGTCACATGACGTCACAAAAACTGCAAAAAATTCCCATCTAATGTAACGGTCGCAAACGAATTATGCATGATTTTGCCGATCAAAACTTTAAACGAAATTTTAATTCTGCTCCTTTCTCGTCATTAGCCACCCGCTATTCGCAACTGAAATGGACTTAAGGGGGCGATGCGAAGTCTGGATACACTGTGCAGCATGGTGCGTGCACCGAGATTACCGCGTTCTCACTGCCGCTGTCTTTGTTAGTTTTCTTGCAGTGTGATGTCTGTAGTGTTTTGGGGATGTAAAGCGGGTAGTTGACGCCGAGAACATAATTTTATTCGGTATACGAGAGATATGGATGGATGGAAGGTAGGAGCGTCCTCTTTGAAACGGGGTGATGGCAGTTGCCACCGTGCTCAGCTTTTTCTTTTTGTTTAACTGTTTTGTAAGATATTAAAATTCGCCATTTTCATTAAATACGTCTACCTACACTTTTAACCTTTTGTAACCTCTCCGATTTTGTGCCACCAATCCAATCGCTTTTTGCTAATTTCCGCCGCATATTTATTTACATGACTATTGTTATATCAGAACCCTAGAGCCTCAGGAAGCGTGACTGTGCCCGCATCGACATCGGGATGGATACCATCACATTTTATTATGAGGTGTTCAATTGTTTCTACGGATTTACCACACGCAGTACATGTGTCTTATTCTTCGTTAAATTTCTATATATATGGTTGTTCTATAAGCTGCCATCTAGTGAAAGCGGGGAGACATAGTTCCCTGTGACTGCGCGTGGTCGCGGATCTGGCAACGCGTGCTCTTCTTCTGGAGACAGAACACGTCTGAGAGACCATTCAACGTGCGCGTATGTGATTCTTCCTGTGGCCGTCTCGCTCTTCCTTCCTGGCTACAGCATCGTGTCACAAGAACAGGTTCTGTCAGCGGACATCGGCTCCTAGTCCTCCTCCGCACGAAGGACGATGCCAGCAACAAAACGCCGGTGAGCTGCTCCCTATATGCACATCTCGCTACTCCAGCAACGCGACCCCTTAAGGTTCGACGCCATGGCGTCATTCGTAATTCAACCGGCGGACTCCTTCAAATTTTCGTCGCCGAACGAGTGGCCGAAGTGGAAACAAAGATTTGAACGCTTCCGAACCTCTTCAGGGTTTTGCGTTCAGCCCGAGAAGCAACAAGTACACGCGCTACTCTACATCATGGATAAGCCAGCCGAGGAAATCTACGCCACTTTTGCTCTCTCTGAAAAGAACGCCGAAAAATTCGACGCAGTCGTGGAGCTGTTCGACAAATACTTTATCCCGCGACGCAACGTAATCCTTGAACGAGCCAGATTCAACGCCAGAGTGCAACAAGAGGGTGAGTCGGCCGAAGATTTCCTTACTGCACTTCACACACTTTCGAAAGACTGCGAGTTCGGTGCTCTTCAAGAAGAGTTCGTGTGTGACCGCCTCGTAGTTGTGATAAAAGCAGCTCTCATTCTTCAGAAGGCTCTTGAGTCTGTCCGCCAGATCGAGAGCGTCCGTCAGCAACAAGTCGAGCTGTGCCAGGAAGTGCCATGTGTGAACAAAGTTGCGTCCGCTCCCCAATCCACTAGTACTCCGAAACACGACAAACGCGGCAGCTATTCACGTGGGGCAAACATGCCATCTTCATCCTCCGGTAAAAATAGCATGCAGAAAGCATGCCGTTGGTGCGGTCAAGAGCGTCACCCTCGTAGTCTATGCCCAGCACGCTAGGAAGTCTGCAGGAATCGCCAGAAAAATGGTCCTTACGCTTCCGTATGCATGTCGCGGCACCTCGATTGTGTCGAAACGCAACAAGTAAATTTGAAAGCACGATTCCTCGGAGTAATCAAGACGCCGGATGCTGGAACGTGGGAGGCAACAGCCTTGGTTCAAGGTCAGCCAAAATTGACACTGGCGCCGACGAAACAGTCCTCCCGAAGCAAGTATTCCAGACGCTCAAGGACAGACTTTTTCTCTCAGCTCCTCCTCGCCACCTACATGGTCAAGACGGAAAGGTTCTTCCAGCCGCAGGAGTGGCACAACTCGAACTCATCTACCATGACCGTACGACTACTCAGGATGTCTACGTCTTAGATGAGGTCCGCACTCCGTTGCTAGGCAAGCCAGCGATCAAAGAACTCCGGATGTTGACATTTGTAAACGCCATTCCCGATAAAGTGAATCCAAAAGAAGAATTTCCAGGCTTGTTCCAGGGACTCGTCAAGCTGCACAAGGAACACCAAATTCAGCTGCAAGCAGGAGCGAAACCTTTCGCGCTCAGCTCTCCGAGGCGCATCCTAATTCCTTTATACGAAAGGGCAAAGTTGGAACCACAAAGAATTCAGAAACTCGGCGTCATATCACCTGTTGACGAGCCAGCTGAGTGGTGTTCACCAATGGTAGTCGTCCCAAAGCCCTCCGGAGACGTGACAAGCTGCGTGGACTTCACATAACTGAACTGCCACGTTCTAAGCGAATGGTATCCTATCCCTTCCGCGGAGCACACTCTCGGACTTCTTCATGGAGCTAAAGTATTCTCCAAACTGGACGCTAACTCTGCATTTTGGCAAATTCCACTTTGTGAAGTTTCTAAAAAGCTCACCACGTTCTTCTCACCTTTTGGACGCTTCTATTTCTACCGGCTACCGTTTGGAATTGCGTCTGCTCGAGAACACTTCCAAAAACAGATGTCATGCATTTTACCAGGTGTCAGTAGGGTTGTGTGTCACATAGACGACATCCTTATCTGGGGTTCGAATGAGCATGAGCACATTGAGACACTCAGAAATGTGCTGCAGCTACTCGTCAAGGCTGTACTGACATATAATGAAACGAAATGCTTGTTTATTGTACAGCGCCACACGTTCATTGGACGCGGGCTAGACCAAGACGGAATACGCCCCGACGAAAAGAAAGTTGAAGCCGTTGTGAAAATGGAGAGACGAAGAAACAGGACCGAGCTGCAGAGTATTCTCGGAATGGCAACAAAGCTCGCCAGATTCGTTCGCAATTTCTCTGAAGTCCTGCAACCACTTCCTTTTTTGCTGTCAGAGAAGCAAGAGTTTGCTTGGGATGCTCCGCAACAGCAGGCGTTCGACAGATGGAAGTCGGTGCTCTCGTCTCGCCCTATCATTGGAGTTTACGATCCATCGAGAGAAACGATCGTCACTGTAGTGCATCGTCCTTCGGATTTGGTGCATTAATCCGGCCCAAGCAAACTAATGGCAAGTTTCTGTCATCGCCTATGCTTCACGATTACTATCAGAAACCGCGAAGCGTTACGCTCAAATCGAGAAAGAGTCTCTTGCTTTAGTCTGGGCATGGGACAAGTTCGGCGATTATCTTGTCGGTAAGCTGGAGACTAGCCATAAGCCGTTGGTTCCCATCTTCACTTCGAAGAGCCTTGACGACCTGACACCCAGATTACAGAGGCTAACGATGAGAATGATGCGATACCATTACGAGATTGCATACGTTCCAGGCAAAGGCCTTCTAGCCGGAGACACTATTTCCAGAGCGCCTCTCCAAAAAATAGAAGACACATAGCTCGAAGAAAACTTGGAAGCTTTCGTATGCTCTTTGAAAACATCTTTTCCCATAAAGGAGCACTGCCTTCAATGATTAAAGGCATCCCAACAAACAGACCGTGTTTGTACACAACTTCGCCAGTGGAGCAAGAAACAAGAGTGTCCATCCAGGCGAGATTTACCAGTGGACCTAAAACCCTTCTACGAGCATCGACACCAGCTCACTCTGGAGAACGATTTACTCCTCTACGCTGCTCGTGTCGTATCCCCTGCCTCTTGCCAAAATGAAGTCCTACGACTCTTACATGAAAGACACTTCAGCATAAGACAGTTGCTCGAGCCAGAGATTGTGTCTGGTGGCCCACTATACTAGTTGATGTCACGTACCTAGTGAAGCAATGTCAGCAATGCGTCGAAGCAACCACAGGAAAATGCCACTAAAAAGTTCCAGATTTCCAGAAAGACCCTGGCAACGCATTGCAATGGACTTATTTCACTATAAGAGCGAGTGGTGGTTGATAGTGACACATTATTATTCAAGATACCCTGAACTGGCCGGCTCGAGAAACTTACTTCCGCAGCTGTAGTGAACCACTGCAAGCCATTTTTTGCACGCCACGGGATTCCTGAGGAAGTATTTTCCGACAACGGCCAGCAGTTTTCGCCGACTGAGTTTTCACTCTTCCCTCAGGACTACGCCTTCAAGCACATTACCTCTAGCCCTCACTGTCCTCAGAGCAATGGAATTGCTGTGGCTGCGGTAAAAATTATCGAGACTTCCATGACAAAGACGAAAGACCCTTGCTTGACGCTTCTAGCTTACAGGTCGACTCCTTTGAAGAATGGGTATAGCCCTGCGGAACTACTGATGGGTCGTCGGCTAAGAACCAAGCTGACACCCCAACTGCCGGATCAAGAGAGCGTTCGGAACTTCGAGGAACCGGAAGCGTCACAGGAAAGACATCGATAGACGTCACGGAGTCCGCGACCTGCCGGAGCTATTCTACAGAGACGATGTCTCGTTGGCAGACCTCAAGTGCAAAGCGACCGTACAAGACCCAGCCGATGAGACCTCGGTCCTACTGGGTTAACACCGAAACTGGTGCTGTACGCAGGAACAGGACCCATCTAGTTCGCTATTCCCCTGCTAAAACCAATTCAGAAAGTGTTTGTATCAGTGACGGTATAGCAGACGCCCGTTCATGTTGCCAAGACACTTCTCACATGCATAATAGAAGTGGGAGCTGCGCGAAGCCGCCTGCTCCAGCGAACTTCGTTTGCTGTGTTGGGGAGATGTTGTATATGCTGCCATCTTGTGAAAGCGGGGAGACCGAGTTCCACGTCACTGCACGTGACAGCATGTGCTGTCAGCACATGCTGACAACATGTGCCAGCATGTGCTCTTCTTTTTTCTAGAGCTAGAACACGTCTGAGGGACCATTAAACGTGTGCGTATGTGACTCTTCGTCTGGCCGTCTCGCTCTTCCTTCCTGGCTACAACAATAGTTGCTTCGATGAAAAACACTTTATATTACCGGGACTTTCATTGCGCCGTAAATGTTTCAGACTGTGCCTTTTCAACAAAATGTATCACCATAACACGCTATTAAAGTATCATCTTATTGTTCGCTCGCCCATCAGGCACTTCATCCCGCTCCGATCACATGTTTAAAGCTGGTGTTCCATTTTTTAGAACCATATGTATAGCATGGTATGGTATGACGAACTTTGTCATCATTCTTTTATTCCTAAGACTAGTGCCGACTGGAACGACCTTCCTCCTTCCATCGCTGCCACTTCTGACGTTGACAATTTCAAGACTAGTGTATTTTCGGTCACTTTTTACAACCTAGTATTGTATAATTATGTACTGCTTTTTTGTACTTACCACTCCTTTCTGTAATGCGTTCGAGCAAGGAAAATATTCGAAATAAATAAAAATAAATAGTAAGGCTGGCGTGGTCGCGCTGTGTGTGTGCAAACATCCGGCGTGACCGCGGATGCGCACGAGATTCCGATGAAAATCACTGATGTTTTCCGGTATCCATTCGTCGTGGAGGCGAAGTACTCGTGCACTGCTGAATTGTCAGCAAAGTGCAAGCACGTGTCTCCAGTTTTCATTCATTGTTAAAGCAAGGATTAGTCAGGCGTTTCGAGCGTGCAATGCTTCGGCCTGTCAAGTCGGATATGTTATGCCGGATACGTTACCACCTGTACATTTCGGCACGTTGAACTTGGTCCAGCTGTGCAAGTGCATATGTGCGCGGTGAGAGAACTATGTTTCGTTTGCACGCTCTTTTGAGCCTAAAGAACGAGCCACTATGTGAGAAAGCCTTTTCGAATTGCCGCAAGCCCTAGTTCTTCATGCGCCACGATACTATTGCAAAACTTTCCTGGTACTATTGCCTTACGAAAACTTCTGGTACATATTTTACGTTCGAGATACGCGCAAGGCGACTGCTGCTTCGCTTAGTCGGGGTTACTGCAGCAGGTTGCGCTTAGTATGTCTCGTAGTGAGTAGAAACGAGAAAAAAGAAACGGATCCTTCCACATGCAAGATGAGAACACATATGCACAATATGTGCAAGTTTGGCTAGTCGTACATGATCTGATCGTAACTCATTATTCCCCGATTTTTTCGTGTTGCCGCCTATGGCTGCTGTGTGAACTAATGAAAGATAAACTTCTCTTTCTGTATAAATTATAGTTAACTATTGTGAGTCTGAACTAACATTACATGTTCCTTTATAGTTCAAGTATCCTGTATTTCAACTGGCCAAAACTGAGTTCGCCTCTCAACTATCTAGTTCCTTCAGACGCCGTTATGAGATACGATTGCTTTGTAATTACACACTTTCAAAAGAGCGCGAACTGACCTGTACTAATCATTTGGATAGCCTGTCAAAGTCGGAAAGAAGCAGAAGTGCTGTGTCTCCCCATAGTTATTTGACAAGGTGGCCCGTAGTTGCTCTGCTCACACAGAATGTTTTGCCGATATTAATGAGGAGCACTTGAAACTCCGATATTCCGATTTTCGCTGATGTACCAGAAGCGATGTCCTAATGTTGTGTGCCGCATGCATCCGATATAACAGCCTCGTTCAAAGAAAGATTCGGCGTCGTGAAGACATGTGCAACAGAAATTGCATTACTACGCCGGCTATCACACGAAACAGTTACTACTTGCATACGCTGAACGTTATCAACGATGGCACAAACCTAAACGCTAGCTGCTTAACGTTGACGCGGCACTTTACTGTAAACGTCGTACAAGCAACAGGTTCACGTTCTTTTCGTCCAAAGAACAAACTAACTCGAGCAAATGTCATGAAAACGGCCAGTGTCGTCGTCGCTGGTTTTGAATGCGGATATTCACAATTCATGTGATCTTTTAGCGCGAATGTATTGGTGCAGATGGAAATTGCCTAATTGGAACAGTTTTGCTGTCCCAGCTTGCCGATGAACACTGCAAACAGCAGAAAAATTGCTTGACCGTGCTGAGTTTTTTTAGGGGCGGCTCCGTCGTTTTAGAAGCACGCCCGATAGAGCTACGGCAGGTACGGACGCAGCCTCTACTCCGATCTTCGTCAACGTTCCCTGCTCTCAAGAGTTCTTTATTGTGCATAATTATAAAGTTAAAAATGGGTTTTATGCATACATAAAGAGGGAGGTCGCATATTCAACAGACTATACAGGGTACCTCCCATTACAAATGACTAGGACATGTAAATACAAAGCAGCTATATGCAAACGCACAATAGACCGTATAAGGTTAATGACTAGCTGACGCTGTAAAATAGTTAGTGACACAAAGCAATTATTTATATAATGATAACGATGAAGTTATATGAGTGCAAACAATTACGAAGGTTTGATTCGAATCTGTAAAAATGTGTAAAATGTAAAGTGTCTTAATATGACACGGTAATGACTTCCAAAATAGTGTGGCTGAAAAATTAGTAGCAAGCTTACGATATTTATTTCTAGGTTTTGGTAGTAAATAGCTGTTGGTAGATGCGAGAAGGGTAGACGTGGAATGTGGATAGTGGCTGTTAGTAATGATAGAGAACGGGAGCTTTCCTTTAACAGATTTATGAACAAGTATTCCAAGTTAGTATTCGTTAAGTTTCTGTAACGATAAAATACCATTAGAACTGAGCGATGGAAATGCTACCGATGCTACCGATGCTGCTACGTGTAATGATACGAATTGCTTGATTTTGGGTATGCTTTAGTGGGTATAAATGTGTGGGATACGTGTTCCCCCAGGATGATATGTAATAATTAATATGCGTGTGAATAAATGCGTAGTTGAAGGAGAGCAGTGTCTTCAAATTGAATAAATTGCGAACTTTAATTATTACTCCAATCATATTATGCCGCCTTCTTTGTGAAGGATAAAACATGCTCATCAAACTTTAGGCGTTTGTTTAGTATGGCGCCAAGGAACAGTACACTATCAGTAGAATAAGTGTGCTGGAACCAAAGATTAGCGATGAAGACACTGATATATGCTTTTGTTTATCTGAGAAAATGACGAAGTTAGATTTTGCAGTATTAATGTGAAGTCTGTTTAGTCAGTACCAGATTACAATATGAGCCGCGTCGTCTTTAAGCTTGCACATTAACGAATCTAATGCATGCAGTATCTTCTGAGGAGAAGATAGTAGTGTCGTCAGCGTAAAGGATACAGTCAGAGGATTTTAGGCACTGTGGGAGGTTGTTAATGTATACTAAAAACAAGAAAGCTGCTAGTGCAGACCCTTGTTGAAGACCAATGTTAGTTGTTTTAGGGTTTGAGGTTCTCTATATCCCAAATAGTTACGCATTAATCGCAGTGCTAGGCCAGTTATACCGATGGGGTCTAATTTAGCAAAAAGTATGTTATCAACAAGTGAATCGAACGCTTCAGAAAGGTCAATAACTAATGCGCCGGCAAAATTTCTAGTGTCAATGGCCTGCCGAATCTTGTCTCTTAAAAATATTAATGGCAAATCAATTGAGTATCCCTCCCTAAACCTAAATAGGTTTGGTGATGGGATACTAAATTTTGATGAAGAACTAGATAGGCGTATTACGATTCGTTTTTCGACAATTTTACTAAAGAACGAAAGTATGGCAATAGGGCGGTAGTTAGATGTTAGACGCTTATCTCCCTTCTTGAAAGCAGGGATTATTCTGGCCTTTTTCAAATAACTTGGATAGATTCCTGTCTTAAAGGTATGGCTCAGTATGACAGGATATTTCAGCTATTAGGTACATTATTGACTTTATGAGAGCTGGGATGAAGTTATCAGGACCAGGCCCTGTGTTTTTTAGACTGGAAATGACTGTGACTATGTCTTCAGGTGTCGTGGGATGAACGAAAAAGCTATGAGGCACACGGGGGTAAGTCTCGGTCAATGGATAGTCGCACCCTTCATTATCTAACCAGAAGAAATTGATGAAGGAGTTTGCAATGTCCAAGCGATTATCAAGGAGAAGATCCCCCGATTGTATCATAATTAATGATGAGATCGACCTAAAAACAGTTTATTACTTACCGCTGGTGTTTGAAATCATTATCGGCAGACTCAATTTCGTGTTCATGTTACGTAGTTTTAGCCTGTTTGTATGGTTTCTCTAGTAAGTTACAATATTTTTTACACCTGTTTTGAAGTGCATTGTTAGATGGCTGTTCTTTTTTCTGTAAAGGTGATCATTTTCCCGTAAACAATTTAGCAAACTGGTGGATAACCATGGGTTACGAGCAGCTAAAAACGTTTTGTTTTTAACAAATAATTACTACTATGGAGTGTGAAATAGCATTAGAAGTTAGTTTTCAAAATGGGGTATAAGCAGTTTCAGGGCTATCACATGCCATTACTGGGGACCAGTCTCAAACGACAATTAATTGAATAAAGTTTGACGAATTAAACTTCTTTCTGGGTAAGTTTGTATTGGTGGTGCCAGCAGTAGAAGTGAAGCGCACGAATGTTGGGTAATGATCGGTTATTGAAGCTTCGACAACACCACGGTCAGGTTTATTAAGAAGATTGGATACTGATAGGGTGCCCTGTTTATTCGTGGGACAACGAGTTGGAAGCGTAATTAGGTTTTCATATCCGAACCCATTTAGCCAGCTAACGTAATCATTAAGTAGTGGGTCGGATGTATCTAAATAGTTAATATTAATATCGCCCATGATAATGACATTTTTTCTGCTCGCTTGTTATTATGCAGCAAATAACCTAGGGCTAAGCAAAACGCCCTTCGAGATGACAAAGGTGAACCATAGATGCAAGCAACTATTAGGTTTTTCTTATGAATAAAAGGAATTGCCAAATTCGACCCAAACAGATTCATAGTTCGTCACGTTTAGTGTCAGGTCAGATCGCCTATGGAAACGCAACTCTGAGGATACAAAAATAGCAGCACCACTATAATTACTGTTATCGCGGTGGCAGTATTAAGAGTACTAAGGAAAGCTATACAAGTTATTCTAAGAAGGGCAGAGCCATGTTTCACTAACGCAAATAACAAAGAAATTATGTCGGGTAGATGATCAAAAATTTGCGATGCCATCCATGTTTTTTTAGAGACTTCGCGCATTGAAACGGATCAGTGAACGGCAGTGCGATGAAAAATAAGGCTCAAGGTCTTCAGGTAAGAAGTACGAAGCCATTGGGCACAACTTAAAGACTGAGAGTTGGTACGCTCATGCAGTTACGTAATTATGGATAGATCAGGATCAGAAGTCATGCGAAATACCCTACTGTCGGGAGATTTCGCTTGGCCTCGCCGCTAGACTCTCGCATGAATTGCTGGAACCAGAAAATTCTCAAGAATCTTCAGCGCTGCACTCGCTTAGCCTCTTTGTCAGACCACGTAACGACAGCGCAAAAACTTGCGTCAGAAATACGCTTGCACGCTAAAGCTACATTAATAGACAGTTTTAGTTTAGCATTTGCAACCGAACGTAAAAGCATTACGTGCGTAAAGGAATAGCGCCATCCTCACTGCGCATGCTCGGAACGTTATTGGGTTTCTGCGGTTTACGTGCGCTATGGTAACGTACGTTATTTGGCGAGTTGAATAGACAGTTTTAGGATATCGTTTGTCGCCTTGCGTACGTTAAACTCAAGCACCTTTGCGGATTGTCACGATGCGCATTCTTTCCAGTCTTTTAGTTTATAGTGTGAAAACGTAAAGACGTTATAAAACAGGGCGCCGTCTGGTGCCTCATGCCAAACGTATCCAAGCCAAGATAATCCATTAGCAACCATCCTGCTGCTGCTACATGGACGCGTCTCGTTAGGCCTACGGCCGCCAGAATCGCCGAACGATCTCAGAAAATGGATGCGCTATTTGCTCATAACTAACCTTTCAGGCGAGTTTAGAGCAAGCGAAAGCTCAGCACAATACTTACTGGCAATCAACGCCAGTGAGAGCGGGGCCATCACGAGAATAAACGCTGAAGCCGGAGCCTTGGGTGCCGTCATGTTCGACAATGCTATTTCTTAGCGTTCGCAAACATTACGAACGTTAAGCTCGCCAAACAACGTACGTTATCATAGCGCACGTAAACCGCAGAAACCCAATAACGTTCTCAGCATGCGCAGTGAGGACGATGCTATTTTTTTACGTGCGTAATGCGTTTACGTTCGGCCGCAAACGCTAAACTAAAACTGTCTAATGCCCGTAATGTTAACGGACGCTAAGAAATAGCGTTGCCGAACATGGCGGCACCCATGGCTCCCGCTTCAGCGTTAATTCTCGTGATGGCTACGCTCTCACTCGTGTTGATCGCCAGTAACTAGTGTAGTGAGCTTTCGCTTTCTCGAAACCCACCTGAAAGGTTAGTTCGAAGCGCAGAGCGCGTCCATTTTCTGAAATCGTTCGGCGATTCTGGCGCCCGTATGCCTAACGAGACGCGTCCACATAGCAACAGCAGGATGGTTGCTAATGGATTGTCTTGGCTTGGGTACGTTTGGCACGAGACACCAGACGGCGGCCCGTTTTATAACGTTGTCTTTACGTTTGTGTTTCCTTAAGGTAAACTAAAAGACTTGAAAGGACACGCACCGTAACGTCCCGCAAAGGTGCTTACGTTTAAGGTACGTAAAGCGACAAACGATATTCTAAAACTGTCTAATATGTCCAACAAAATTTAAAAATTTTGGGACATGCGCAGACTGACCGTTTCCGGAAGGGATAAAAGATGGCGGCACCCCGATCATTGTGACACTAGCTACTGGGACCTGCCGGCGAGAATTGGTTTCTTTCCTTGGTAGTGTAACTTTGTGAAAGCCTTTTGGCACGTATACGACATCGTTCTGCCAACTCTTCTGTGCTGAGAACTCGTTATAGCGTCATTTATACCTCGCTGTTGCGCGTCGTAGCATTTTCGACGAGCCACCGCAAGCTAAGCAACGGGAAGCAGGCCCAATGGCAGACGCCGGCACTGCTTCCCACACCCGGTTTTCTATTTTCTCTGCGCTAGCTTGGCCCCATCAAAACTAGTCACGCCTAGATGGCATCTTGTCAGGCAAGTCGATAAGAAAAACTTGTAAGAGTTTGCACTAATAGCTTTGGAAGCAAAAACAGTGACCTCCTTTAAATGACGGTAGCGTCCGATGGGGATGGTCAAACAACCCTGCGTGTCACCGTCCGATGCTTTCGTTGGCAGTTATGTGAATCTGACGCGAAGAGATTTGAACAAAATTCGCTTGGAGTCGTTGTACATTATACGGCTCATGCTTTGGAAATGCCCACTGCCAAGGAGGCAAGGCAAGTTCGAATTTTTTTTTTACAAACCAGGGAACTAAAAGTCCTAATTGTTATATTGAGCAATCTGGGCAAAATAGAGCAGTGCTGCGAAATCCTTTGAGTTAGAACAAAGCAGCGGAAAGCGCCAAGACATTTGATTTCTGTTCTTGCGGCTCTTAAGGGAAAAGTCACTGGGCCGATACCCTGGCTACTGGACACGATATCGCACTACAGATGTCGGACATTGGCGGCCGCATTGTGACGGCGCGAAAGGCAAAAGCATTCGGGGACGAGGAATTGGCTGCACCCTGATGAACTCCCGGTGGCAGCAATGAATCTAGAGCCCTCCACTACGGTGTCTGCCATACGCCTCTTGCTTTCTAACGCTATAACACTTAGTATATATCTGCTGCCACGCAAGCAGCACGCTGCAGATTAGTCTACGATATAGGCTTTTCGACGGAGCCTTTATGAGCACTCTGGTGCGCATAAAGGCTCAACGGCCATAATAAGGCATAATAAGGCATAACGGCAATAAGGCTCAATAAAGGCATAAAGGCTGAGTTGGTGCGCGCAATTCATTTTGGGTGGCACATGACACCACCCCACAAAGCCTTCGAAGATCGCTCGACGCACGCGCAAGCACAAGGCACCGCGAATACGCTTTCCAGTCAATGCTGGAGACTCCACACACTGACTACGATTTCACTGGAAAACTTCCAGGTTGGCACGCTCTCGCTGCGAGGATTGTCAAGTGACTTCTTATATCATGCATCTAATGTTGTAAGACGCGGATCATGGTTTATAAAGATCATAGTTAGGTTTCTTGTATCTAGACTTGTATCTTTCAAGTATCTTATAATTGTATGTATCCTTAACTTGTGTCGTCTTGTTTCTTGCGTCTTTCTTGTATCCGATGCTATATACTCCACACCATTGGCTGTCTAAGCTATAGCAGTGCGAAGTGAACTTACACCTGCAGTGAACGTTTAGCTTTTTGGCGCCGTCTCTCATTTGGCGCCGTCTCATACAGAGCGTTTTGGGAACAAATGCACAGGAACTGTAATTCATATGAAGGTGAATCAGAAAGTCCGTGCCACCATTTTTACTAGCCAGAATAAGGTGCCTACCAATAATTACGAATATTCATAGTATTCTAGGTACCTTACACTATTTGCCATTTAGTCCCCACACCGGTTCAGACATTCGTGTTGGCAAAACGCGATGGCACCCGTGTACTTAGATTTAGGTGCACATTAAAGAACCCCAGGTGGTCCAAATTTCCTGAGTCCTCCACTACGGCGTGCCTAATAATCAGAAAGTGGTTTTGGCATGTAAAACCCCAGAATTTAATTTTAAGACATTTGTATTGTCCCTTTTTTCAAGTACTGTGTTTTGCTTGCGGTAACTTCCCAAAATCATGTGTCCTAAGGTGTTCGCAGCATAGCCTAGAGCACTTCACGTGCCCTGGTGCCGGGCACGATGCGTAAAGCAATTTATGCCGGGTCCGCCCGGGGCTCGGGCCTGAAGCTGTGGGCTTGGGTAAGGCCGGGGCCCGTTCACTGTTTAGCCTACGGCGGAGCTTCGAACCCACGCTGGCACTCTGCATAGATACAAAGCATTTTGTTGAAGGCTCAAATGGCGATCTAGAAAAACTGACTCTTCATCAACTTAGCAAGCAAAATATAAAGATTTTCTAATTCTCATGCTTCGTCTTCTTTGTAAAAAAGTGTTCTACTTAGTTTTGCTGCTGCAAAAACAGGTTTTCACGCAAAAGAAGATGTTACACTAGAAAACGCTATTTAAACGATCAAACTTTTATCCATATTACAATTGTACAATGTCATCGCTGTCGATACGATTAGTTTATTGCATTTACGTCATTTTACCACTTTTATTTATTGCACCCGAATGACTATTGCTTTATGATCAATAAAGTATACATAGATGGCTTGTATTTTAAGAACTTTCGCAGTGCTCTTTCTGGGCGTTAAATTTATACATGATACATTTTTCTTCGTACGCTCGCAAGGCTGGTATGGCAGTGCACTTCCCACCTTCATTTTCTTTCGTGCCCAAAATTAGCATAGGCACGTTTCAATATTTAGATGCTCTTGCACCTACCATAAGTTTTTTTCTTCCTGTAAGAGTCATTTTATAGCGGTAGCAATTAGGACACTAAAGGGGCGTTCGCGCTACCGCCCTCGTGCTGGCACGGCATCAACGACCATGCGTGGCGCTTGTGGAGTTTTACAAGGGCGATGCAGAAACGTGGAGTGCCTTTAGACACAAATGCGTTAAAGCCAAGTCACCATTACACAGGATGTGATACCAGTCTAGCTGGTGTTGCATCTGTAGCGGGTGTTGCATCAGTGTAACAAGATGGATCACCCTGACACTCCGCGCAGTCGGCTTTGCCGGAGCCAGGGCAGCGCTCTGGCTTTCCCTGCTGCCTGCAGCGTTGTGCGCAGACACAGTCGCATTCGCACGAAGCAGCTAAGCGCTTGCCACACTGCGGTGCATAAACTCTTCTTGACGGAACGGACAGTACACGTCAAGCACAATCTAGCGCTGCCAAAGGCCGAAGGACTTCCCAGATTTCCGTCTTACTCTACACGTGCGCCATCGTGATGTGGTAACAGTGACGCCGTTACCGACATTCTTGGCGCCAGAGCGTGTTGATTGCCTGGGCGCTGTTAAGGCTGCGGTGGTGTTCCTTGCGCGCAGCAGCAGTAGTCTCGCGTGCTACGTCGTGCCGTGCCGCCTCCAGGTATTGCTAGAGCACCGTAGCAGGAGCTAGTACGCCACGCTAGATCGTGGCATCGTTGCCACTGTTTCACCTTCAGGTAAAACTGTCAGATATGTTACAAGTGTGCACTTTCTTGGGGTTTACAACATCAATCTGTTACGCAAGAGTATCAAATAAAATGTCTCACGAGAAATTAGTAACCCAAGTTTAGCTTCCTTCAGCCTGTTCATGTTAGCTGTAAACATACTCTCCCGGTGAAAATTTTTCCCAATATTTTATTATCACTGCGTGGAGTATTATTGTAATATTTTAAAATACACCACCTATTATTAATATCAGTTTTAAGGCATGCATAGATAAATTCCTGTGGCGGGCATGAGCCGGGACATCGTATGGCCGGCTTCATACGGTGGGCGCCGGCCAGGCATGGGCAGGCATGTTCGGCGCGCGCAGTGATCGAGTACAACCCGACGGTGTCGTAAAGACAACATGGTATTGAATATTTTATCTTCCAAAGTCGCAATGTGAAACCCAAACGCGAGATTTCAGCACGCATGCAAACGTGACACGCAGTGGTTCGCATGGGTGCTAAAGGTCGCGTAAGTTTCTGCGTTACACGCACGCCTAACTTGATATTCGAAGTACACTTTGCTTTCCTGCTTGCTTCTGTGACTATATATTGAACAGTGATGCTTAACTCATTTCACTGCAATTCTTTTATACCATTTCCTAACAGGCTATTTCAGGGACACCATGGGCTCGTATGACAACCTCGTGCGCCTTATTGCAGGGTTGGCTGCCATCTCCGCGGTACTGATACTCCTTTGTAGGATCACAGAAAAAAGGTGCTGAACTTCTTCAAGCTTCCAATAAATGTGAAGTCGTGAGCCCTAAGCAAGCTCTGCCTCACTGACATAATGTTTGCTTTCATTTTGTTGTAATAGCAGTTGTATAGACTGGAGGTGCGTTCGCGCCACCACCGCTGCGCTCTGCTCTCCTGGGTATCGCATGCGCGAACTGCGCGTGAAGTGTTATGAAGTATCCTGAGACGTGCATCGCGTCTGACTGCATAAATGACGACTTAGCGTTTTTGAACAACAACTGTTTGCTTATATGCCAGGTAAATCAAGTTATTCCTTTCATTGAGAGCTGGCAAACGCTGACGCCTTTACGTACGTTTCATTTCATTAACCATCGAGGTGCAATGCCGGTAACGTTGGTCCGGGGTAGTACGTCTTCGAGTCTGCATAGTGAGATACCTGCTATCTGCCAGTGATGTTCGTGCAGCACATCACCAGTTATCTCGCGTGTTGTGCCGCGCCATCAAGCCTTCGCCTGCTGTTGGGACAGGGTGCGAGCTCAATCACAACGATAAACATTGCCAACGCTTTCGTTGCTTCGTCATATGGCGAAACTTCCAATTTTTCCTACAACGAAATGCGTTGAAGTCGATGTTTTGACGGAAACATGTCTGGTCGCGAGGCAACACGTTAAAAGGATAAAAGAAAGTCACTGGCCAATAAAAGAATACGAAAACTTGTTTCGCTACCCTTGGCCCCTTGATGAGAGCATTGTTCAAAACGTAATCAAGGACGTGTGATACAATGCTTATAAGAGGTTAAAATATGAACGCAAGCCACGCATGTAATTCAATAATTACATGTTATTAGCAACTACTATTGAGTACAAGGTGAGGCGTTTCCAAGCGTACCGGCATTTTTCTCTGAAAGCTCCAAGAAACATATAAAAGACTGAAAGATCATGCACCGAAATAAAAACAATGACTCATTTCACGTGAATGATGCGATGTGCAAGTTTGAGAGAGCGCACTTTGCCACAGTTGCCATCATAAATTCAGCTTTCCACATTATCGCACGAACCTATTTTTTATTAATTTCTTCCTAAAACTACCAATCAATGGAGTCATCTGCCAGCCTCACTTGTTAATATAACCGATAAATCTGCTTTTAGAACTACTATTGAAGAATGCCTTTGTTAATCTGCATTTTTAATTTTTTTATGATTGTAACCTGTCATCAATCAAAGTCGCCCTGGGACTCCCCGCCATGGGCTCCACTTCATGTCTCCTTAAGATAGGCTTTCACAACACTTAGCAAGAGCTCGCCAAAGCACACAAGAACAGCCAACTAGAACGACTCAGGCTCACGCCCGCAGGGAGATCAGTACTACGACACCTAAAGTACAGCGAGACGTACGTCGCAGAAATGGGCAAGAGCGTATCCCACCGGACGTTCCAGAGTGCATTTGCATTGCACGGGTCCCGCGCAACATGCATCCCATATACCACAAGAGTAGAATACAGGATAGAGCCAACGCCATCAAACGAAGTTTCAAGCATGACCCGAATGCCCGCTACACCGATGCAGCCAGGTATCCGCGTCGAAACGCGTACACTGTCAGCGTCGTAGACTCCCGAGGCAGCGAGTTAGCATCGGAAAACGTCAAGCCACGCAAGGATACGGCTGAAGAATGGGCGATCGCTCTCGCCAGCACCACATGCACGGACGCAGCGGTTATATTCGCCGACTCTCACGGCACCTGTAGAAACTTCTCGAGGGGCTGCATCACGGCCGATGCACTCCAGATGCTAAAACGACGAATCACTCCGCTCCCGCACACCTGTGTAACGTGGGTACCCGGACACGAGGGACAGAGGGGAACGAAGCGGCCCACGCCACTGCCCGCGAGCACGTCAGCCGGGCCGCCAGTCTACCAAATATTCCGCCGTATTACAACACTATAGGCTCGAGCGTCGAGTGTGCCCTCCACCGCACCCTACACTCGGCAAAGAAAGCGTGATACTTAGACATCTGCAGAGTAGCACGTACACTCACGGAACGGTAATGCATCGTCTCTACCCGACGCTCTACGGCTGCTTCTGCACACTCTGCAACGTACCCGACACTCTGGCACACTTGCTCCTGGAATGCCCGTGGCAGGAAGGCAGCGAAATTAAACCGGAAATGGACGCGAAACGCGCACAAGAAGCAAACCACCTATTCGAAACGTGGGAGGCCAAGCTCGCCTTCGGGGATTTGGAAGACAACGACAACTCGTCGCCAGAGCCAAGAGGGCAGTCGAAGCCAGAGGGTTCCTGGACTAAGGAAGGAGCCTTCCCACGTTAGGGTGATACCGGGCCTCGCTCGAGACACAATGTTTCTCTCTCTCTCTTATGACCTGTCGTCTGTACATGTTCTCTATTTAGTTAGACTCCCTTCTGTAACGCCAATGGTCCTTGAAGGTCAAATAAACAAATAAAACGTGCGGAAATGCAGTGTTTGGCACACTTCTTACAATCGGCCACACTGCTATTATTGTGCTGAAGCAGGTCACCTATAACGACAGTGTACATACCGCCAGATGGACCTTCCTGGGTTTGCGGAGGCGTAAGTCGACCGCGTGATGCTGAGCGTCCGCGAGCTATTGTCGAGTACTTGGCGAGCCAGCAGACCCCAACTCTTCCGCGGCGTCAGTCCCGCTCTCTATCTCATCGACGTTGTACGTCACCTTGCCAACACTTGCCGTTCGCTCATCGCGTTGGGAGCAGATTCATTAGATCCCCAAGCCCACACCGGGGAAACTAGGAGCAGCGACCCCCGGGGGTAGGGCTGCTGTTGACGTATCTATAAAACATCCTCCTCCCCCTATATGCCAGCCGACTGCCAACGATCCCCTTTCACCGTCGCATGCCGTCGACTACAAAAGTGTTTCCGCAAACATCCCCATTCAGGTTGACAACTATCCGGTCACTGCCGTCGTGGACACTTGCGTCGATTATTACCGTTTCACTGGGGCTCACGTAACATATGGTTTGCCGCTTCCCAGTGCTTCTAAGGTGCTCAGCACGTAGTGGCACGATTGCCGGCGATGGGAGCAGTAGTGTACGTGTCATATGATCACGCTCTGCGTATGCGCCGCCCAAGCGTCAACAATCCGCCGTGGTCGCTCAGTGGCTATGGTGTTAGGCTGCTGAGCACAAGGTCGCGGGATCAAATCCCGGCCACGGCGGCAGCATTTTGATGGAGGCGAAATGCGAAAACACCCGTGTACTTAGATTTAGGTGCACGTTAAAGAACCACAGGTAGTCGAAATTTCCGGAGTCCTCCACTACGGCGTGCCTCATAATCAGGGTGGTTTTGGCACGTAAAACCCAATAATTTTTTTAAAAAGTGTCAGCAACAACTTGAATACAGCGCGCAATTAAGCATTTAGCAGTAAACGAATTCGCAGTAACAGCGTGTCATTCTTCATTAGTCTGGGACCGCTAAAGCTGCGTCTACCTAAGCCCCCAACAGCGCGCTTCGTGCCGCTTCGCTGCGCTTCCTTTGGCCGGAACCATATGTGTCAGACTTCGTGGCGAAACATTGCGAAAAAAAAAGAGAAATCGGGAATGACCTAATGATGCAGAAAAAGGAAAAAAAAAAGCGAAATTAAGAAGTGCTGAAGCACAGAATTCGAACACAAGACCTTGCCGCGTAGTGCAGCAGGCAGAGGGCAAACGGAGACGAGAACAGAGGGCCATAGTTAGCGCGCAGGACAAGCCTTCGGGTAGGGCTAACTCGGCAATTTGTGAGATGCTCGCTTCACTCAACGAGAGCATGAAGCAGTTAAGCGAGACGGTCTCGCACCTTCAAGGCACTACGTTGGCCATGGAGGAGATATATCACCAGCGATTCAATAAGATTAAGGGGTTCTTAGCGAATGTGGTAGCTCCAGTCGTGGGACCGAGTGCGCTGTCACTCCCGGCGACGGCCTCGGCAGGTCAGAACATCAGGGTTCCTCAGGGGGCAATTCAGCAACGCAGCAGCAACAATAACAACACCATGGCAGTACAAACTAACTCATTCAGGATATGGCAGTGGAACTGCACGCAGTTTCTGCTCAAAAGCGCCCCTTTCAGCACTTTATTCCCTTCCACTCGGAAAAGCTGCACGTAGTACTCTTCCAGGAGGCACTAACAGCGTCGCGTTGCCCGGCTACCAGTTTGCCGCGAAGCACGAAGAAGGAAGAGGAGTGGGCGTACCACCTCAGGCTGGTCTCGAGCAAGGTGAAACGCGTCATCATAGAAATGATCCCCGGCATGGCGAACAGAGAGAGCATCTTTGTTCTGAACGTGTACAGTAGTCCCAGGAATCTGAGGCAACGCTTCAGAGCCCTCATCTCCAAATCTGCACAGCTTGCCAGAGGTGCCCCCTTGGTTGTGGCGGGTGACTTAACACTCCATATCATACATGGGGCTACCCGTATGACAGCCGCAAGGGGGAGGACTCATGGAGGGAGGCTATGAACCTGGACATGATGTTGGTGACGAAGCCTGCCTTCCCTACAAGGTGCGCTACGTCGTCCAGCCGGGACACAACTCCGGACCCTCAATTTCGTCTGGGTAGGGGCGAAGTAAAATGGACGAACCTTACCGTGGACTTTGGCAGCGACCACTACGTCTTGGCCACCGTCCTTCGGATCGAGCAAAAGAAAGACAACACAAGTTTCGGTTGACCATGTGGGACAAGTTCCGCAGCCTGAGAGAGGAGCGCACCGGGCAAGAGAGGGTCGGCCTTGAGCAATGGATTCCACATATCAACAAAGACATTGAGAGCGCGACCAAGGAGGACAGCAAGGACTTTCCGGTAGTGAAGGTGGATAGCGGGCTAGCCCATCTACTCGAGGCCAAGCAGTCCCTTCCGGCAAGGTAGAAGGGTCAGCAGCTCAATCGAAGGCTCCGCAAGAAGATTGCCGAGGTCGACACAAGCATCGAAGAGCACTGCAAGGTTCTTTCCAGGTAGCAGTGGGACGAAGTATGTAACTCGACTGACGGCCAGATGCGGAGCGGGAGATCCTGCGACCTCCTCAAACATCTGCTGGATTAGACCAACACCAAGTCGAACCAGCGGAGCACGCTGGAAAGAGTGCTGCACGGAGCCAAACAAGAATCCTTGGACGAGGAAGTGATGACATGGTTGATCGAGAAGTACTTGCCGGTAACCTCCGGTCCAGCGGCCCCCGTCCTGAAATATGGGGGCGTCGCAAATCTGGAGCTGGAGGCGCAGTTTGGCGTCGAGGAGATTCGGCGGGCCCTGCACTACTTAAACGGCATGTGCGCATCGGGTCAGGATACAGTTACAATAAGGCATTGAGGAATTTGGAAGACAAGTCGGTGGTGTACCTGACGGACATCATCAAGCAGATGTGGGACGACGGAAGAGTCACGGAGATGTGGAGGAGGGCTGCCACCGTCTTCGTTCTCAAGCAGGGCAAGTCCCTTAGTCTGGACAACCTTCGACTGATTTCGCTCACTTCGTGGGTTTGCAAGGTGGCCGAACACACAATGTTAAACAGGGTCTTGTAGTGCCTGAAAGACTGGGATATTTACCCGCACAATATAATAGTCTTTCGGGCAGGACTGCCAACGCAAGACGCGACGAAGCTGATCAATGATGAAGTCATTGACCGTAACACTAGGGACACGAGATCCATACTCGGATTAGACATGAAGAAGGCCTTTGATAATGTTCTCCACTCGTTTGTCTTGAACCGGATGTCTAGCCTAGGGTTGGGCTAGCACTTCCAAGAGTACACGAGGTCGTTCTTTGTGGACAGAGAAGGCACTCTCAAGGTGAGAGACCTCGTTTCGGACTCGGTTAGGCTGGGTACCACAGGAACGCCACAGGGGTATGTCATATCCCGACCCTCTTCAACCTTGCAACGATCGGGCTGTCGAGGAGACTCTCCGAAGTCGAAGGCCTTAATAAAGCAGTCTATGCAGGCGACATCAGCATTTTGTGTGCCGGAGGAGTGGACGAACGAGTGGAGGCTGCGTTGCAGGAAGACGTCGAGATCACGGGCTTCGGTGTTCACCGTGGTTATCAGAACTTCTCCTTAGAAGGCCCAGATGAAGGGAGCACCAACCGACGGAAGGGAAGCCGGTAGAGCACGTCGACATCACTCTACGGACAAGTGAGGGCAGTATGATCCCCAGGGTGAACTCCCTCTGGGTCGGGCTATGACGACAAATGGAACGGCTCCAATAACCTGACTGTGTACTAACTAGGCAAGAAAACGGACAATGCCATCAGGCTCATACGGAGAGTTGCCAACCCGCAGCAGGGTCTTGCAGAGGATAATCCCGTAAGACAGGTGCACGCCTTTGTGATGTGTAATTTTACCTGCGTGGCGGCCATGCATAAATGGCAAAGGTCGAAGAGGGACAAGCTCAACAAGTTGATCAGGAGGACTATCCAGTGGGTGCTCGGGCTCCCCTGTACACAAGCGCGGAGAGACTGTAGCATCTTGACATGCACAACATGCTAGAACAGATTGCAGAAGCGCATGAGAGGGCCCATTAAGCGTGGCTGTTCACCACCCAAGGGGTAGGAGCATCCTGCAGCAGCTGGGAGTCGCTCCGGCGGAAATGAAGTCTCGTTCTTGCGGTCTCCCTCGGGAGCAGTGGAAATGCATCGTCGCTGCCGCTATTCCACGCAACGTTCATCCCGAACGCAACGTGGGCCGGATACGAGCTAGGGCCAAGGCTCTCCTGCTCGAGGCTCAGGAACTGGCTTGGGATTGCTGTTTTGTTGATGCTGACCGGTACCCCTACGGGATAGCGTTCGTAGCGGTGGGCATCGATCATGAAGGAAAATCACGACCTATACGACGGTTCCAACCAAGTGGGCCGAGGTGGCGGAGCAGGTGATGTTAACCCTGACTCAGCTGGACGACATCAGGACTACGATCTACAGCGACTGGAGCACGCCTGGCCGAGCATTCGCCAAGGGCGCCGTTTCAAAGCAGGTCCTGCGGATTCTGTAGGTAAAGTACATCAAGCCGCACACGATTATCTGGTTCTCCTCACACATGGGACAGATCGAGGGCGCCCCACGCAACCTCAACGAGTCGGCCCACAGCTCGAGGAGTCGTCGGTAAGGGGTGGCGCGGCGCTGAAGTTGTGGACAATGGGGAATGCTTAAAACGCGTTTTCGCACAAATCCGTGCGCGGGTGCTAAAAAGAGCAGCATCGGCATGCTTAGCACGTCGTTTGGTATAAATCCACGTGCGCGTTCTCCCAAAAGCAGGGGACCCTCCCTCCTCATATAACGAACTTACCAAACATTTTTACATAGGACGGAGATTATATCCTCCGCCACATAGGAAACTAGCCGCGCAGGGGCGTCTGCGTCAGCAGGCGTTTGGTGTGTTGCGACACCACGTACCCGAGCACACGAGGGTTGGACCCTCCCGCGTCTAACCGTGCGCGGCTTAGCCGTGTCCGGGGAAAAGGGGATCCTGGGGGTTGAGCCAATGCCGGGTGTTTGGACCTTTAAGGCCCCTCGGCGGCGGCAACACACCTCTTTGGCCTCGGCTTCACGTTGGCGGCACCCCCGGACTGACCCACCCGGGGGAAATCGGTAGTTGCCTTTTCCTATCTCTCTCTCCCTCCAACCTTCGTCTATTTCTCACTTTCTATCTTTCCTGTCTCCTTCTCGCTTCCTTATTACTTTCGAGCTTCCTGGCAGCAAGGGTTAACCTTGTGTGAGTAGCCAACCTTGGTTATGTCGTATTAGGTTATAGTCTCGATGTACAGCTGGCGTGTGCAAGGCTTGTTCGCATGTTCCTGTCGCGTCCCCTCATTGGGCTCCATGGTGGGCGGCTGGCACCGTGGCTGAACAATACAATTTTTTTTTCTATGACTCCTCCTTTCCCCCAAAATGATCGCCCCTCTTATAGAAGAGGGCGGACCGAAGCAAGGGAATTTTTCAGAAAAGAAAAGTTACCTTCCCAAAATACCATGTAATTCTAGCAAAGTACAAGAAAAGCCTGCAAGAATCTTGTCCCCTTTCACAGTATCCAAGTCCTTGACAGAAGCCCTCGGCCCTGGCTACAAGCTTTCAAAAATGCCTGGTGGCGATTTGCTGCTCGAACTTTGAGACAATGTGCAACACACAAAACTGTCAAACCTCACGTCCATTGGGGACACCCCTATCTCCATTACATCCCACCGATCCCTCAACACTGTCCGCGGTGTAATATCAGAAATCGACTTCGTACACCTAACAGAACAAGAAATGCTTGAACGGCTCACCGACCAAGATGTCATAGTCGTTTACCGGATCAAAATCCGGAAGGACAACAAAGAAATCAAGGTGAAACACCTGATCCTCACGTTCAACAGCAACCCACTTCCTGAAGAAATAGAAGTCGGCTACCTGAAAATGCCTGTAAGGCCCTGGATTCCCAACCCCCGCAGATGCTTCAATTGTCAGAGGTTCGGCCATGGCTCACAGAGCTGCCGAGGCCGCAAAACGTGCGCAAAATGTGCTTCTAAAGAACATACTTCTGAAAACTGTGACGGTGCAGTGCATTGCGTAAACTGTGAAGGAGAACATGCCGCGTACTCCCAGGGCGTATCCTTCCTGGAAAAAAAGAAAAAGAAATCATCACGTTGAAAACCAAATAAAACATTTCATTCAAGGAAGCAAGAAGGCGTATCGCGTTAACAAACACATTCTCCTTCAATGGAAGAAGCAACTTCGCCGATGTGGTGCGACGGGGCGTAGCGCCACACTAACCTTCGGCATCTGCTGAGGCCACGGTTACCGGGCCTCCGGCAGAGCCACCCGCGCCCCAGGCAGACACAGCACAAGCTGTCCTGCCACCTACTAAACAGAGCCCGCCGGCCCTCAAGTCGGCCGCCCGCAAGGTTTCTCCCCAACGGGAGAGGCCTGAAACACGCACACCCGCAGTTTCGCGGAGCTCCAGTGCCTCAGGAGAGGCCATGGAGACAATTTCCAGTCCGCCCCCGCAACAGCGGAGGCGCAACTCACTTGAAAAAAAGAAAGAACCCCAATAACGGGTCCTCAAACACGAGGAACCTAATTGTTTATGGCCACACCCCTACAATATAATTAAACATGGCGTTCCTGGTACATTGGAATTGTCGTGGACTTATCAAAAACTACAGCGACATAAAATATATCCCAAACTCATTTTCTCCTGTGGCTTTATGTTTACAAGAGACTAACTTAGGGCCACAACATTAGAACATTTTAAAAAAGTACAAAGTATTTCGTTGTGATAGAGAGCAAGCGAGTAGGCTCTCTCGAGGTGTCGCGATAATAGTGAAAAATGGTGCTGCTACTCATGAAATCAGGCTTCAAACGAAATATGAAGCTGCAGCAGTGACTGTCCTAAATTTTAAAACAATTACAATATGTACTGTGTATCTGGAACAACATCTAAATGTTGCACTTCGTGATTTAGAAGCACTTGGTAAACAACTACCGGAGCCATATTTAGTAGAAGGGGATTTCAATGCACACTCATCTTTTTGGGGGAGTGACCAAACAGACACTAGAGGCCGTATCATAGAAGATTTTATTTTATCAAATAACGTCTGCCTGCTCAATACAAGAAAGCGCACATATTTTTCTCCGAGCTCAAGAAAAATGAGCTGCTTAGATTTATCTTTTAGTTCTCCATCAATTTTGACAGATTTTAAATGGGACGTTGTTGACAACCCTTACGGAAGTGATCACCTTCCTGTAAAAATTAACTTATCATCCCCACCGCAAATCATCCCAAGCAAATCCCGTCGTTGGAAACTACACTTAGCAAACTGGGCAATATTTCAAGAACAGGCCAGCCTGAAAAAAGTTCTCTCAAGTAATCTAAATGTCGATGATCAAAACAAATTGTTCACAACCTGTATTATTAATGCCGCGCGGCTAGCTATTCCTCAGTCCTCGGGAGTGGTTCGACATAATCGAAAAATCTGGTACACACAAGAGTGTAAGGAAGCAAAAAAGAAACAAAACAAAGCCTGGGGCAACTTCCGTAGATACCCAACCCATGAAAATCTTGTAAATTTTAAATAGGCGAAAGCCAACGCACGCCGCATACGTCGAGATACTGAGAAAACTTCCTGGAAGAACTACATATCATCTATTAACAGCTCAACCACATCCAAAAAAATGTGGGAACAAGTCTAAATTAAATGGCAGCTTCTCCCCTTTCACAATCCCGTTTTTAACAGCTCCTGGCACACAAACAAGTATAGAGGAACAGGCAGACGTACTAGGGGAACATTTTTCTAATGTTTCAAGTTCCTCACACTACAGTCAATGGTTCCTGAAGCACAAACATACAACCGAAAAACAAAAGCTTCCTACAAGTGGCTGTACATATGAGCCCTATAATGCATTAATCACATTTCACGATATCCAAAAAGTACTGTCCGCAGGTAAACAGACGGCACCCGGGCCTGATGAAATACATTATGAAATGCTGGCTCACCTCTCAGACGCTGCTGTGAACGCACTTCTACAATTCTTCAACAAAATATGGGTATCGGGAAAAATACCGGAGGCTTGGAAAAAAGCCGTGATTGTACCGTTTCTGAAGCCTGCAAAGCCACCAACCAGCCCTGGCACTTGCAGGCCTATAGCTCTCACAAACTGTCTCGCAAAATCATTTGAAAGTATCCTGAACATGAGGCTGATGTTCACTCTTGCATCACGTGAACTCATTGACATCCACCAGTGTGGATTTGAAAAAGCGTGTTCAACAACTGATCATCTCGTCCGCCTAGAAAATACAGTCCAAGAAGCATTCGTACACAAGCAACACTGTTTAGCAGTCTTCTTTCGATATCGATAAGGCTTACGATACCACCTGTAGGTTTGGTATTCTCCGCGACCTAGCAGAACTTGGTATTCATGGCAGGATGCTGAACTGCCTGAAAGATTTCGTGTCCGACCGTTCATTTCATGTGCGCCTGGGTGCAACCCTTTCGAAGAAATTCGTCCAGGAGAATGGAGTGCCGCATGGTTGTATTTTAAGTACGACACTTTTCATAGTAAAAATGAACTCCATAGTAAAAATCATTCCTAGATTCTGTATATGTCGATGACCTTCAAATAGCATGCACATCCTCCAGCTTACCAACATGCGAGAGACAGATACAACTTACATTGAATAAACTCGCGATATGGGCAGACAAAAAGGGGTTTAAATTTTCACCCCGAAAAACAGTTGCTGTCCTCTTCTCACTCAAAAGAGGCCTACAGGTTGACCCCACCCTACACCTAAATGAAACCGTACTTCCAGTAAAGAATGAACAAAAATTTCTAGGTGTAACTTTCGATAAAAAGCTCACATTCCTACCACACATAACCACTCTCAAAAAGAAAGCTTCCCAGTCACTAAATATACTCAAAGTACTGTCATATAAACATTGGGGGTCTGATAGAACATGCCTTCTACACATTTACCGTTACTTAGTACGTTCCTCCTTAGATTATGGCTGCATAGTGTATGGTTCAGCAAGACCGACATACCTAAAAAATTAGACCCAGTACATAACTCAGGCTTGCGTATTTCATACGGTGCATACCGAACGTCCCCTATAACTAGCCTTTACGTAGAAACAAACGAACCCCCACTAGAAACTAGAAGAGCCGCTCTAACCTGTGCATTTATCCTTAAAGTACAATCTCTACCAAAACACATTTGCTATCCCCCTGTTACAAAATGCCCTTCACGAGTAATCTTCTACAACAAACCACAAACTACAAGACCACTGCTCCTGCGATTTGAAGAGATGTGTCGGAATCTTGGCATAATGGACACATTACCTGGCATTACCCACAGACAAAATCCACTACCCCCATGGTTCATCTTCCCCACAGCTTGCGATCTCACTTTAATACAGTGCCGTAAAGCACAAACTCCGCCACAACACATAATTCAGGAATTCCTTGCACTAGAACAAAAATACAGCAGCTTCACAAACTTTTATACTGATGGTTCGAAAACGAACGAACATGTTGGAAGCGCAGTTTTACAAGGGAACTGGGAAGAAACAGTAAGACTTGCGCAGTGCACATCCATTTTCACTGCTGAATCTTACGCCATTTCTATAGCCATAGACAAAATAATAAAGGAGAACCTCGCAAATGGTATCATATACACAGACTCCCTAAGTGCACTCACAGCTCTTCATGCCAGAAATGCAGTCACACCATTATTAGGAAACATTATACACAATTTAATAAAAGCCACGACACAAGGACTGAACATTAAATTATGCTGGGTTCCGAGCCACGTCGGAATTAGTGTCAATGAGAGAGCAGATGCATGCGCGGCACAAGCCCTGCACAAAGAAATCACAAAAGTAAAGATAGCTCCTAACGACTGCATGAAGTTAACACATTATAAACTAAGAAAAAAATGGCAGTCTGCTTGGAACAATGAAGTAAACAACAAATTACACCTGTTAAAACCCGTGTTAGGCGAATGGAAATCTTGCACACACCAGGAACGTTTCAAAGAAGTGATGCTGTGCCGTCTTCGCATAGGACACACACACCTAACACACAACTTCATTCTAACAAAGCAAGACAAACCCCAATGTGAACTATGTGGAGATGAACTAACAGTAAACCATATCCTATTTTCATGCAGAAAGCTTGAACCACTGAGGAAGACGTTTTTTACCATATTTTACAAAGAACACATCCCTTTTCACCCAGCTTTGATTTTAGGAGAAGATGCACTTGTTGATGTATCATGTGTTTTTAGCTTTTTAAAAGAAGCAGGAGTTCTCATAAAACATGAAAACTTCGCAGAGTGCTTAACTACATAGTACAGAACACCTCATCCACCTTCTCATCTCTGAGAAGAAGGCCGAGGTCTTTAGTTAATTTGTTGGGACTCTCCGGGCTCTTGCCCAGACAAGGACTCACTGAGGTGTCCCAAATTTTTCAAAAGAATCTATGCCTAGTGTTTGGCGCATGATAGCCTAAGCTGCTTCTGTGCCAATAAACTCAACTCAACTCAACTCAACATAGGAAACTAGGCAAACCACAGGCGTTAGCACTCAGTTTACTCCAGGTTGGGGCACACCCTGACCCCGCACTGTTACCGTGAATCTATCCAGATACAATCGACCAATATTTGCGAGCTATGTTCAGAGTTAGCTAACTTGGAACACCCGTTCTGGCGGTGCCCTTGGCTACGCGACGGCGACGGCGTCACGTCGTCCAAATGGGAGGCTGCCCAAAGCAGCCCCGATATTGAAGCACAGCTATGGGCTGTCCATCGGGCCCGCGACGCAGCAGAGAGGCTCGGACAGCCTGTCTGTGCCGACGTGGGAGCGGTCCGCTACGTGCTGACGCACGTTCCGAAGGACCTGAATAAAGTTTTGCCATACCATACCATACCGGTACAAAAGCCTTGTTTGGCATTGTGCGTGCTATGCCGTGCGACATGACGATGCAAACAAATATCCAGTGTACGCTGCGGACGCAGCCAAAGCGCTGCACGAAACACAAGAAAGACGCCGCGTTTTCAGCTGCAACAACGAACCCTACCAAACTAAAGGTGAAAACATATCCACGGTATACGCTACGGACGCAGTACTAGCGTATCACAACACACAAGAAGGATCTACGTTTCCAGCTGCAATAACGAACCTTAGCAGCCTAGCGACGTGAAAATATATCCACGGTAGACGCTACGGATGCAGCACAAACGTAGCTCAAAACATAAGGAAGAGACCACGTTTTCAGCTGCAGCAATAGCCCTACCGCCAAGCGAATTGACCGCGTTGAAAGCAAGCACAGTAATCTCGTTGCCGCAGGAGCTGCGCTAGCGGCCAGAGGGTTTTGGCGTCAGAATTTTGGGCGCATGCTTTGTAAAATATATAGGAGGTGTTGGTATGCGCCGGTCTTCAATCACGAAAAAAATATTCTCAGATCATCCGGTGCTGGGCAGAATCAACCTCGCCTGGTATATATCCAGAGAATCTTGTCTGAATATGCAATGAGACATGCGTCACGCGCACACTTCGCGATGGCACCGCTATATGGTGCAGCGCGTCCAGGTAGAAGCGCGAGAGAGGAGCCCGGCTGCTGTACACACCGCACGCATGACGCGTTCCGGCTTTGACAGTAGGTGTGTCCCTGCGTTGCTTCAATGCTAATCGCATTAACGTCGATAGTCACCCTGAAATGATATCGTCGGGATTTTTTTTATTTACGATTTACTTATGCACCATCTCATTCGACGCACGCCTCATTTTAGCCATTGACATACTTCTTATAGAAATATATTTCACTCATTTACACAGCGACTGACTTGAGGCTTCTTTACAGCTATATTACATCTAGTCTTTTTAGATCATCACTCTATTGACAATTCACTACACTTATATTGGAGTTCCTTGGCCCTTGCGCCACAAGATACTCTCTTCATCATAACTTGCAAATGCCTGGTATATATAGGTGACAGTATACTGCTGCATTGTTTTAATTCAACAGACCAACACGGTACCGCTGGTTCTTGTAGCACCAGGCAGGTTCGCTAAGCTTGCATCATTTAACCGTCGCTGTCAATTTTGAGCATTAGCCTACGGCAGTTACCTTTGTGGTCATGTTTGGGAATCAGAATGGAAGTTTAGATTGGAAGTGTTATCATCGTAAAAAGTGGCATTCTCAACCTCGACAGCTTAGTTTTAGCAAGGTAATAGAGTGACGTCAGGTGCGGCGTTTGCCCGGGACGGCTGGTGGTGAAGGGAGAGACTGAAAAAAAAAAAAAGATTGCTGTCGCTTGACGTCTCGAGGTGTGGTGTCTAATACGAGGGTACAAGAGCGGCAAAGGAGAAGAAAAAAAAATTCACCGATGATAACGATAGTCCCTACTGCGAAATTTGAGCGCAGCTGTATATTTGCTTTCTTTTCGCGATATATTCACTGACGCGCAAAATCTGTCTTGTGCGGCACGTTGCAAACGAACCGAAGTGGCTCGCGACTGCCTCGGTAATCTGGAGATCGCGAGAGCCAGCGCGTGGGTGATGCGTGGGCGCAATTCAGAGCAGCCCCCGCCGACATACCTCCCACACAACGCGCGCTACTGTGGCGCCATCTCGAAGTCGTTTTCACCACACTACACTTGTCACGTTTTCGCCATACCCTCCTCCGCTTAATGCTTCTGTTGCGCCCTCCTCTCCACTTTCCGCCTGTCGCCCATTCGCTCTCGCCGCTTTTCACTTTTCCATCTTTCGCGGCGCCCGTGGATTCCGTTAGGTGCCGCCGACGCTTGCCGTAGGGAGGGGCACCTAAAAGCTGCGCTCTAAAAAATATAGCGAAAGAAAGAGAATTACACAGGTGGGTATTGACGATGAGAGAGATTAGGCAACCTTCACAGAACTGAACGTAAGCTGTAGGTGTCGTAGGCGGCCTGAGTTCGCGCTTCTAGAAAAGGCTGTCAGTCACCGAGCACTCACCGGCTGACCGGGTCTTCTAAAACATCAAGGGCATGCCACCTACGACACCTAAGCCTTCTGTTCAGTTCTCTTATCGCTTCCAAACCTCTCGCTCCCCCAACACCGTACTATATGTGCTTTTCTTTATTTTTTATGCCTCTTTCCAACTCCCCCTCTCGGCCGCTTGTCTTACAAACCACGCCTAGAGACGTCAAGCGATCGCGCTCATTTTCTTTTCAGTCTCTCCTTTTGCGACCAGCCGCCACCGATAACGACCGCACGTGTCATCGCTCTACTAATCTGTTGAAACTGCTATGTCGAGGATGCCATGGCCACATTTGACGAAGATACGTGCTCTTATCACAACGTTGGCCATGCACCTTATCCCTATTGATGACTTTTATGCCAAGTGTGGGTAAGCCGCACAAAAACTGCATGTTGGTAAAAGGACATACAAATATTTAGAACCTAATGACAATAAGACTGAAGCGGGAATCGTCAGCAGATATTTTTTTTCAAACGAACTGCCTCATCTTTCATTGCGAAAAACAAAGGGCTGCTTCCAAACGTTTGGCGCTTGTCTTTCTTTGTTTTCTTTGTCTAGTGGACGGAAGTGCCGATATTTCCTCTCTGACATAGCAGGTAACGCTACGAAAGATGCGGAAACTGATCTGATTCCTCGCTTTTCGATATAGTTCAAAATATTTCAAGATCTTATTTCGGAATAAGGAAAAGCATAGGTAGGTCTTATGTGATTCGACGTAACAGTAATCACAGTATTTTAGAGCATTCCTCCGCTCACTCCTGCGTTTCGACTCCACGAAGTGGGTGGCAGCAGCGCCCCTCGACAGAAGCGGACACTGCCTTTCGTTGACGCTCCACGGCATTGCTTGAGGAGCGTAGCGTCTTTTTGAGTCGAGGAGTGGCGCTATGCTCAAATTTTTTTGAAGGGAAGAGAAGCTTCTAATGGAGGATTGTTTGAAAATACAGTACAATACATATTTATTTTCAGGAATAGAACAGTCCTGGTGGATACCATACGCTAAAAGCTGTTGGGAAAACAGCTTGACTCGCCCGCTAGTCCTCTACAAGGTATACATGGTGGTTGCATCAAACATAACACTGTTAGACACTCAAAATAAATTATTTACTTACATAAATTCACATAAACAAGACCGAGAATATTATATAAACAAAGAGAAAACATATTTCATACATCAGAAGAAAGACATATATGTGTAAGGGTTGCGGAAAGGTAACACAATTAGCACTGATTAACGATAAACAATCAGTGATCACATGTTTACAAAATGCATTCGAAGTTCCTTGGATGACCAAGTACATATAGTTCAATATTTATTAAAAATGTTTGGTAGAATTTGTTGTAATTAATGTAGGCTATGTTTAAAACGAAACCACGGAACATACCGCGTATCACTATTTCTGCTATTCTCAGAAATGAATTTTGGTGTCTGAGATGCAGGTGTAACTACGGGTGTAAGTCTCATGCTCTTAAGCCGCAAAACAGGACGTAATTATTAAGTGGAAGGCGTCACATCTATGAACCTATACATCACCGAATGAGCGGTGTGACGCCTTTCTGCGGCATGGTCACGGGGCAGCCTATTGCGCGTTGGAGGCAAACATACTTCGTCGCATACGAGCACCATGAGAGCGGAGAAATGTTGCATGGGTGTGCACGTGTGCTATTTGTAGAAACATGCGGAATGAAGCTTCCATGACCGTGCGACTTCAGTAGTTTCTGAACCGTTGCTTCCTCAGCATGAAACGGAGCGGATGTACTTCACGTCAGTAAGATCGTTTGTTGGCATATCATATCGAGCTTATTTTTGTGAGCGCGTTACCTATGTTGTTCTCTGTCCCGTACTTGTGCTGTTTACGCGAATGTAGTATCGTCTGGTTGACTAGCGAAACGTCTGGAGCAAAGTACGTTGCTTTCCAATGTAAGATGAAATTAATTGATGAATTGACCTGTAATACAGCCAAGCAACCAGCCTGTGAGCCAATCATTTCATTATTAAAGGGAACCCACAATAATAATCGTTCAAGCGCTGAACCTATTCGATAAATTGAACTTCAAGGATTCTTGTCCCTAGCATGACCGGCATGGAAGTTCGAAACGACGCGTATATGTAATATTTTCCTTACATTTTTATGCTTAGGTTTCGCTGCAGTTGCAAGAATTCATGTAAAGACAAACGCATCCCTGGAGTAAAGACTCGACGTGTGGTTGACGTCAGTATTTGCCTCGTTTGGCGATCGATATGCTCTGTCATTACAGCGCTTGCGTTCAGAGCTTTTGGCTGAAACGATTACCTCTAGAGACTTACATTTTACTATCATGCCGGCTTCCATTAATATTGTTTTCGAATATATTCTGTTAAGCTATATCACTGGCAGTGTCAGTAAGTAAGCCGTGATTGTTTGATAGGTTACCGGCATGACGGTAGCTGGTTCAAGCTAGCGTTCGTGACATTTTCATTTGTCATAGTAAAACGACAACTTGAAATGGCTGGCATCCGACTAGCACAAATTTCAGCTTTAAATTAAAGAAGCGGAAGAGAAAGCATTATCTCGAAGGTGCACCAGCTCCTACTACTCCCGTTTGTCATGGCATGAACCACCACTCAGTTCCTTGGCAGGAGCGGTGTACGACCTGAATCTTGCGCAGCATTATTTTGCTTTGCACATACTGCATTGCCTGGAAGATCCGGATATTTTGGCGAGCGCATGGCGTGGCTGTTCAGTATCGTTTCCTTGCCAGCAGGGTCCGCCAGCTAATTGGCTCTCCTTGAAAAAAAGAAAGAAAGACTAGAAATTGTAGAGATCTAACGAATCTTTGAACCTATGTGAACAAAGCTTTCGCGAAGCGGTTATTCAAATGTTGTCAAGTTGGCCATTTCACTCCTGCGCCTTTCGCGCAAAGGGAAGCGGCTACACAACGTGAAACACGCGGTGATCATCTCAACGAGCTTGTCGGCGTTGGCACGACAGGACTATTCGTGGTAATTGTGGCCTTGGGGCTCGAACATCGGGCTGCTCTGATAGGAGCGAGGCCTTATCCCAGCATTGGGCTTGTAATTAAAATTTTGCAAATGCGAGCTATTCGTCCAGGCATCAGCACCCTGCAGCTCCGGTCTGGAAAGTTCAGCAGGGCTCGCCAAGAAAACTTTGCATTAAAAAAAAATCAGAAAAATTAGAAAGCGTCATTGCCACTGTTAGCACCCAATCAAGCGTAGACTTCACTGTTTTCATGTCATTTCTTTTTATGTTTCACGCAGAAGATTACTGGACAAAACCTTCCAAGCCACATATAAGAATCATGGAACGCTCTGCACTTCTTTTATGTTATTCCTTGCACTCGTGCTAAGCCAGCCTGTTTGACAACGTCGAAGAAAAAGTTTTGCGAGCAATGGGATCGGGGCTTCCCTATGGTATTTGAAATCGTTGCACAATTATGGCGATTGAGTGCTGAATTTCACCCGTGTTTTACAAATTGGAAACAAGAGATGGTTTGTCCTATCGCTTCCAAATACGTGTCAGATTACGAAATGAAGTATAGTCGGCGGTCTTGCGAGCATCGACCCATCTGCACAAAGCACATTATGGAATTTTAGCCGTGTTCAAGCAACACATTGGCTATGTGAAGGAAGATGTATTGGGGGGCTGCTTATTAATTTCGACCGCAGAGGGATCTTTTACATGCGCTTGAATGCGGTGCAGAAGTTTCATGGCATCATGTCCTAATAACAAATCGGCGGCAGTGTTCTTGAAGTGCTCAAACCAGATAGGGATCTGAAGCAAAATACCATAACTATGGAGCCACCAGCGCGAGTTGTGCGGTTTATGCGACACTAAAGAAAAATACAAAATCTGCTTGGCTTGCTGCAAAATCATTGAAAGCTTCATTTTCGTTAATATCTCGGTAAGAGGCAGATTTCCCGAATGCAAAGAATATGGCCGCCAAATTTCCGTTCTTAACATTTCGCGCCGACACCTTATTGCCCGTACTTTGGTGCGGCGTCCCATTGTTGAAATTATTATTTTTTCTATGTGGGCAAGTGTGGCTCACCCATATTTCCCGAAATTTGCTAAGTTTATTGTTTGGCTCGTTTGGGATGCGATGTAGTCTGTCTGACCGGCAAAGAAATCCACTCGCCGTGAGCAGACGCCGTCAACCTTCATGATGTCACGGCAAGCTGGTGCGGGAACATGAAGGCGTAGTCGCCACACGTTTTGAGTTTTCGCTTCTTCTCTGGCATATGAAAGCTGATATCATAGTAGGAAGGAACGTTTCATTTGATATATTGTAAATTTACTTTCCAGCTTAACTTATTTTTCTGTGTCTCTTTAAACAATAGGTGCTCAATAAACGAAAGTTGCATACGATATGCATGGCATTCTTTTTCTCATGTGTTCTACGCTGTCTGGTTTATTTTTGAAGAGAGCCAGGAATGGACAATGAAGTCTATGAATTTCCCGGAAATTTACCAGGTGTTTTGTAGAAAGCTCCCCTTCATGCTTTTTTTTTTTTCATGCCATGGGCCAGGGCAAAGCACTTGAAGGAGCAAATACAGATTCCAATAGCGATGCATCCCCTGCGATCACCACCCGCTTGCTCCTGGCCTGACGCAGGGACCTTGAAACACGTTTTAGAACGCAGCTCTAGATGGCCCGTTTCAGCGGCGGCGGAGTAACCGAGCGAACGAGCACAACAGCGACAGATGAAAGAGCGAACGCGAAGCGACAGAGGAAACCCGAGTCGCGAACGGCGGACACCAATGAGAGCGGCCTTTTCAGTGACGTGCGCACGGGCAACTGGTTTCATGCGTACCCGCGCGACCGCTCGACGCATATTTATATCTGGTCTCAGTCGGACCTGTAGTTTCGTAATATCGTCTGCTCGCTCCATCTCTCGTTCGCACTTCGAATGTCATTGTTTGCGATTCTTTTGTAATGTGATTTTATGCTCGCCGCGTGTTGTGCAGTACTTTCTGGAAGCCAAGTGGTACCAGCAATTAAACTGTAACCTTCGACGAGTCTTATATAAAAGCCGACGCGCTTGACCCGCAAATCAGCTTTTCGACGACTGCCGACTCTGCTACATGTCTCAAATTCTTTGCCTCAATATATCGTGAAATGAAAACACGCATAGAGATCCACTCAAATTTCCCATTAGGTAGTATCGTAATCCTCGGTGATTTTTTTCTTCCGTATTTTACACCATCTAGCGTGGACAACTGTTTGGACGATTAAAGTGTCTAGATCCCAGACATAGTGTAATGAATGCTGGTCACGTGATGGGATGGTCCTGATAACAGCGCCCAATATGAGTCCTCGCAAACGGTTTTAATATGTGTTGTGACTGCGGACAATCCTACTGAGGCAGTGCAATATCACAAAAGCCACACGTCTGATAGTCTTTGCAAAAGAGCTAACGAATCTCCCCAACATAATGTTTGAACAGGTCTACCAACTCGAAGCAATCGCTTGGTCCTTTCATTCATCCTTCGACGGCGCTGGTTGATGTCGTTCTGGTACGTTTTGCAGCATTGTCGGCAGAATGTGCCCCTACTGGCGGACACGCCTGTCCAAAGAAAAGAAAAAGTAATGTATTGTATGCCATATGTCGCGATATATAGGCCGAATCTCTTTTGTAGCACCTGTGAACCAAGGCTTGCTGAGAGCAAAAACAAGACAGTAAACGTTCTTTGATTCGTTCTCCTGAGAAATGAAAAATAAGAAATAAACGATATTTTAAAGCCTCTCCACTAGCAACCGAAGAAGAATGCCTAAAAAGGGAATGAAAACTGTGGATAAACCAAGAATCTTTCATGTAAGGTCAACCATCTAAAGCACCAATACCAAGTGCATTTCAAAGCAACTGGTGTCCCTTCTTTCGTTCGTGGGGACGACTGTACAGCTGTTTTCTCAAGTGAATTGAAATTTTTTCCAGTGTAGTTTTGGTTCAAACACTCGTAACCAGTCAGTCAGACATTTCTCAAAGTATGGTAATTGGCTAGTGCAGAGTCACACCTTTATTTTGTTCGCGAGAACTCGCGGCAACGGCCCCATTGATAAGTTGAGTATAACGTATTTATTGCCGATATCCTTCTTTAACCTCACTGAGCTTGACAGGAACGTGATCCGTATTTTACATGACCTATGCGAGACAAACTACTTACGGGTAGCGAGGATTTGCTTGGTGAGTATAGCTACCTTCTTGATTCCAAATTAATAGCGGCGTTAGCCTAACGCTGTGAATATTTCCGAAAAATTTTGTTCAGTGCAGGACGCTTGTATGCGTGAATGTCTGCGCACGCAATGAATGCTAAGGCTAGGAGTCAGCACAATAGTTTTGCGCTAGCCGTTGACGCAATATCTGCAGTCATTACGGATACATGATTTTGAGGTACATTTAATTCAATCTGTTCTTGCTTTGAAACGTCATAAATGCACTAATACTGTGAGCTGTGAATTCTTTCCCACATCTCATTTTAACGGTGCTCTTCGGGCGGAGATCTACAGCAAGAGGCTACCAGACTATCTTATGGCAGCAACCTGCAGCGGCGTTTTTCTTTCCGCTCTTGTTGAATACATAGCGCCACTTGACAGCGATGATGTGCATGTTAAATTTCCGTGATGATGCCCTTTAGAAGCTAGCCTCTATTCACCAACACACCATCAATCGATCAAATTCAATTGCAGTGAATGACTTACATCTAATTTATTTAGACATATTCCACTTGGAGTTTAGGAACCAGGCCTCAAATCGTTTCAGGAGAGGGATGTGCATGCCATGAAAGGACTGATAATGAATCAATGGAGAAGGAAGAAATCCGCTCAGGACGCCTACTCTGGTCACTTTGTGTATATACATACACAAATTGTGCGTGTGTACAATTGTAGCCCCCATCGATGACTGAAATAGAAAGTTAGTCTGCATCGGCAGGTTTCATCTTGGCAGAAAGCGGCTGTAATTTCATCATAAGGAAAGACGCGTGCAAACCAACACCACAAGGAGGTTCAGGACAACAAATGAATAGCCGGCGATCGTGTTGTCCTTTTCCATGTCCTTGTGCCGGTAAGGTACTTATAGTGTTTTGGGATTGCAAAGTAACGCATGGGCACAAACAATAAATAACACGGACAGCGCGTGCTTCAGCTGCGAGTAACAAATTACCCGTAATACGTGTAACTAATTAGAACGTTCGGCAGTTATGTAATTGATCAGTTATTTCTTTACTCGCGAACGCTGAGCGTAATTCAGTTACGGTTTGAGTAACCAATTACATGTAACCAGCTGCTTTATTTATGAGCTAAACTATAACAGCCGACGCAGCTTTTAGTATTTGAATTTGGCTGAAACTACAGTGTAACTTCCGCAGTCGTGCCACTTAGCAGCTTCGCGGATGCGCAAGTTCACCCAGGAAAACGTGAGCTCTCAGCATTCGTTTCTTCAACTTAACGCTCCTCAAAATATTGACCAGTAAATAGAAGTGGCGCTGCTAGCTCTATAGTGATGACCACTTCGTACGTTGATGCGAGGAAATCGCTTACCGACATTCTTTTTCTCATGTTTTCATTTACCCAAGGAGGAGTATGGTTGCCAACTCTCGAGAGGACGAAGCTGGTGGTAGGGAGAGGGGGCAGTGGACGAGGGCATCGGCTGGTGGCAACCTACCCTGTCAGTGCCAGGAGGTTCCACTCTCAAAAAGCACGAATAACTTTTTACCAGAACTTTCTAACGGTCATTTACAAGAAGAAAGATGTAGTTTGGTTGCCTGAATACACAGCTACGAATACGGATAGAGATATTGTAAACAATAAGGCCTGCATCAGAACTAGAACCATGACAAAAACGAAACTAGCTTTATGTTTAATTATGTCAATGCAACAGGAAACAAAAAGAATGTGCGAATGTGCTCTCAGCCATGATCAAATGAAACCTACATTTATTTATTGCTATGGAGGTGAAAAAAAAAAGGCAAAAATGTTCACATTTGACGGGCCCGATTGGCTAAAGTCGGGACACGGAACATTTACTGAGGATTCGGAACTGTCCCACTAATTTCTTTACACTAACCCCCTTTTTTCTCGTCGACTAGACACCGTGTTTTAGGTATGAGCGCTTAGTATGAGCAACGATTCACTTAAAGCTTTCCCCTGAACAGAAATAACCGAAGAAATTTTTGAAAAGCATTTGTCCGTTAAGATAGATAACGTTTGAAGGGTGGGAGAGGGCGCACTGAAAAAGCATGTCAGCTCATTTCATTTGCCATATTTGTGCAATGGGGCTAAAATTATAGAGGACAGGCCGCCATTGGAATATGAACCTGGCAACGTTTAACGCTAGAACGTTATCTAGTGAGGCGAGTCTAGCAGTGCTATTGGAGGAATTAGAGGGCAGTAAATGGGATATAATAGGGCTCAGTGAAGTTAGGAGGCCAAAAGAAGCATATACAGTGCTAAAAAGCGGGCACGTCCTGTGCTACCAGGGCTTAGCAGAGAGACGAGAACTAGGGGTCGGATTCCTGATTAATAAGAACATAGCTGGTAACATACAGGAATTCTATAGCATTAACGAGAGGGTGGCATGTCTTGTTCTGAAACTTAATAAGAGGTACAAAATGAAGGTTGTACAGGTCTACGCCCCTACATCTAGTCATGATGACCAGGAAGTCGAAAGCTTCTATGAAGACGTGGAATCGGCGATGGGCAAAGTCAAAACAAAATACAGTATACTGATGGGCGATTTCAATGCCAGGGTAGGCAAGAAGCAGGCCGGAGACAAGTCAGTGGGGGAATATGGCATAGGCTCTAGGAATAGCAGAGGAGAGTTATTGGTAGAGTTTGCAGAACAGAATAATATGCGGATAATGAATACTTTTTTTCCGCAAGCGGGTTAGACGAAAGTGGACGTGGAGGAGCCCGAATGGTGAGACTAGAAATGAAATCGACTTCATACTCAGCGCGAACCCTGGCATCATACAAGATGTAGACGTGCTCGGCAAGGTGCGCTGCAGTGACGATAGGATGGTAAGAACTCGAATTAGCCTTGACTTGAGGAGGGAACGGAAGAAACTGGTGCATAAGAAACCAATCAATGAGTTAGCGGTAAGAGGGAAACTAGAGGAATTCCGGATCAAGCTACAGAACAGGTATTCGGCTTTAACCCAGGAAGAGGACCATAGTATTGAAGCAATGAATGACTATCTTATGGACATCATTCAGTTGTGCGCAATAGAAGTCGGTGGTAACGCCGTTAAACAGGAAAGCAGTAAGCTATCGCAGGAGACGAAAGATCTGATCAAGAAACGCCAATGTATGAAAGCCTCTAACCCTACAGCTAGAATATAACTGGCAGAACTTTCTAAGTTAATCAACAAGCGTAAGACAGCGGACATAAGGAACTATAACATGGATAGAATTGAACAGGCTCTCAGCAACGGAGGAAGCCTAAAAGCAGTAAAGAAGAAACTAGGAATAGGCAAGAATCAGATGTGTGCGTTAAGAGACAAAGCAGGCAATATCGTTACTAATATGGATGAGATAGTTCAAGTGGCTGAAGAGTTTTATAGAAATTTATACAGTACCAGTAACACCCACGACGATAAGGTGAGAGAGAATAGTTTTGAGGAACTTGAAATCCCACAAGTAACACCGGAAGAGGTAAAGAACGCCGTGGCAGCTATGCAAAGGGGGAAGGCAGCTGGGGAGGATCAGGTAACAGCAGATTTGTTGAAGGATGGTGGAAACACTGTCCTAGAAAAATTGGCCGCCCTATATACACAATGCCTCATAACCTCGAACGTACCGGAATCTTGGAAGAACGCTAACATAATCCTAATCCATAAGAAAGGGGACGATCATAGATAGATCATAGATCATAAGAAAGGGGACGATTATAGACCGATCAGCTTACTGTCCGTTGCCTACAAAGTATTTACTAAGGTAATCGCAAATAGAATCAGGAATACCTTAGACTTCTGTGAACCAAAGGACCAGGCAGGATTCCGTAAAGGCTACTCAACAATAGACCATATTCACACTATCAATCAGGTGATAGAGAAATGTGCGGAATATAACGAATCCTTATATGTAGCCTTCATTGATTACGAAAAAGCATTTCATTCAGTCGAAACCTCAGCAGTCATGAAGGCACTACGGAATCAGGGTGTAGATGAGCCATATGCAAAGATACTGGAAGCTATCTATAGCGGTTCCACAGCCACCGTAATTCTCCACAAAGAAAGCAACAAAATCCCAATAAAGAAAGGCGTCAGAGAGGGAGATACGATATCTCCAATGCTATTCACAGCATGTTTACAGGAGGTATTCAGAGACCTGGAGTGGGAAGAATAGGGGATAAAAGTTGATGGAGAATACCTTAGCAACTTGCGATTCGCTGATGATATTGCCTTGATTAGTAACTCAGGAGACCAATTGCAATGCATGCTCACTGACCTGGAGAGGCAAAGCACAAGGGTGGGTCTGAAAATGAATCTACAGAAAACTAAAGTGATGTTTAACAGTCTCGGAAGAGAACAGCAGTTTACGATAGGTAGCGAGGCACTGGAAGTGGTAAGGGAATACATCTACTTAGGGCAGGTAGTGACCACGGATCCGGATCATGAGACTGAAATAACCAGAAGAATAAGAATGGGCTGGGGTGCGTTTGGCAGGCATTCTCAGATCATGAACAGCAGGTTGCCATTATCCCTCAAGAGAAAAGTGTATAATAGGTCTGTCTTACCAGTACTCACCTACGGGGCAGAAACCTGGAGGCTTACGAAAAGGGTTCTACTCAAACTGAGGACGACACAACGAGCCATGGAAAGAAGAATGATGGGTGTAACGTTAAGGGATAGGAAAAGAGCAGATTGGGTGTGGGAACAAACGCGAGTTAATGACATCTTCGTTGAAATCAAGAAAAAGAAATGGGCATGGGCAGGACATGTAATGAGTAGGGAAGATAACCGATGGTCATTAGGGGTTACCGACTGGATTCCAAAGGAAGGGAAGCGTAGAAGGGGGCGGCAGAAAGTTAGGTGGGCGGATGAGATTAAGAAGTTTACAGGGACGACATGGCCCCAATTAGTACATGACCGGGGTTGTTGGAGAAGTATGGGAGAGGCCTTTGCCCTACAGTGGGCGTTTAAGGCTGATGATGATGATGATGATTAAAATTAATTTGTGAGGCTTTACGTGCCAAAACCACTTTCTGATTATGAGGCACGCCGTAGGGGAGGGCTCCGGAAATTTCGACCACCTGGAGATCTTTAACGTGCACCTAAATCTAAGTGCACGGGTGTTTTCGCATTTCGCCCCATCGAAATGCGGCCGCCATGGCCGGGACTCGATCCCGCGACCTCGTGCTCAGCAGCCCAACACCATAGCCACTGAGCAATCACGGCGGGTTGTTGACGCTTGGGCGGCGCATACGCAGAGCGTGACAGTATGACATGTACACTACTCCTCCCATCGCCGGCAATCACGGCGGGTAATGATGATGATGATGATAACATCGTGACCGAGCGCCGCATGCTTTATGTGCGAGTGAAAGCGTGGGGGTGGGGTGTTGAAGGGGTGAGCTGACGATGGTGACTCAGTCTTGTGCGCGCAAAGGAGAAAAGCGGGAACCAATTGATTCACGCGCGATACATCGGGGGGGAGTGGATGGAATGGGGGTAGGATCTAGGGTTCTGTGAATCTGTGATTGCAAAACATGTTTATTTGCCTATTTTGACGCATTATATACAGTGACTTTTTCTTAGATACGTAGATTTATTGGAGGCTTATAATTGAAATATCTGGTTGCGAGGTTTTGTGTATACGTACAGTGAACTTTGTTTGCGCTGACACTTTTTTTGCCCTTTATCAGGCTGTATTTTCGTATTTGTATATTCCATTGTATCTTCGCATTTCTAATGTATGAGGGCGAGTAAAATGAAAGCGAGTCAAGCCATTCCGCGCAATAATAGTTCGGTTCATCATTTGCGAGCCATGCGCATAGCACACAGGCATCTCTCACTTAGAAAAGTGGTACGCAGGTGTGAGGATAAATGCTCTATAATGCTCTCATACACTGCGTAGAACATGCTTTCGTGACATAAACGACGCTCCAAGAGTTGAACAGCGTGGTGCCGTGAAGTTTTTGACAGCTGACGGTATTTCCCAAAAAGAAATTAGTCAGCGCATGGCTGCCGTGTACGTTGAACGTTGCATTTCCTTGGCCACTGTGAAGCGTTGGAGCAAACGGTTCAAAGAAGCACGTGAAAGTTGCAAACATGATCCAAGACCGGGCGAAAGCCATCGTGCAATCACCCCCAACGAAATTGCAAAGGTCGATGAGCTGAGGAGACAAGAACGGAGGATAAGCATCGATGAACTTGCACAGCGTGTGAACGTCAGTCACGGTTCGGTTCACGCCATTTTTCATGAACATCTCGGTTATCGGCTCATGTGTGCGCAATGAATGCCCAAACTTTTGAACCATTGCCAGAAGACGGAGGAGTTCGGCGTTGCCTTGACTCATCTGATCCGGTATCACAATGAGGGTGACGACTTCTTTGCCATTGTGATCGGGGACAAACCATGGTGCCACTAATACGAGCCTGACACACGAGGGCAAAATTTACTTTAGAAACATTCGAATTCACCATGTCCAAAGAAAGCAAATGCCGCCATTTACGCCGGAAAGGTGTTGTTGCCTTGTTTTTTTTCGATCATCAGGGGCCATTACTGATAGAATTTGCTAAATCTTGAGACTATCAATTGCTTAAACGCTGGAACGGCTGCGTGTCGCAATCAAGAACAAACGACGTGTAAGATTGAGTTAAAATTGAGTAATGGAGTCATCTTGCCCTACGACAATGCCCGTCCCCACGTCGCTGATGTGGTTAGTAAAAAACTTGTAAAGTTCGAGGGGGAAACGCTGCAACATCCGCCATGCAGCTCAGACCTGTCGCCTTGCGACTTCCACATTTTGGGAAAATTAAAAAAAAAAAAACAGCTCAAAGAAGCCACATTCGTGTGGGACGATGACGTGAAAGTGTCAATTGGAGGCCTCTTGAAGCAGTAACCCAAGCGGTTTATGAGACGGGAGTCACGCGACTCGTTATTCAATGGGACAACCGTCTAAATTCTCATGGAGATCAAATTTAAATAATGTACACCGTTTGTCATATATTCGCATTGGCTCACTTTCATTTGACTCGCCTTCGTACATTTTGCAGAATTGCTTTTTATACGTGCTATATGTTGCGACTATAATTTCGGTGCAGTTACTCACGATACACGACCGGTGACAGCTGTTCCTGCGTAATACATTGGAACAAATGAGAACGTCATTGAGATTTTTTACTGGCCATTGCATATGGACAAGAATGTAAGCACGGTTCTTGAATGACAAAGTTTCATTAACATACTTCTTCTCAACTTGTTCATTTCATGGCCTTTACATTTTTCATATCAATGGCATGCACTACTTTGCTGGTTCCGAACTGATATAGTTCTAAACTTCGTGTGATGTTTTCTTTACTTATTAAATCGACAAAAACATGGAAGCATTGATATCAGTTATCTTGGGCAACATTTTTGGCACGTACGAGTATATTATTTTATGAAAAAATACCTATTTTACTTGTTTTGACAGGGCGTAGTGTTCAAGAATTCGTTTGCAGCATCTTTGGCCATGGCAATGCAATTATTATTCATGTATTTGATCCTTCGATAAATTGTTTAATAGGAAACTTTAGCTCCGGCCCAACTCCAAGGCGGCCTATTGAAATACATGTCAAACGCAGAAATGCTTTTCTGAGATAACCTCTGGATCGCTTTTAATAAAATTTGTTGCATTTGAGAAAGTTAAATTCTAGCGTCTGTTGGAAGTGGAATTTCAGTTTAGGGCCTGAATTTTGTTTAAAATACTTCGAGAAATTGGAAATTTTAAATATATATGAAGCATGACGTTTACAATCTAATAGCTCTGCATCAAGAACAGGTATCGCGGTTCTGTAAACAACACCTATTATGTCAAAGCGGACAAATTTGGTGAATTGGTTACGTTGTGTAAAAGGGTTCTGCACAAGCCGTATTTCCATAATACTATTTTTTTTTAGATTCATGTGTAACATGAATTTTTTACGCTGTAGATGTACTACTAGATGCAACTCACAGAATTATGAGTTAGAGTTTTAAACTTGATAGTTTCGTTCTCGAAAATTTTTCGATATTGGCCAATTTTTATTAAATAATTGACAGCGTAAATGAGAAATTCGAAACCAGCAGTCAATAGAATTTACGCTTTCTTTTAAATGCAAAACACCTCATCAAATTTAGTGCAGCGGTTCCTGAGAAAAGTGAATTCCCCTTCTAGATGTATTTAGATCGGAGCACCCGAGCTAAAGCTTCTTCTTAAGGAGGAGGCCGAGCTGCAACGTGAGCCCCTCCCCCGAGCGAAATTTCCGGCTACGCCACTGATCACCGCTGACGAGTTCACACTTGTTCACCTTGCGCACCGCCGCAACGCGCACACCAATCCTACATTCAAACACATGTGCTACTCAAAAACACGCTTGAATTGTTCTACCACGCCAAATTTTAAGCCTAATCCATAGATCAAATACAGCTATGATAGATCTTCCATTTTGTTGCGGACCCGTTCATCTACTCGCTGACGAAAGATAGAGCGCAGTTGTGGGCATGGTGGGGAAACAGAGAAAGACAACCTATTCGCTAGCCGGAAAACTAATTTTGCAGGCGCAATGATGTTGATGCTGATTATATCCCGTTTGAAACGGGGTGGTGACAAATAGTCACCTAGCCAACTAGGGGTAATCAATTATGCCATAAATGCTTTTCATTCTAGCATTTTTGTACGCATATTTTAACCTTCCTTCTGTCCGCCAAAACTTTTCTACGTACCTTGTACCACTACCTACGTCTGTAACGAACACGGTCGCATAAGTCTGTTCCATCTTTTTTGCACCTATACCATAAACGTGTCTTGATTATTTCAAGTACTGACCGCTTCATGCTTCCGTCGCCTTTAAGATCAAGCGCTTCTGGGAGGTTCACGTCACCTACGGGTCTCATTGGGTGAATCCCTTGGCATTCCATTAGCATGTGCTGAATGGTCTCCGGATTCTTGCAGCAGCATGGACATACCTCATCTTGTTGGAAATGTTTGCTCCGGTATCTTTTCGTCTTTAGGCAACCAGCTCGATCCTCAAATAATTGTCAATTTGCACTTGCAATTACCCTTTACTTGGTTGCCAACTTTCTTGACCTCTTCATCCAGTCTGTATCCACGCTTTTCAGGCACAATACTTGTGCATTTTACCCCACCCATTTATTTTGATCCATGTTCCTTAGTTTCTCCTCAAAAGTAATTTTGCTCTGCGCTTCTCTGACTTCAAAAGAGGCTGAATCTATATCAACCTGCACTGGTTCATTTGGGGTTTTACTGCGGTCTCCCAAAGCAAACTGGCCTACTGGTCTTCGGTTAACTCCCAAGCCCGACAAGATATCTGATTTTAAGGACGGAATGATGTTCGCGAACGTTAGAGCCAGCGCCATTACTCAATTCCAGATTCCACGCACAACCTCATATTGTGGCCCCATAGTGCTCTTTGTTTAATTATTTCTGCATCCCGTTTTACTCGGAATAAACTTGGCATCAGCCAGCGCCATACAACGCAATTGGAAATCGCTGGCAGAGGCCTGCGTTCTGCAGTGGACATAAATGTCAGCTGATCATGATGTAACTGCTTCTAGCTAGCGCATCCGCAAAAAGTTACAAGTGTGGCAGAGCCCACGTTAGACCTTGTCAAGCCTGTGCTGGGCTTCTGGAAAAGCTGTCACCACCAGTAATGGGTCGAAGCAGCAACATTATGCAGGCTATAAGGATCCATATTTGTTGTAAAAGAGCCACGCTCCATAATGCCATGCATTGTTATAAGTATCCTAAATTTTTCACATTTCATTCTCATAAAATACAGATAGCCAACGACAGAACTTTCAAGATAGCTACTGGCAATTCAATAACACTGAGACCATTTGGTTGACAATTCTATTGTCCACCATCACAAGGTTCCCAGCTTCCTAAAATAGACAGGCTACCTGAACAAAAACCACATCATACCTACATATTTGAATTATAAATAACGTACTAATTACTCCCTGCGAGTATGCGTAGGGTTTTAATCGATATGTATATTACCGACCTCTAGACAGCCACCAATGTTTAGACCTTTTGCAGCCACGTTACCCTCATCCTCGAAAATATTTCACATTCATAGCATGTTAGATCAATGTTTAAAAAAAATGTCGAGCTGTCACCCATCGGGCAGGCCTTGCTCTTGTTCCTATGACCGAAACTATATACCAGAAAAGAGCTACAGATACTTAGTCACTGTCATGGCGCATATGGAGACACCGTTGTTCTGAGAATTGAACGCGCCTGCAGGCACACACACGCACGTTTCTGTTACTTGCAAGGTTAGAATTAGGAACAATGCAGTCGTGCGAATCTCTTCAGGTGGGTCAAGAATGGAAATTTAGAGATAAAGCACTTAGTTGTTTGTCCATTATGGAAACGATCCTTGTGCGCACATTGTGTCAAGAAAAGCTGAGGACCGCGCTGCGTGGGTTTGTTCGTACGGAAACCTTGTACGGACAGACAGACAAAGAACTTTCATTACAAGGTCCTGAGAAGCTTTGCCGTAGAACTGAGCTGCGGGCCGCTCCCACGTGGGGAATGGTAGGCCGAGCCTAACCGCCGCATCGCGGGCTCTTTGGACAGTGCTAGTTTGACGTGAAAGTACTGAGCTCTGTATGGCAGAGCTCCAGTCTTCTTCCGTGATGCCATTGGGTCCCTGTAACGAGGGGCATCGCCAGAGCATGTGTGCGAGATCGCTAAAAGCCCCACAGTCGGGGCAAGTAGAGCTAAGAGCCTCTGGAGGGATCGTGCGGAAAAGGGCCAGGTTTGGATAGCGCTTAGTCTGAAGCATGCGTAAAGTGGACGCCAAAGGTCTAGCCAGTTTGCTGTGATGGGAAGGATAAGTCCTCCTACCCAGGTGATAGTGCGTAGTAATTTCGCTGAAAGTAGTGAGAGTGTCCCGAAATTCGAGAACCCCGGAGTCTGAGCTCGATCCTGCTCCCGCGCGGTGGGTTAGTGCGCACGCTTGGGAGTGGGCGATGCAATTGAGATTGGGAAAGGAGTCAAGCTGGGGGTAGAGCCGGAAACCACGTCATGGTATGCGGAGACATTATCTTGCTCTTGAGAATCTTGTGAGCCTCCTCAGCGATGGATCCTGAAGTGAAAGCCCTGACCGCCGATCTCGAATCAGTGAAGATTCGGGATCTGCTGTTGTCTAGGGGTGCTATAGCAACTGCGACCTGCTCCGGTCTGGTTGGTGTTGAGCACTTCAGGGAAGCCGCATTCACTGTCTGTCCGTTGTGGTCACAAGGGCAATGGCGAAGTTAGACGACTGCCCATATTGGGCCGCGTCGACAAAACATGCCGAGTAGGGATCGTCCTTGGTACGTTTGAGGAGGGCGAGGGCTCTTGCCCTGCGTCGGCCTACGTGTTGAGGATGAACATTACGGGGAAACGGTGCAACTCGTATGTTGTTCCTTTGATCTTCTGAAATTGCATATTTGCGCTCTCCCATGAGGATAAGGTTGATCCCAAGAACCGCCAGGATCTTCTTTCCGGCCGGGGTATAGGATAAACGGGATAGTTGGGCTGACCCCTGCGCCTCGAATATCTCGTCCAATGTGTTGTGCACTCCTGGTTGCATAAGGAGGTCCGTGCTCGCCCGTAACAGAATGCCTAGTACTTTTCTATACTTTTTCTGATGAGCGTGTTAATCGTTTCTTCTCGGAGTTATACCAGTTGCGCATGGCTGCCACATAAACTTTATGACTCGTGAGGAAGGCGTGGAACAACCTGAGGAGGTTGTCTTCCCATAAACCTCCACGCCTATTCGAGACTCTGTTGATGAGTCTGATAATGTTCTCAGTCTTGGCTGTGAGCTTGTTGAGCGTCGTATTTTTACTGCCATTGGATTCGATGAACATGCCAAGGACCCGAATGGTGTCTACTCTGGGGATGGTACAACCGCTTTTAGTGTGGAGTTTGACGTTTATTTCAGACAACGGTTTCCAGCCTCTAGGTTTGGGACCTCTCCTGACTGGCCTGTAGAGGAGGAACTCAGACTTGATCGGGGAGCATCTAAGCTCCGTATTTTCCAAGTACATCTCTGTTTGATCTACAGCCTCCTGTAAGCCTCATTCAACAGCTCCTTCGCTTGCTCCGGTGCACCAGATTGTGATGTCATCAGCGTAGAGCGTATCATTGATCCCTTCTATGTTGGAGAGCCTTTGCGATAGTTTCTTCATGGCGATGTCAAAAAGCAATGGTGAGGCTACCACTCCTTGTGGCGTGCCTCTGGTGCCCAAGCTGAAATTGTCGTACTTGAGGTCACCGATTTTAAGCATGGCCTTGCGATCCCGTAGGAACGAGCTTATGTACCTGTGGAAGGAGTCTCCCAAATTGAGCTACGAGATGGAGTCCAGAATGTGAGCTTGGGATACATTGTCAAAGGCCTTCTCCAGGTCTAAGGCTAGGATGCCTCTTATATCTCTTGTGGTGTTGTCACAGTTTTTTTAAAAAGGTTTTGGGAAGTGTTCTTGTCTGGTCAATTTTGCAGTGAGAATTTCATTTAGCGTAAGATCCACCTGACTATAGAGAGCTCTATGCAAGCTGCCCAAGGTCAAGACTTGCTTAAATGGGCTATGAATCTAGTTAAAGGGACCTTGAAACGATGTTGACAATATTGTACAAACGTACTGACTCGTTAGAGTAGGTCCCTCTGAGCATTAATTGACGCATCTAAGTGCTCTGCCTAAAGTGTGTATTTATTACAAGGTTTTAAAGATGTGCAGGTGCCGACAAAAGTGGTATACTTCACGCAGTCCACGCAGCGGGAGCCGGAGCAGTGGCACACTGCATCGCGACGCCATCTACAGGCGGCATCTGGGATCGAGACAGCCAATGGGTGCCGTTTATTATCGGCAGACATGATCCCAGATGCTGCCTGTAGATGGTGGTGCGATTCAGTTTGCCGTTGCTTCGGCTCCCGCTGCGTGGACTGCGTGGAGTATACCACTTTTTTCGGCGCCTGTACATCGCTGCCGATCGCAGCACACTGCTGGGCGGAGTTTACAGCTGCCCCTACCCATATGACGTCATTAGGGCGAGCGGTCCGATTGGCTGCCCAGGGCGTGTCATCAATAATTTTTCCACCTTTATGGTGAACAAATGATGTTCGTAATAGTTGGAATGTTAGCTAACAAATAGAATGCACAAGAACAATTTCTCATACACTTAAGCACTTCCGGCACACAGCAAGCGTCGTCTGCTTGTGACGTACTCCATTTTGACGAGAGCTCCGCGGTCAAAGTCGGTCTCAGTCTTTTAGCGAGTACTATGACTCGACTTTGTTGCGTTGTGGACTGCAAACGTAGCGACTGGCAATATGTCAAGCTGCGACATCGTGTCCCTCTGCAAGGCCGCAGACCGGCGAACTGGCTGCAACGCATCGGACTACCGCGATCCGATCACCGCCAGGATTTGCGCGTTTGCGGCCGTCACTTTACACAGGAAGCTTGACTGTGCCGTTTTACGGGATGAGCAGAAGCGCAAACGTGAATGGTCTACACGGTGCCGCCACCAGGTGGCACAGAGCTCAACCAGACACAGTAGCAGTAACGAAATGTATTCTTCTTTGCTGCTGGTGTAAATTTTTCGCAGGAGTGTAATCATCAACACGTTATTTTTGCAAATTTTTAAAATGTTTTACACTTGGTTAGAACAATATTAGCGCTTTGTGTGGCTGGTTAAGCTCTGCGCCAACAAGTGTCTGGACCGTGCAGAGAAGTCAGGTCGCTCACGTACGTCTACGCTAAAGTTCCTTGATCAGCTTGAATTTATGCCTCCAGCCATCTGCCGAAACGCCCAGCTTGCTTCTGGTTACCGCAATACCAGACACGTTCGGCGCTTTGACAGAATGCTCGCGATGCACGCTTCTTTGATAGCTTTCGCTTGGGGTCGACTGCCAAGCAGCTGGCGGAGAATTTGGAGAGACTTCGCGCGCTCGCTCATAGAGAACCGGAAGTCGACGACACGACATGGCATCATGACGCAGAGCCAGTGAAGGCGGAGCTTAGCCCCGATCACTCGGCGAACGAGTTGAGCAGAACATGCATGACTGTGGAAGAGGGTAACTTGTAATCGTCCGTAGAGTTCCTAATATGAGACGTTTCACACAAATTGTGGTGCGAATGATTAACTTTAGCTGTACCCTACGCGTCTACAAATTTTATCCGAGCCGTTTCAGTGGCCCTTCAACGCCCGTTCCCATGGGCCTCAAACTAAGGTATTGCTTCATTAGAAGCCTTCTATAAGATTTTATGAGTGTTTATTTACTTCGCAGGTGGCATTATTTATTTGTCAGAAACTAGAAACAAAGAATATGTATCTCTACATTGCTTGGAAGGACTGTGTTTTCGTAATGTGCTGTACATCATATCCAGGAAAAGTGTTTCTATACGCGTAGTGCGCGCCGATGAACGCGCCACTGGTGGCGGCCTTGCGCAGAACACACGGGAGAGAAGCCAGCCGCGCGCCGTAATTTTTTGTGTCGTTGATTGTGCTTCTTTGCCTTATTCCCGTTTTCAGAGCAAAATAGGCAACACCCTTCGCATGTGTGGGGTGGCCAAAGCTTCCGAGGAATGTCGAAGAAGAATTGTTGCAGGGTGGGGGGCTCAAATACGGGCGAAAACGTGCCGGCAATACGGTTCCAATCATTCACCGCAAAGCCTCATCAGCGGGAGCAACGGTAGCAAAAATTGATCGTCGCTACGGCGGGAAATTTCTTGTTCTTATCCTTTCCTTTGTCTCGTCGGTGTTTTTTTCCACTCGATCATACTTAGACGCGTAAGCGACGAAGTTCGCCTGCAGTGCAGCATGCGGTTTAAAGGTATTTTGCTAAAGTTCAGAATGCCGTTTGCTGCTTACATTGTTTTCCGCTTCTTTACCGTTCTAGCTAGGCAGCACGACTGCACGAGCGCATTGTGTTGTATGTTAAAGCTACTGAAGTTTGCAAGAACTGAAATTGTTGGTTTTATGTGGCCCGGTAAATCCTTGCACCAGCTGTCTCGCACTTCATGTTTTTACATCTATCTTATCCATGGCTCCGCACATGTTAAACTGTTGCTCCATGGATAACTCTTGTTGATCCTTTTGAGCTGCGAGGTTTCACCCTGCCTCGTTTGTAAAGGGTATAAATCACGCTATGTCTTATCGGAATGATACCAAGGAAGTTAAAAATTTATTAAATCATTGGGTTTTACCTGCCAAAAGCACTTTCTGATTATGAGGCACGCCGTAGTGGAGGAATCCGGAAATTTCGGCCACCTGGGGATCTTTAACGTGCACCTAAATCTAAGTACACGAGTGTTTTCGCATTTCGCCCCCATAGAAATGCGGCTGCCGTGGCCAGGATTCGATCCCGCGACCTCGTGCTGAGCAGCCCAACAGCATAGCCACTGAGCAACCACGGCCGGTACCAAGGAAGTGCTTCTTTAACAGCTTTATTCTTTTCACCCGAGGGCATCTTAGATATTGTTTTCTTTTTGGAAATGTGTTTAGAAAATAGGTAGTTCAGGGCTAGAATTGCTAATAGTTGCTGCATATGGTATTTTCGTTCCATTTTTCGTTGAAAAGTTCGCGTCACGTTTGGGAAGTCATCACACCTCGATGCTGCCTGAGCACATTTAACACGCCGAGCGATTTGTTTGTTTCACAACGTAGTCCCTCTTGCATCTGCATTTTGTACTCAACTCAATTCTTTCTTATTATGCTTACGGTGCAGAGGACTAGACCCGGCCTTGCCGCCAGTGCTCATCTACTTTGACTGGCGCTGCTCTGCCTTTAAATATATGATGTGGCACCTCTCTCTAGTAATATAAAAAAAGTAGCAAAAAGTTAGTCAGACTTTAGCTTTGTACGTTTCGAAGCAGCTCCCTTGGGGAATCTAAAATTGCAAGAACTGCAGCGGGAACGGCAGTTCATCGGCTTATGCAGCGGAATTGCATCGGCGGTACAGCACAAACACGTGCTTTTATTAACCCGTGCGTTTGGTGACTTCGTTGACTAGTGTACGCATTTCCATCGATAAATTCGCAATTACTCTTCTTGAGGCGACTTTGACTGCACTTATTCGGCGATGTCACATGTAGTCATCGGCAGAAAAATCACAACGGCATATGTAGACATCGCACCGTGCGGATTTGTTTGATATAAGTCTGCACTAACGACGGGTGCTAATTATTGATGTTCAGAAGCAGCATTACGGCAAGGGTAGAATTAAAGAAATGATGGAGAGATCGCATTACTCAACAAAATTTATCGGCTAGTTAACATGAGCTCCACTTCATGTAAATGGGGTTCATGGCGTTTGGCTGCGGGAGGCACCTGGCACGTATGTGGAACATGTTGTCCCAAACACCGGTAACATCGTGTTCATACCCGCTCCCACAGAGGTAAGCGTCTTCCCTACAGCTGTCACCGCAGAAGCAGCAGCCTGGCACCCGAAGAAAGCAGAAATCGTAGCCGCGAACTTCAGCCATCCTTGCTGCAAAGGGTGGTCGTCTGCTACGGCTCCCGCGCGTAATGTTGGAAGCGCCCGCTAGGTGGCTGTCAGTGGCGCCTCTATAGGTGGTGCACGAGGCGTATAGAAGCATGTGAAATTAGCTTCTTCGCTAGGGAAACCAAAGATATAACACCATTTTAAATTATGCCAATTGGCTTTCAATTTTTAGGCAATCTTGTACGGAGAGATTTCATTCCGATCGAGCTGCGCACGCTCAACGTAGTGCAGCGTATCAGCACCTGTGGAGACCTTCACAGCTTAAAAACATTTGAAAACGGAGATGCAGTCCGTGAGGCTGGCACTAATTTACTGTAAACGAACAAACAAAACAAGACAAAAATGCGAAATAGGAGTGCCGGATCCGTAATTCTTGGCGTTGTATAAACAGTCGTCATTATCGTTATTATCATTCGTACGACACTGTGCCGTTTTAATCCTTGACCTTTACAGGTCCTCATTCACTTCACTTCGTTCTGAAAAGTATTGCGAAGAAAACTGACACTCACTTAAGTATACTTAAGTGATTTGAGTGCATTCAAATCCACCTTAATTAATATTAATTCACTTTAGCTGAACTTCATTAACTTCACCTCAATTCAGTTTACAGCACCTTAAGTCGCCTTACTCTAACTAGTTCTAACATATCACTTCGCTGCAATTTACCTGAATTTATTTTAATTCATATTTATTACCGAAAATTACAACTAATTAACGATGTTATGCCATTTGCTACCTTCTGCATTACTGCTATGGTGATGCAATACACTGATGACGCCGCTTCCTCCTCATTGGTTCCGCCGTCACGTGCCCAACGACGCACGCACTAGGCACAACTTTAGCGAACCAGAACCGCAGAGGTGCCGTCGTGACGGGGAAGCGTGCTCCTCTCCCACCCCGAAAGCACGGCGGGTTGGATAAGCTACCCAGGCCAAGATTTACAATTTGTTAAAGAGCTAATTTACCTTGTTTACACACACTTCCCTGAGAAACGTGCCGTCAATCCCAGCACTTTCGAGCGCAGCTCTTAGGCGCCCGTTCCCACGGCGAGTGCCGGTGTCGGCGGCGTAACCTAGCGAACGAGCACAGCGAAAGATGAAGGACCACAAAGACCATTGAGAGCGACCCCTTCAGTGACGTGCATGCGGGAAACGTGTCATGCGGACCCGTCCGACCGCTCGATGCGTTCTCGTATCTGGTCTCAGCCGGACCGCTTGTTTCGTACTACCGTCTGTTCGTGTCAGCTGTCCCACGATCTTGTTTGTCTTGCTTGGTTTGGTGTCACTAACGCTTGTTTCGATTGTCATGGTTTGCGATTGTTTTGCAATATGATTGTAGGCGCGACGCGAATTGTGTGCCAGTTACTGGCTGCGATGCGGCACCAGAGATAACACTGGAACCTACTACGAGCCATGTCTAAAAGCTGTCTCGCTTGACCCGCAACTGAGATTTTCGACCATTGCCGGCTCTGCTCCATGCGTCTCGAAAATTATTTCCCTCAATATACCCCGAAATTAAAACACGCATACAGCTGTGCTCAAATTTGGCATTAGGGAGTATCGTAATCATGGGTGAATTTTCTACGGGTTTTCTGTTTGCGCTGTCGGCCATTTTTGGTACCATCGCTGGATTGTGCCGGATTTTACTGCCTCATGCAACATATAATGATTTCGCTCTAAAAACGGCAAATTGTGAATCAGTCAATTCTTGGCAGGATCGGTCAGAGAGTGATACCAAGGTATAGGTGTGCTTGGTAGCGAAGCTGCCATAGAAGCGCATACGTCCTGCAATGGCGGCTTGTGGAGGCACAGTAGCGCCATCCACATTGCGCGGGGAAAACTTCTCGGCGGAAAAATTCGGCAGCATGTCAAACTCCTGTAACACGTCAAGGCGAAAGCCCGCTTCTCTCGTGGAAACGCATAAAGTAATACGATTGGAGGGGTCAGCATTCTTGCTAGGCATAACGAGACGCATTGCGAGGTAAACGTATTGCGCTGTAGCTCGACCTCCTCAAGGATACATGCGAGCACTTAATGCAATACTTCAAGGTTCTGGGGCTTTCTTTGGTTCTCTCTTTCTTTCCATCTTTGTTTCGTTCTTCCATTTTTTCTTTATTTGTTCTTTCGTTCGTTTTTTCTTTGTTTTGATACTTCTTTCTTTCATTCTTTGATTCGTTTCTTCATTCATATTGAGCCATTGCATGTTTGCTTGCCTACGGGGATATGAAGCCATTCCTGATGATTATAGTTTTCTATGATATTTTTGCGTCATATTTTTTGCGTCACTGGACTACACGTCGCTTATTTCGGGAAATGAGCCATCGCAACGCGCCACTTAAGGCTTTCGCCTTAAAGAAATGAACGTTGGCCATTCGAGACTTGTTGCGCCAAGTTGTCTAGTGCGCCAGCTCACATCACATGGCCTATAGAGAGCACACAACACTACAAATGAAGCGTAAGTGAGAATATTTGCCACAACGTCGCGTCACAATCTAAACTGAGTAAACCCATCTGTATATATAGCCCTCATTCTATAACGGCGCGCATCACATCGGTGAGCCTTGGGAGTGTTGCATCAATTCAGAGCGACGATTTCACGCATATTGTGAATTATTTACCATACGTACCGTCCTTAGTAGCAACACACATCTGTTATTTCGGCATTAGCATATAATTATCATTGCATTGATTTAATTAAAAACACACGTACGCTTTATTCTTCACTAACCCAGCACGCGTGCCACCTGCAGTTTTTCTCTGGTACTGGAGACATAGCTAAAACATTATTTAGTAAAAATACAGAAAAAAAATAAACGTTCTGATCAAATATGGTAAGATGACTACTGTATATATTGCCACAATTTTTTTTTTGCCAAGCATAGGAGAGTGTTGTAATACGGTAATATAATCTTGGCATATCTCAGCGCGCATCACCATGAACAAGCTTCAAAAAGCCTGCACAGTTTCGTACTCATAATTATTCGTGTGTTATGAGTGCAATCTGTGACTTCATATTTGCCTATTTTAATGACATTGTCTGTACATTTGCAAAAGTTTCCATTGCGGACACATCGGATGCGTGATTTTGATCAACTAGTGTTTTGCAACGCGAGATGTAGTCTTGTCTTCTCTTGTGTCCCAGACAGTGGCGCATACCCACTCTGGGGGATTGGCCAAGAAGCTGGCGGTTTTTCGTATGCTTAGAAGTAAAGCCAAACTAGATTTAAATTGTGGAGCGTGAGACTAGAACTGTAATTTAGACGTGTGATGAAAATATTGTTAAGAATTTTGATAAAATAAGCTAACGTAAATAAATGAAATAATAGAAAATATTGATAATTTTAGAAAGTCAGCAAGGTACTCTTTTTGTATCTCTAATGAAATTGTAAATTGCAAAAAAAAAAAAGCATCCCTGTGGCTGGATCCCAGTGAGGTCGCACCAAAAGAAAGAATGGTTGGTGAGGTTAGCGATAGCCCAAGTTTGGTGAATGAGTGTGCTAATAGTTTTCTTTTTCTTATAAAGCGGCGGCAGGAGAGAAAATAATGTTCGATAGTTTCAGGTGCACTGCAAAAAGAACATAGAGGGGACATAGCGAGACCAGACCTGTGTAAGTAAAAATTTATAGGAGGTATACGACATCTCAATTTGGTAAAAGAAGCTTCCAATTGTCTTGAAGGACACCAATTATTATTCCATGGGAAGCCAAGATGGTGGAAATCAGCACTTGAACCGCATTTCAGCTTCGTCTTCGCAAGTGTGGGAATTGGGCATGGTAATTCGTTGACAAGAGGCTCGCGCTTGTAAGCGACGCGCATGCTGGAAGAAGAAGAAGCTTGGAGAATGAAGCCGACTTCAAAGAAAACCGCGGAGTTGCCGAATTTCGTTGGCGATGAGCGAGACGGCGCGATTAGCGACACGTCAGGAACTTCGACGAGCCCAATTACCCGGCGGAGCCCGCGGAGTCCGCAGAGCCCGCAGAGCCCAGCGTACACACAAACCACAAACGAGAAGGTAAGGACCGTTCTCAAATGCGCAATCCACCAGTTTCGTAAGTTGTGCACACTTGTGTTTATGCCTGATTGTTTTCCTGTAGACACCGGTTTCACGACGCACCCAAGCCAGGATCAACATCAAGGTGAGAGCACCATCACTTCTGCGCCCTTTTCATTTCGCAGCTGCCTCTATCGTGCATGGAAAATAGCTTCAGAGTTTTAGGTCTTCACCTATGTTTATGCTATGATTGAAATATGACGTTACTTTCGAGTGCCCGCCTGTGATTGTCGTGTTATACAACAAAAATGCTTTGGTTTATAGCCCTCATTCGATGTACAGAATTGTCGCAAATGATAATCGCTATTGAATATTGCTCCTTAGTTCGGCGAAAATGAACAGCCTGTTAACTTGCAGTCGGCAAATGGTGCAGGTGACTAGCTTGAGAACAACACCTCTAATGTTTAAAATGCGCTGAAATTCGCTGCTTACCGCTTGCTGACAACAGTCTTCTTAACGGACTGTGTAAGAAAAAAAAAAAGCTCGGTTTCTCTTTTTTTAGGCAACAAACTAAGTGAAATAAATACTGGGGTAAACATTCTCACACTGAAGAGTGAGTTAGGAGAGATGCCGCAGTGCAGTGTTCTCCGGATAAATTTTTACAAACTGTTTTTTTTTTTAACGCGCACGTAAATCTCAGTGCTCGATCTTTTAGAGTTTGCCGCCCCTTAAAGTAGCACGGCCGCCGCTGTTAAGTGTCGCCGGGATCTCGTCCCCAGCAAAGCAACGCCATGGTCCCTGAGCGACTGTGGCGCAATTGAGAAGAAATAAATCATGGTGAGAAGTATCTGGCAACTATCTGTAAATCTCGAGAATAATTATTGGAACGGGCAAGAAAAAGAAGCTTGATAAACATCTGGTGAACAAGCAAGTACTAACCCTAAAACGAAGTTCCCACTAAGGGTGTTCTGGACAGGACGTGTTTTTCTTGGCAGCGTTTACATATATTTGACATTCCACCTAAGGACGAGCAGCGTAAATGTCCGGAAAAAGGACTGTCAAGATAGGGTTACTGAAAGCGTTCGAAAGAAGGGATTGGTCATAGTACTGCGGAAGGTGGGCGTGTGCTCCAAATTCTTCTAAGAAGTAGGGGTGAAAAAAAAAATAAACTGTCAGATGAAAGTGCGCGTTCTCGATCCGATGGGCGTATAAATATTCGGGCAATCATTTTTCTTGGTCAATTTTTCATATATTTGTGCCCTTGTCGCTGCGTTGTCGATTACTCTATTTTGAACTACTAGTGTTTTAATCTTATCTACACACATTTTGATTAAACTTGGGCCTCTTTTATGTAACAGTTCTTCCAAAAGGTCGAAGCACGTCTGCTTACTTTATGTTCTTGAGGTAATGCTTGGCAGCCGGATTGAGAACGCCTGCTAGGACATCACGGTTACATTTCTATGCGAATGGATTGAATGGGCGATTGAACGAAAAAGCCGGCATCTGGTAGCAGCGAAATGGTACCCTAATTCCCATTGGTTGCGACACGCCAGGCCACTTGCGCGCCTCGTCGGAGCAGATCCGGCGGAACGAGACACCTGCTGCGGCATTACCGCGCCTGGTGCTGCGTGAGGGGAAAGGGCATCGCCGCGACGCCACCTCACCAGCGCATTCCGACGGAGCAGGCACGTTGACTCGACGCCGTGGGGACAGAAAGACGTAGTTTCCTGGGCGAGGCAGCCTCGTGACGCGCGCGTGTGGGTGCCGCTGCCTTAATCTCCGTATTTCTCTCTCACCCTCACTAGGCTTAGCTACTGCGCGCGCCTTCCGGCCTTGGTGGCCGCTCCTGCTTCCTCGGTGCCTCTTCGCGTAGAACGTCGCTGCCCTTGATTTCTCAGCCTTATCGCCCAAATGATTCCGGTCTACATCCAACATGCGATCGTAAAAAGTGCATAAAAAGTGTTCGGAAACTTCAATATAGTTGCCCAAGTATGCGTAAGAATAACCCCGAATTGCAGTTGCCCTAGCGCAAAATTTTAAGATCCTCCAAACCCAAATTTATGTTGGTCCATCCGCGAATTTCAACTTCGCCCATGCCCAAATTTCAAGTTCGGCCACCTGTCAATTTAAGTTAGCCAACCCCCAAATTTAGGTTTGCCAACCCCCAAATTTCCAGTTGGCCCACTCCCAAATTTTATATTTGCACATCCCCAAATATTAGGTTCCCCCACCCGTAAATTTAAGTTGGGCTCACCTACAAATTTAGGTTGGCGAACTCACAAATTTCAAGTTGGTCAACCCCCAAACTTGAGTTGGCCCACCACTACTACAGGTATCCCCATGCATTTTCTGTGGAGGCCTACGTATGCCTATGGGTAGGCGTAAATCTAGTGATATGGGTATTCTCCCCGATCAGTTTTCAATTTTTTTGTTTCAATTGTTGGTTATGGTTTATAAAGATTAAATGTTTTAACTCCTAAAATTACGGATTTTCGTAGCCGGTACAAGGCATTGTACATTTAGCATGACAGACGGATTTGCTGGGGTACGCGCAAAAGAATGGTTACGTGTTAAAAAATAACCCGCACCAATTTGATCACCAACCTCGATAACATACCCTGCAGCAAAACTCGAGAACATTACAGGCAGCGCAAGACTCGAATGACCGTTCAGCGATGTTCAACTGGATTCCGCATTGACAGATTCCGCAACCATAAGAAAATCTTAGGTGTCATTTTCTTTTTCTTCTATTTTCGTTTTATGACATTGACTCTGATACAAAAAACTCAGCAGACCACCTTCTGTCCACATTGCCTTCACCTATGCATTCTTTTGAACGTTTTGTAGTTTCCTCCCGTTTATGTTATCTTTTCTTATTCGCTAATACTCTTCGGTAATTGTGGGGGAGTGAGGTATAAAAAAGCCGACAAGAAAACGACTCTTATTCATTGGGAAGGCAGATTTATTTATTTATTTATTTGATGATACTGGGAAGGTTATTTACATTAGTCTCTTGATTGATCACATCATTTGACTGTCCATTTAATGTATTATGAATACGAAGGCATTCGTACACGTACAATAAAAAGCTCTTACCGTCAGGGCGCTTCAAACATGAGCATTGTAGTTGCGACAGTACACTTGGTACAATGGGCACATAGCCGTTTTGAAAAAGAAAGCCATAATTACGTTCTGTTTTCTACTACTTTCTTCACTCTCTGAATCATGAGTGTAGGCACACTGTCAAATTACACAGTATACTACCTAATAATTAGACAGTATACGAACCTAATATACATATAAATAATAAGCGAACAAGCTAATGGACAAGTGACGCAATACAAGTATAGAAAACAAAAAACAAATAAATATGTGTGTATCAATAGCCACAAACGATGCTGCTCTCCTCTAAGGAAAGTATTAAAACTTTCAGAGCTTTGCGCATGTCCATCCTTGTGCGCTTGAAGTAGCTTTATACAGTAAAAGAATAACGATTATGACTTCTGAGCGTTGCTTGAAACTAAATCTTTTGTAATTCACAATTATGAAAAACCTCTTTGTTGCAACATTGCTCTAGTTTGTTGTTTCTCTTGCTTGTACACAATTGCTATATCGTGTGACCCCATCGCCTCGTAAGAAAGAAAAAAAAGAGCTTTCTTTAACACGGAGACCGCGCCATGTGTAACAGCCCACATGGACGAACTACGGCTGGTAGTTATTGCCCGCGTGGAGCGAAAATTGTTGCGGAAACAGGTCTGCTAAATGTTATGAGTCCGACGTAAAACGCTGTGCATGATTCGTTGCCTTGGCTAGCAAAAATGTCCTATGTATAAATGCACTATTTTTTGTAGCATTGTTGGTATTTGGCTCTGCGTTGTCATGTTGGACAACTAAAGTCGTAGGCACCTTCAGTAGAAATTTCAAGATATGCTTTCAAAGAAACTCGCGATATGAAAACTGCAACCAAATTCACAGGATGGTTACGAGTGAACAAAGCTAATATTAGACAAGCGTGAGCTGTGGCGTGTACTAGGCGTTTTCGCTGCCAATATCGAGCTCGTCGAATCGCTCAGGGGGCCTGAAGGGTCCGCTGCTTCTATGGCACCACACTGTAAAGAATGTTTCATAGCGTTCTCACCTAAACTACTGCGCTCCTCTTCGCTGCTCGAGCGGGAGCTCGCTTGCGGGCTTTTAAGCTTACACTGGGGTACTCGAAGGCGCTACGACTACAACGGCATGAGGACAATCGGATGATGATTATGACAATATCGAGGTAGTATAACGATAACAGTGTGGCGATGACCACATACGGACAAAGGGATGGCGACGAGTGTAAGACGGCGATGGCGACGATGGTTTGGTGATAGCAGGATCAAAAAGCTTTATTGAGGACTCTGGATTAACCACGACGGTATCACGACGACCGCATGGCAACAAATGCATTGCGACAACTGTATGACGACGATGGCATGACAACGACGTCCTAATAACGACAGAACGACGACAGCACGAATACGATGGAATTACGAAGGACTGAAGTAGGTGCAACGACGCATTTGGTATAACGTCGCTGAAATGACGACAATGACATGGCTACGAGTGTATGACGATGGCTGTGTGCAGACGACTTTAATGACGACTACTGCACGACGACGATGGTGTGGGGCGGCCTGATGACGACTGTATGACGATGATGCCGTGAGAATGACGGCCTGACGACGAAGGTTGGAAGACGGTAGCACATGTCCAGTGGCATGACGACATACGCAGAGGCATATGCTCAGCGACACATACTCATGGGAACTGCGACTGCACTATCCGCGGGAACCAGCTGTGGTGCCTCAGTGGCTATGCATGGTGCCGCGAAATGAAATCCTGGCTGCGGTGGCCTAAATGGGGTCTAAATGCGGGAACGCCCGCTGAGTGCAAGTTAAAGATGTCCAGGTGGTGAAAATTAATCTGGAGTTCCCCAATACGCTGTAAATAGGATCACTGTTTCGGCACAATAACATTACGGCACAAGTCATCTCACGACGACCTAATGCTCAATGGTAATGTGGCTACCATACGAGCAATGTAGCGACACGCACTATTTCTGCGTTCAAGTTTATTTAACACCTGTAGTGGTAATTCTCAGACATCCATTATTTCTGTTTTATGCGGCACACTGCGGTATCGTGCCACTAGCTATGGCACTCACTTGCCAAGGTCACAAGCATAACGGCACACTGGTGACTGAATAAGGCCGACGCAGTGACGTGCATAAAATGGAGAGGAATGAATGACGTCAATGGAAAGACAAACGAGGGATAGCGATGAAGGGGTGACGCCAATAAGACGACGATTCTAAAAGGATGACGATGCTATAGCGATGACGACGACAAAAGGACAATGGGAATACGACGAGCGTATGACAACAATGGCATGATGGCGGTGGTATGAAGACAGCAGCATGGCAGAGCTGGAATGATGGCGATGACGCGTATACAATCACGGTGGCATGACATTTATGGTTAGACAACGGATGCACGACATCGATTATTGACGATGACATGTCATGAACGGCGGCATAATCATATCGATTCACAACAGCATAATTGCTCTGGAATGACAAAATACAAATAACATTGATAAATCGATGAAGGCGGCACCACAACGATGTCACGACGGCCATTGTATGACAGCGACTACGAAACGACAGCCCCATGATGACTGATACTCGGATGTTGAAGTTAGAGCAACGAAGGCGTAAGAACCGTGACGACATCACACGGATGCTACGTCAACAAACGCATCACAGTTACTGTGTAACTCGCCCCACTACGCGACCGCTTGCCAACTGTATGAAGCCAATGGGATGACGACGAATGTTTGACTGCGCTGGCAAGACAACGGCTGTGTCGCGAAGCCTGTATGGCGATGATGGTATAACGTGTCGGATGACAAAGCTGGAGATACGTTGATGGCATGACTACGACAGCATGACGACTACATTATCACAAGACATATATGATAGCGACTGTGTGACGAGGATGCAATGCTGACGATGGCATGACAATCGCGGCGCAATCGCGACTGAATGACGACAGCATAATTAGGATACAATGGCGAACGACTGACGTTGATGGAACGAAAAAACTGGTAGACGAGAGTGGCACGACGACAATGGAATGGCGTTGCCTAAGTGATGACGTTGATAGGACGACAGCGTGAGGACGACGACATATTGAAAACCTATGACGACGGCAGAATAAGACGATGACGTGACGAGAGCCGGGTGAAGTTAGAATAACGTCGACGGAACGACCGCGACGGTATCACGGCAATGTTTCGACAACGAACGCATGACGACAGCTGTATGAAAATGTTATAACGACGACGATCACACGACAACGGTATGACCACAATGCGTTGACAACGAAATGGCGTGTCGATGAGTGTACAAGGTAAATATACCTGGTAGCGAAGCTTCCATTGGAGTCCATACGTTCAAAACATGGCGGTCCATCGGCGGTCCATGGGGCTCAGCGCCATCTGTATGTGGTGGGAACACTTCCGGCGGAAGAAAAAATAATGTGACGCCATGTTCGTTAAAAGCAGAAGTGACGTCATTTTGTTTTCGAAGGCGCGAAATTTGTTTTGTTGTTCTTCCTTTGGAGCTATATATTCAAATGCCCCGCCATTCGACTTGATGGGCGTTTCGAGCTTTCAGCGTGGAAAGCAATGCAGGAAAAGGCCAGCCGTACGGTTGTCGTAATCGCATCCCTGCACAGAACATACTTTCTTTGGAGGCCGACGAAAGCTTTCGGTGTAGAGTGCTGATCCTATTGTTGGATGCCAAGCCCGTTGACCAGCGCAGTCGCACGAAAACAACTACACAATTATGTGGCGGTCGCAACTCACTACTTCTTACTGAACAGATTAAGAAGTAATGAAGCTACCCGCGTCACCAAATTCAGACCAACTTCGACAAGCAAGAAAGCACAAACTGTGAGGGGGGCGTATTTCAACAGGTGATACGAGTGCGCCTTTCTGCCCATTTCAAGACGTGCATTGCATTGCGAGTGATAGTGGCGTCAACGCCCCCTGTAGCGATGGGCGCTGAAAGGAAATGCATTTATTAATAATAATAAAATTAAACTTGTATTTTCTTGACTCGTCACGAATATATAAAATTGACTAGGAATTTTATTTTCGTTCAATGAATCTGTGTCCCCCTTGAATAAAAAAACGCTTCTTTCTTTCCCAATGTTTGTTCCCTCCAAGCCTAGTCGCGCTTCAATCGCTGCTCCCATAACCCCCCATGCTGATGTCGGTGACAATCTGTACTGAACCGCTTTTCGCCCGAAGCTTCGCGACCTATTTGAATCGACCTTGGAGTGTATCTCCAAGCCTATATGCAGGCGATGGCATGGCTGGTACGGCATTATGACAGTCGAATGATGAAGCTGGTGTGACCCCGTTGCAACGACCGCGATGAATTCACAGCCGCAAGCACATTTATTTATTTATTTATTTATTTATTTATTTATTTATTTATTTTACCCTCAGGGCAAAGCATTACAGAGGGGAGTGGGTAATACATAATAACACTGAAAATACAAGCAACAGCAGAGAACAATTACCAAGGCAGAAAAGTTAGAATAAGTGATCAACACAATATATCATTCAATAGAAGCGGTAACAGCAGTCCGAAACAATACAGGGTCAGGAATTCTGGCAATTGAGGAAGGAAGGTGGTTCCAGTCATATGATGTGCGGGGAATAAAAGAATCCGAGAACGTTTGAGTTTTGCATGTAGAAATGCCTACTTTATGTTTGTGATCTGTGCGGCGTGAAACATATGAAGGGCGAAGAAGTAACTCGTAGCCAATGGACTCATGATGAAATATTTTGTGAAAAAGGCACAGGCGTGCAATTTTGCGTCGTGATGCAAGTGAAGTTAGGCCCAGGGTAGTCTTCATAGTGCTTACGCTTGACGTACGCCGAAAGTCGGAGAGAATAAACCGCGCTGATTTGTGTTGTACCATCTCCAGTAGGTCGATCAAACTCTTAACACCAGGGTCCCAGATTGATGAAGCATATTCTAGTTGTGAACGTACGAGTGTGGTATAGAGTAGAAGTTTGATGCTAGTTGGGGCTGCGTGAAAGTTGCGTTTCAGATATCCGAGCATGCGATTAGCTTTGTTAGTGATGTGCTCAATGTGCGCATGCCAGCTAAGGTTAGACGTAATATGAATTCCGAGGTACTTGTATCTTGTAACAGGATCAAGTAACACACCATTAAGAGTATATATACTAGCAATTCACTATTAACACGAGAGATGCGCATAAGTTTACACTTTTCAGCATTTAAAGTCATATTCCAAGTTTTGCACCATGTTGAGATAGCGTTAAGGTCAGACTGAATCATGTGCTTATCACTATCATTTGTTATTTGCCGAAAAAGTACGCAGTCATCGGCGAAAACATGTACAGAAGAAGAAAGGTTACTGGGTAAGTCGTTGATAAATATAAATAAAGCAGGGGCCCCAAGACGGTGCCTTGGGGCACACCGGAAAGAACAGGGTGAACGGTGGAATTAACATTGTTGACGGAAACAAATTGCTGACGATGGGTAAGGAACACTTCAAGCCATTTTAGAATGTTAGTGTCTAATCCTACCATGCGCAGCTTCAGTAAGAAAAGATGATGGGAAACCTTATCAAATGCCTTCGCGAAATCTAGAAAGATGCAGTCGGCGGTAAAACATATCTTGTGATCCGAGCTACTAGACAGAACTGCGGCCACTGGATCGTGCTAGAAAACCTGACTACGACGGCACGACCAGAGTCCAACGATGAAGCATGAATTACGAGAATGGAACGACCACGTCGGCATCAAGGCCGCAAGCACCCAACTAAGAAGCCCAAGCTGGTAGGCACCTTGTGCCACTGGCTCAGCGTTAGAGGTTAACTAGCTTGCAAGCTAGCGAGATAGATAGATAGATAGATAGATAGATAGATAGATAGATAGATAGATAGATAGATAGATAGATAGATAGATAGATAGATAGATAGATAGATAGATAGATAGATAGGCTGGCAGGCTCAAAAAAGCTGTAATAGGCAAAGAATACGAATTGCATACATGTAGTTACAGCTAAGCGTACACCTGTGACTGAAAACTAGCTTGGCGTTACCAACGCCTAAGTTTCACTTATCACGTGGAGCGATAATAGCGGTTCTGCGCGGTTCATTACACAGGTAAGCACAAGCTGAACATCGCTATTGTAGCAAGCTAAAGCGGCCTTTCGCATTTGCAAATAAGGGTAATATTATTTACTCGTTTTTGTACTCCTCAGAGTGAGCTCAGAAGTCTGTAGCAAAATATCAGAGACCCGAAATTACAAAGTGTATTGATCACATGGGGCAATAATTTATAAAAAAAATTAAATTATGGTCTTTAACGTGCCAAAACCACTTTCTGATTATGAGGCACGCCGTAGTGGAGGACTCCGGAAGTCTCGACCACCTGGGGTTCTTTAACGTGCACCTAAAGAGTACACGGGTGTTTTCGCATTTCGCCCTCATCGAAATGCGGGAGATTTGATACCGCGACCTCGTGCGCAGCAGTCCAACACCATAGCCACTGAGCAACCACGGCGGGTCAATAATTATAGAGAAGCACTTCTTGCCTACCTCCAGCCTTTTTCGGACGGTACTCTAGTGCAGCGGTGCCAGGGTAGTTCATAATTTTTCTTATGACGATGGTTGCAACATAACAAGTTGAAACTAAATATTTCAAGCAGTTGAACGATATCGTCAGCACCGTGAGCCTATTTTATGTCTACTCGATGACGAAGGCCTCTCCCACCTATCTTTATTTACCTCTGTATTGCGCCTGCTGATTCCTAATTGCACCTGCACATTTCCTAATTTCATCTCTACACTTAGTTTTCTGCCATCCTCGACTGCACTTCTCTTCCCTGGGCGCCCGTTTTGCAACTCTAATATTCCACCGTTTATCTGCCCTATGCGTCACATGGCTTCCCAGCTTCATTTCCTTTCCAATAATGTCAACTGGAATTTCAGTGAAGCCCGTCTGTCCCTAATAATAGCCATAATATCGCCTCTGCTCTTCAACATGGCGATGTGTCGCCTTGCACGTGATCTGGATCGGATACCCGACATAGGTTACACGCTCCACGCGGATGACATCACGCTGTGGGCGAGCAGAGGTTCCCTATGGGATAAAAATTATGTGCTCCAAAGCGCAGTATTAGCAGTAGAGAAATTTTCCTGAGGAAGTGGGGCGAAGTGTGCGCTCGAAAAATCCGAGGTCATCTGGATACATGCGAAAGGCTTTAACTCCAGAGGGTCGATTAACATTGTGGTTTGAGGACCACACGGTCCGAGAGGTACCCACGATGCGTGTCCTGGGTTTTGGGCTTCAGAGCGACGGGAGAGCCGCACAGACGCTGAAAACCCTCAAATCCACAACCCACAACATAGCCCAAATGATACGTCGAGTGACGTATCGAAAGGTGGGCATGCCATGATACCCTGAGGCTCGTAGAGACCTTAGTAATTAGTCGAATCACCTATGGCTTACCTTACCAAATCCTTAACAGGGAAGAGGAAATGATGGCCAAGACGATACTTCGAACCGCTTCCTAGGCGGCTCTGGGCCTGCCTAAATGTACCTCCACGGAGCGCATGCTATGGGAGTAAATAATGATTTCGATGAACTCAGGCAGGCCACTCTGATGCGACACAGGGAACGCCTCAGCTTCGCAAAAGCTGGTAGGGCAATAGTGGCTCGACTCAAGATTCCAGCATACCCCATTTATGTCACCGAACAGGCCGTACCTCTCCGCCTTTTGGTGAGATCCAAAATTACAGTAGTTCCAATTCCGAAGACCATGCATCCAGAGTACAACAGCCAAAGGCGCAAACCAATCGCACAACATATTCAATCGATGTACTCTAATAACTCTAGATGCCATACGTACTACACGGACGCAGCTGTGTATGCAGGGGCACGTGACTGCGGCTAGCTTCGCTATAATTCCCAAATATTTTAACCAACGTCATCGCCTAGGCTGGTGCCTGGGACACGCGGGGGTACAGGAAAACAAACAGGCTAATGCGTTAGCTCGAGGGTGTAGCAACGGAGCGCCGGCAGCCTCTTTTATCCCCAACCACTCGCACTATACCTCTAAAAATCCCCATCAAATTAAATTCCAAAGACATTGTGGCTCACCAGTGTGGAGTTCGAAGAAAATACCCGCCGCCTCACCTACAACTTAGCCGGAAAGAGGCCGCCGATTGGTGCAAAATACAGACTGGGTTAATCCCCTATCTAAATTTGCTAAACACCATGTATCGCACTCGCTATAGCGCCAACTGCCCTTGGTGCAGTGGCATACCCACCCTAATTTATGGAACCTGGAAGTGCACTAAGCGCTCTCTTAGGCCAAATAGCAATGACAGGATGGAGCAGTGGAGGCACAACTCGCCCGTTCTGACTTGGCAGGACAAAAGTCCTTAATTATCCAGGTCAGGCAGGCAGGCGGCAGAGGTGAGCGAGGCCCTGGAGTGGGGGCTCCTACCACCCTTCCTTAAAATGTCTTCCCGACAAACAAAGTTTATATGTCGCCGCGTGCAAGGCTATTGAACAATACCTTTGTTTCTGCATATTTGTCATTAACCATACTTACGCACGCTCCCGGTTAAGGGCTTCAGTCGTTAGTCACACTTTATTCACGGTGTTGCTGAACAGGCCGATGTCAACTGCAAACCGCTTATGATATCAGTTTACTGCGTATTTTTTAAAATCTCGTGTATTCCAAAAACGTCTTCGCAGTAGAGTTTCCTTCACTGAGAAGCAACTGTCGAGCTGCACAGGCAGGGCGCTGGCATCAGAGCTGATTTCATTATGCGAGTGCTCCATGGAAGCTGCATTTTTTTAGATCTCGTGGAGAACACCATCCATTATTACAGACTGCCGCAGTACTACATGCCTAAGTTGGCGGGAAATTTATTTCCACTAGCACCTACTAAAGAGCTTCGGTGAAGACGCCACAACCTTGTATAGCCATTGAGTTTCCACGATAAGATTCCGCAAGGAACGGCTGGCTGTGGTAAAAGGGAGCTCGCCCTTAAAATGAAAGTATTTTGGTCATCTAGGGAGTTTTTCCAGAATCCTAGAATATTAACTCTCGCTCGGAGACCCGTACGCACTTGAATTCTTTCAATACAAATGAAATGAACAGCCGCGCCTCTGTAACGCGCTAATGAAAGGTGTGAAGTTATTAATACGCACAAATATCAAAACCGTTTTCTTTATAAACTCACGTAGAGGGCTTTTTTATGTATTGCTCACATGTTTCATTTTTTTTACAATCCAGTGCACTTCCATGCAATGTCCAATTAAAGGCATTCCAATGCCATAATTGTTCCTGTAGGGGGTCTTATGATCGTGGACACCCCAACTGGATCAGTTGTTATGAAAGTGAAATAATGACCTCTGCTCTTGCAGGTTCAAAGCCCAGTACAAAGGTCCGAAGGGCGTAGGGCTGTAAAACGAGCACATCGGCCAGAGTCCGCAGTCCCGGAGCTTCTAACGCCGCCGGTTCAGGTGCGGCAGTCGCAACCGACAGGACCTGGCCGAGAAGATGGAACACCCAGCTTTGACAGCAGCGATGTGCGTTCTGCTATTGTCGGGCATACTCTATATTCATATACTTGCAGTGAAAGGGCACTAAACTCCATCTCGTCCACGTTATAACAGTTTGGGCTAATCTTGTTCAGGATAGGCCTCGTCTACACGCTATCTCAAAGAAGATCCACGAGTAATACTGCCATATGTGTGCGTATATCTAGCACGAGAGGAACCATCAGCAATTCTCTGCCAGCTGATGCATTTTAGGGCCTAAAATTATGGGGTTTTATGTGCCAAAGCCACTTTCTCATTATGAGGCACGCCGTAGTGGAAAACTCCGGAAATTTCGACCACCTGGGGTTCTTTAACGTGCACTAAATCTAAGCACACGGGTGTTTTCGCCTTTCGCCCCCATCGAAATGCGGCCGCCGTGGCCGGGATTCGACCTCGCGAATTCGTGCTCAGCAGCCCAACACCATAGTCACTAAGCAGCCACGGCGGGTATTTTAGGGCTCCAAGCTTATCATCGTGAATTACAGAGTGATCACTGGTGCTCGCGTATAAAGGAGACGACATTATCTGATTAATCAAGACTTCGGTGGAACTTCTAAAGAACTCTCGGAAAGAATAAGTGCACACATTTCGACAAAAGTAAGTCACCAGCAAAACGTAAAATCGATATAGTCGTGACAGAATACCCAGCTACACGATTTATAGGGAATAGCGATTAGTCAGGTATGGCGGTTTTCACTCTATATTAGGACTAAATATTCATTTGCTACTGTTTCAATGTTGCAAGCTGAGAGAGAGTCAGAACATAAACGGAGACAGCATGGTAGTGTGTGCAATACCCCTGAGTTTTTCTGAAGACACCAAAGCCTCTTCGTCGTCTTCATCCCATAGACATTATACTCCGGGAGCGGGAGCACCGACCCGGTGCTCGTTAGAATTCTACATCGCAAGCCAGCGCATACGGCTTCTGTCGGACGACATGAACAACGTCGGTCGTTGGCCGGTTGGAGGGCGGACTAGATTCGACTGGTACAACCTAGCCACTGTTTTGACCTGACACCAAACTCGGTAGGCACCAAGTCGACTTCTCGTACATTTCACTTAAGAGAGCCAGCATAGAGCATGGTTCGCAAGCAAACTTCGCAATCGCCCAAACAAGGCCAAGACATTCGCGCTCGGTGATCAAGTGACTGCGCTTTCATGGCGAGAGACTTCGGCTGCTGCATGCTATGAAGAAACGAACCCACACGTTGATGTTGCGCAAGGACAACACCGATGCCATAGACAAGCGACGTCGGCAAAAGACAGCGGAACTATGCACACAAGACAAGAACGCTGGTAATAGCTTAGGCTGCGCAAGGTGCAGGAAACTCTATCACAGCGCCAATATTCCCTGTGTCAGGTTGGATAAACAGCTGCGCTCAAAAGGTGGCCAAGCATGGTGATCTGGCGGGGACGGAAGCAGCGTCTCGACGAGTTTAACTGAAGGCCTGTGGCATAGAACACTTCGCGAATCGCCAAGATAGGCTGGAAGTGGCTTCTAACGGTCGGCGAGAAAACGATGACATTACCAATGTAGCAGTGCAAAATCGGCCATTTCAATCCACGGAGAGTCTATCGTGCGCTCAATGTTGCTAGCGCATGGCTTAGACCAGAGCGATGACTTTAATCTAGTAAAGAACGTCATGTGCAACGATGGCGGTCTTCTTTTCCAGTTAGCCGTCAGAGAATTGCCAATAACATGATATGTGACGGCAGGTTACTGCCTTCACCGATAGGTATTTCGCTCTATGAAGGCAGCCGGACGCGTCCTTCTCGGTGTTCAAGCGTTTCTTCTCTAGACAGTGTGCTCAAGTGGTGATATTTCTCACTGAACGGTCTGATGTTGTCTTTTTTCTGAACTGTCACAACAGGAAATGCCCACGGATGGATGAAGGCCCAATGTTACATTGCGAGGGCAGCTTTACTTCTTTATGCATGATTTTACGCTCAGAGGTGCAGATGCGGTAAGGGCTTTGAATGTTGGAGTTTGCTACACCAGTGCAAACGCGACAACTGACCTCATTCGTACGACCCAGTGAAAATTCAAACTGAAAGACAAATCAATAGACGAGGAAGAGCTTCTGCGTGTACTGGTGGTAGGTCCGTAATGACCATGTGGTCGAATTCATCGGTGTGCCATGCATAGCGAACTGGCGCGGTCGAAGGACTTGAGGGGGCGCCATGTGCTACCGTAGAAATACGACAATCTTCTGCCGGAGAAAGGGCGGCAACTGCGCTTCCTTGTGGGAGCACTTACGTGAATACTGCGAAAAAGCACGGAAAAGCCCGAAAAAGCACGGAAAGGTGAGGTTTCTTATGGCTGCTGGCGGTGACGAGGTTACGTGCGAACAATGGTTGGCGTGACACCAAAGTCGGGAACATGGCAAGTATTCGCTCTCTGGGACTGGTAAAGAGATCGCGAAAATGACATGGGTTGTGACGGCAGGCGGGCAACTGAAGACAGCATAACCGACTAGGGCGCATTACGGCAGACTTAAGGATACGGATGGAGTACACGTTGGAGGAGACCCGTGACGCACTCAACAAGGGCACAGCTGTTCCAGAGAAAATTGAAACCGAGAGTCAGGTGATTATGACAATGTTTCAGTTTGGCAAAACAAACGCTGATCTGGTGACCGATAATGCTTGCAAGGACAGTGCACAGGCCAAGGAGGGCAGGTGTCCTACTATCGGCGACTTGTACCATGCACCGTGCTGCCGGTGTCACAACCTTTCTAGGCCGGTTAGGTAGATTAGCGTTCATAACTGAGATATCTGTTCCAATGTCAACAAGCACCGCAAATCAAACAGCATCTGTGTACCTCAACACCGACAGATCTGCGGTGGGTAGGTACAGTGAGCGGACGTTTTTCTGGCTCTGTCTGTAATGCAGTAACCTCCGGCAGTGACACTGCCTAGTTTTTGGTAAGGTAGCGGCAATGGTAGGATGGGGACAGAGCACGGTGGGTGAGCGGAGAGATTAGTCCTCGTCTTTCCGCTGATGGTGCACGGCGGGTTAGGGCAGCGATGACGGCTGCATGCTGCGGTTCAGATTGGGAATTAAAGCGGCGAGGGCTGCCTTATGGACTACGGGTGCATCGGTTGCTGCTATTGGAAGCACAACTACCAGTGGTTGTAGCAGTTGGGCGCTACGTGTCTAACGCGAGAGCAGCTGAGACATACTGGTCGGTTATTCGCCGCTCGCTATTCAGGAGATTTGTTGCAACAGCGAATGGCAGGGCTCATGACACACGGGGCCCGATTAGCTTCGGGTACGCGGATGGAACGAACAAGCGAAAGGCCTAATTTCTCAATTACATTCTGGACGACAGCTTCAAATGGGGACACCACTGGTAAATGTGTCGTCGTAATGGCTGGAAGAACAGCTTTTGGAAGATCACTTCCAGCTGGTGGCGACCAATGCATCTCAATTTATCGTGTGCAAATGGCTGACTTTGCGGCGTCGGGCCTTGCTATGACGATGTTGCGGCAGCATGGGGCAGATTCTTTAGTAGCTTCGGGCCTTGCTATGACGATGTTGCGGCAGCATGGGGCAGATTGTTTAGTAGCTTTTGAATGCGACTGCATTTCGCTTGCTCTAAGCGCCGACCATTTTTCCCAATACGATCGCCTGTAGCGCATTTCTGGAAATCAAAGAGGGGGAACACATCATACGCAATTCCCTTAATAATGTGTCCGGCTTGGTGGGATTCTGGCACCTTGTTATCGACTTGCTTCTACAACTCAAGGATATCCTGAATCTATGCTACGGTCGACTCCGTCTGCATGAACAGGATTTCCAAATAGGTCGATAAACTTCTGTTGGCACTAGTTCTTGATGGTATGGTTATGTTCGTGCGTCTCATACGCGACACAAGCCATTTTTCATAGGCTGAATATTATATTTGCCAACATCAACGTAGCGTTCCGCCTCTTGTAGCTGCTGACACGCTCGTACAAGCGTATCCATTCGTCCATGTCCACGCCATCCGTGCTCCAAATCTACTGAGACCCCGAGAATCCACCAAGGATGGCATGTCACGGACTGCTGCCCACTCGAGGCTTCGTGAACCACATGAAGTGAGCCAAGGAAGCGACCGCTTCGAAGTTCCGTGTTAGTTCACGAAGAAGGCCGCGTGCTTCGCTCTTTCACCAAATATTTTACGAAAAAAAGTGTACTTTGCTTACAAGTTATCAGCCGAAGAGGAAAACAATGAACAAAAAGGGCTTCGCAGTCCGTGTGACATCACACACTTTCTTGTCATATAAGGAAGGCACCATAGCGTCTTTTGAGTATCATTTGAGTACCGCGGCAATATATAGGGAGATTTGTATGCAGGCAACGTCACGGGCCGCTCAACGTGTTGGACACAGTTTCTGGTCGTTCGTGCTCATTACGGGCTGTGTCACGCTGCTGATACCGATCTCCTTTCTGCTGCTGCCATACATCACTCGCCGCAAGGACCCTCGCTGTTCAGGTGGCCGGTGCGGCAACGGGATCTCGACTACAGTGGTGAGTGGTGTGGTTTAAGTCGTTATTTGTTTTGGGGAGTTTTAATGCATGCCGACAGATGACCTGGAGTTCTTCAGCATACGGCGTGTTGAGCTACATCGCTCTTGCCAATCGCAGCGTCACAGTAAAAAGGCTGAAACACAATATATATACACGGTCTGCCCTGAAAGTAATGTCAGTAAGGCCATTAAAAATCATTTATTGAATTTATCGTTGAAAGTGTTTAAACATTTTTAAAATACTCTCCCTTTGCGTCTATACATCGGCTCCAGCGAGATTTCCAGCTCTCGAATGCGTTGCGATAGTCCTCCTACGGAATTGCCTCTAGTGCTGCGGCGCAAGCTGCTTTGATCCCGTCCACTGTCCCAAAATGCTTGCCTTCCATGGGGGGTTTCAGGCATGGAAACAGAAAACAGTCGGAGGGAGCCAAGTCCTGGCTGTACAGGTGCGGGGGGAACGTTGGCACCCCTGCTTTAACCAGGTAGTCGCTGACGATGAAGGCACTGTGGGCCCGCGCTTTATCGCGGTGCAACTTCCAGTTGTCTGCAATGTCCGGCCGGATGCGTTGAACCCTGCGTTTCAGCCTTTTGAGGACTGTCACCTAAAATTCGGAGTTCAGAGCGGTTCCTGGTTCTGTAAACTCGTGATGAACCAGTGCATGGATGTAAAAAAAGCGATGAGCATGATCTTGATCTTCGATTTGCTCATCCCGGCTTTCTTCTGGAGAGGGGACGAGTGCCTGTGCCACTCCGTTGATTGACTTTTGGTCTCCGGGCCATTTCAAATGCCTAAGTCTCGTCACCTATAATGGTGTTGTCCGAAAATTTTCGATCACGTTTGCACGTGCCGAGGTTTTCTTGGAGCGTTTCAAAGCGGCGTGACTTTCTGTAGTCAGTGAGCACTTTTGGAAACATATTTGCGCCACCTTCCGCATGCTGATATCATTTGTAACGATTTCATGAACTTTGAGTTTTCTGAATGACCAAGAAGTCTGCTATTAAACGAACACTTAATCGTCGATATCAGTTAAACAGTTCCCTCACTCGCGTCACATTGTCAGCCGTGGTAGCACGGTCGTGGATGGCCGTCAGGCGTGGTCCTCGTCGTCTACCTCTTCCCGGTCTCCCAAAAAGGCCTTGTACCACCGAAACACTTGCCGATCTGACAGGGTATGTTCTTCGTAAGCAGTCTTGAGCCTAGTAACAGTTTCACCTAGCAGTCTTGACATGTTTCACGCGAAAGTTGATCGCAAGTCTTTGTTCTAACGAGCGCTGCATTTTCACTTGCACAAGTATAAAAGATAACTCTCACGGAGAGGCCCTTCCTACACTCATCGCTGCTCGGAGCACACTGAGCTACGGAGCGCTGCTTAGCTGGGTTCCGCCACCACCAGTTAGACCGCGCTCCGACGTACAGTCGCGTAACAATAAATTCACTGGGACTACTTTCAGGGCAGACCCTGTATCGGTATACAGGGTCTGTGTTGAAAGTAATACCATATATATATATATATATATATATATATATGAGACGGCTCCATAATAAAAAAAAGGCGCAAAGCGTTCCGCAAGAAGTAAGGCAACCTGTTAATTTGATTTTTCTAAATGCACAGTTGTACTTGACGGTAAAGCAGATTTTTAATTCGATTTTGTTTAACAGTGATCGTGCCACAATGGCGATGCATTCTTTTTTTACAGCGAAGCTCTATATGGCTAGGGATCCGTGCATTTTTGTTGTCCGTGAAAAAAAAATACTATCATCATCAATGGCTGATTCCCCTCCCCTTAAGTGTTCATGCACCCGTAAGCAAGCAAAAATGAAATGGTTAATAGTCCGTAGCGCAGAGGCTACAAGCATTCAGCAAAGTGAAGCGAAGAGTGCCTGAATTCATTCTAATGACGCATGCAGCATACTCAACAGCCATGTCGAAAATTGCCATTATCATCGGCTTATACCCCCGTGAGCAATGGCTCATACCCCCATAAGCAAGCAAAAAATGCAATCATTGATAATCCCTTAAGGTTCATGGATACTCACGTTGCGTGAATTAACTGCGTTTACCCGTAGTCCTTGTCGGTGATTTCAATGTGGATGTGTCGCTTTCCGTGTTGCGCACAAATCCCTAGCGATGCAACACCGATCCGGCCCAACCGACCACCCAGAGCTGTACGTGCAGCTATTTGACATAGAAGAATGTGATTGCAGTTGTGAGTGAAATAATGACCACGGATCAAGACAAGACATAAGTGTACGTATGTTTCATCGCGATAACCACCCATCAGGACATTAAATAAGTTCGTACCATTCTTCAAAATTATGTGTCACCTCCGTGTCGTGTGCTAAACAGCTTCCCTGGTCTTCACAGAGCGGAATGGCAATAAATGTTTGTTTTGTTCGTAATTTCTTTTATGACAGAAGTTTGAGGCTTAAGGCTGACACTCTGCTGTGTCGTTCAACATGAGGACCCCAGTTCCTACCTAGGAGACAAGGCATTGTTCTCCGTTCATCTGTGTAGCAGCGCCGTATGAAACACATAAGCGTGTTAGGAGGTTCGCCACTCCTCGCAGCAATGCCGTGATTATTCATGCAGTGGTGGAGAATGCTGCAATATTTGGTGCGTTAATGTATTCCATAAACAAATGTCATATCTTCGCGACGCATACAGGCAGATGCGTGTCCGTATAAAGGGCAGCTACTTTTATGAATGGTGAAAATCACAAAATGGTCCTAAGGGCATATAAGAAGTTGCGGTTGGGCTATTTAGTACATCGTCATGTTGAAATAATTAGACGCCATTGTTGCACTTCGCATTCACCCACACACGCACCCCCTCCCCCCCAAGAACGCGCACACACACACAGTGCGCACACACAGCGCTGTGTATGTGTGTGGGCATGGGGGGGGGTGCTCTTGCGGGTGCGTGTGCGTGTGCGAGCGCGCAAAAGTTCCGCCTAATTACTTCATTATGAGAAGGCAAGAGCAATTTGTACAAATGTAGTTCTGCTGAGAAGAGACACAACGCCAGTCCCTTACATCGTTCAGACATTGTGCGTATCAATGTAGCGAAGTGAATTTTTCGTTACCTCTTAACCCACTCTGCCGTAAAGCTTATCGCTGATAATTCTCCTTTCGATTTGTTGGTTTACGGTATAGAATCATTTGAAACGATTCCGCGTAACGACTACCATGGAGATACACAAATATATTACGCACAGATGCCGTCAGTGTCTAACACATCAGTCTCTAAAGCTCCACACAAATAGCCCTAGAAGGTGCCTCCGAAAGCTGTGACGTGGTGCTTGTAACCACATACTTGGACAAACGTGACATTTAACGAGCACGGTCCAAACGTGGGCGCTCGCATAGGCCAATGATATTAACGCGATAGCGTTAAGGAGCCTGTGTCGCAGAAAACACGGTGTCGGCGTCGGACGTCGTTTTGTCGAAAAGATTTTCGAACCAGCAATACCCAGGCCTTGCATGTGATGCAAGGATTTTACTGAAATAATTGAATTTTTCAAGCTAGAATACGTGGAAAATCGTAAACTATGACTTACACAACCTGCAGACATGATAGTTCTCAGATTGTAATTTGACTACAAGAGAAAACATAATTCTGTTATGCGAATACTCGAAGAAACCGCATTTCCACCGTTTCTACCATGCACAAACCAGGCGCGTCGTCCGCCATTTGCGCTCGCCGGCGTCTCTGGGGCCACGGAGCGGCGCGCCCGATTCCTTGCAATACCGCTAGCTGGCATTCGACTCCGTTGCAGGGCGCCCCACGCAAGAGGCCGCGTTTCTACCAGAAAACCCGCCTTCCTGCCAGTGGCGTAGCCAGCAATATCGTTCGGGGGGGGGGGGGGGGGGGGAGAGGCTCACGTAGCAGCTCGGCCTCCTCATCACAGAATTTGTGGAGGGGTCAAATACATGAATAACTGCATTGCCATTTCCACATATGCTGCAAACGAATTCTTGAACTCTACGCAATGTCAAGAAAAGTAAAAAAATTATTGTTTTTAGAAAAGAGTATAGTTGTATGTCCCGAAAATTGCGCCCAAAATACTTATATCTATGCTTTAATGTTTTTTGTCAATTTAATAAGTAAACAAAAATATCACACGTACTTATGAAATATATCCGTTCAAAACCAGTAAAGCAGTCCACGCCGATGTGAAAAATGTAAATGCCATGAAATTACCATCATCATCATCATAATCATCATCATAAGCCTATTTTATGTCCAGTGCATGACGAAGGCCTCTCTTTGCGATCTCCAATTTCTTCTGTCCTGCGCTAACCGATTCCAATAGCCCCTGCGAATTTCCTAATTTCATAGCCCCACCTAGTCTTCTGCCGTCCTCGACTGTGCTTCCCTACTCTTGGTGCCCATTCTGTAACCTTAACGGTGCAAGGGCTATTTAACCTGCGCCTTACATGACCTGCCGAGCTCCATTTTTTCTATTAATATCAATTAGAATATCGGCTATACCCCTTTGCTCTCTGATCCAAACCGCTCTCTTTCTGTCTTTTAACGTTATGCCTAGCATTCTTCGTTCCGTCGCTCTTTGCGCGGTTCTTAACTCTCAAAGTTCTTTGTCAGTCTCCAAGTCTCTGCCCCATATGTCAGCGCCAGTACAATGCACTGATTGTACACCTTCCTCTTCAACGATAATGGTAAGCTTCCAGTCAGGAGCTGACAATGTCTGCCGTATGCGATCCAACCCATTTTTATTCTTCTATGAATTGCCTGCTCATGATTATGGTTCCCTGTGAATAAGTGACCTAGGTAAACGTACTCCTTCACAGAGTATCGAGGCTGACTGGCGATCCTGAACTGTTGGTTCCTTGCCCGGCTATTCATCATTATCTTTCTCTTCTGCATATTTATCTTAAACCCTACTCTTACACTCTCTGTTACGGTCCTCAATCATTTGCTGCACTGTTGCTGAATAGAACAATGTCATCGGCGATCCGAAGGTTGCTGAAATATTCCCCGTCTATTCTTACTCCTAAGCCTTCCTAGTTCAATAGCTTCAGCACTTCTAAGCACGCAGCGAGTAGCATTGGAGAGATTGTGTCGCTTTGTCTGGCCCCTTTCATTATAGGTAGCTTCCTGCATTTCTTGGGTAGAATTAAGGTAGCTGTGGAATCTCTGTAGATATTTTCCGAGGTATTTACGTAAGCGGTCAGTACTCTTTGATTACGTAATGACTCTAACACTGCTAGTCGAAGAGAAATACTTTTACGAAACTTTGTCATTCAAGAAATTTGTTTACATTTTTGTGCATGTGCAATGGCCAGGGAAAAATCTCAATGACGCTGTCTTTTGTTCCACTGTATTGCGCAGGAGCAGCTCTCACCGGTCGTGTATAGTAATTGCATCGGAATTATGGTCTCAACAGAGAGAATATATAGTACGCATTAGTTCTGCAAAATATACGATGGCGACGCAAATGATGACAAACGGGGTACTTTATTTGAAAGCAGCATCCACGAGCATTTAGGCATTTGTCTCGATGACTAATGAGTCGCGTGATTCCCGTCTCATAAACCTAATTGTGTTGCTTGTTCAATAAGTCTGTAACTGACTCTTCCACGTCATCGTGCGACACGAATCAGGTTTCCTTGAGCTGTTTGTTGAGTTGCCCCAAAACGCGGAAGTCCCAAGGCGACAGGTCCGGGCTGTATGGAGGATGTTGCAGCGTTTACCACTTGAACTTTGCCAGTTTTGTGTTAACCACATCAACGACGTGGGGCCGGGCATTGTCGTAGAGTAAGATAACCCCACTAGTCAATTTTCCACGTCGTTTGCTCTTGACTGCAACACACAGCCGAACCGGCGTTTCACAATATAGGAAACGATATTCTCTCTACAGGTTTGGCAAATTCGATCAATAATGACCCCTGACCATCGAAAAGAAAGTCACCAACACCTTTCCCGCAGAAATGACGGTCTTTGCTTTGTCTGGGAGTGGTGGATTCAAATGTTTCCACTGTAAGCTTTGCCGTCGTGTTTGAGTCACGTAGTAGTGGTACCATGATTCGTCCCCGGTCACAACTGCAGACAAAAAGGAATCACCCCCATTGTGGTACCGAATTACATGATTGAAGGCAGCGCCGAACTTCTCCGTCTTCTGGCGGTGGCTCAAAATCTTGGAAACCCATTCCGTACACAAGAGCCGATAACCGAGATGTTCATGAATTATGCTGCGACCCGAACCGTGACTGATGTGCACCCCCCTGCTCATTGATGAATTCATCTGTGCTTATCCTGCGTTCTTTTCTAATCAGCTCATGAGCCTTTGTAATTATCTTGAAGGTGATTGCACTGTGGCTTTGGCCGGGTATTCGATCGTCTTTGCAACTTTCACGTCCTTCTTCAAACCGTTTGCTCTAAAGGTTCACAGTGGCCAATGAAATGCAATGTTCAACGTACCGGGCAGCCATACGGGGACTAATTTCGTTTTGGGAAACACCTTCAGCAATCAAAAATCTCACGACACTGCGCTGTTAAGCTGTTGGCGTATCGACTATGTCACGCAACCATATTCAGCCGAGTCTATGAGACCATTAAAGAGCCTTTATCATCTCACCTACGTGTGACTTTTGTAAATGAGAGATGCGCAAACCTCGCACATAATAAGCCGAACCTATATTGCTCGATGTGGGTTGGCTCACTTTCATTTGACTCGCTCTCGTACATTAGAAATGCGAAGATACAATGGAATATACAAACGCGAAGATACAGCTTTATAAAGGTAAACAATAGTTTTACTGGAAACAAACTTCACGTATACAGAAGACCTCGCAAAAGGATATTTAATTATACGTATAAGTATCCAATAAATCTACGTATCTAAGTAAAAGTCACTGTAGATGATGCGTCAGACAAGGCAAATAAACATGTTGCGCAACCACAGAATCCCAGATGACAACCCCCCTCCATCCACTTCCCCTGATGTATCGCGCGCGATAGGAGGCGGCGCGGTTCCTCCCCGCTTTTCTCCCTTGAGCACTCAAGACTCGGCCACCATCGCCCGCTCACACATGCCCCTATCGCTCACACATTCTATCGTTGAGCTGATCCAGCCAAACATAAAATGCTGCTCATCTTCGTGTAGCTCGGCGTCACATCACCTTCAGAATATTAGAAGCATTGCTTACCGTTTAAAATATCAGTGGCCTATGCCTGCCCTTAACGTTCACACCATGCTAGTTAGTTGTGGAGCTTAAGAGACTGAAGTATTATGCACTCATGACCTGGCTGAGCCAAATATCTATGTGTCAATGTCGTTATCGTTAATAGCTTCAGCATCGTCTTATGAACGGCGGGACCCACTTAAGAGGACACTAAAGGCAAATACTAAGTCGACGTGAACTTTTTGACCACCATTCCAGAAACCTCGCAACGCTTTTTTCGCGGCAAGAAACGATAGTTTACGGGAAAATTGCACCTGAAGGCTCCGAATGACTTTTTCGAAATTCAATTCTCCCGCCACCCAACCGGGGAAATGGTGACGTTGCATACACAATCACTTTGCTTTGCTGCTGTTGGTAAGTAAAATGGCCCCCAGCAGACGGCGGCACTGAGCCAAGACAGAGCGGTGGATTCGCCGCTGCAGCTGCTTTTTCGTCAAGTGGTGTAGACCGTTCGAGAATTCCGCGACATAACATGGAAAATGAGTTCGCTGCTGCTTACAGTTTGTGCGAGTTTCGCGAGCCAGCAAAACCAGAGCAGCACTACGCGATAACAAAACTAGTGAAACGCGAAAGCGTCGGCGGCGCGGAGTCGTGCGAAAATTAAACCTTTCGACCGCCCGTGTCGTTGTCAAGGGTAATTTCAATGAGATCTCTTTTCTCAAAAATGAAATGGAACTGGGCAACTAGCATTTTATTTTGTATTATGTTGCGATAAAAGGATTTTGTTTTTTGCAAGGAATGGTTGAATACTAGCAACAGAATTTAAGTGAGGAGTGCTTTTGTCATCGGGCAAGTACTTGAATGTCCAGAGGGAGCCTCTAACCATGTCATCAATTTCTCGATTATTAAGGCTCTGTTCGCCATAATCTAGACGCCTAAGAGATTCTCGAGCACTAATCTATCACTTTAGCTTGACTTAATATTTACCTTTAGTGTCCCCCCCCCAGGGGTGTCTGCGTAAGCAGGCGTTTGGTGTGTTGCGGCACCACGTACGCGAGCACACGAGGGTTCGATCCTCCCGCGTGTAGTCGTGCGCGGCTTAGCCTTGTCTGGGGAAAAGGGGATCCGGGGGGTTGAGCCGATGCTGGGTCTTTGGACCGTTAAGGCCCCCCGGCGGAGGCAACATACCTCTTCGGCCACGGCACTTCCAGACTGACCCACCTGGAGGAAATCGGCAGTCGCCTTTTCCTGTCTCTCTATTCCTACAACCTTCGTCTTTCCCTTACTTTCCACCTTTCGTGTCTCCTTCTCTCTTCTATTTACTTCCTTCTCCTTGGCGGCGAAGGTTAACCCTGTGTGGCTGTCCAACTTTGTGTACACCATATTTGGTTATAGTGGCGGCGTACGACTGGCGTCGTGCGGACTTGTATGCAAGTTCTGCCGCGTCCCCTCGTTGGGCTTCGTGGTGGGCGGTCGGCGCTGTTGCCGAATGTTTATATATGTTCATGGAAACTTCATTCCCCCCCCTTCCTGATCGCCCTCATAAACGAGGGTGCACCGAAGATGCCTTCAAGTTTTTCGAACATCAAATTCAGAATTTTCCCCGCTTCCATGTTATTCACACTGAAAAGTAAAACAAAACAGTGCGAACCATTTCACGATTCCTTGTATCAAAGTCCTTGACTGATGTTTTTGGTCCAGGTTACAAGGTGTCGAGGATGGCAAGCGGTGACCTCCTCTTGGCGCTCCGCGATCTGAAACAGTATGAGAAACAAGCGAAACTAGTGTCATTTGGGGAGACCCACATAACAGTAACTCCGCACCGTACAATCAGCACCACCCGTGGTGTTGTGTCGGATTATGATTTGCTTGAGCTGACTGAAGCACAAATCCTCGATGGCTTCCGTGAGGTGATCAATGATAGAAGAATTAAGATGAGGCGGGATGGCAAAGAGATTCAGACGAAGCACCTAATAATTACCTTGGGTTCAAGTGTCTTGCCCGAGCCAATCGAAGCCGGGTACATCAAGCGCATGCAAGAGCTCTGCACCGCACTCTGGCAGAATCATGTATGAAATTATGAAAAACTTACACAATGACACCCAAGTTACACTGCTCACAATTTTCAACACCAGTTGGGCTGTAGGATACCTTCCAACTGCATGGAAAGAAGCCATTGTGATCTCTGTTTTGAAACAAGGCAAAGATCCTTCCTCAGGGGCAAGTTACCGCCCGATAGCCCTGACAAGTTGCCTTTGTAAGGTATTTGAAAAAATGATTAATCGGCGAATGATTCATTTCCTTGAACAGAAGAAAATGCTTGATACCTATCAGTGTGGCTTCAGAGAAGGGCGCTCCACAACTGATCATCTTGTACGCATTGAAGGAAATATCCGGGACGCATTTATACATAAACAGTTCTTCTTATCGATATTTCTCGATATGGAAAAGGCGTATGACACAACGTGGCGATACGGGATCTTGCGAGACTTATCGGAATTGGGCATTCTGCAAATATGGTAAATTTAGTAGAAAGCTATTTAGAAATACTTAAAACAATGAACTTAACTGAAAGTGTTATCCCACACAACATGGGCCAGCGACACGAAATGTTTAATGAATCTTTACAAGAGCCTCATTCGACCACGGTTGGACTACGGTGCCGTGATCTATCATTCTGCCGCCCCGAGCGCGCTAAAGATGCTAGATCCGGTCCACCATCTAGGAATCCGACTGGCCACTGGCGCTTTCAGAACAAGTCCCATTGGAAGTTTATACGTAGAGTCAAATGAGGGGTCAATCCATCTGCAGAGGACATGCATCAGCCAAATATATTTTCTGAAAGTCCACTCTAATCCTCAACATCCGTGTTTTCATACCATTAACGATATGACAGATGCTACACTCTTTCGTAATCGTCCCTCCGTAAGACAGCCTTTCTCGCTGCGTGTGAGGGAGCTTAGTGATGAAATGCATGTCCCACTCCTCGAGCTTCTCCTAATGCATCCAGCCAAGTTGCTACCTCCTTGGGAGTGGCAGCTGATACAATGCGATATATCTTTCATGCAAGTTACAAAGTACGCTCCAGAGATTGAAATCCAAATGCAGTTCCGGGAACTCCAGTACAAACACTCCTGCATGCAGTTCTACACAGACGCATCGAAGTCACACGACGGGTTGTCCTATGCAGCCGTCGGTCCACCCTTCTCGGAATCCGGTGTACTGCATCCGGAAACTAGTATCTTTATGGCTGAGGCCTACCCTCTATTGTCGGCTGTAAAGCACATACAGAAATCGAAACTCCAGAAATCAGTTATATATACGGACTCCTTTAGTGTTGTGAATGCCTTGATGTCATTCTGTAACCACAAAAATCCGGTAATTATTGAACTCTATTCCGTCCTGTGTAAAGCATATATATTTAACCAACATGTGATTATATGCTAGGTGCCTGGACATAAGGGCATCGAGGGTAATGTTCTAGCGGACCAGATGGCCATATCAATTACTTTGCATGCAGTTATTCCTACTGCTTCGGTCCCTGTCACAGACCTGAAGCCTTTCTTAAGAAGGAAATTACGAAACCACTGGCAACGCATGTGGGATGAAGAAATAAATAACAAACTGCACTTGATAAAGCCACAGTTAGGCTCTTGGCTCTCTGCAACAAAATCACGGCCAACAGATGTCCTATTCTGTCGTCTCAAAATAGGACACACATTGCCCACGCATAACTTTTTATACTCACTGAAAATGATCCTCCAACCTGTGGTAGATGTGGGGAGAGGCTGACCGTCCTCCACGTCCTCCTGGAGTGTCGGGCAGCCGAATCTGAGAGAAACATTCTCCCTTAGCATACCGGCAGCACATCCCCCTTCATCCTGTAATGTTACTCGGCCCAGAACCGCTCTTTCACACCAACGTAGTCCTAGGTTTTCTGAAATATGTGTTGCATGTTATTAGCCCCACACGTTCGTAGCGTCTCATCTCTTCAGAGGATGCCGCTGTGATAGCTGTTGCATATAGCACATGCCTCCAGGCCCTTGTGTTTCAAGGGCTCTAAGGAGGCAGCAGTGCTCTAGCATTTCTCATAACTTGATATATTTTACATATCGTATCATTCTTTTGAGATGCATCTGAATGTTCGTAGTACAAGTCATACGTCATCTCCATAATTTTATTATGCAGATTTTACGCACTACTAGAGCGACTATCTTTAAGGCCCCTTTACAGCCATGTTAAACAAAATTCATAGAAATCATAATTACACTGCAAACTCATTACCGCAGACATGGCGCTCTTTGGTCATACTTGGCCCTTGCGCCATTAAACATCAAATATTAATTCATTCATTCATACCTTTAAGTGTCCCTTTAAGGATAGAATTCTATACCCAGACTTGCCGCGCAAGGCGTTGATCAACAGAGGGCCTGCACAGATTGCTTAGAGGAAGGCGAATATAGGATATTTTGAATACCAGTTGAATACTTATAGATATTTCACAACACCTGTATTCGAGAAGCCACAATGTGAAGATGTTCAATATTCGTTTGTGTTTGAATATAAGGAGAAATAACGTCTATTGGGATGTTGGGTAAGCAAGATACAGATAAGTGTGGTCTGCACGGAATGATGCTGGGCGCCCGGAGATGAAATGAGCATGTAGTTCGCCGTTGTCGCCTCCAATTTCACTCTAGCTGTCTATTTTAAGCTTAAGTTGTAACCCACAACTTGCTTTAAGGTCTTTTAATGTTCAAGATTGTGTACAATTAGGCTGAATATTCTGTATATGCATAAATAATAACTTTTGTTATACGTAGTAAAGTAATAATAACGATGTCAATTATAAACGTCCATATGATATCATGGCGGTAAGCAAGTTGTCAGTATTGTGCAGGGCTGTTGGAAGTCGCCCGATTTGACACAGCTGCAGCCAAGAGTGCTCGGTGTTCGTGCATTGGGGTGCGAAAACCTGAGCGTTTAGATCAAGAAAAAGTAAAGAACATTTTGGCCGTCGCGCCATACTAACTGCGTGTGTGACCAATATCTAAAAATTATGGGGTTTTACGTGCCAAAACCACTTTCTGATTCTGAGGCACGCCGTAGTGGAGGACTCAGGAAATTTCGACCACCTGGGGTTCTTTAACGTGCACCTAAATCTAAGTACACGGGTGTTTTCGCATTTCGCCCCCATCGAAATACGGCCGCCATGACCGGGATTCGATCCCGCGACCTCGTGCTCAGCGTGTGACCAATATCTAAGCAACAACTTGTCTGAACAGGGAAATACAATGGAAGAACTCAGTGCTTAGTTGTAATGGTAAAGGTGTTTACGCCATGTTTGCACCAATCATAACAATAAATTATAGACACAATTGAGACCCTCGCAAAATGCATAGATTTTGGCCGCCTTACATGTTACCGGAAATATTGTTTCTAGAAGTGTGATTTAGCTTAGAGCTGCCGAATTTGAGTCATGAACGTGATATTTCTACTTATCTCTAGGTTCCCACATTGGTCTCTTTGTAAAAAAAACAGTATGACCTAAATGAATACAAATATTTGCTGCACATAATCGATTAATTACAGATCTTTTTAATTCCGCAACTCCGATCAGTTGAGGAGCAGTGGATTCCGCGCACTGCAATTTTCCATTCTCCGTTGTCGTTTACTTCTCTAACAGCTCTAAAGAAGCTTTCTAATAACTCATATATTGCAGCTAATATACATTATAGACTATATGAACTGCACGAGACAACACCAGGTTTAAACCTTTGTTAGGCGCTAGTATTCCGCTTGCTTCAGAGTTGACGCTACATCGATCCTCAAGCTTCGAGAAAAAAAAAAAAACGAAACGCATCGTAATCTATGTTTCCAGTAAAAGCTCAATTAGGCCTCTGTTTCAATATATGTATGGTCATTCCGAATTCAGAGATGGTGTTCCCTGCAAATTCGCCCTTACAACCACGCATGTCCATTGTTGCGATCTTGTATGTTGCAGAATGAGGTTTAGTTTCTATTCGAACGAACATATTAACTAAATATATTAGTTAACGAACATAACTAAATATATTATTCGCGTGCTAAGTCCAGTCCGGCAGCCGTAGCTTTAATGACTTCAAGTGAGTTCCACGATTTTCCTACGGTCAGTTAAAGCAATGACATTAGGGTTGCTCCAATGCGTAAGGATGCATATAATCTGGTTCTTCTTTATATAGCCTAAAATTAATCATTACGGAAAGGTGAACGAAACGCGTGGACATTTTGAAGATGGAAATATTTTGATTTCGAACTGTTTTGAATTCCTACTCGCATTTCGTCGCCGGCCGGTCAACTCGTAAACTGGGTCGGTCATGGACGCTTTGTAACAAAAGCAGGTGAACTGGTGATACGATACTGATACTAGTGCTAGATTTGTGTATTTGCGCAAGGTTTGAAATGCCAATCAATCTCGAGACAGTGAGATCCTGATAATCCTATTTGACTGCAGTGTCTCATGTGTAGGACGCGGGCCAACGTTCTTTTCTTGTTTCTTTCGGTTTGGCGTCGGTGTATCACCCTTTAGGCGTAGTGTGGAGCCCGCTGCGGTGGCCTAATGGCTATGGTGTTGCGCTAAGGTCACGTGTTCGTTCTCAACAGCGGTGGCCGCATTGCGAAGAGGGTGGCTTTGCGCCTGTCAGAAGTCGTAAAACCGTCTACTTCATGTTCGGTGTTCATTGGAAGAGTAAAGAAAAAGGAGAAGCAAGGAATGTGCCAGGAGCGTTAAGAAGTATTCTTTGTCTTCTATATGAATTTACAACGTCCTCCTGGCGGGGCAAATGGGTTATTTTGAAGCTTTCGAGCCGTAGAGATGCTACACAGCCCGACATACCTTTATTTTTCGTCAGACGTTTTAAAGAGACATAGACGAACGTGATTATCTCGACCTGGAAATGTCTCCACGATTAGAGCCAGGCCCCACAAATGTCTTGGACTTTTTGTCCATAATAAGTACAACGTCGCTTACTTTCGCTTCGCTGCAAGAAGTGATATTGACGTAGTGAGCTGATGGTAGCTGCAAACATATTCTTTTCGCCATCTCTTCCAGAAGATCTCGAGACAAGCTTTCCCTCGTCTCCACCGTCTCTTTTTTCATCCTTTGTAGAATTTGGCTCCTTCTCCGCAGTATTGTCTTCAGGAATGGAGATTAACCTTCAGCCGATCAGAAGCTGAGCTGGTGTAAGTAGTGGCTTTTCCAGCTGAGTTGATATTGTAGTCAATGGTCGCGAGTTAACTAGAGATTAAGCTTCTTTCTATACAGCCTGTAATTCAACAAAGTTCAGAAAAGTTGTCTTCAACGCTTTTCGTAGCGCTGTCTTGACTGTGCGTATAACTCATTCCCTGAAACCGCCCCACCATGGGGAACATCCCACCATAAACTTCCGAAGTACTGCAGCACACGTTCGTCTCGAACTGACTCCCAGTGTCGTTTTAATTCTTTTGATGCTGTTCTTTTCGTGAGACATTTGTCTGAATACACTGTGCTGCAAACACTTCTTGCTGTGAACTGTCTGAATTCATCTAAAAAGTCTGCCGCACTGAGGCTGCATACAAGTTCGAGGGGAATCGCCCGTACAAGAGCACAAGACAACGATATATGCTGGCGTCGGGCTGGAAGTAGTTGCGTGGTAGTACATTGGAACTGCAAAGCCTATACCCACAGTGGAAAATGGTTCACATTCTGTCGCTCTATACTTGGGTAGAGGTGGAAACCATGCTGAACCCATCCCACCTTGGGAGCAATGTCCTGTCACTTGTGATTTGTCCTTTAGAGAGCTTAAGAAAAAGAGTTGTCCAAGTGCCCTCATCCAGCAACATTTCATGGCTCTTGAAGACAAGGACAGATCTACTGCATTTTTCACTGATGCTTCAAAATCTGCAAATTTGTATCATGTGCAGCCCATGGCCCAAACTTCTCCAACTCTAAAACGTCGCATACACTTAGCAGCATTTTTACAGCGGAAGCGTACGGTATTCTGATCACTATTGCGCATATAGTACAGCACAAGATAGAAAAGTCTATAATATACAAAGATTCCTTAAGCGTTGTCACAGCCCTGTCCGGTGGCAAAGCAAGCCGAAACCCTGTAATTAACCGGCTCCTTAAACAGATCCACGTAGCGCATAAACAAAACCTTGCTCTTGTTGTATGGTGGGTGCCAGGCCACTCTGGGATCGCAGGCCATGAAATGGCGGACAAAAATGCTGCAGAAGCGGCTCATCGGGATACAATTGATGTAAGCTGGGTACCCGGTGTAGATATGAAACTGCGGTACGAAAGGCGTTCCATAATCATTGGGAAGCTTAGTGGGACAAGGAAGTTGAAAATAAGCTGCACTTTCTTAAACCGCAATTAACCAAACCTTTCCCACTGAAGCTTGATAGACACACCGAAGTCACCCTGGCACGACTCAGAATTGGACACACTTATGGCATACACAAATATCTCTTGACTGCAACTGACTCACCGACGTGCACACGCTGCGGTGAGAACGTAACCGTCCTACATGTCCTCATTTAATGTCCCGAACTTCACCGAGAGCGAGTAGCTCATTGTAAGGAAATCTACACACACCATATATCACCCCATCCCTCGATGTTCTTATCAGCGGATGCACTTTGTAACTTTAAAAGAGTGCATAAATATCTTGGTCAAACTAACTTTCTAGATATCATCTCATTCCATCCTAACCATCAGATTGTGCCTCACAGGTGAGGTACAATCTGATGCACAAAAGTATGTCCGAGCTCTCTTGCACTTCTTGCGTGAGCAAGAATTGTACAGAAAGGGACTCAGTCAATCCACAATAATTTACCATGTGCGCCTATAACCAACGCATTTAAGACTTTATATTTATCTTCATAATTATTTTAGAATTTATTCACTAGTATTTATAGATTTGTCTTACGTGAAAGCCTCTATACAGCCTCTATTTTAAGTCATAGCACTAAACCCACAATTTTACTAAGCGAGAACACATGTACTGGTGCTCTTTGGCCTTAGATGCCCTTGCGCCAATAAACTTCAATCATCGTCATCATGACTTGTTGGTGAATTCTTGCTCTGCCGGAAAGCAGTTGGATGCTTTTCGTTGTTCGTGAATTACGATTTCTGAAGTCTTTCTCTCACTCTCACCAAATTTTCTTCAGCTTGTAAGGAGAAAATTTCATTAGGGTAGTATTGGACGCAAACCTTCACCAAACGCAATTTCTTGTATCTTAGAGATTCAAAATTTCTCTGCTTTTTCTTTCTCAATCGTTAACAGTGGCCCTCTTATCCTTACGCCCGGATTCCTCACGTTTTCAACGGAGAGGAATATCCAAGCAGTGATGATCATACTTTTATCAAGATTGCTAGTGCGGGAAAGGTCGAGCAAACATGTGTTCTTGGTTGTCACCAGCAACATTTTCGTTTCATCTCGTTTTCTCACGAGCCTTGAACACTTCCGTTGGCCATAACAAGACTTTCTTAATGAGCCACTCGGGTCCAATCCACCAAAGTTAAGTATTAAGCCACGTGCTAGTGAATTTGCGGGGTTGTGTTCTGATGGACATTATCGCCACTGACCCGGTAAACTCAGGTCTTGTATTTATTTTACCCTGTTCGATACGAAGGGCTTCCATTTAGCAAAATCTGAGTTTATCCACCCAAGAACGGCTATTGAGTCAGACTAGAAGTGCGTTTCCTAGTCTGTCGATGTGCATATGTGTTCAGTCTGCATGACTCGTGCTGCCGTCAGAGCTCCCAACAGCTCATATCGCGGAAGCCTTAACTCTTTCAGTGGTGCCACTCTTGATTTCGCAATCACCAGTCTTGTTGTTACTTCTGAATTTTATGCCTCTGTTCATGGATAAATCGCAGCTCCGCATGCCAATGTGCTTGTATCTGAAAAAAAGTAAAACATCGAAGGTTGGTCGGCAAACCGGTTCTGCAGTAGCGATTACACGTGGAATACGTATCATGTTCAATAGACGAAGATCCTTGCACCATCTTGCCCAAGAGTCACAAATTTCAACTGGAAGATGGTCGTCCTAATGCAGCTTTTTCTTCCACAACTGTTACAAAATTAATTTGGCTATCACTGTGAACGGAGAAAGAAAGCCGTGTGGGTCGTAAATTTGAGCTCCTGTATTTAATACATACGTTTTTGTTGTTGCGAGGGATGACACCAGTTGCATAATTTCGGAGGTGTCAAATCCCTATATAGTTATCATCTTCCGGTAACCAGAGAACTCTTAGTATTTTCTTGGATTTAGAAACCGTTAACTGAATATCGTCGTTAACGTCTGTTTCTCCTTCTTCACTGAGATGTTGCCTAATTGTGGAATTTGTTGTCCATTTACGCAGATGCACTCCCTCTTCATTGATGACTAGCTGCATTATTATAGAGCAACAAAGATGTCTCCGTCGTTTTTGCTCCTGCCACAAAGTCGTTGACAGAAAACGGTGCTGTTCGTCGACTCGTCATCTCTTGATCTTCTCCCTTTGTATTCTCAAAGCGGTGATGAAGTGTGCCACTTAGAAGAAACGGACTTGATGCAGCTCCGAAAGGTACACGATTCATCTTCCACATGGCTTGTCTTGGCAATTCTTCTCCTTGCTTCTAGGGGCTTTCGTGCCAAAAATACCGAAGTGCAATGCGGTAAAAATCAGCGAGGTGAATTTCCGAAAAGGAAGCCTTCTCAATGTCAGCCGTAACTGCAGTGTTGTAGGCTTGGCGCATTAAAATAAGTTGGATCACCGATGGATTCAGATTTGGTTCTGCATGAAAAAAATTGTTTAAAGACATTCTATCAGGCCTGCACGAAGAGGCGTCAAACAATACGTGTTTTTTTTGTTTCTCTTTTGTTGTTGATAGCTGCCCTGTGTGGTAAATAGTAAACACGTCCGGTACCTTCCTTAATGGGTACTCGTTCCGCAGTCTTCTTCTTATTCTACTTGATCATCATCATCATCATCAGCCTATTTTATGTCCACTGCAGGACGAAGGCCTCTCCCTCCGATCTCCTGTTACCACTCATGCGCCAACGGATTCCAACTAGCGCCCGCGAATTTCCTAATTTCATCGCTCACCTAGTCTTCTGCCGTCCTCGACTGCCTTTCACCTATTCTGTAACCCTAATGGTCCAACGGTTATCTAACCTGCGCATTGCATGACATGCCCAGCTCAATTTTTTTCTCTTAATGTCAATTAGAATATCGGCTATACCCGTTTGTTCTCTGATCCAAACCAATCCTTCAAATTCATATTGTCGTATTGATTTGTCATATCGCGTCAACAACTCTTTGTTCTTGAGAAGTCTTCGTGTCAGCTTAACAAACCGGTCCTTTCCTTCCTCTATATTGCTGTCTAGTTCATCAGCGTTATCCTTCCAAGGGAAGCGAAACTGATCACTTCTGTCAATTTTCTTCACAGTTATATTCTTGGATAACTGTACCTGACGTTGTCGTATCTTTTTATGGTAGTATTCTCATGGGATCCGCATTCCATAACACTTCGAGGTGTTTTGAAGTGTCTTCATCAAGACTGCAGATTTGCACAACGACGTTCGTCACATTGTTGGTGCGTGTTTTTCTGACAGCTTCAAAACTTTCGATAGAACCCTGCGAAGTCCAACTAAACTGTTTCTACACTCTAAAAACAAAGAGAGTTGCGGGCACTATCTTCGAGGGAGCATCTACTTGTCCCATATTTCATTCTTTTCGAGAGTAGATCGACCCTCTTTGAGAGAGAGCAGGCTAACTCCTTCTGACAGTGTTTCGTAACTTCATCGCGAGGGAGTGCTAGTATTCTTCCGCAAAGTGCTAATACTATCTCTCCAAAGGGGTAATAGTACTCCCCCAGACCGAGTGCTTCTACTCCTCCCAACCAAGTACTTCTACTCCACCAAGCGGAGTGCTTCTACTCCCCCAAACAGAGTGCTTCTACTCCTTCAAAACAGAGTGCGAGTACTCTTCCCAATAGTGTGAAAGCACGGTGTAGATTCATGGTCACGTTAGAATCGCAATACTTACATGTGGGGAATATTTCCTTCCTTCATAAACAGCTCCTGCACTTATGCTTGAATGGGATGTAATCTGTAGTCGCCGAGTTACTCAAATGAAACATTTCCTCTCTTGAAAGGTCAAAACCTTTATTGATCGGTCGCAAGACAAACTGAACAATAATTGCAAAAACATAATGACAAACACATAAAATCAGATTACAATGATGCCCATGAACTTAGAACACATCTTCTGATAAAACATAAGTATGTTCTCTAATGTTTCATCAGAATTACAGTGTAGCAATATTCGTTAATTTCACTTGGCTCCTTCTTTTCAAAAATAAAGTATACTATGGAAAGCTAAACATAGAAGAAACGTGTGCAAAGTCAGAGTATTGACACTATGATCGAAGAGAAATATGCGCCACATAACTGACCAGCAAACACATTTCTATCACAAAACGCGTGCATTTATGTGGCAGAGGTTACGAGATGAGCTGCTAAGCATGGGGCTGGTAATGTAGATAAATTGTGCAAGGAACGTTTTTTGTGTGCCATATTATAACACAGCAGCTCATTTGATAACGTCCTGTACAGCGTATGGATGTTCTTGACCGAGAGTACAGTGCATTTAGAATTGTATGTTCTCATGTGAGGCCGCAGGTCTAGATAGCTTTGCTTATATTTCACATCATGTTATTCATATATGGGCTACACCCCACTCTTTCTAAGTGTGTCTTGTCGTAGTTCTGCAGCAATATCCTGCCCGTTCTCAAAGCGGTACAGAGGCGTATCATATTTCCTCTTCGGTTGGCCTTTTCGCGAAAGTAGTTTCCTGGTGCTGTTGGGATTCATCCGTTACACTTCTCATAAATAAATAAAATTAAATTTACAATATTATGTAGTGTGTAGCAGATGAGCATAAAACTGCTAGGAGCATTGGCATTAAAATCCTGCGCATCAAATTTCTTGCCATATATGGTAACTTTTCATTCCCATTACGGTAAGAATGCTATACTTCTGAGGTGCAGCTTGCATAATTACGTGATCAATTATTGTGGCTCGTTGAAAATGCAATACAACTAAAGTATAGCATGACTTCAGATGTGAAGCAAAAATAAGATGTGATGAATATGATGCATCAAAGGCGGCATAAGCATAAGTCCAGGCAGGGAAGTGCACGAAAAAGGCAAACAAAGAAGCAAATCATAAATTGAGGAAGGCACCATCCTGTTTCACATATCCCTTTCATGCAGGTGGATTTTGCATGCGACTTTGCATATACTTGCACAGTGAAGCAACTACCTGAAACCAAAGCTGTTTTCCTGCTGAAGTGTTTAGGATGTGCTAAAGTAAGAAATATCGAACTTCACAGAACCATCGTCTCAAAACAAGTACATATGTGTCTGGGAAGGTTAATACATCGCCTCACTGTGCACTCTATCTTAAGTCAGGAAATTTACCATGTGCCAAAATGCTTTAATGTTATTTTCTCTTATAAAAAATGTCTACGGAAGCCATGGAACTAAGGGGCTTTTGCTTAACGCTATATGTTCACATCCGCCAATCGATGAGCAAGTGTTCTACTCAGATGCTCTCAGTTCTTTGCATTGAACACATCTCTCCCTCCACTAGCATACTTCGTTGGCAAGTAGATTGAGTCACCCTAATAAATATATCAAATAGCTGCCAGAGGCTATCATATGACTATTTCACACCAGGAGAAACCACAATTTTACATTTTGAAAATAATTTTCAATTCCAAGTGACTCTCCGGCTTCTAAGACGTAAAGTGTGCACCAAGGTGTACACAGTTAAGGGAACAGGGTAGGCAAATTTTCCGAAAAAAATCGATTTTTTGTTTTTGTGTAATTTAAAATCTCTATTCTTTCCTTAACATGACCCAGTGTTTCATTTGCGCGTACGCGAAATATTTACCTCAAAATCAACATTTTTCGAAACCTAGGCGGCATCCAGCCACGCCCCCTTTGACACATGCTCGGGATCTTTGCCTCTCCTAAACTGAAAAAAAAAATTTTTTTTCACCGCCTATTTTTCGTCACGCTTAGCGGAATGGCTGTCACTCATCTGGCAACAGTGAAACCTAGCTAGCATATTTTATTTAGCCAAACGAATCCTAAGACGCAGCTGGATTACTCGCAACGCGCGGCGTTTTGCTCGTGCTTTGGCGTGTTTTCGCGGACAATCGAATTTATTTATACTTTGGTGCTGGTTATTTAGCGGTAATGCAATGACGAAGCCAAAGAAGTGCTTCAGAAAACGTATCTTCCACGGAAACCGGCATAAGTCGACCTCCAATGACGCCAATTCTCCGCAACACAATCCAGCAGTGGGCGCCGCGGCCACCACGTGAGCGTCTGCATCGAAGCTTTCGCGCTCGGCGGAACGCTCGAAGCGGAACGCCGGTGTTTCAGCAGCTCTCAAAGCCTGAGCTTCTCCAGAAATGTCTCCATGGAAAAACTCAGAACGCGAATGAGGCGTTCAACAACGTTGTATGGGAGCGCGCTCCGAAGAATGTCTTTCTTGGCCTCAAGACGCTGAAAATATCAACAATGGATGCTGTGCTAACTTTTAATGACCGCAGCATTGCTCGATCCGACATTTTGAGGTCATTCGGAGTTTCTCCAGGATGGTTCACAGTCCAGTGGTTGCGCGAAGTTGACAGGCGGCGACTGTACTTTGCAGAGAGGGCTACACCACTGGTAACTAAGGAGGCCCGGAAAACAAGGCAGCTAGCACAGAAAAGAAGTGTTGACGATGGAGGGGACTACCAGGCTGGTGGCCATTGAAAAAAATGCGCCAGAATTTGTTTCTATAGTCCTATATTGCAGTAAAGCTCTTTCTTCCACTTCAAAGCCAATTATCTCAAAACACCAAATTTTGCTGCATTTGACCCTTTTTTTTCAGAAACTACAAGAGCTATGGAGAAAATATTTTCCAGATACTGAGCTAACATTACAGAAAGTCTACTGAACCAGGATTATAGATATCCCCTTAGGGGATTTTTGTTTACAGGCTATTTACTGCAGATTTTGGCTCTAAAATTTAGTGGGTCCAGTAAAAAAATGAAAACAAAAAAACTAATCTTTAAAAAGAAATAATCCTGGTTCAGTAACACTGCCTAACATTGCTGATTACAATGCCACCAAGTTTAATGTTCTAGCCCCAGCAGATCACGAGAAAAAGGGTCACGAACATAGCCTAAAATGCATGGCAAGAATAGGACCTACCCTGTCCCCTTAAAGGCCCTAATTGCTCCTTGCTTTCGCTTCGAGAGGCACGAGCGGTTCTAATGAACTGGTCTCATGAGCATGCAAGTAAACGATAATGACTTCTTAAACATGGGATTGTCTTCCCCCAATGCTTCCCCTTTCTGGAAGCTCTTCGGAAGGTAGCTCTTCGAAGACCTAAATTTGTGAACGTTTGACAGGTGCTCATTTTTGTGCACACAACACTCGTAGTGATCCCAAAACGAACACCAGCTTTGAACGCTCCCATAGAATTTGGTGATCTACAGTTTCGGCAGTTTGACAGTAGCTTGGAATTGTTTGTTCTGTCCACGAGTTTCGCGTTCAGTGCTTGGCACAGGCGCTCGAGTATCGCTTACGGACTTCTGCATTTCTTGTATGCGTCTGAACGTTAGAGTTCGCCAACCATATCGGTATTTGGTAGCTGTCCACGCTTTCGAGTGCCGATTCAAATTGCGCGTCCTCTAGCAATTGCTGAATTGTGTTATCTAATCCCCGTAGAGCTGCCTCTTTCGTTAGTATAACGTTTAGGTTGTCTTGCAGCTCACCAACAGTATTGTGGCAGATGAGATCAGCAAGGTGAGGTCGTTGTTGACTTTCGTTATCCCAGCCCGCAGTGCACTCCGCTTCCTCTTTTGGCGATCCATGCTCGCGGCGGTAGCGGCAGGGAGCGCGGAGGCCTAGTTGCTGTCCCAGGGTCGGATAGTAGTGGAAGAGGATGCCGGTTCTGGACTTCAGTGGACATCCTTCGTGAGGGCAGCTTCTTGAAAGCCCAGGTCAGGTCTCGTCGTTGGAAGTCGGGTTTCGGGCACCATACTTTTCGGAAATACAGAAGTCGTAGACCCGTCTACTACACGTTCGGTATCTATTAGAACAGTGAAGAAGAAGAAGCAGGGCATGTGCCAGGAGCGTTAAGAAATATTTTTTTTTCTTCTTTTATATGAATCTCCAGCAGGTGGAATTCAAGAATGCTTGTGTACTAAGATTTAGGATCACGTTAAAGAGCGCTGGGTGGCCGAAATATTATTCCCAGTCTCCCACTGCTGCTTGCATCATAATCATGTAGTAGTTTGTGAACGCGAAACTCCAATTTAAATTTTCTATCTGTCTTGGGATATACCAAAAAGCTGTGTTGAGGAGAGAGAAAGCACTACAGACATTCATGGGACAAATAACATGTCACCGGATAGGCTCAGCTGGGCGCCTCCGGGTTCACGTGGAGTTGCATGGATCACGTTGCTCACCGCATTTATTTGAGCCACTTCCACAAAGCTTCGCATAGCATAGGTTAAAGGTGCGTTGCATATGCTGTATTTTTGTTTTTACCGGAGCATGAATAAAAGCGAGCAGTATGGTGCCGCACTTCTCAAGCATAGCGTAGACCAGCATGTTAATGAAACCATCGGTAAACGTATACGCAGCGCCCGCCGGACCCCATGTCCGTCAAACCCGTGGAGTACGAGCAGCCCAGCCGAATGAGCCAGGAGGAGTTCTGCAGGCAAGAGGTAGAGCCTGATCCTGGCACCGGGTACAGTGGGCAACTGCCAACGACGCCGGTTTTCAGCATAGGGGGAAGCAAACGAATAGCGCTTCGCCACGTTTTGTGCCACCTGGACACACAGTGAGTACTCACTGCCTCATTTTCTTTCATGTAACGCGCTAGCACAGCTAAAATTTGTGGAGACTGTCGCGAGTATATTAAATTCGTGGCTGGTGTATTACATCATTTTACAGTGCGTCGATGTAACCTGGCATTTGTGCGCACTCTGTAGCATGGGGAGTTAGATGACACAGAAACAAGTAATATAGCATACATTGTGAGGAATTAAAGCTCACGTTGCTTTGACCGGAACAGTCAGAACGTGACCAGCGCAACGTTCCTTACACAAACTGCAATGATTCCCGAGTTCCGTTACGCGGAATACTTCTACAAGAACTAAGCTGCCAAATGGTTGGCATTGAAGGCAGTAGTAAATATGATGTCCAATGTAGTTCAATTAAGAGAGCTTGCAAAGAAGGAGATGTCAGTCGTAATTACAGCCTTGTCACGGTTCCGTTTGAGATATGCGCGGAAAAAGCATTGTAGTGACATTACTAATGTATTCAATTTTGTTTTTTTCGTACTACGAGCTAGCTTCTCACCGATTTCAGCGTGAAATAGTCATGTGCCCTGAAGCTAGATAAACTGATGCGAGATTTCCCCCTTCGAGAATGGCTTTGCAAGTCTCAACCTCATAAACTTGCAAGTCTGTCTCGTAGTCTCGCAATTCTCAATGAAAAATAGAATTGACATTATTGAATAAACTTTTAGAAATGCAAGTTTGGTTTGTGTCCGCGTTAATTTTGCGTTATTACCCCATAGCTTCGTACGAACTAGCTCGATCAAATTGCCTGTTATGGTATAATGGAAAGCGCGAATCATGAACTACTTAGAATGCGCAACGTGGTTTTAACAGCACATTTTATATTTCCTCTCTAATATATCGAAATTGTCTCCTCCCCCAGTATTTGCACGACCCCTTTTAAGCACTCGAACAGGACTGACTACAGTAAAACGATACTGATGATCTTTTAGAGGCCATTTTTATTCGAACAATATGTATCGTACTGCTTGGGACTTTGCCACCTTTGATTTGTTGTTGAAGTGCATAGAAGCGATGGAATATACGTGAATTCATGCCCTCATTGTTTAACCCACTTCGTCATGGTCCCCTGAATAGGCCTGCAGTATCAGCAACTAAACACATAAGTGGATGAAGAAACAATACAAACGCGTTTCGCGATCAACCAGGCGCCGTCTGGCGCAGGTACGGGAGGTCCAAGGCGCCCTACCTTATTTCACTGCTGCCGACGCCTTTCTGCTCGTCGCTGGTGCTCACCGGATACGCGGTCGATGCTCATAACGTCCACATCATCTGGCGGCCCATAAGTGGCGACCGCTATCGCCGTAATTTCCGGACCGCCCGGGAAAAGAAGCAAATCATGCACGATAACGTGGAAATGAGCGTGTATTATACCATTGGCGGACGACGAGAGGACAGCCGGAACTTGTCCTTGGTCGCCGAAGATTCCGCCACGCAAGATCGTTTCGTGAAGAACGTCAAAGGGCAGATCTACAGAGATAATGCGGTACGTGACATTTTTCCCGCCGGCTTAACTCGAAGCGTAAACTACAGTAAAGTGTGGCGGAAGCATGGTGCAAGAAAGGAATGGTGAAATGATGGTTCACACGTTTTGAACCGTCTCAGCGGTCGCCATGTTTCCACAACGCAAGCAACTGGAATATGTTCTCCCTTTCAACCGCGCTTCAGAAATCCTGAAACGCAATTAAGAAATCAGTGAAAATTACCTTGAAGATGAGCACTAAGATGTTCGAGAACTGACATCTTGCGATAAGGCTTCCCAAAGTGCTTAAACTTTAATTTTGGCGCTCAGAAAAGAAAATAAAAAAAAGTTTGCGGTGGGTTTTATTAAAATCATCTTGCGTTAGAGCAACTCACACATTGCGCTAGCATGGCAGTTTATAAAAAAGGAGAAAAAAGTAGCAACTTCGGTATCCATTCTGGTACATGTGGTTGTTCGCCAGTGTTTGATGATTTAGTGCTTAGCGATTCAAACGTGATACGCGAACCGCAAGGCAGCCGGCACATTTAACCAGATAGCGTTAAGGGCCCCGTTTTGCAGAAAATCCGGTGTTGGCGTTCCCGTGACCGAAAATTCCCGTATATGTTTAGGTACATGTATATGCCACGCCTTGCTATATGACATGCAGTATATGCAGGTTCCATTTCCATACCATTCTATCGCTACAGTTGCTCATACCTTGTCTTACATTCTTGGCCAAGTTTTTACTCGGACTTTCCAGAATGTCAGCCCACAAACAAACGTCATAAAACACAACACCGACAGCGCGCTCCTTTTATGTTAAATCTTCTCCGAATAAAATAGTAAAAGTGCGAAACAGTAACAGAAGACTGAAAATTATGTAAATTTTCTTTGCGCGGCTTTTCGCCACCTCCGGGATCGACCCACGCAAGACGCCGCGTTTCTACCCGAAAGCTCGCATTCGTGTATAGCGCTCGGCGTAGCGTTTCCCGGTAAACATTACGGTTACGCAAGCTGCAGTCGTCGGGAAATATGAGAAGCAGTCAGTGATCTTCGAATGCTATCGCGTTTCGCTCTTAAAGGCGAAGCTTGAACGTCCTCGAATATTTTGCGCCACCGGTGGGCGCTTGGTGATTGAGCTGGCTGGGGGGGTGGGGGGGGGGGGGTGATGCAGAATGCAGTCATAGTGTATCACAAAGGGCTTTGCTTACGTGTGATACAAGAAATGCACTAGTTCGGTGTCTTCAGTGCCCACTAGTTACGGAAAAGTGTACCGGCGGGCACGTGCTCCGCGTGTCCCGTTTCAATCGCTGACCACTGTACGTGTAGTGAAGAAGTACCATGAGCAGCGGACACACGAAATGTGTTAGGTGTACATCACTTCTGGTGATCGTCATGCGTCATCTTCCACTTTCTTTCAACAAAGAGAATAGGTATCCCTACTCCCATGCATGTGATTCACTGTGCTTGCCTGTTCATGCTATGCATTTTTGTTTTTGTTTCGCGATCTTGTTGTTTACATCACTTCTGTCACGTGTTTAGAGTTCTTCTTTTTTGCCGATTCCTGTTGTAGTCTTTTACAGGCGTCCTCCTATTGGTCTGCCTCAAGTTTTGCAACTGTTCTCTTTTTTGATAAAGTGTGACAGTCTGCTTGTTTATTTTTGACCCCTTTTCGTTACTGGTAAAAGACATGTTTTTTACCGCAATTGAACACTCACAAAAGGAAGACGCATAAAGACAACACGGGCGGCACTTCCAACTGATTTATTTTGAGCTGTGACCCAAGAATATATATATACATACAGCCATGCGCTGGCTGTTGACAAATCTACGTAACTCAGCGGCCAAACAATCTAGTTTCCGATTTATAGAGCACGATAGATGTATCACTAATGCAATTTGTACCTTTCTCTTTTATATAGTAGGCTTCCATCAGCTAACGTGCTGTTTCAAATCTACTTCTGCCAAGAATCCTAATCTCAGAAAACCGTGGTTTGCACATGCAGGCCTTGCAGTGCGCAGGCAAATGTGCCACGCCATCTTTCATTAGATTTAGTTCGTGTTCCCTGGCTCGTTCATTTATGCAGCGTCCAGTCTCCTATATAGGACTTGCCGCACTCAAGGGGAATTTCATACACCACGCCTGTAGCGCATCTCCCGTAGGACATGCTATGCTTCTTGCCACAGCCTTGCAAGCCGGTCTCCTCGCGTGTGGTTTCCGAACAGAGTCGACCCAGTTTGACGACCCAGTCTTTATGTGTCTTCCTTTTGTGAGTGTACAATTGCGGCAAAAACAATGTCTTTTAGCAAGCACCAACTAGGCCAGCAAGCTGTTCTGTTGCAACATATTTTCTTACTGGGCAGCCGAGTCGCTTATACAGTGGGTCCCAGCTACCGTTTGCCAAAAACTTCAACGAAAGATAAAACATATTCAAGAAACAAGGTGCCCGATGCAATTACAAATCCTATAGGGTTCGGTCGTCAGAGGTCTGCCGACCGAACACAGTGGCTCTTGAAATCGTACCGTTCACCGTTTTTCTTAAAATAATTTTGTTTTTGCTCAGCAGCTTGGCTAACCTTAGCTTGGACACCCTATAGATAGCGTAGTGTGTTTTGTGTTATCGCTACGTTAGTGCGCCCTTCTCTTTAATGGAAGTAATACTGCAGGTAAAGCGCTAAGCGCACGAAACTATACTAAACGCTGCAGTCGTAACAGACGCATGGCATTGTAGGCCTTCCGGTATAAAAGAACGAACAGGACAGTTGTCATGAAAGTGGATAGTTGCTGTCTTGCGCACAACTGCTGTAAAAACCTCACGACATTGGGCGGTATAGACACCGGAAAGTGTACGAAAATAAGTAGGAACTCCGGCGCTACCCTTCGTGGAAGCACTATAGCCGCACTTTGAAGCCGTTTGCAATACTGCACACTGCACGCTATAAAGTAATCACCACTGAAAAATACAACCGGTATTGCTACCAACAGGGCATACACATCGACTGGAACTACCCGGGCGGCGGATGTAGTGTCCGTGGTTCCGCAAGGGACTTCTTGCAGATCATCGAGAAGATGCACCGCGCCAACATATCACTCATGATCAGCGTACCACCGGACGAGAGCCGGATACAGTTATACCACCTCAGTTACACGGCGACCCTGGTGCAGTTCGTGATTGTGAAGACACACACACTCGTCAGACCCGGCATTGTCACCTGCAACGGGGAGCGCGTGTCCGCTGCCAGAATATTCAACAAGGTCATCGAGCCTATAAGCACAACTTTGAGACACAAGTTCGGATACAGCATGTCCGTGAGTATGCGCTACACACCGTGGTCATCATCACTGTGATCATTACCATCGTCATGTTGAAGAACCCAGATCCACTACCAACATTGGAGTAAGGAATGCCGGCCCTACCTAAAATGCCTCTCGCTCAACACTCCACCTACACGTCTCCGCCTAATGCCGCCGATACTACGGTGAATTATCTCAGGAAACTGCTTAGGTAACACCGTACGTGCAACTATTGTCGGGTATTCTTGGTACCAAAACATCGAATGGCCCATTGAGCGATAAAGCCGACGTCTGTGGCAGCAAAACGGCGCATAAAATGTTACTGGCTGCGACGTCACGTCATGTGCGTGCCTCGATGGAGCAGGGCTGGTGGAATAGAACAGCGAAAACAGAAAGATAGCAGGGCTGGCTACCGCGCCAGGTGCTGCGGGAGGGGTTCGCCGCGACGCCCACGTCGCCCTCGCTCTACCTTCCCGAAGCCTGCGTTATTCCTGCGTTCCTTGTCCGCGCAACGTCTCGCGTGCGATCTAACTGCGCCTCAGTAATCTCTACAAAGAAATTGAAATATGTAGAAAAACGGAATAAAATCCAAAGGAATAGCGTTGGCTGTCATCATCATCATCAGCCTAGTTACGCCCACTGCAGGGCAAAGGCCTCTCCCATACTTCTCCAACTACCCCGGTCATGTACTAATTGTGGCCATGTTGTCCCTGCAAACGTCTTAATGTCATCTGCCCACCTAACTCTCTGCCGCCCCCTGCTACGCTTCCCTTCTCTTGGAATCCAGTCCGTAGCTCTTAGTGACCATCGGTTATCTTCCCTCCTCATTACATGTCCGGCCCATGCCCATTTCTTTTTCTTGATTTCAACTAAGATGTCGTTTACCCGCGTTTGTTGCCTCACCCAATCTGCTCTTTTCTTATCCCTTAACGTTACACCCATCATTCTTCTTTCCATAGCTCGTTGCGTCGTTCTCAATTTCAGCAGAACCCTTTTCGTAAGCCTCCAGGTTTCTGCCCCATATGTGAGTACTGGTAACACACAGCTGTTGTACACTTTCCTTTTGAGGGATAGTGGCAACCTACTGTTCATGATTTGAGAATGCCTGCCAAACGCACCCCAACCCATTCTTATTCTTCTGGTTATTTCAGTCTCATGATCCGGATCCGTGGTCACTACCTGCCCTAAGTAGATGTATTCCCTTACCACTTCCAGTGTTTCGCTACCTATCGTAAACTGCTGTTCTCTTCCGAGACTGTTAAACAGTACTTTAGTTTTCTGCAGATTAATTTTCAGACCCACCCTTCTGCTTTGCCTCTCCTGGTCAGTGAGCATGCATTGCAATTGGTCTCCTGAGTTACTAAGCAAGGCAATATCATCAGCGAATCGCAAGTTGCTAAGGTATTCTCCATCGACTTTTATCCCCAATTCTTCCCACTCCAGGCCTCTGAATACCTCCTGTAAACATGCTGTGAATAGCATTGGAGATATCGTATCTCCCTGTCTGACGCCTTTCTTTATAGGGATTTTGTTGCTTTCTTTGTGGAGGACTACGGTGGCTGTGGAGCCGCTATAGATATCTTCCAGTATTTTTACATATGGCTCATCTACACCCTGATTCCGTAATGCCTCCATGACTGCTGAGGTTTCGACTGAATCAAACGCTTTCTCGTAATCAATGAAAGCTATATATAAGGGTTGGTTATATTCTGCACATTTCTCTATCACTTGATTGATAGTGTGAATATGGTCTATTGTTGAGTAGCCTTTACAGAATCCTGCCTGGTCCTTTGGCTGACAGAAGTCTAAGGTGTTCCTGATTCTATTTGCGATTACCTTAGTAAATACTTTGTAGGCAACGGACAGTAAGCTGATCGGTCTATAATTTTTCAAGTCTTTGGCGTCCCCTTTCTTATGGATTAGGATTATGTTAGCGTTCTTCCAAGATTCCGGTACGCTCGAGGTTATGAGGCATTGCGTATACAGGGTGGCCAGTTTCTCTAGAACAATCTGACCACCATCCTTCAACAAATCTGCTGTTACCTGATCCTCCCCAGCTGCCTTCCCCTTTTGCATAGCTCCTAAGGCTTTCTTTACTTCTTCTGGCGTTACCTGTGGGATTTCGAATTCCTCTAGGCTATTCTCTCTTCCACTATCGTCGTGGGTGCCACTGGTACTGTATAAATCTCTATAGAACTCCTCAGCCACTTGAACTATCTCGTCCATATTAGTAACGATATTGCCGGCTTTGTCTCTTAACGCACACATCTGGTTCTTGCCTATTCCTAGTTTCTTCTTCACTGTTTTTAGGCTTCCTCCGTTCCTGAGAGCCTGTTCAATTCTATCCATATTATAGTTCCTGATGTCCGCTGTCTTACGCTTGTTGATTAACTTAGACAGTTCTGCCAGTTCTATTCTAGCTGTAGGATTAGAGGCTTTCATACATTGGCGTTTCTTGATCAGATCTTTCGTCTCCTGCGATAGCTTACTGGTTTCCTGTCTAACGGCGTTACCACCGACTTCTATTGCGCACTCCTTAATGATGCCCATGAGATTGTCGTTCATTGCTTCAACACTAAGGTCCTCTTCCTAAGTTAAAGCCGAATACCTGTTCTGTAGTTTGATCCGGAATTCCTCTAGTTTCCCTCTTACCGCTAACTCATTGATTGGCTTCTTGTGTACCAGTTTCTTTCGTTCCCTCCTCAAGTCTAGGCTAATTCGGGTTCTTACCATCCTGTGGTCACTGCAGCGTACCTTGCCGAGCACGTCTACATCTTGAATGATGCCAGGGTTCGCGCAGAGTATGAAGTCGATTTCATTTCTAGTCTCACCATTCGGGCTCCTCCACGTCCACTTTCGGCTAACCCGCTTGCGGAAAAAGGTATTCATTATACGCATATTATTCTGTTCTGCAAACTCTACTAATAATTCTCCTCTGCTATTCCTAGAGCCTATGCCATATTCCCCCACTGACTTGTCTCCAGCCTGCTTCTTGCCTACCCTGGCATTGAAGTCGCCCATCAGTATAGTGTATTTTGTTTTGACTTTACCCATCGCCGATTCTACGTCTTCATAAAAGCTTTCGACTTCCTGGTCATCATGACTAGATGTAGGAGCGTAGACCTGAACAACCTTCATTTTGTACCTCTTATTAAGTTTCACAACAAGACATGCCACCCTCTCGTTAATGCTATAGAATTCCTGTATGTTACCAGCTATTTCCTTATTAATCAGGAATCCGACTCCTAGTTCTCGTCTCTCCGCTAAGCCCCGGTAGCACAGTACATGCCCGCTTTTTAGCACTGTATATGCTTCTTTTGTCCTCCTAACCTCACTGAGCCCTATTATATCCCATTTACTACCCTCTAATTCCTCCAATAACACTGCTAGACTCGCCTCACTAGATAGCGTTCTAACGTTAAACGTTGCCAGGTTCAGATTCCAATGGCGGCCTGTCCGGAGCCAGGTATTCTTAGCACCCTCTGCAGCGTCACAGATCTGACCGCCGCCGTGGTCAGTTGCTTCGCGGCTGCTGGGGACTGAGGGCCGGGGTTTGATTGTTGTATTCATATAGGAGGTTGTGGCCAAGTACTGCACCAGGGTGGCCAATCCTGCTCTGGTGAGAGAGTGCGTTACCGGTTCTGGTCACCGGGATCAGGCCGCACTCCAGGCCTGTTTGTGCAATTTTCTCAACACACGTTTTTTTTTTTTTTTTTGTATTTTCCGGTGGAGAATAGCGCGGCACCGGGATTTGAATCACGGTCCTCTTGCACTGGAGACGGATACTCTACCGTCCCCGTAGGAGTTAAATTAAAAATTAATTGATGGGGTTTTACGTGACAAAACCACTTTCTGATTATGCACGCCGTAGTGGAGGACTCCGAAAATTTCGACCACCTGGGGTTCTTTAACGTGCACCTAATTCTAAGTACACGGGTGTTTTCGCATTTCGCCCCCATCGAAATGCGGCCGCCGTGGTCGGGGTCCGATCCCGCGACCTCGTGCTCAGCAGTCTAACACCATAACCACTGAGCAACCACGGCGGGTCCCTCAGGAGTTGTACGCCTCATTTAACCTACAGTGGTGCCCTACTTGGTCAGTCAAGGTGGACCAATCTGAGCTCGGTTATACCGCATGGATGGCACTCGGCTAGAGAACCTGGTATTTATGACCTGCACATGTGAGTGTGAGGCCATAAATATTTGAAGATCTATATAAATATATATATATATTTTTTTTTAGGAGGGTTCCCGTACAGTGATAAAATAAAGGAAAAGACATTAAAAGAAAGAAAAAAAAGAAAAAAAAAGAAAGAAAAAGGGGCAGAAAAAAAAAGGAACATAACAGGTGATTTGAACTCGTGACCCTTCGATGTTGCCCAGAAAGATAGCTCAGTCGGTTGGTTCGTCAGGTCCCAGGCTACTTTCAAGCGCCACAGCTCCTGCTCCGAGCCTCACACTTACGTGAAAAGAGACTCATGTTGTCCGCGATAGTCGGTTTATTCCGAGTAGTTGGAAGGCATACTTTCTAGGAAAAATGGCCGCTCAAGGAGAAGAGCCAACTCGAGCGGCTTTAGAGGCTAGGAAAACTGCCTTAAAATATTTAGACTTGAGGGAAAGCTTCGTTAACAAACTATAACACGGAAATCAGCACTCGAATACGACGAGAGAAATTACTGAGACGTGGAAAATTCCCTTGAAAAAAAAAAATCTGGTTTGCTAGGCAAATGCTTGTATGTATTGAACCTCTTAAAAGATGAGGGGTGAAATATGCGCTCACCGAGAGGGCATCTTCGGCACGAGACATCCCCAAGGCACCTTACAGAGATGTGGAGAGCTTCGCGGCCGGAACGAAGCTTCCCTTCTCCGCCGGCCAAGAGGGGGAAACGCGCTTTCCGATCGCTCAAGGTTGCGCGGACAAAGCCTAACTCTAGCGTCTAGGAAAAGCTTAACCAGGTGCGATGGCGGCACGCATAGCGTGGGAAGCTAGCCGCCAGAATAACTATACCAAGGACTGCTGCTGATGAGGGCGAAATACCTTCGTGTAATTATAATAACCCTAATAGGACTACTTTCGAAAAAAGAAGGAAACGGCCCAGAGGGCTATACTACGAGAGCTATGACTGATAGTTTTCTCTCTCTCTCTCTCTCTCTATATATATATATATATATATTCATCTCATCTATGGGATCGCATGCGCGCGCTGTTTCTTTGTCTCTGCGTGTAGTACAGTGAAGAGAGCCAGTTTAAGGGCGGAGAAGAAGAAAGAAGAGAAAAGCAAAAACTGCAGCGCCGTGGTTTTAAAGCGCACCCGTGGTAGAGAAGCGGAATGCGATATAAGCGTGCGTAGCCATGATACGCACACGACAAACTGCCTTAATATATTTAGACTTGAGGGAAAGCTTCGTTAGCAAACGATAGCACGGCAATCAGCACTCGTATATAATTATAACCCTAATACTAATTGTAAATATTCATCTCATCTATGGGATCTAATGCGCGCGCTGTTGCTTTGTCTCTGCGTGTAGTAGTTGAGAGAGCCAGTTTAAGGGCGGAGAAGAAGAAAGAAGAGAAAAGCAAAAACTGCAGCGCCGTGGTTTTAAAGCGCACCCGTGGTAGAGAAACGGAATGCGATATAAGCGTGCGTAGCCATGATACGCACACGACAAACTGCCTTAATATATTTAGACTTGAGGGAAAGCTTCGTTAGCAAACGATAGCACGGCAATCAGCACTCGAATATAATTATAACCCTAATACTAATTGTAAATATTCATCTCATCTATGGGATCTAATGCGCGCGCTGTTGCTTTGTCTCTGCGTGTAGTAGTTGAGAGAGCCAGTTTAAGGGCGGAGTAGTTGGAAGGCATACTTTCTAGGAAAAATGGCCGCTCAAGGAGAAGAGCCAACTCGAGCGGCTTTAGAGGCTAGGAAAACTGCCTTAAAATATTTAGACTTGAGGGAAAGCTTCGTTAACAAACTATAACACGGCAATCAGCACTCGAATACGACGAGAGAAATTACTGAGACGTGGAAAATTCCCTTGAAAAAAAAAAATCTGGTTTGCTAGGCAAATGCTTGTATGTATTGAACCTCTTAAAAGATGAGGGGTGAAATATGCGCTCACCGAGAGGGCATCTTCGGCACGAGACATCCCCAAGGCACCTTACAGAGATGTGGAGAGCTTCGCGGCCGGAACGAAGCTTCCCTTCTCCGCCGGCCAAGAGGGGGAAACGCGCTTTCCGATCGCTCAAGGTTGCGCGGACAAAGCCTAACTCTAGCGTCTAGGAAAAGCTTAACCAGGTGCGATGGCGGCACGCATAGCGTGGGAAGCTAGCCGCCAGAATAACTATACCAAGGACTGCTGCTGATGAGGGCGAAATACCTTCGTGTAATTATAATAACCCTAATAGGACTACTTTCGAAAAAAGAAGGAAACGGCCCAGAGGGCTATACTACGAGAGCTATGACTGATAGTTTTCTCTCTCTCTCTCTCTCTATATATATATATATATATATATTCATCTCATCTATGGGATCGCATGCGCGCGCTGTTTCTTTGTCTCTGCGTGTAGTACAGTGAAGAGAGCCAGTTTAAGGGCGGAGAAGAAGAAAGAAGAGAAAAGCAAAAACTGCAGCGCCGTGGTTTTAAAGCGCACCCGTGGTAGAGAAACGGAATGCGATATAAGCGTGCGTAGCCATGATACGCACACGACAAACTGCCTTAATATATTTAGACTTGAGGGAAAGCTTCGTTAGCAAACGATAGCACGGCAATCAGCACTCGTATATAATTATAACCCTAATACTAATTGTAAATATTCATCTCATCTATGGGATCTAATGCGCGCGCTGTTGCTTTGTCTCTGCGTGTAGTAGTTGAGAGAGCCAGTTTAAGGGCGGAGAAGAAGAAAGAAGAGAAAAGCAAAAACTGCAGCGCCGTGGTTTTAAAGCGCACCCGTGGTAGAGAAACGGAATGCGATATAAGCGTGCGTAGCCATGATACGCACACGACAAACTGCCTTAATATATTTAGACTTGAGGGAAAGCTTCGTTAGCAAACGATAGCACGGCAATCAGCACTCGAATATAATTATAACCCTAATACTAATTGTAAATATTCATCTCATCTATGGGATCTAATGCGCGCGCTGTTGCTTTGTCTCTGCGTGTAGTAGTTGAGAGAGCCAGTTTAAGGGCGGAGTAGTTGGAAGGCATACTTTCTAGGAAAAATGGCCGCTCAAGGAGAAGAGCCAACTCGAGCGGCTTTAGAGGCTAGGAAAACTGCCTTAAAATATTTAGACTTGAGGGAAAGCTTCGTTAACAAACTATAACACGGCAATCAGCACTCGAATACGACGAGAGAAATTACTGAGACGTGGAAAATTCCCTTGAAAAAAAAAATCTGGTTTGCTAGGCAAATGCTTGTATGTATTGAACCTCTTAAAAGATGAGGGGTGAAATATGCGCTCACCGAGAGGGCATCTTCGGCACGAGACATCCCCAAGGCACCTTACAGAGATGTGGAGAGCTTCGCGGCCGGAACGAAGCTTCCCTTCTCCGCCGGCCAAGAGGGGGAAACGCGCTTTCCGATCGCTCAAGGTTGCGCGGACAAAGCCTAACTCTAGCGTCTAGGAAAAGCTTAACCAGGTGCGATGGCGGCACGCATAGCGTGGGAAGCTAGCCGCCAGAATAACTATACCAAGGACTGCTGCTGATGAGGGCGAAATACCTTCGTGTAATTATAATAACCCTAATAGGACTACTTTCGAAAAAAGAAGGAAACGGCCCAGAGGGCTATACTACGAGAGCTATGACTGATAGTTTTCTCTCTCTCTCTCTATATATATATATATATATATATATATTCATCTCATCTATGGGATCGCATGCGCGCGCTGTTTCTTTGTCTCTGCGTGTAGTACAGTGAAGAGAGCCAGTTTAAGGGCGGAGAAGAAGAAAGAAGAGAAAAGCAAAAACTGCAGCGCCGTGGTTTTAAAGCGCACCCGTGGTAGAGAAACGGAATGCGATATAAGCGTGCGTAGCCATGATACGCACACGACAAACTGCCTTAATATATTTAGACTTGAGGGAAAGCTTCGTTAGCAAACGATAGCACGGCAATCAGCACTCGTATATAATTATAACCCTAATACTAATTGTAAATATTCATCTCATCTATGGGATCTAATGCGCGCGCTGTTGCTTTGTCTCTGCGTGTAGTAGTTGAGAGAGCCAGTTTAAGGGCGGAGAAGAAGAAAGAAGAGAAAAGCAAAAACTGCAGCGCCGTGGTTTTAAAGCGCACCCGTGGTAGAGAAACGGAATGCGATATAAGCGTGCGTAGCCATGATACGCACACGACAAACTGCCTTAATATATTTAGACTTGAGGGAAAGCTTCGTTAGCAAACGATAGCACGGCACTCAGCACTCGAATATAATTATAACCCTAATACTAATTGTAAATATTCATCTCATCTATGGGATCTAATGCGCGCGCTGTTGCTTTGTCTCTGCGTGTAGTAGTTGAGAGAGCCAGTTTAAGGGCGGAGTAGTTGGAAGGCATACTTTCTAGGAAAAATGGCCGCTCAAGGAGAAGAGCCAACTCGAGCGGCTTTAGAGGCTAGGAAAACTGCCTTAAAATATTTAGACTTGAGGGAAAGCTTCGTTAACAAACTATAACACGGCAATCAGCACTCGAATACGACGAGAGAAATTACTGAGACGTGGAAAATTCCCTTGAAAAAAAAAAATCTGGTTTGCTAGGCAAATGCTTGTATGTATTGAACCTCTTAAAAGATGAGGGGTGAAATATGCGCTCACCGAGAGGGCATCTTCGGCACGAGACATCCCCAAGGCACCTTACAGAGATGTGGAGAGCTTCGCGGCCGGAACGAAGCTTCCCTTCTCCGCCGGCCAAGAGGGGGAAACGCGCTTTCCGATCGCTCAAGGTTGCGCGGACAAAGCCTAACTCTAGCGTCTAGGAAAAGCTTAACCAGGTGCGATGGCGGCACGCATAGCGTGGGAAGCTAGCCGCCAGAATAACTATACCAAGGACTGCTGCTGATGAGGGCGAAATACCTTCGTGTAATTATAATAACCCTAATAGGACTACTTTCGAAAAAAGAAGGAAACGGCCCAGAGGGCTATACTACGAGAGCTATGACTGATAGTTTTCTCTCTCTCTCTCTATATATATATATATATATATATATATTCATCTCATCTATGGGATCGCATGCGCGCGCTGTTTCTTTGTCTCTGCGTGTAGTACAGTGAAGAGAGCCAGTTTAAGGGCGGAGAAGAAGAAAGAAGAGAAAAGCAAAAACTGCAGCGCCGTGGTTTTAAAGCGCACCCGTGGTAGAGAAACGGAATGCGATATAAGCGTGCGTAGCCATGATACGCACACGACAAACTGCCTTAATATATTTAGACTTGAGGGAAAGCTTCGTTAGCAAACGATAGCACGGCAATCAGCACTCGTATATAATTATAACCCTAATACTAATTGTAAATATTCATCTCATCTATGGGATCTAATGCGCGCGCTGTTGCTTTGTCTCTGCGTGTAGTAGTTGAGAGAGCCAGTTTAAGGGCGGAGAAGAAGAAAGAAGAGAAAAGCAAAAACTGCAGCGCCGTGGTTTTAAAGCGCACCCGTGGTAGAGAAACGGAATGCGATATAAGCGTGCGTAGCCATGATACGCACACGACAAACTGCCTTAATATATTTAGACTTGAGGGAAAGCTTCGTTAGCAAACGATAGCACGGCAATCAGCACTCGAATATAATTATAACCCTAATACTAATTGTAAATATTCATCTCATCTATGGGATCTAATGCGCGCGCTGTTGCTTTGTCTCTGCGTGTAGTAGTTGAGAGAGCCAGTTTAAGGGCGGAGTAGTTGGAAGGCATACTTTCTAGGAAAAATGGCCGCTCAAGGAGAAGAGCCAACTCGAGCGGCTTTAGAGGCTAGGAAAACTGCCTTAAAATATTTAGACTTGAGGGAAAGCTTCGTTAACAAACTATAACACGGCAATCAGCACTCGAATACGACGAGAGAAATTACTGAGACGTGGAAAATTCCCTTGAAAAAAAAAAATCTGGTTTGCTAGGCAAATGCTTGTATGTATTGAACCTCTTAAAAGATGAGGGGTGAAATATGCGCTCACCGAGAGGGCATCTTCGGCACGAGACATCCCCAAGGCACCTTACAGAGATGTGGAGAGCTTCGCGGCCGGAACGAAGCTTCCCTTCTCCGCCGGCCAAGAGGGGGAAACGCGCTTTCCGATCGCTCAAGGTTGCGCGGACAAAGCCTAACTCTAGCGTCTAGGAAAAGCTTAACCAGGTGCGATGGCGGCACGCATAGCGTGGGAAGCTAGCCGCCAGAATAACTATACCAAGGACTGCTGCTGATGAGGGCGAAATACCTTCGTGTAATTATAATAACCCTAATAGGACTACTTTCGAAAAAAGAAGGAAACGGCCCAGAGGGCTATACTACGAGAGCTATGACTGATAGTTTTCTCTCTCTCTCTCTCTATATATATATATATATATATATATTCATCTCATCTATGGGATCGCATGCGCGCGCTGTTTCTTTGTCTCTGCGTGTAGTACAGTGAAGAGAGCCAGTTTAAGGGCGGAGAAGAAGAAAGAAGAGAAAAGCAAAAACTGCAGCGCCGTGGTTTTAAAGCGCACCCGTGGTAGAGAAACGGAATGCGATATAAGCGTGCGTAGCCATGATACGCACACGACAAACTGCCTTAATATATTTAGACTTGAGGGAAAGCTTCGTTAGCAAACGATAGCACGGCAATCAGCACTCGTATATAATTATAACCCTAATACTAATTGTAAATATTCATCTCATCTATGGGATCTAATGCGCGCGCTGTTGCTTTGTCTCTGCGTGTAGTAGTTGAGAGAGCCAGTTTAAGGGCGGAGAAGAAGAAAGAAGAGAAAAGCAAAAACTGCAGCGCCGTGGTTTTAAAGCGCACCCGTGGTAGAGAAACGGAATGCGATATAAGCGTGCGTAGCCATGATACGCACACGACAAACTGCCTTAATATATTTAGACTTGAGGGAAAGCTTCGTTAGCAAACGATAGCACGGCAATCAGCACTCGAATATAATTATAACCCTAATACTAATTGTAAATATTCATCTCATCTATGGGATCTAATGCGCGCGCTGTTGCTTTGTCTCTGCGTGTAGTAGTTGAGAGAGCCAGTTTAAGGGCGGAGTAGTTGGAAGGCATACTTTCTAGGAAAAATGGCCGCTCAAGGAGAAGAGCCAACTCGAGCGGCTTTAGAGGCTAGGAAAACTGCCTTAAAATATTTAGACTTGAGGGAAAGCTTCGTTAACAAACTATAACACGGCAATCAGCACTCGAATACGACGAGAGAAATTACTGAGACGTGGAAAATTCCCTTGAAAAAAAAAAAATCTGGTTTGCTAGGCAAATGCTTGTATGTATTGAACCTCTTAAAAGATGAGGGGTGAAATATGCGCTCACCGAGAGGGCATCTTCGGCACGAGACATCCCCAAGGCACCTTACAGAGATGTGGAGAGCTTCGCGGCCGGAACGAAGCTTCCCTTCTCCGCCGGCCAAGAGGGGGAAACGCGCTTTCCGATCGCTCAAGGTTGCGCGGACAAAGCCTAACTCTAGCGTCTAGGAAAAGCTTAACCAGGTGCGATGGCGGCACGCATAGCGTGGGAAGCTAGCCGCCAGAATAACTATACCAAGGACTGCTGCTGATGAGGGCGAAATACCTTCGTGTAATTATAATAACCCTAATAGGACTACTTTCGAAAAAAGAAGGAAACGGCCCAGAGGGCTATACTACGAGAGCTATGACTGATAGTTTTCTCTCTCTCTCTCTATATATATATATATATATATATATATATTCATCTCATCTATGGGATCGCATGCGCGCGCTGTTTCTTTGTCTCTGCGTGTAGTACAGTGAAGAGAGCCAGTTTAAGGGCGGAGAAGAAGAAAGAAGAGAAAAGCAAAAACTGCAGCGCCGTGGTTTTAAAGCGCACCCGTGGTAGAGAAACGGAATGCGATATAAGCGTGCGTAGCCATGATACGCACACGACAAACTGCCTTAATATATTTAGACTTGAGGGAAAGCTTCGTTAGCAAACGATAGCACGGCAATCAGCACTCGTATATAATTATAACCCTAATACTAATTGTAAATATTCATCTCATCTATGGGATCTAATGCGCGCGCTGTTGCTTTGTCTCTGCGTGTAGTAGTTGAGAGAGCCAGTTTAAGGGCGGAGAAGAAGAAAGAAGAGAAAAGCAAAAACTGCAGCGCCGTGGTTTTAAAGCGCACCCGTGGTAGAGAAACGGAATGCGATATAAGCGTGCGTAGCCATGATACGCACACGACAAACTGCCTTAATATATTTAGACTTGAGGGAAAGCTTCGTTAGCAAACGATAGCACGGCAATCAGCACTCCAATATAATTATAACCCTAATACTAATTGTAAATATTCATCTCATCTATGGGATCTAATGCGCGCGCTGTTGCTTTGTCTCTGCGTGTAGTAGTTGAGAGAGCCAGTTTAAGGGCGGAGTA